>NC_138768.1:505846690-506486690 GCF_965119305.1 Pelophylax lessonae
TAAGGACACAGCTTGTTCAGCTTGCCATGACACTGCTCACAAACCATAAGTGACAGGGATAACAAACTTAGGGAGCAACGACAGGGTACCCAGGTACCCAGGACTACACCATATCCATTTTGTGGCTGGCCAGCTTGCCTAGGTAATCTATCATGTCATAGTCCTGGATCCCCTTAACATGCTCCCACATGGTTTGGGAGTAAGGCTATGTCAATGTGGCCAAAATTTACAATGGAGCTGGTGTATTTTCATGCATCGAGAAAAGAAAAAAGGGATTGCTTCACTTTAAGTACATTTTCAGTTTCCATACATGCCCTGGTCCCATTGTGTACTTAAAGTGGGCTATGCCTGTATATAGATAGATTTGATTCGTTTCAACTTTTACACAAAATGAAACCCAATTATCTGTGACAGATTGCTCTGACGCTTTGGAATCTATCTAGATAAAGACAAATGTATTGACCCTTTTCATATATGCAAGATTAGAAACATTATATTCCCTAAATGCATAATGCCAAAAATTATTGCCTTACATACATCCATACACACTGCAAGCTCGGCCCCGTTTGTCTTGTCTGACACTCTTACCATCATAAGCTGGATCTGCACACAGCAGCTAATTGGTTCACCTGAGATGGAATCAGTGATCACAAAAATCTGGAATGGTCATGTCTTCAAAGGATTGCCTTGAACAAATCACCTCTAAAAGAAACACATGAGTGTATAATCACTTGTCTCAATGGATCACATTCCCAACACACCCATCTCACACTGCCATATGATAATGAATGGGGGTGTCCATTGCAAGTTAAATACACCCCCAGATCACATTGCTTTGTTAATTTACAGATCTAACTGGAATATGATGGCACTGCTGTGAACCACTATGCCATCAAATTCTGCTGGGGACCTTTAAAAAGGATTATGTGTGATTGTGTGGATAATTATGCCACCTTAAATTTGCATCTCCCACATACCATGTGCAACTCTTGCAGGAATTGTGAATCAAGGATAATTCAGCACAGCTTAATGAACAGACACATTGAGGAGTGTAGGAACACACCGTCAGATTACCCGATCACACTATGGGGTTTTAACTCCTCCATAATTTTGCCACTTTGGAAACCAAGTGCTTACTTTATGTATACTTTTTAGACGGAACTACAATTTCTAGTAGGGTGATATCATTGCATGAGATTTTCCCTCACTTCCTGTCTTAGTGTCACCAAGACAGGAAGTGAGGGGAATATCACTGTGGGGAAATAGCTTGCAATTGTTGCCTTATAATGTCCATAGTATATATAAAAGGAAAGAATTGCTGGCTGTATCCCCACGGGAGATTCCCTCACTTCCTGTCCTGGTGACACCAAGACAGGAAGTGAAGGGAAATCTCCTGCAATGATATAACACTGTTACATGTTCTAGTTATGTAGCAAACTTAAGAATATACAAAGCAAACATCTTTTTTTTTCCATTTTGGCAAAATCATGGATTCATTAAAAAACTATCTTTGTTTGTCCCGTGGCTTGCAGGAAAAACATTTTGCCTTGATTCCACCATCAACACAGACAGGGGAAACCCTCCTGCGGAGCCATTGTGTTCTCCTGGTGCTGCCCCTGCCAGGAAAACACAGTGATTATTGCTAGTGGCTACAAGAGATGCTAGCGATAAGTGTGTGTAAAATCTGACAGACTGGTTGTACGTTGTCCTCCAGGTGATCGACCAATCAACTTGGGTACCTTCAGCCTGGCCATACACAGTTTAAATCTGCATCTCAAATGAAGCAATCCCATTTACATATAACACTCCATAAAGGAGAATTGAGGGGCTTATCAGGTCTGCGTCAAAAATTAACAGCCACACCCAATCAGACAGCTCGTGTTAAAAGGGACCTGAAAAGCAATCTGCATGGCTTGCTTTTCCAAGCATTGGCTAGTTTAGTGAGCCTGGACTAATAACAGTCACTGTAATGCTACCCATACTGCTGTCCTTTTAACATGGTGACAAAAGTTGATACCTATGCTACATGTGTGTAAAGTTACTTGCACCCTGCTAAATGGACAGCAATAAGGTTGTAAATACAGTGACTGCCTGTCCCCCCCTGATGGCGGCCCTGGGTGTGTCATGAAAGGCCAATTGAGAAAATGGCTATATCATGTAGAGCAGTGGCGGAGCCAGAGGGTTAGCTGGGGTGTCAATTGACACCCCAGAAAAAGTCCCTGCCACCCCTGTTGCCACCCCGATCCAGGCTGACAGCGGAGGAATCACAGGCAGTGGTGGGATGGGATCAGCCGGTTCGCAGAACCGGCTGATCCCTCTAAGCTGGCGGCCAGGGTCAGGGAGCAGCAGAACAGTGCGTCCCGAAGCCGAGCCCGCCCATTCTGTGACAATAGCGAATGAAAATTCGCTATTGTCACATGGATCCTCCTCCGGCCAATCAGGGAGCGGGTCCTCCCGCTTCCTGATTGGCCGAATGGCAAATGCCGTGCCATTGGTCGAGGAGGCGCCGGCGGGAGGACTGAGAAGATGCAGGGAGCCGCGGACCGATGAGAAGCTGCTGTGATGACCGTCCGTCCGTGAGGTAAGTAAGCCGGTCTCATGGGGGGGGGGGGGGACGACGACGCTGGCACTCTGCAATGATTGCGGGCAAATGCTGTGGCACTCTGCAATAATCATTGGGGGCAAATGCTGTGGCACTCTGCAATAATCATTGGGGGCAAGGCTGTCTCACTCTGCAATAATCATTGGGGGCATTGCTGTCTCACTCTGCAATAATCATTGGGGGCATTGCTGTCTCACTCTGCAATAATCATTGGGGGCATTGCTGGCACTCTGCAATAATCATTGGGGGCATTGCTGGCACTCTGCAATAATCATTGGGGGCATTGCTGTCTCACTCTGCAATAAGCATTGGGGGCATTGCTGTCTCACTCTGCAATAATCATTGGGGGCATTGCTGGCACTCTGCAATAATCATTGGGGGCATTGCTGGCACTCTGCAATAATCATTGGGGGCATTGCTGTGGCACTCTGCAATAATCATTGGGGGCAAGGCTGTCTCACTCTGCAATAATCATTGGGGGCATTTCTGTGGCACTCTGCAATAATCATTGGGGGCATTGCTGTCTCACTCTGCAATAATCATTGGGGGCATTGCTGTCTCACTCTGCAATAATCATTGGGGGCATTGCTGTGGCACTCTGCAATAATCATTGGGGGCATTGCTGTGGCACTCTGCAATAATCATTGGGGGCATTTCTGTGGCACTCTGCAATAATCATTGGGGGCATTGCTGTGGCACTCTGCAATAATCATTGGGGGCATTGCTGTCTCACTCTGCAATAATCATTGGGGGCATTGCTGTCTCACTCTGCAATAATCATTGGGGGCATTGCTGGCACTCTGCAATAATCATTGGGGGCATTGCTGTGGCACTCTGCAATAATCATTGGGGGCAAGGCTGTCTCACTCTGCAATAATCATTGGGGGCATTGCTGTCTCACTCTGCAATAATCATTGGGGGCATTGCTGTCTCACTCTGCAATAATCATTGGGGGCATTGCTGGCACTCTGCAATAATCATTGGGGGCATTGCTGGCACTCTGCAATAATCATTGGGGGCATTGCTGTCTCACTCTGCAATAATCATTGGGGGCATTGCTGTCTCACTCTGCAATAATCATTGGGGGCATTTCTGTGGCACTCTGCAATAATCATTGGGGGCATTGCTGTGGCACTCTGCAATAATCATTGGGGGCATTGCTGTGGCACTCTGCAATAATCATTGGGTGCATTGCTGTGGCACTCTGCAATAATCATTGGGGGCAAGGCTGTGGCACTCTGCAATAATCATTGGGGGCATTGCTGTCTCACTCTGCAATAATCATTGGGGGCATTTCTGTGGCACTCTGCAATAATCATTGGGGGCATTGCTGTCTCACTCTGCAATAATCATTGGGGGCATTGCTGTCTCACTCTGCAATAATCATTGGGGGCAAGGCTGTGGCACTCTGCAATAATCATTGGGGGCATTTCTGTGGCACTCTGCAATAATCATTGGGGGCATTGCTGTGGCACTCTGCAATAATCATTGGGGGCATTGCTGTGGCACTCTGCAATAATCATTGGGTGCATTGCTGTGGCACTCTGCAATAATCATTGGGGGCAAGGCTGTGGCACTCTGCAATAATCATTGGGGGCATTGCTGTCTCACTCTGCAATAATCATTGGGGGCATTTCTGTGGCACTCTGCAATAATCATTGGGGGCATTTCTGTGGCACTCTGCAATAATCATTGGGGGCATTGCTGTCTCACTCTGCAATAATCATTGGGGGCATTGCTGTCTCACTCTGCAATAATCATTGGGGGCAAGGCTGTGGCACTCTGCAATAATCATTGGGGGCATTTCTGTGGCACTCTGCAATAATCATTGGGGGCATTGCTGTGGCACTCTGCAATAATCATTGGGGGCATTGCTGTGGCACTCTGCAATAATCATTGGGGGCAAGGCTGTGGCACTCTGCAATAATCATTGGGGGCAAGGCTGTGGCACTCTGCAATAATCATTGGGGGCATTGCTGTCTCACTCTGCAATAATCATTGGGGGCATTTCTGTGGCACTCTGCAATAATCATTGGGGGCATTGCTGTGGCACTCTGCAATAATCATTGGGGGCATTGCTGTCTCACTCTGCAATAATCATTGGGGGCATTGCTGTCTCACTCTGCAATAATCATTGGGGGCATTGCTGGCACTCTGCAATAATCATTGGGGGCATTGCTGTGGCACTCTGCAATAATCATTGGGGGCAAGGCTGTCTCACTCTGCAATAATCATTGGGGGCATTGCTGTCTCACTCTGCAATAATCATTGGGGGCATTGCTGTCTCACTCTGCAATAATCATTGGGGGCATTGCTGGCACTCTGCAATAATCATTGGGGGCATTGCTGGCACTCTGCAATAATCATTGGGGGCATTGCTGTCTCACTCTGCAATAATCATTGGGGGCATTGCTGTCTCACTCTGCAATAATCATTGGGGGCATTTCTGTGGCACTCTGCAATAATCATTGGGGGCATTGCTGTGGCACTCTGCAATAATCATTGGGGGCATTGCTGTGGCACTCTGCAATAATCATTGGGTGCATTGCTGTGGCACTCTGCAATAATCATTGGGGGCAAGGCTGTGGCACTCTGCAATAATCATTGGGGGCATTGCTGTCTCACTCTGCAATAATCATTGGGGGCATTTCTGTGGCACTCTGCAATAATCATTGGGGGCATTGCTGTCTCACTCTGCAATAATCATTGGGGGCATTGCTGTCTCACTCTGCAATAATCATTGGGGGCAAGGCTGTGGCACTCTGCAATAATCATTGGGGGCATTTCTGTGGCACTCTGCAATAATCATTGGGGGCATTGCTGTGGCACTCTGCAATAATCATTGGGGGCATTGCTGTGGCACTCTGCAATAATCATTGGGTGCATTGCTGTGGCACTCTGCAATAATCATTGGGGGCAAGGCTGTGGCACTCTGCAATAATCATTGGGGGCATTGCTGTCTCACTCTGCAATAATCATTGGGGGCATTTCTGTGGCACTCTGCAATAATCATTGGGGGCATTTCTGTGGCACTCTGCAATAATCATTGGGGGCATTGCTGTCTCACTCTGCAATAATCATTGGGGGCATTGCTGTCTCACTCTGCAATAATCATTGGGGGCAAGGCTGTGGCACTCTGCAATAATCATTGGGGGCATTTCTGTGGCACTCTGCAATAATCATTGGGGGCATTGCTGTGGCACTCTGCAATAATCATTGGGGGCATTGCTGTGGCACTCTGCAATAATCATTGGGGGCAAGGCTGTGGCACTCTGCAATAATCATTGGGGGCAAGGCTGTGGCACTCTGCAATAATCATTGGGGGCATTGCTGTCTCACTCTGCAATAATCATTGGGGGCATTTCTGTGGCACTCTGCAATAATCATTGGGGGCATTTCTGTGGCACTCTGCAATAATCATTGGGGGCATTGCTGTCTCACTCTGCAATAATCATTGGGGGCATTGCTGTCTCACTCTGCAATAATCATTGGGGGCAAGGCTGTGGCACTCTGCAATAATCATTGGGGGCATTTCTGTGGCACTCTGCAATAATCATTGGGGGCATTGCTGTGGCACTCTGCAATAATCATTGGGGGCATTGCTGTGGCACTCTGCAATAATCATTGGGTGCATTGCTGTGGCACTCTGCAATAATCATTGGGGGCAAGGCTGTGGCACTCTGCAATAATCATTGGGGGCATTGCTGTCTCACTCTGCAATAATCATTGGGGGCATTTCTGTGGCACTCTGCAATAATCATTGGGGGCATTTCTGTGGCACTCTGCAATAATCATTGGGGGCATTGCTGTCTCACTCTGCAATAATCATTGGGGGCATTGCTGTCTCACTCTGCAATAATCATTGGGGGCAAGGCTGTGGCACTCTGCAATAATCATTGGGGGCATTGCTGTGGCACTCTGCAATAATCATTGGGGGCATTGCTGTCTCACTCTGCAATAATCATTGGGGGCATTGCTGTCTCACTCTGCAATAATCATTGGGGGCATTGCTGGCACTCTGCAATAATCATTGGGGGCATTGCTGTGGCACTCTGCAATAATCATTGGGGGCAAGGCTGTCTCACTCTGCAATAATCATTGGGGGCATTGCTGTCTCACTCTGCAATAATCATTGGGGGCATTGCTGTCTCACTCTGCAATAATCATTGGGGGCATTGCTGGCACTCTGCAATAATCATTGGGGGCATTGCTGGCACTCTGCAATAATCATTGGGGGCATTGCTGTCTCACTCTGCAATAATCATTGGGGGCATTGCTGTCTCACTCTGCAATAATCATTGGGGGCATTTCTGTGGCACTCTGCAATAATCATTGGGGGCATTGCTGTGGCACTCTGCAATAATCATTGGGGGCATTGCTGTGGCACTCTGCAATAATCATTGGGTGCATTGCTGTGGCACTCTGCAATAATCATTGGGGGCAAGGCTGTGGCACTCTGCAATAATCATTGGGGGCATTGCTGTCTCACTCTGCAATAATCATTGGGGGCATTTCTGTGGCACTCTGCAATAATCATTGGGGGCATTGCTGTCTCACTCTGCAATAATCATTGGGGGCATTGCTGTCTCACTCTGCAATAATCATTGGGGGCAAGGCTGTGGCACTCTGCAATAATCATTGGGGGCATTTCTGTGGCACTCTGCAATAATCATTGGGGGCATTGCTGTGGCACTCTGCAATAATCATTGGGGGCATTGCTGTGGCACTCTGCAATAATCATTGGGTGCATTGCTGTGGCACTCTGCAATAATCATTGGGGGCAAGGCTGTGGCACTCTGCAATAATCATTGGGGGCATTGCTGTCTCACTCTGCAATAATCATTGGGGGCATTTCTGTGGCACTCTGCAATAATCATTGGGGGCATTTCTGTGGCACTCTGCAATAATCATTGGGGGCATTGCTGTCTCACTCTGCAATAATCATTGGGGGCATTGCTGTCTCACTCTGCAATAATCATTGGGGGCAAGGCTGTGGCACTCTGCAATAATCATTGGGGGCATTTCTGTGGCACTCTGCAATAATCATTGGGGGCATTGCTGTGGCACTCTGCAATAATCATTGGGGGCATTGCTGTGGCACTCTGCAATAATCATTGGGGGCATTGCTGTGGCACTCTGCAATAATCATTGGGTGCATTGCTGTCTCACTCTGCAATAATCATTGGGGGCATTGCTGTCTCACTCTGCAATAATCATTGGGGGCAAGGCTGTGGCACTCTGCAATAATCATTGGGGGCATTTCTGTGGCACTCTGCAATAATCATTGGGGGCATTGCTGTGGCACTCTGCAATAATCATTGGGGGCATTTCTGTGGCACTCTGCAATAATCATTGGGGGCATTGCTGTGGCACTCTGCAATAATCATTGGGTGCATTGCTGTGGCACTCTGCAATAATCATTGGGGGCAAACCTGTATCCTGTCTGTATCCTCTGATCACCACCACCTGTATCCTGTCTTTACTAGTAATGGCAGCGATCATTAGAGGGACTGCGACATTGCGGTGGACGAATCTGACACTAAATTACACTTTGTATATTGACCCCCCAAAATAATACCTAGCCACCCCTTTGCCACCCCTGTTTTAAAAGTCTAGCTCCGCCACTGATGTAGAGGAAATCACCAGTGTGGGGCAACCTATGTCATGGAGGTAGATTTGGACATCGATGTATATGTATCACCAGAAATGGAATTCTTTGTTCTACAATATCTCAAAGACGACCTAGCATGTTATTTGAAGACTGTACTATTTTGGACATACTTGGACTCAAACATACACTGCTCTTTCCACAGCTCCTCCTCCTCTGGGGGTATGATAAAGTTTATACGCATCTTCACCAAAAGCACAAGATGATGTGTCGTCTCCGGATGAGGCTGCAGCGGAGATTTCAGTTTCTGCCTGAGATAGTGGATCTGCAGCGGGCCTGGAGTGATGCCAAAAGGCGCTCACCCAAGCTCCTGCTAAAGGCTGTGGAGCAAATCTCCGGTAAGTAAAAATATACATTACATGTGACCAGATAGGTTACAATTTTTTGGGTAGGTGGACATGTGTTTAGCTATGCAACAACACTAATACCAACACCCCCCCCCCCCCTCCCTCTCGCTCCTACCTTTCCTACCTCCATCAAGTGTCTCTTCACAACCTTTAATACTACTATGTACATTCGTATTTTTTATGTTTTTTTTTTTTCTTCTGCTTCTAGCCAAAGCGGACGGACGGCACCCTCTTGTGCTTTTGGTGAAGAAGGGGAGGAGGAGGACGGCCACACTCCAATATGCAGTCAGAGGCAGCGAGCCATTTGAGCAGCTGAAAATTGTGGATCGTAAGTAGAAAATAAAAATGTTAGAAATTTCTAATCTCTAATCACATTTTACAGAGCCCCCTTTACATCGGAGTCTCCAGACTTACTACACTGTAAGAGGGAAGTGTGAAGACTCTGATATAAGGAGAGTTTGGGAACCATTATTTGAGGGGGGAAGCTGGGGACTCTGGTGTAAAAGGGAACTCTGTGTTCCCCAAAGCTCCCCCATACATCTGAGCTTACAGAGACCCTCTTACACTTCCCTTCCTCAGTCCACCACAGTCAAGGGCACAACAAGTCCCACTGCAGAAGGCTACCTGCTTGGACTTGTAATCCTCTCTGTAGGGGAATGAGGAAATACTGCCTGCTATGCTAAGACTTGTAGTGCCCTCTGTTAGGGACTAAGGATTCCTCAGTCCTCAACATTCTAGGGCACTATAAGTCTCAGCATAGTGGGCTGTCATACCTCAGTCCCTCACAGCTCGGGTCAAAAACAACACAGTTAAACATCTAAAGGACAACTCCAAACAAAACTACCAATAATGGACAGAGTCCATATGCTCTATAATGTCAAAGACCCGCTACCACTCACCTTCCACCTCTGGTGCTGTCATTGTGTAGGGCAAAGGGCTCCATCTACACCATGTTTGCCTTTCATGTCAGATAGGCAGGACTTGCTCAGCTCCACTCTCTTCCTTGGCAATTGACTCTGGCGTCATTGTGGATCTTTCCTCCTCTAGAAAACCCCCAGGGGCCCTCTCCTTGTCCCCCAGCCACCCAGGGCCTTCTTCTCCTCCTCCTCCACCAACCATTTTCAGACTCTTCCAACTTCCCTGGGGCTACTCAACCACTTTGCATAGTGGACACAACAAATCTATGACCAGCCTGCAAAATATCAAGTCTGGGCCTGGTTACCTGTATGTTCCGGGTCCAGGGCGGAGCTCTCCTCCCAGAGCAACAACTGATGATAGCAGAGTGAGTTGACCGGCCAGTCACTTCCTACTGGTGCAGGTACACACCTACCGATTCCTCCACATCTTAGGATAACATGATCAGACGGCCAATCCCCAGGCAGAGAAGGAGGAGTAAGTGTCAGCGGACAACAGACACCTGGCAGACGCAGTGAAGGGACTGCAGCACACTGCTGCAACTTTTTGATCCGAGGATTGAAAGCAATCTTTTACTTGGGAGATTTCCCTGACTGCGCCCTTCGAAATGTTGGTGCTCCGCCACTGGCCGCAAGGCCCCTGTAGGTGCGAGGCCTTAGGCGCCCGCTTAATTTGCATGGTGCCCTCCTGTTTTAAAACATGGTCAATGCATCTCATTGGTGTAAGTGCACTTCTATGTTCTGAATTGTAGGGGCATTGAGTATGGTGCTAGCATGATGAGAGGTTACTGCCTATTTGTGTCCATAAATAATATATAATGTTTTTCTTTTATTTTAGAAACCAGTGATCAGGATGTGGAGGCTCAGCCTTCTCAGGCCCCCTGTAAGTAATGTGGATGTGCTGGTGTGTTGTGTATTAGGTCGAACTTGGAGGAATGATTGTTTGTTTTGTTTTCTTTTGTGGTTGATGTAACTTCAGCAAGAGAGGAGCCTCAGGCAGGGCCAAGTCGCCTGGATCCGGGCCAGGAACAAACTGTTGGCCAAGAAGAGGCCAATTGGTCCGACTCGGATGAGGACCTGGGCTCTCCTCAAAGGGGAAGTAAGTATTCTACATGTGTTTGTGTGTTCAATGTGTCCTGGTAAATATAAGGGCTGTAATATATATATTTTGACATTGGGGTTTTGTAGCATCTGACATTGAGGATGTTTGTTGTGGAGGACTGGGGAAGAGGGGCCACTGCTTACCCAGTCCACTGTAACTACTACCTTCAATGTTTCCAGACTACTTTCTGTGTGCCTTTATCAAATAGCTTTTGTTCAAGGATTGTATTTGTGTCTTTGTGTTTCTAGGAGATACAACGCCATCCCCCCATGAAGGGACACCATCCCCCCATGTAGGGTCTCCCCCATCCTCCCCCACTCCAGGCTCCCCTGAACTAGTCTGTAAGTACCTAAAATTAGATTCTCACATGAATTGTGTGTGCTAGGATGATGTGTATCTAGGATAATCTAAGTTGGAGTCAAAGCAAGTGTAGTTTTGCTATATGTGACAGGAAGGTTGGTCATGAAACACTCTTGCTTAACCTTCATGTTTGAAAGGTGGTTTTGGGGAGCTTTACAGGACATGTTATCTTTTGTAAGTTATCTCAAGCCACCCTATTCTAAATTGGTGTTAGTTTCTCTACATTGGAAATGGTGTGCTTTGTACTTGTAAATTTTTAGGGGACATTGTAATTTAATCATGTCCTGATTTAGTCAACACTGAAAATGTGTGTTTGTCAATCTTTCATAAATACTCTTCCTCGGTAATGTACCACATTCCAGTTCACAATTTGTGTTCTTTTTGTGCAGTTTCTCCAGAGCCAGCCACGCCATCCACTTCAGGGGCCCCAAAAAAACCTGATGATGGTAAGTTGTGTGCTTTTCCAGTAATGTGTCTACTTAGTAAGTGGAGAAATGCTAACTGTGTATGTCCCCGCTCAGGCTTCAAGTTGTTCTAAAGGCAGCGGGTTCTTTATGTGAATGCATTCTATGCATTAGTATTCCAAGTGATAGGTGTGCATATTCCCCCTAAGACTTACTGGGACCATTTTTTACGGTCCAAATTTTTGCACTAATACTTGTCTGGAACAGACTCCCCCTCCTCCTTAACTGAGGTGACAGCATGCCAATATTGCCTCCTGATGCTGTCACTCCTAATCATTGAGACCATTGGAAGGGAGGGGGGCAAGGCTGGCTCACAGCCTAGTGCCTGAACAGGCACAGGGTGCTTGGCTTCATCTCATGTGCCTCCATAGCAAGCTGCCTGCTGTGGGGTCAAACAACAGGAGGGAGGTGCCTAGAGGTGTGTACAGGGGCCATGTAAAAAGGAGGATTGTTATTTCTCTTGTCCCCAAAAACCTAGAGAGTGTAAGTCTAACCTGATTAGTTTTCCGCAGCCCTCCCAAAATGATATGTTTCCAACACTTAGAACAGGCAGGGCTGAGGCACCAAAAACATCAGAAAAACACAATCAGCACAAAAGCAGGGAGTACGTATCCTTAACGCTACAAGCTTCACCCAGAAGAATGACGCTTGCACTGTACAAATCTGCATCACCACCATATCAATGTCTAAATAAAACTTTCAGGGAAATGTGGAGGGGTAATGAGTGGGTGTTAGAGCGTTTTCATGACTGCGTAACCTACAGTTAGCGTGAGTCCATTTGTTGATAAACTTTTTCTTCTCTCTTAACACAGCTGGGATGGCGGAAAGGAGATCAGGGGAGCAGACACATCTGCTCCGTCCAGAACTGGCCCTCAAAATTCCTAAGGGTGAGTCTCTACTATGTGTCAGGTTCAATCTATAGACAGTAAGAGGGAGAGAGAACGCTCCACAGATTCCAATGGTGATAGAGATAAATGTGTGCACATGTATCGTGTTGACCAATTGAACCCAAAACACCTTACATTCTTCAAAATGATTGCTTGTGTTTACATGCAGAAAAGCATTTTACTTAGCTTTGGTGGAACTGCTACTAACATTCCAAGCCATCTTATGTAACCTTTTGAACAATTTGCTGTGAAAGTTTGAGTTTAAGGTTTACAACAGCAATTTAGCATATTTGCTTCAGAGTGTTGATAAAAGCCAACCAATAGACTCCTAAGCATATTTGTTGAGGCACATTAATTACAATCCTTGTTTGGATCATTTTGCCTAAAACTAATTGTCATGTTTTTTTCTACCCAGGGCACACCCACCTCACCTACGAGGTCCTCCTGGATTATATGAGGTGGTGCGGAGACCGAATTCTCTATTTGGAACACCTTTGTGGCGTGGATCCAGACCCTAAGGAGCCATTCGTTAGGAATGTCACACCTTTAAAAAGATCCTAGTATTTTTTTTTTGTTGTTTGTTTACTTATGTTGCACGTTGCAACACAAAGAAATGTCACATTTGTAATTGTTGCCCATTATAAACAAAAATCTAACAAAAAAATCAAAAACAGTTTAAAAAAAAACCCTTTTTTTGGGACCCAAAAAAACAAAAAAAACAAAAAAAGCCTTGTTTTTGGCAACCAAAAAAAATATAAAAATTTAAAAAAAACCCTTTTTTTGGGAACCAAAAAAACCAAAAAAAACAAAAAAAGCCTTGTTTTTGGCAACCAAAAAAAATATAAAAATTTATAAAAAACCCTTTTTTTGGGAACCAAAAAAAACAAAAAAAGCCTTGTTTTTGGCAACCAAAAAAAAAATGTTTACAAAAAAGCCTTGTTGTTTTTATGGCAACGGACAAAACCACAAATGTTTACAAAAAAGCCTTGTTGTTTTTATGGCAACGGACAAAACCACAAATGTTTACAAATAAGCCTTGTTGTTTTTATGGCAACCGACAAAACCAAAAATGTTTACAAATAAGCCTTGTTGTTTTTATGGCAACCGACAAAACCAAAAATGTTTACAAAAAAGCCTTGTTGTTTTTGGTAACAAACTAAACCAAAAATGTTTACAAAAAAGCCTTGTTGTTTTTGGTAACAAACTAAACCAAAAATGTTTACAAAAAAGCCTTGTTGTTTTTGGTAACAAACTAAACCAAAAATGTTTACAAAAAAGCCTTGTTGTTTTTGGTAACAAACTAAACCAAAAATGTTTACAAAAAAGCCTTGTTGTTTTTGGTAACAAACTAAACCAAAAATGTTTACAAAAAAGCCTTGTTGTTTTTGGTAACAAACTAAACCAAAAATGTTTACAAAAAAGCCTTGTTGTTTTTGGTAACAAACTAAACCAAAAATGTTTACAAAAAAGCCTTGTTGTTTTTGGTAACAAACTAAACCAAAAATGTTTACAAAAAAGCCTTGTTGTTTTTATGGCAACGGACAAAACCACAAATGTTTACAAATAAGCCTTGTTGTTTTTATGGCAACGGAAAAAACCAAAAATGTTTACAAAAAAGCCTTGTTGTTTTTGGTAACAAACTAAACCAAAAATGTTTACAAAAAAGCCTTGTTGTTTTTGGTAACAAACTAAACCAAAAATGTTTACAAAAAAGCCTTGTTGTTTTTGGTAACAAACTAAACCAAAAATGTTTACAAAAAAGCCTTGTTGTTTTTGGTAACAAACTAAACCAAAAATGTTTACAAAAAAGCCTTGTTGTTTTTGGTAACAAACTAAACCAAAAATGTTTACAAAAAAGCCTTGTTGTTTTTGGTAACAAACTAAACCAAAAATGTTTACAAAAAAGCCTTGTTGTTTTTGGTAACAAACTAAACCAAAAATGTTTACAAAAAAGCCTTGTTGTTTTTGGTAACAAACTAAACCAAAAATGTTTACAAAAAAGCCTTGTTGTTTTTGGTAACAAACTAAACCAAAAATGTTTACAAAAAAGCCTTGTTGTTTTTATGGCAACGGACAAAACCACAAATGTTTACAAATAAGCCTTGTTGTTTTTATGGCAACGGAAAAAACCAAAAATGTTTACAAAAAAGAATTGTTTTTGTGAAAACCTTCCAAAAAATGATGTCAAAACATAAAAAATGTTTAAAATGTTTATCTAAATTAAATTTAAGTATGTTGCTCTTTGCAACACAAATGTTACATTGGCAATTTAGTTCATTCTATTATATATTGTAATATATTTTTTGTACGCTACAGTTGGTAGACACCCACATGTGTTATTAAAACATTTATTTTATTACCCAAGTTTTCTTTTTGGTGTACACATCGAATGTCTTTTGTGTTGTATTTGTTTACTTGAGTGGTGTGGTCTGTAATTGTTAGTATGTTGGCTTTGGTTTATGTTAGCCTTGAGACTTGTTTTGAAGCTACATTTGAAGGGAGACCTTTTCTTGGGTCGTTATGTGAACATTGAGTTATCTAAATTTACATGAAATCATATGTTTGGAGATAGAGAAGCACGTGTGTATAAATGCCTACATTAACCAGGGCCATTACTTGGCCACCAACACTCCTAAAAAACCAAAGAGCAAACACAAACTAATCATTTTGCATAAAATTTTATTTCATCCCCAAAAGAAGCACTATAATAAATCATATTGTGCCACCCTCAAATTAAAAAAAAAAATGGCCCAAAAAATTGGCCAATGTAAATCATTAACAAAACTAAACCAAATTAAACAAAAAAACAAAAAATCAAGTTGGTGGTCGTGCCTGAAGCAGTGTGGTGAGCATTGTTAAGTTTCCTGCCATCAAATGGTGTGCCAAGAGTTCCATCTGGTCTGGGGTTAACTGTAGAGTTGTGCTCAAGTGGCCCATTAGGATCATATCTTCTGTCTGAGGCTGCTGATGATGCAGGGTGTTGAACGTTGGAAATGTCCCAGACAGAAGATGTTCGGCCAATAGTGTCATCTGCTCTGGGGTCAGCCTAAGCATTTGGGCAACGTGTGCCATTACCATGAGATGGGATCGTTGCTGCTCCAAGGCTATTTGATGCTGCTGGTGGTGCAAGGGTTGTGAAGATGTGTGGGGAGTGGTGGTTGATTGTTTGTTGTGGTCCACGGTGCGGGGGCAAACGACATGTCGCATTGGTGACAAAAAAGAAGAACGGCCTGGGGAGGAGTGAAGTGATAAAGGTGTGGAGGGAATGTAGTCAGGTGGAAGGGGTACTGTGGAACCAGTGCGCATTGAGGTTGTGCAGGAGGATTGCTCATTGAGGGGTGTGGGAGTCCGAACGGAGTGTGAAGTGCTAGGAGTGGCTACAGGAGGAATTGTCCCATCCCCAGCTGCCTGACAAGTGGCCAACACTGGCATTACCCTCCCACTACCACAACCTGCAGTGGCAGGTGAGTGAGATGTTTGGGAGGGCTCTGCCAATGGGGCATCTTCAGATCCAAACAGGCATTGGCGTGTGGCCAGCACCTGAGTGTCAACACTTTGCCGATCCCGTTGATGCTGGTCTGCTAAACTTACCAAGCTGTTACGCATATCCTGTTGAACCTGTAACATATCCTGGTGAACCTGTACCATTGTTGCTACAGATTCCTGTATGAGCCCGAGCAGACGTACTGCCTCAGTAGATTGCTGAGTACGCCTCCTTAACTCATTTTGGACCTGATACTCATCAAGCAGCCTCTCGGCTACATCCAGCATAGATGGACGAAGTTGGGTAGGTGACAATCCCTCTGCATCTAAGGCTACCTGAAAGCAGAAGAAATAGACCAAATCATTATCAAACATCATGACTAAATATTTCAGATTAGTTTGACAACTTAACACCCCAAGCAGAACGTTGAAAAGTTTGATGTGCTTCTAATGAGTACTTGTTCATTGTAAGATTATCCAAGCTAGCAACACTTCTGATAATGGGTACATATTATATTGGTGTGACTAATATGACAAAGGCAAAAAAGATTCAACATGAAGGTGTTCCCAATTAACCCTGGTGTGGTAGGTTGTTTATGCTTTTGGTAAATCTGTTACTACACCAATGACTTTATACATCTACGTATGTTGTCTAAAATCTTGCCATCAATCGGCTACAGGACAACCCAACCAAACGATACCCATGAATTTGGACCTGGAAAATCAAAGACGGGCCGGACTTTAAAGATCCTGGATGTTTTTGGAACATTAGTGGCACACCAAATTATAACATAATTCCCTGATGTTCAAGATAGAACTCTTGTTGTGCTGGTGCATCGTCAGAATGTCATAGCACTAATTTAACACACACAATGTAAGCCACATCTAGTCCAAAATCAATGCTACCATTGAAATGTTACATGTGCACCTTGTTCCCTTATATCACATACCACAGCACTGGATGCAGAATCGTCGCCAGCTCCTGATCCAACTCCAGCTGCAACGTCAAGAGGGGCCTGATGTTCTTTTAAAAACAAAAAAAAAAAAACATGTTTAGTACATAACCTTAGTCAGTAATGATTATGGCCAGATTGCCCTCCTAGCTTCATGAATGAAGCATTGAGGCCAAACATTCAAAAGTGCTTTCCTGGGCTCATAGGACACTTGCTAAACCCTCCCAAAGGTTAAGAAGGCTTGGTCTGCCTACTAATGACGGCACCCATTAATGCTGTCAACTGTGTTTTGCAGGGTAAACATCTAAAAGGCAACACTCTTTCCTAAGAAAAAACATGTGTGTTAATGGGGTTAATAAGATTCAAAAAAACATTATTTGACTAGACATACCAACACCTTCCTCCAGGCCTAGCTGCACTGGGTGTGTTCCCTGCTGCGGATCTTCTGTAAAGGACATAGCAATATGAGCTATCTTGGCAAAAAAAAAACATCTACATTGTTTGGCACAGTATGATATTGGACCTACCAGGAGGAGGGTCAGCACTGATGTCAACACCTGTGAGTCCGTCTGGTTCGCCAAGCTGCATGGGCTGTGGAGGGGCTGAGATCCGTGCTACAGATGAACAAATTGCAGGTTGGGGAAAACAAAAAAAGGACAATTGGAAGGGCAAGTATCACATTCTCTTAATGTCACACATAGGATAGTAGTTAATCTTTTCCAAACAACTCACACAATTGACATCCAAGATAATATCCTACCTCGGTGCAAAGCATCCGAATCTAAGTCCTCTCTGGGAAAGATGGTATCGGGTCCTATGATGTTCAAGAAAGGTAATTGATAATCCCAGAGAGAACTTCGTGCACGTTCATCCAGCCGACCTTGACGGTCATAAAGACCCTCCGCAGCCCATGCAATTAGCTTCTTCCGAACGGACCCACAGATGTCGTTGACCTTCTTCCGCACACTGTCACGGTGGCGAGGTGCTTCACCCAGTGCATTTACAGCATCCCGGATTTCATCCCACAATCTGTTCTTCTCTGTTACTGAGTAAGACGCGGCCCTGGTCCCATGTATCGCCTGATATCTGGCCATATAGGCGTGGACCAGGGCACAGCACTGATTGTGGGTGAAACGGGGAAGCCGGGGTAATGTGGACAAGCTGACTCTGGTGGACGGACCCGCTCCAGGACTACTGTCAGAAGAGCCAGCTTGTCCACTTGGTGTGTTAACACCTCCCCCGGCTTCCTCCTCCGGGATGGGGATGGTGGACTCCCTCATGGATACAGCTGGAGCCTCCCTCACACCAGAGCCAGACGATCTGCCCACCCTGCCCCCCCTGCCCCCCCTGCCCCCCCTGGCCCCCCTGGCCCCCCTGGCCACCCTGCCCCTTCTCATCCTTCCAGTGGGTGGGGCCATGGGAGCACGAGGTGGGCAGAGAATCTGGCTGTCCAGCAGCAGCAAAGAGCCCCAAACTCCTAAATCTGAAATGACAAAAGAGAAAACAGAAAAAACAGGATTTGCAGATTGCTCTTCATATACAGTATAATTAGTGAACAGTTACAGAACACACTTACCTAATGGCACAAACAGACTTGGTCGTGGTGGTGGTGGTAGTAGTGGGCAAAGAGCAGAAGAGGCTGCAAAGAAAAGGAAAAAAAAAAACACATAAGAAAACGCATATGGGTACAAATCACACGAGGCCCTCCAAACACTTACCTAATGGCACAAACACGGTGGTGGTGGTGGTGGTGGCAAAAAAAGCAGAAGAGGTTGCAAAGAAATGTAAAAAAAAAACACATAAGAAAACGCATAGGGGTACAAATCACACGAGGCCCTCCAAACACTTACCTAATGGCACAAACACAGTGGTGGTGGTGGTGGTGGCAAAAAAAGCAGAAGAGGTTGCAAAGAAATGTAAAAAAAAAACACATAAGAAAACGCATAGGGGTACAAATCACACGAGGCCCTCCAAACACTTACCTAATGGCACAAACACAGTGGTGGTGGTGGTGGTGGTGGTGGTGGTGGTGGTGGTGGCAAAGAGCAGAAGAGGCTGCAAAGAAATGGAAAAAAAAACACATAAGAAAACGCATAGGGGTACAAATCACACGAGGCCCTCCAAACACTTACCTAATGGCACAAACACAGTGGTGGTGGTGGTGGTGGTGGTGGTGGCAAAGAGCAGAAGAGGCTGCAAAGAAATGGAAAAAAAAAACACATAAGAAAACTCATAGGGGTACAAATCACACGAGGCCCTCCAAACACTTACCTAATGGCACAAACACAGTGGTGGTGGTGGTGGTGGTGGTGGTGGTGGCAAAGAGCAGAAGAGGCTGCAAAGAAATGGAAAAAAAAAACACATAAGAAAACTCATAGGGGTACAAATCACACGAGGCCCTCCAAACACTTACCTAATGGCACAAACACAGTGGTGGTGGTGGTGGTGGTGGTGGTGGTGGCAAAGAGCAGAAGAGGCTGCAAAGAAATGGAAAAAAAAAACACATAAGAAAACGCATAGGGGTACAAATCACACGAGGCCCTCCAAACACTTACCTAATGGCACAAACACAGTGGTGGTGGTGGTGGTGGTGGTGGTGGTGGCAAAGAGCAGAAGAGGCTGCAAAGAAATGTAAAAAAAAAACACATAAGAAAACGCATAGGGGTACAAATCACACGAGGCCCTCCAAACACTTACCTAATGGCACAAACACAGTGGTGGTGGTGGTGGTGGTGGTGGTGGTGGTGGTGGTGGCAAAGAGCAGAAGAGGCTGCAAAGAAATGGAAAAAAAAAACACATAAGAAAACTCATAGGGGTACAAATCACACGAGGCCCTCCAAACACTTACCTAATGGCACAAACACAGTGGTGGTGGTGGTGGTGGTGGTGGTGGTGGTGGTGGTGGTGGCAAAGAGCAGAAGAGGCTGCAAAGAAATGGAAAAAAAAAACACATAAGAAAACTCATAGGGGTACAAATCACACGAGGCCCTCCAAACACTTACCTAATGGCACAAACACAGTGGTGGTGGTGGTGGTGGTGGTGGTGGTGGTGGTGGTGGCAAAGAGCAGAAGAGGCTGCAAAGAAATGGAAAAAAAAAACACATAAGAAAACTCATAGGGGTACAAATCACACGAGGCCCTCCAAACACTTACCTAATGGCACAAACACAGTGGTGGTGGTGGTGGTGGTGGTGGTGGTGGTGGTGGTGGTGGTGGCAAAGAGCAGAAGAGGCTGCAAAGAAATGGAAAAAAAAAAACACATAAGAAAACTCATAGGGGTACAAATCACACGAGGCCCTCCAAACACTTACCTAATGGCACAAACACAGTGGTGGTGGTGGTGGTGGTGGTGGTGGTGGCAAAGAGCAGAAGAGGCTGCAAAGAAATGTAAAAAAAAAACACATAAGAAAACGCATAGGGGTACAAATCACACGAGGCCCTCCAAACACTTACCTAATGGCACAAACACAGTGGTGGTGGTGGTGGCAAAGAGCAGAAGAGGCTGCAAAGAAATGGAAAAAAAAAACACATAAGAAAACGCATAGGGGTACAAATCACACGAGGCCCTCCAAACACTTACCTAATGGCACAAACACAGTGGTGGTGGTGGTGGTGGTGGTGGTGGCAAAGAGCAGAAGAGGCTGCAAAGAAATGGAAAAAAAAAACACATAAGAAAACTCATAGGGGTACAAATCACACGAGGCCCTCCAAACACTTACCTAATGGCACAAACACAGTGGTGGTGGTGGTGGTGGTGGTGGTGGTGGTGGTGGTGGTGGTGGCAAAGAGCAGAAGAGGCTGCAAAGAAATGGAAAAAAAAAACACATAAGAAAACTCATAGGGGTACAAATCACACGAGGCCCTCCAAACACTTACCTAATGGCACAAACACAGTGGTGGTGGTGGTGGTGGTGTAATCCTTTATAGGCAAAAGGAGGCTGCAAACATTAAACATACATGAGAAATCGCATGACCTACATACGTGCACATAATAAATTACAGTTATCAGGAAAGCAAAAATGGTGTCTTTGGAAGCTGGGAAGGTAAGGGGGCAGGTTTAGATGCCAAATCTAGACTGCACACCTTTAACAAACATGAGAAAACACATGTCCAAACCACATGCACATGGGGCCAACTGCCAATGATTAAAAGACACTTGAGGGGTTCCCAAGCTATTGTGGGTTGGAGGGGATTCACCATAGACAACTTAAGCACACCCAAGATAAGTACAAATTGTCTCCTTCCTTTTTTTTGGGAGAGAGAGATACAATTGTCTTACCTCCAGATAATGTAGGTTGTGGGTCACAGGGTCTTGCTAGCACATAAGAAACATCGATCTATAACATCCAGCAGCCATATTGGCCATGTGCTCCTTTTATAGCTGGCTCACAGGTGTGATAATTAGCGGCCGTTTCTATATATATCTGCGCATTCGCGAATTTACGCGTTCAAAATGGAGGACGATATCCCAGACGCATTAGATGGTGCAATGCTGGCATTTATTGGTGCCTTGTTTGAGGAGGCCCTGGCACAGGAGGCAGCAGAAGGTGGGGAAGCTGCAGCAGCAGCAGCAGCAGCAGCACCTCCAGCAGCAGCACCTCCAGTCCGTGTGCCCTTACCTCGCCAGCCACGCATTTTTGCTCCAAGGATCTATTTGGACAAGCTGCGGGATTCTGATGTCAGGAGGAAGTTCCGGCTCGAGCGAGGAACTATTCTACACCTCTACCAGCTCATAGCAGAGAAAATTGACCCGGACACACAGCGCGGCCATGCGGTGCCCGGCATGGCCAGATTGCTGGCCACTTTGTATATTTTAGGGCGTGGCAGCTTCCAAGCCACTTCGGGAAGTATCATGGGCATTAGCCAGCCCACAGTTTCAAGGGTGTTCATGTTGGTCATTAATGCCATAGTGGATATAGTGCCCAATTTTATCCACTGGCCACAGAATGAAAATGAGTGGAATGAAGTCAAGTTGGGTTTCTACCGGCGGGCACACATGCCGCAAATCCTAGGGGCAATCGATGGCACCCACATAGCCATTAGGCCCCCAAGGAGCCACGAAAGTGAATACCGGAACCGCAAGCAGTACCACTCTGTGAACGTCCAATTAGTGTGTGACGCCAAACAGCGCATCATGAGTGTCAACACTGGTCACCCAGGGTCGTGCCATGATTCCAGTATGTTAAGAACAAGTACTCTGTACGAGGTGTTTGAAAGTGGACAAATGCCCGAAGGGTGGCTTATTGGTAAAGTATTTTGTCTTAACAACATAAACTGTAAGATTACATAGACATAGGAATAAGCTACATCGGTGTACACCCTGATTTAAGCAAAGCCTACCTAAAATGGATGTGTTAGGAGTTGTCAGGCTGTTCACACACAACCAGATCAGCAGCTTAGCAGCTCACAAAAGAAAGATTTGCAAAGTTGTCTTTGAGTCCAATGAAGGTGGTTAACCAATGTGTAAATGGTGTCCTCTAGCCACCCAAAGAAAACCTACAAATGATTCCAATGGTATTGCCATATCCCCAAAGTACTTTGCATAAGTGAGTCAATATTGGTTTCCTCACTCTAGTTGCAGATATATTCCAGAAGTAAGACCTAGGCTAATGTAATAGGAACAAAATAGGGGCCAAGTTGGAACTTGCAAGAGAAACCCACCACTTTGTGTGTCCTTTTTCCCATTTGTATTAGTGATTTAGGCAGTTAGACAGAGTTGAGATGTTTCATATGATTTTTTGCAAACAGACGAGCAGGTTGTTTAGTAAAATGCCTAATTGTCTCCCATTTTGAGGAGTCATCTAAAGTCACATGATAGGAAGAACTAATGTATATTTTTCTTATTTTTCAGGGGATGCTGGTTACCCGCAGCTGACGTGGCTGATGGCTCCAATCAGGTACCCCCAGGGCCCAGCAGAGAGGAATTACAACAGGGCCTTGCGGAGAAGCCGGAGTATCATTGAGTTGACCATAGGTCTTCTCAAGTCCCGGTTTCTCTGCTTGGCCCGGCCTGGGGGTGAACTCCTGTACTCTCCTACAAAGGCTTCCAAGATCATCCTGGCGTGCTGCGTGTTGCACAACATGTGCGTTGCCCGGGATGATTCTTGGGAGCTGACGGAGGAGAGGGAGCCAGAGGTCCGTCAGCCGGCGGCCCCCAGGCGGCGGAGCACCGCTGCCGGTATGGCCACCCGGAATACCCTGGTTGCTAGCCACTTTACATGTAAGTACTGTAACCGGTCAAGATAGGGCATGTGTATTAATTAGCTAGTTAGCAGAGGTGCCACTCACAGGGAGACAGAGGGTGATTATCATCTGCCAATGACACTTGCCATTGTAGATAAAGTGTAGTCAACATTGGTAAAATTGTGTTACTTGAGCAAAAACATGCACCTCTAACCATAAACATGTTGGTATTGTGAATAGTGTAAAGGGCTGAGAAGAGCTGGCAGGTGTTTATTTGTGTCTATGCCACCTGTGTAGTTATTGATAACATGAACGGCTGCTTGGTATCTTATGGTGTTGTAATTTTCCAGAACATCAACATCTTGGAATCATGGCACGTACCATGGGAAGCCTGTGGTGATGGGCTGTCTGGCGTCACAGGTGTGTATTCAAATGTTTACATTAATGATTTCTGGTTTGTGTAAGTTGGCATAAAATGTGTTATTTCACTCGTGATGTCGAAATTAAATGAAGTTCAGAATGAAGCAAACAGGCATTAAGATGTGATTTTCATAATGAAATGTCTTATCCTTTGTTTTATTTTTCCAGGAGTGGTACTGCTTGCGGGTGTAGGTGGTAGAAACCCACCTTGATGGACTCCACTCATTTTCTTTTGTGGTCAGTGGATATTTGGTAAGGCACATGGCCAATGACCAACATGAACACCCTGGAACTTCGAAAGTGGCTTGGAAGCTGCCCAGCAACCTTGCCATGCCTGTCCCCTATGAGCTGGTAGAGGTGCAGAATGGATTCTGAACTCTGCCGGAAGTTGTGGAAGACATCAGAATCCCGTAGCCATGGAGCAAAGATCGTGGTCTGGCGCTGTAAAGGCACACGGACTGGAGAGTGACAATATTCTTTTGCTGCATCCCTCCTTCTGCTGTCATTCTCAAATAAATAAATACATTAGAATTGAACATGTGTTTTTTTGTTTTGTGTGGGTGCCTACAGACAAAAGGGCCATCCACACTGTAAGATTTAGAGAAGACTTTATCCTTCCGATTGACATTTTCTATGTAGTGCAAGGGCCTGCCTGATTGCATCCAAATTGAAAGTGTTGAGGTTTGAGCTTCTATTATATGGTTTGGTTAAGTCTACAGGAAAAAGTCTAGACAAATTGTTAGTGTATGGCCCATTAAGCTGCCAAGGCCGGAGTTTTGCACTTTGCATGCTGCTTGTACTGGTGATGTGAGGGGTTGTAATGTAGAGTAGGGATGTGACAGTGTTGTGTTGAGGTGTGAGGCAAATGTAGTGTTGGACTATGAGGGCCTGTGTTGTTGAAATATGGAGAGAGTCCAATATCAGACACCTATGTTTATTGGTCAAGAAATTGTAAGAACCATGGTAAATATGTAAAGAATTGCATCTCGATAAAACTAGGACCACACTCATAAAATCAAAATTGTGTTGTTTCCATTGATGTGCTTGAAATTTGGGTAGGACACCCCCCTCCCCCCCCAAATTCAAGATAGTTTAAAAAAACTGTTTAAAAAAATGAGAGTGAAAAGAGATCCCAAGTGTAGTGATGTGATTTGAACCCATGACGTTGTGAACTGCAGTGAAGTTGCAAAGCACTTAGCTATTGTGCAGAATAAAGCTGTATGGTGGAAAAAATGGAGTGTGTTAAGGCTAAAAAGCACATATAGCTAAAGAACTAAACATTGTATGGAATGTGGGAAGAAGACCATGGTAAAATTGTGAGGTTTCATCTTGCCCTGAAGTAGGGTAGGGGTTTGGTCACTTGCCTTTGGTACTTTCCTTCATAAGATCGATTCGACACACAGACAAGATCAAAAAAACACTTAAAATGGTGTAAGCTTGCAAGCGCTTCTGAGTGTAACATTATTTAGCAATATATATGATGTAATCCGTTACATTTTAGCAATATAAACAAAATAAGAAAATAAAAAAAGTAGGTGGAGATGGTAAGCCTCGAACCTACAGCAGAGGGAGATGAATTACAGACATGTGATGTGTGCACTAATCCACTAGCCCACATCGCTATGTGAAACTGCTATAAGCACGAAGACATAAGTTTGCGAATTGGCGAAGCCGCGATCGTAAGTGAATCCCGCTGACGGCGGAATTCATTACTGCTGTTTTACTCGCCAATTCGCCGCAGCGCCAGTTAATTGATTTGAACGCGGCGAAACTGAAACACGTCATAGAGGTTTGAAGCTGCAGTTTCTTTAAATCCGGCCCTATATGTATTAGACAATGTATTTACCAGCTGCTGTCAGTTCTGGCTGATTTATGAAAAAAATATATATATTTTTTGCTGTAAAAAAAAAAATAAATACATTTAGGGCAACTTTTTCAATTGCAATACTTCTGTTATGACATTGTCCATGTGCTGGGACTATTTGTACGTCTTTTGTGGCTGCAAATATGACCTAAAGGTTTTTAAAGTTCGCCTCCCATTAGAGTCAATGGGGCCCGCTGCAAACTCGCGGTTTGCGGACTTTTGAGAAAATTTGCGGCTGGCGTTTGCGAACCGCCCCGGCCAATGTTCGTCCATCACTACCCCTGGACTACTGGGTGGGCAGGCTTGACCTCTGGCCAGAGATTGCACAATTTGAAATGGAACTGTTGGCTTGCCCCCCGTCCAGTGTCCTGTCCGAAAGGACATTCAGCGCAGCAGGGGGGATCGTGACTGATAAGCACACTCGCCTAGCTCATGACAGTTTAGACTACCTCACATTTATAAAAATGAATGAGGCATGGATCCACGAGGAATTCAACACATGTGACCAGTAGACCATGTTTCATTGAAATTCTCCATCACAGGCCACAAATATCTGTCAGACCGCCATCCACCCACAACAATTCCTGGTCCTTGTCTTCGCTAAATACAGCGGCATACAAGCATTTCATGTCCATTGAATGGCTAATTTTTGGGGCCTATACAGGCCGACACTTGCTGTTCTGTGTACTTTGAATGCCTAATGTACCTCCAGCCATCAAATACTAAGTTCTTTGCTGTCAGTTAAACCCATGTGAGCTAATTTTTGGGGCCTATACAGGCTGACACTTCTGTATCCTGTAAATGCCTACTGTACCTCTAGCCATCAAATACAACGTTCTTTGTTGTCAGTTAAACCCATGTGAGCTAATTTTTGGGGCCTATACAGGCCAACACTTACTTCTGTATACTGTGAATGCCTACTGTACCTCCAGCCATCAAATACACTACGTTCTTTGCTGTCAGTTAAACCCATGTGGGCTAATTTTTATTAGCCTATACAGGCTGACACTTACTTCTGTATACTGTGTGAATGCCTACTGTACCTCTAGCCATCAAATACTAAGTTCTTTGCTGTCAGTTAAACCCATGTGAGCTCATTTTTGGGGCCTATACAGGCCGACACTTACTTCTGTATACTGTGTGAATGCCTAATGTACCTTCAGCCACAGAATACTATGTACTTAGCTGTCAGGTAAACCCATGTAGGCTAATTTTTGGGGCCTATACAGGCCGACACTTACTTCTGTATACTGTGAATGCCTACTGTACCTCCAGCCATCGAATACACTACGTTCTTTGCTGTCATTTATACCCATGTGGGCTAATTTTTGGAGCCTATACAGGCCGACACTTACTTCTGTATACTGTGAATGCCTACTGTACCTCCAGCCATCAAATACTACGTTCTTTGCTGTCAGTTCAACCCATGTGAGCTAATTTTTGCAGCCTATACAGGCCGACACTTACTTCTGTATACTGTGTGAATGCCTAATGTACCTCTAGCCATCACATACTAAGTTCTTTGCTGTCAGTTCAACCCATGTGAGCTAATTTTTGGGGCCTATACAGGCCGACACTTACTTCTGTATACTGTGTGAATGCCTAATGTACCTTCAGCCACAGAATACTACGTACTTAGCTGTCAGGTAAACCCATGTGGGCTAATTTTTGGGGCCTATACAGGCCGACACTTTCTTCTGTATCCTGTGAATGCCTAATGTACCTTCAGCCACAGAATTCTACATTCTTAGCTGTCAGGTAAACCCATGTGGCTAATTTTTGGGGCCATTACTGGCCGACACTTACTTCTGTATTCTGTGAATGCCTAATGTACCTCCAGCCATCAAATACTAAGTTCTTTGCTGTCAGTTAAACCCATGTGAGCTCATTTTTGGGGCCTATACAGGCCGACACTTACTTCTGTATACTGTGTGAATGCCTAATATACCTTCAGCCACAGAATACTTCGTACTTAGCTGTCAGGTAAACCCATATGGGCTAATTTTTGGGGCCTATACAGGCCGACACTTACTTCTGTATACTGTGAATGCCTACTGTACCTCCAGCCATCAAATACACTACGTTCTTTGCTGTCAGTTAAACCCATGTGAGCAAATTTTTGGGGCCTATACAGGCCGACACTTACTTCTTTATACTGTGTGAATGCCTAATGTACCTTCAGCCACAGAATACTACGTACTTAGCTGTGAGGTAAACCCATGTGGGCTAATTTTTGGGGCCTATACTGGCCGACACTTACTTCTATATCCTGTGAATGCCTAATGTACCTTCAGCCACAGACTATTACGTTTGTAGCTGTCAGGTAAACTCATGTGGGCTAATTTTTGGGACCTGGAATGGCCGACACTTACTTCTTTATCCTGTGAATGCCTAATTTTTCAGACTGGAAATAAAAAAACAATGGGTCTGTAAAGGTTCCACCAAATTGTGGAATGGATGCAGACCCATTTTACAGATGTGTGAATGGACCCTATATGTATTAGACAATGTATTTAACGGCTGCTGTCAGTTCTTGCTTATTATGAAAAAAATATATATTTTTAGCTGTAAATAAAAAATAAATACATTTAGGGCAACTTTTTCAATTGCAATACTTCTGTTATGACATTGTCCATGTGCTGGGACTATTTGTGCAGAGCTAGTACGTCTTTTGTGGCTGCAAATATGACCTAAAGGTTTTTAAAGTTCGCCTCCCATTAAAGTCAATGGGGCTCGTCGCAAAATCGCGGTTCCCGGACTGTTGAGAAAATTTGCGGCTGGCGTTCACGAACCGCCCCGGCCGATGTTCGTCCATCACTACCCCTGGACTACTGGGTGGGCAGGCTTGACCTCTGGCCAGAGCTTGCACAGTTTGCAATGGAACTGTTGGCTTGCCCCCTGTCCAGTGTCCTGTCCGAAAGGACGTTCAGCGCAGCAGGGGGGATCGTGACCGATAAGCACACTCGCCTAGCTCATGACAGTTTAGACTACCTCATATTTATAAAAATGAATGAGGCATCGATCCACGAGGAATTCAACACATGTGACCAGTAGACCATGTTTCATTGAAATTCTTCATCACAGGCCACAAATATCTGCCAGACCGCCATCCACCCACAACAATTCCTGGTCCTTGTCTTCGCTAAATACAGCGGCATACAAGGCATTTCATGTCCATTGAATGGCTAATTTTTGGGGCCTATAGAGGCCGACACTTACTGTTTTGTGTACTTTGAATGCCTAATGTACCTCCAGCCATCAAATACTAAGTTCTTTGCTGTCAGTTCAACCCATGTGAGCTAATTTTTGGGGCCTATACAGGCCGACACTTCTGTGTCCTGTAAATGCCTACTGTACCTCTAGCCATCAAATACAACGTTCTTTGCTGTCAGTTAAACCCATGTGAGCTAATTTTTGGGGCCTATACAGGCCGACACTTACTTCTGTATACTGTGAATGCCTACTGTACCTCCAGCCATCAAATACACTACGTTCTTTGCTGTCAGTTAAACCCATGTGGGCTAATTTTTATTAGCCTATACAGGTTGACACTTACTTCTGTATACTGTGAATGCCTATTGTATCTCCAGCCATCAAATACTACGTTCTTTGCTGTCAGTTCAACCCATGTGAGATAATTTTTGGGGCCTATACAGGCCGACACTTACTTCTGTATACTGTCAATGCCTACTGTACCTCCAGCCATCAAATACACTACGTTTTTTGCTGTCAGTTAAACCCATGTGGGCTAATTTTTGGAGCCTATACAGGCTGACACTTACTTCTGTATACTGTGAATGCCTAATTTTTCAGACTGGAAATAAAAAACAATGGGTCTGTAAAGGTTCCGCCAAATTGTGGAATGGATGCGGACCCATTTTACAGATGTGTGAATGCACCCTATATGTATTAGACAATCTATTTACCGGCTGCTGTCAGTTCTGGCTGATTTAGGAAAAAATATAAATAAATAAAATTTAGTGCAACTTTTTTAATTGCAATACTTCTGTTATGACATTGTCCATGTGCTGTGACTATTTGTGCACAGCTTGTACGTCTTTTGTGGCTGCAAATATGACCTAAAGGTTTTTAACCACTTAAGCCCCGGAAGATTTTACCCCCATTCCGACCAGGGGGTTTTTTGCGATTCGGCACTGCGTGACTTTAACGGACAATTGCACGGTCGTGCGACGCTGTACCTAAACAAATTTTTTTCCCCACAAACAGAGCTTTCTTTTAGTGGTATTTTATCACCTTTGCGATTTTTACTTTTTGCGCTATAAACAAAAAAAGAGCGTCAATTTTGCAAAAATAACAATATTTTTCAAATTTTTTTAATGAAATTCCCAAAATAAAAAATGTAAAAATCTAAATTTTTTAACATTTTAGGCCAAAATTTGTTTTATGCTACATATGTTTGGTAAAAAAAATCGCAAAAAGCGTATTTTGATTGGTTTGCGCAAAGGTTATTGCGTTTACTAACTAAGGGAAAGATTTTTATAATTTTTTTTTTAATCGCGTAATGGCGGCGATCTGCGATTTTTTTTGCGGTACTGCGACATTGCGGCGGACAGATCGGACCCTTGACTGACATTTTTGACACTTTTGGGGTTACCAGTGATATTACTGCAGTAATCAGTGCTATATATATGCACTGTTACTGCAAAATGACACTGGCAGGGAAGGGGTTAACTTTATTGGGGAAGGAGGGGTTAAGTGTGTCCCTAGGGGCGTGCTTCTAACTGTGATTGGACGTGGCTACTGGTGTAGGAACAGTTATCAACGGTCCTACAGAGTAGAACCGTATGATCACCAATCCTACACAGGGGAGAATGACAGGCGGCTTGTTTACATTAGCCGCCTGCCTTTCTCCCTCTCCACCGCCGTTCGCCGAGTGACATCGGGTCCGCCGGTCACACACACGGACTTCCTAGGGAACGAGCCGGGGTGGGCGCGCGCTTCCGCGGGCACGTGCTCGCCCGCTATTGGCTCACAAGCAAGTGACATGCAAGTGACGTATATATACGTCTCTTTGCCTGGCCGGGCTGACCGCCGCAGTATATGTACTTGCGGCGGTCGGCAACCGGTTAAAGTTCGTCTTCCATTAAGGTCAATGGGGCCCACCGCAAACTCGCGGTTCGCGGACTTTTGAGAAAATTTGCGGCTGACGTTCGCGCACCGCCCGAGCCGATGTTCGTCCATCTCTAGTAGTGACACAGAGGTCAGTAGTAAGTGATGCAGAGCCCAGAGGTCAGTAGTAAATGATGCAAGATTCAGAGGTCAGTAGTAAGTGTTGCAGAGCTCAGAGGTCAGTAGTAAGTGATGCAGAGTTTGGAGGTTCGTTGTAATTAATGCAGAAGTCAGTAGTAAGTGACACAGAGCTACAGAAGTCGCTACGTGATGCAGAAGTCAGTAGTAAGTGACACAGTGTTCATAGGTCAGTAGTAAGTGGCGCAGAATGCAGAGGTCTGTAGTAAGTGCTACAGAGGTCAGTTGTAAGTGACGAAGAGGTCAGTAGTAAGTGATGCAGAAGTCAGTAGTGAGGGCTGCAGAGTTTATTAGTAAGTGATGCAGTGTGCAGAGGTAAGTATTAAGTGATTCAGAGATCAGTAGTAAGTGATGCAGAGTTTAGAGATCAGAAGTAAGTGAGTCAGAGTTCAGGGGTCAGTAGTAAATGACACAGAGGTTAATAGTACATTACTTACCACTGACCCCTGAAGTCTGTGTCACTTACTACTGACCCCTGAACTCTGCATCACTTACTACTGACCTCTGAACTCTGTGTCACTAACTGTGCCCCAATGTCGAATCCTGGGCCCTGCCCCCTCCAAAGTACTGTACCTGTGCTGTACATTCCCTGCTAGAGTCAGACTTAAAGGGACATACACTAGGTAAGTAAGACTGGTGACTGAGATTGTACACTGACTGAGGGTGTAGTGTAGTACCTGAGTATCTGTGAGTACCTGAGTATCTGTGAGTACCTGAGTATCTGTGAGTACCTGAGTACCTGTGAGTATCTGTGAGTATCTGTGAGTACCTGAGTACCTGTGAGTACCTGTGAGTACCTGTGAGTACCTGTGAGTACCTGAGTATCTGTGAGTACCTGAGTATCTGTGAGTATCTGTGAGTACCTGTGAGTACCTGAGTATCTGTGAGTACCTGAGTACCTGAGTATCTGTGAGGACCTGAGTACCTGAGTATCTGTGAGTACCTGAGTATCTGTGAGTACCTGAGTACCTGTGAGTATCTGTGAGTACCTGAGTATCTGTGAGTACCTGAGTATCTGTGAGTACCTGAGTATCTGTGAGTACCTGTTGCTACCTGAGTGTCTGGGAGTACCTATCACTACCTGAGTGTTTTGCGTCTGACCGGGCTGTGCGACTGAGCGTTGTGCGTCTGACCGGGCGGTGCGACTGAGCGTTGTGCATCTGACCGGGCGGTGCGACTGAGCGTTTTGCGTCTGACCGGGCTGTGCGACTGAGCGTTGTGCGTCTGACCGGGCGGTGCGACTGAGCGTTGTGCGTCTGACCGGGCTGTGCGACTGAGTGTTGTGCGTCTGACCGGGCTGTGCGACTGAGTGTTGTGCGTCTGACCGGGCTGTGCGACTGAGTGTTGTGCGTCTGACCGGGCTGTGCGACTGAGTGTTGTGCGTCTGACCGGGCTGTGCGACTGAGTGTTGTGCGTCTGACCGGGCTGTGCGACTCAGTGTTGTGCGTCTGACCGGGCTGTGCGACTCAGTGTTGTGCGTCTGACCGGGCTGTGCGACTCAGTGTTGTGCGTCTGACCGGGCTGTGCGACTCAGTGTTGTGCGTCTGACCGGGCGGTGCGACTCAGTGTTGTGCGTCTGACCGGGCGGTGCGACTCAGTGTTGTGCGTCTGACCGGGCGGTGCGACTGAGTGTTGTGCGTCTGACCGGGCTGTGCGACTGAGTGTTGTGCGTCTGACCGGGCTGTGCGACTCAGTGTTGTGCGTCTGACCGGGCTGTGCGACTCAGTGTTGTGCGTCTGACCGGGCTGTGCGACTTAGTGTTGTGCGTCTGACCGCGCTGTGCGACTTAGTGTTGTGCGTCTGACTGGGCTGTGCGACTTAGTGTTGTGCGTCTGACCGGGCTGTGCGACTCAGCGTTGTGCGTCTGACCGGGCTGTGAGATTGTGAGTGTTGTGTGACTGACCGGTGTCAAGTGAGTGGAGCGGAATACCAGAGGGTGAGAAGGTAGCGTTAGGAAGCCAGGAAATAGCCACATAGGATAGACTTAAATCGCTGAATCCCCATTAGATTAGATAGTAGGTACAATGCCCGGCGGGTGTGGAGATGCGACTCGGTGTACATCTTGTGATATGTATGCGTTCCTCGGTCATGCGATCGAGGGCGAATACAAATGCGCAAAATGTGAGCACGTTGCTTCCCTGGAAGCTCAGGTCCTGAATCTAGGGAAGCAGCTGGCAACACTGAGACGAATGTCCATACCGGAGGAGAGCCAGGATTGTACCAATCAGGTGCAGACAGGGGCCTGCACAGAGGTGGGCGGAGTATCGGAGGAGCAGGCATCAGAGCAGAGCAGAGCAGAGGGGTGACAGTTAGGAGGGGTAGAAGGGGACAAGTCAAGGAGGCTGATCCTGGGCTGGAGCACCCCAATAGATACGCCCCGTTGTGTGATGTTGGGGAAACCAGTCAGGGACCAGCATTGCTGGAGCAGAGCGACACCCCTAGCTGCCAGGGGAAGAACTCCTCCAGTGAGGCCGGGAGAAAGGGAAAGGAAAGACAGGTGCTGGTGGTAGGGGACTCAATTATTAGAAGGACAGATAGTGTAATCTGTGACAAAGACCGTGTGCGCCGAACAGTCTGTTGTTTGCCGGGCGCTCGGGTTCGGCACATCGCGGATCGGGTGAACAGATTATTGGGTGGGGCTGGGGAAGACCCAGCTGTCATGGTACACGTGGGTACCAATGACATAGGCAGAGGAAGACGGAGAGTCCTAAACGATTTCAGGGACTTAGGCGCTAAGTTGAGGACTAGGACCTCCAAGGTAGTATTTTCCGAAATACTACCGGTACCTCGAGCCACACCAGAGAGATTAGGGAAGTTAACGAGTGGCTGAGGAGCTGGTGTAGTAAGGAGGGTTTCGGGTTCCTGGAGAACTGGGCCGACTTCTCAGTCGGTCACCGGCTCTTTGGTAGGGACGGATTGCACCTAAATGGGGTGGGTGCAGCCGTACTGGGTGAGAGGATGGCCAAAAAGTTAGAGGGGCTTTTAAACTAGGGAATGGGGGGGAGGGTACAGATGTAGAATTAGCCAGTGGAAAGCAAGTTTCAGAGGGCAGAAATGGGGGCATTAGCGGTAGGGTGTTCGGAGCCCCTATACCCAGGGTGGGTACGGGGAAAAATCAAGAGAGCAGCCTAAAAACATCAAAATTACGAGGCTTATATACCAATGCCAGAAGCCTGGCCAACAAGATGGGAGAGCTGGAGCTGCTGATGTTTGAGGAGGACTTAGATTTTGTGGGGATAACTGAGACTTGGTTTGACAGCTCTCATGACTGGATGGCGACCATTCAGGGGTATTCCCTTTATCGCAGAGATAGAGAGGGTAAAAAAGGGGGAGGGGTATGTTTGTATATTAAGAACAGTATACAGGTAAATATGAGGGATGATATTAATAATGGAGCTATGGACGAGGCAGAATCCCTATGGGTAGAGCTTCAAAGGAAAGGCACGGTGGGGAAGGTAATATTGGGCATATGCTATAGGCCCCCAAACCAGAGGGAGGAGGGTGAGGTGGACCTCATGTTACAGATGGGATTGGCAGCAAGGATGGGAAATGTCATTATAATGGGGGACTTTAATTATCCTGATATAGACTGGGCAGAAGGAACCGCGCATTCAGCCAAGGCTCGGCAGTTCCTAAATGTTTTGCAGGACAATTTCATGGGTCAGATGGTGAATGCACCGACAAGAAACAATGCGGTACTTGACCTACTGATTACCAACAATACAGACCTGCTCACGAATATAGAAATACGGGACAACTTAGGGAACAGTGACCATAGGTCAATTGGTTTCAGTATTAATTACAGTAATAGGAAACACAAGGGTAATATAAGGACACTGAATTTCAAAAGAGCCAATTTCCCTAAACTGCGCTCGCTGCTAGAAAATATCAAATGGGATAGAACCCTGGGAACAAAGAACACGGAGGAAAAATGGGAGTGCTTCAAGAGCATACTTAACAAGGGGGTGGGCCAGTGCATTCCACAGGGAAATAAATTTAAAAGAGCAAAACTAAACCCTGGGTGGCTAAACTCCAACATAAAAATGTATATTAGAGCTAAAGAAAAGGCCTTCAAAAAATACAAGACTGAGGGGTCATTGGCAGCATTTAAGCATTACAAAGAGTGTAATAAGAAATGTAAAGATGAAATCAGGGCGGCTAAAATAGAACACGAGAGACATATAGCGGAGGAGAGTAAAAAGAACCCCAAGAAATTCTTTAAGTATATAAACAGTAAGAAAGCGAGGCCAGAACACATTGGCCCCATAAAAGATGATAAAGGAAAAATGGCCACTGAGGACAGAGAAAAGGCGGAAGTGTTAAATAATTTCTTCTCTTCAGTCTTCACAAAGGAATCGGGGGGCTACACGAACCCCGCTTGTAAGGCCGAACTAAATAATACACCTCAGGAAGTGCCGCCATGGCTAACAGAGGATAGACTTAGAGCTAAACTAGAGAAACTTAACATAAATAAATCCCCGGGACCGGATGGCTTGCACCCAAGGGTTCTAAATGAGCTCAGTCAGGTGATTGCCAGACCATTATTCTTGATCTTTAAGGATAGTTTACAGACAGGTATGGTGCCAGCTGATTGGAAAAAAGCCAACGTGGTACCAATATTTAAAAAGGGGCCAAGATATATCCCGGGTAACTATAGGCCGGTCAGCCTAACATCAGTAGTCTGCAAAATTTTGGAGGGGATGATAAGGGACCACATACAAGACTTTAGTAATGAAAACGGTATTATAAGTAGTAATCAGCATGGATTCATGAAAAATCGTTCGTGCCAAACCAATCTATTAACCTTCTACGATGAAGTGAGCTGCCACTTAGATAAAGGTAAGCCTGTGGATGTGGTGTATCTGGACTTTGCAAAGGCCTTTGACACCGTTCCCCACAAACGCTTACTGTACAAACTAAGGAAGGTAGGTATGGATCATAAGGTGAGTACCTGGATAGAGAACTGGCTCCAGGGGAGAGTACAGAGGGTGGTGATTAATGGGGAGTACTCGGATTGGGCGGGTGTGGAAAGTGGGGTCCCCCAGGGTTCTGTCCTGGGACCAATCCTGTTTAATTTATTCATAAATGATCTAGAGGAGGGGATATCTAGTACAATCTCAGTATTTGCAGATGATACTAAATTAGGCATGCCAATATCTTCTATGCAGGATGTGGAAATCTTGCAAGCAGACCTGAACAAAATAACGGGGTGGGCAACTACATGGCAGATGAGATTTAATGTAGAAAAATGTAAAGTAATGCACTTGGGGGCCATAAACCAGAAAGCAAGCTACTCACTAGGGGGGGAACCTCTGGGTGAGTCTAGGATGGAAAGGGACCTGGGGGTACTGGTAGACAACAGGCTTGGAAGTGGCATGCAATGCCAAGCCGCTGCAAGCAAAGCCAACAGAATACTGGGTTGTATAAAAAAGGGGATTCACTCCAGAAATAAAGAGATTATTCTTCCACTCTACAAGACTCTGGTCCGGCCACATCTGGAGTATGCTGTCCAGTTCTGGGCACCGGTCCTCAGGAAGGATGTGCTGGAACTGGAGAAAGTCCAGAGAAGGGCAACAAAAATAATTAGGGGAATGGAGGACATCGGCTATGAGGAAAGACTACAAGCACTGAACCTATTCTCTCTGGAGAAGAGACGCTTGAGGGGGGATATGATATCAATGTACAAATACTGTACTGGCGACCCTAGCATAAGGAACAAACTATTTAGAGTAAGGGAATACAATAAGACACGTGGCCACTCACTAAAACTAGAGGAAAGGCGGTTTAACCTTAAAGTGCGTAAGGGGTTCTTCACTGTAAGAGCGGTAAGGATGTGGAATTCTCTTCTGCAAGCAGTCGTATCAGCGGGGAGCATTGATAGTTTCAAAAAACTATTGGATGGACACCTTAAAGACCACAACATACAGGGGTATACAATGTACGGTTAAAAGCAAACACACACACATAGGTTGAACTGGATGGACGTGTGTCTTTTTTCAGCCTCACTAACTATGTAACTATGTAACTATGTAATAAACACTGTTTCATTCTGTACTATGTATCTCAACTTGGTCTCTATTTAACAATATCTCTTTAAGTTACAGCGCAGTTAGAAACATGCCCACATAGCGAATCAGGGGGCCCAATTCACAACCTTGCACACAGGATCACCTCTTTCAGAAACTCCCCTTACAACTGCTCCTAGACTTGTTTTGAAAAACACTGCTACTCCACGGGCTCTCAGGCTTGGTTCACACTGCTGTGACCTGGGGCGACTTTGGCAGATGACTTCCTGGCAATTTGCTAGCGACTTGAGTATATCTTTGAATCGACTTTCAGCAAATGCCTGGGTAATCTTCCTGTAATGTTGGATCTAAATCACATCAATAAAGATAAGGCTTCACAGGACACAGACACGTCATGTATACAGCATGCCGGTCTCTGCTGCGCTCTCTCACTGCGAGCATTACTCCCTCTGTAAAGCGACAGACCAGCGCCACCTATATGCACAGCTTCATACTGCAGCATACAGAGGTGGTCACTGATCACCTCACTCCGAAGCTCAAACTTCTGCTTTCCACCCCACGCTGTAAGTACTGGCACCTCCGCCCCGAGCACTGGCCCTACAGCGACCCCAATTGGCCTGGAGGACAAGCGCTGGCCCGGACCAGAGCTTAAAGATCCATCCATCCCAGGGAACAGGACAAGCTGCTAATGCAGACATCACTCACCTTTCCATGCCTGCAATCATTTACCATCTGGTAAGAGGCTGACCTACTCTTTTTTGGAGAGAGATTTTGGTGGGTGTTCCTATCTTTCCTGGTACTATATTGGATCTGATAACACATATGCCCTTGTGTTATTTTCATCTGGTAAGGGGCTTATCCAATCACGGTGGAGGTTTCACTGCTCACATCTATTTTGGATTTTGCACTCTTGGATTTTCTTCACATGCATGTCGTTTGAACATGATTTTGGACATTTACCTTTCATTTATGGACTCACTTCTTTGATATTTATAAGATTGTTTGTCACTTTGATTTCAAACCTGTATTTATTATTTACCATTTTGTGGATATGTTTGTCCTCTCATTTACATCACCATTTTTGTTGATTTGTCATTATATGTATATATTTGACACATTATTGAACAGTTTAGCGCACCTGATACACATTTTTCACAAAGATAAGGCTTCGACTTGGAGGCGACTTCCATTAAATTCTGTGGGGAAAAGTCAAAAAGAAGTTGCCTTGAAGTAGTACAAGAACCTTTTCTAAAGTCGGAGTGACTTCAGTAGTGCTAATTAAGACAGCTCTCATTGACTAACCTAGGATTTCACATGTCACACGACTTGGAGTCTTACATTCAGATCCACCTTAAAATGGCAAATATAAAATCTTAAAGACCTTCAAATTCGCATAAGTCTAATGCCTCCTTCAAACGGCCATTTTGCTGCATACACCATTGGCCTTGTGGTCTCTCAGTGCTCTAGGGCTCCCATCCACATCCATAGGCTCCAGTGACAGCTGAACCCGCTTGGCTCTCCTACATCTGGACAATTAATTGACGATCGGACCCACATGTTATAAGGCTCTTAACCTTTTACTTCTTTGAGTTGCTATTTACATAGTTTTCTTTTTATTCGCCTATTGCTACACTTTGTCTGCTGGCCCCGGTGGTGTCTCCCTTTTATTACAGTCACAGGTGCTGCAATCGCCCCCCAAGGAAGCTCATTCTGTCCTGCAAAGTCCCATCCCCAGAAGTTGACCCAGAATGATGTTTCTACATATACTATATATGCCCCATATCACTACATTGTCTTGTAAGGTTCCAATTGTCATGTGAATAAATGTGTTTTTATACTGCTACACTCAGGTACGTCCTTATCTATTACCGTAGAAAATCTTCAGTCTTCAGCAGAGGTGCTGCACTACAGTGTTTTGGAATCACTCCACCACCTCACCCGGACCCCCCAAACCATCTCCCTCCAGTGTGTTGGTCACATCTCTCCACATATACTGTATATACACATTGTAGAGGGGGGGAATCTATTTCAATCGACAGCATTTAAAGATTGCCAAATTAGAAATCTTTAGGAATTTCCAATTCCCCTAAGTCTGAGGCCTCCTTCACATGGCCATTTAGCCACATACACCGGATCCCAGCAGCAAGAATCGGTGGATTCTTGCAGCTGGAATGATAGATGCATATGATTAGTGGCAGCTGCTCAGCCTGTACAAAGTAACGACAGGCTGATGGCGGCAGTCACTCTTTGAATATAGCTGCACACCAGGTGATTACCTGTGGTTAGGGATGGGTGTCCCGAGCCCAGACAGTAAATGCATCCTCCTGTAGGTGGCAGTTTAACCTGAAGGTTTAAGATGTACAGTATTGTGTCCCTCAATGTACTCTAAGAAAAGTTTTTTTATGAGTACATAAATCCTATTTTTATATTCATAATGTGTAACAAAATAATTTTGATTTGCACACACAATCCCATGGTTCATTATCAATTTTTTTATTCAAAAGCTAGCATTAATAAATGAGGTATTGCATTAGTTAGCAAGCACATTACCATGAGCAGTGCCGACACTATAATTTTGTCAGCTTCTCAGTGGTTGCCTGGAGATTAACTATTTTCAGTAACATTTGCACTCGTTCTGAAAACTGTCGAGTCATTGCTGTAATTCTTGTCAGAAGAATGAGGGTAGTAAACTGCTGATAATAGCTGTGAACCCAAATCACCTCATACTGGACTCAAAGCCTCATTTTATGCAGAATAAAAAAACATTTTTGCTTGCACATGATTGGATGATGGAAATCAGGAAAGCTTTAATACATTTTCTTTTAGCTCTTGGCAAAATGAGTGTAAATGCACTTGCAAAGGACACAGTCTCTTTCCCTGTAGTAAATCAACCCCTTTATAAATAAGTATGCGGAAGTCTTTAACTAAATATATATATATATATATATATATATATATATATATATATATATATATATATATATCTCTATATATATATATATATATATACACACACACTGCGTATTGTTCTATTTTACACAGGTTTTAGAGTATGTAGAAATTCCAGATACTGTACTTTTTGCCTTTTCAAACCTATTTATTAGATCACTCCGTTTTAGGGTCCTTTCACACGGGGCGGAGTCCGTTCTGCTCAGCCACCGATCCTCGCTGAGCAGGGGGATGACAGCTCCGTCTCTGCTCTGTGTGTTGAGATGGAGCTGTCAGATCCCCGCTGTCCTCTATGGGGAGATCGGATGAGAATGGACCGCCTGTCCGCTCTCATCATACGATCCCATCCGATCCGATCCTCCAGAAGGAAGGAAAATAGGGTTTCCATCCGTCCGGATTTCACAGACAGGATCAGGATCGGAGAGTAGTGGGTGTCAGGGGACATGTCACCACTGACATCCGCTGCCCCATAGGGATGCATGGAGCATCCGATCAGGTCCGCCTGAAAAACTGAAAGGTCAGATCGGATTGCCCGTGTGAAAGGGGCCTCAGGCTTCATTCACACAGTGGTAAAAAAAAACAAAAAAACACATTTACAAGTGATTTTCGGATGTGAACACGGTTGTATTGTTTTCAAAGGAAACGTTCACATAGGTGTGATAAACATTTAGGCCCCTTACACGCACTCCGTCCGGCGGACGGAGTCCATTTTTCTCAGCGGGAGATTGATCCTCTGATCCCCCGCTGAGCAGGAGGATGACAGCTGTGTCTCCGCACTATGTGCGGAGACACAGCTGTCAGTTCCCCATGCATCTCTATGGGGGAAATCGGATGGAAACGGATCCGCTGGACGGATGGAAAATAGGGTTTCCATCCATCCAGATTTGACGGATCGGATCGGATGTCAGCGGACATGTCTCCGCTGACATCCGATGCCCCATAGGGATGCATTGGAGGACCGTTCAGATCCGCCAAAAAAACGGACAGGCGGATCTGAACTGTCCGCCTGTGTGAAAGAGCCCTTACACACAGGAGCACCGTTCAGATCCGCCTGTCCGTTTTTTTGGCAGATCTGAACGGTCCCCCAATGCATCCCTATGGGGCATCGGATGTCAGCGGAGACATGTCCGCTGACATCCGATCCGATCCGTCAAATCTGGATGGATGGAAACCCTATTTTCCATCTGTCCAGCGGATGGGATCGGATGGGATCGGATGAGAACAGACAGACGGTCCCTTCCCATCCTATTCCCCTATAGAGAACAGCAGGGATCTGACAGCTCTGTCTTCGCTGAGACATTGTGTATGGCCTGCTTTAGGCCCCTTTCACACATACGACCGTTCATTTCATCAGTTTAGTCACGTCAAAATGAATGAAGTATTCATCAGTTCTTTTATCAGTGGTCATCAGTTTTTCATCCGTTTTTCATCCGTTTTTCATCAGTGGCCATCAGTTTTTCATCAGTTTTTTTTACATCCACTACCAATGCAAAAATAGATGAAAAACTGACCGTTTGGCAGTTTACATCCATTTTTCGTCTGATCCGTTTTTTTACCGGAAGAAAAATAGAGCTATGATCAGTTTAAAAAAGCTGATGATTACGGATGCGGATGTAAATTGATGTAAATAGATGATCATCCATTTACATCTGTTTTTTCCATAGAGATGCATTAATGTCCACTATGATCAGTTTAAAAAAGCTGATGATTACGGATGCGGATGTAAACTGATGTAAATAGATGATCATCCATTTACATCTGTTTTTCCATAGAGATGCATTAATGTCCGTTTTTCATCCATCAACGGATGGATGAAAAACGGACAAACAGGCAGCATGTGTAAAAGGGGCATAACTGCGTTCAGATCCCTCACACAAAATCCATAAACCTGCATCGTAGGACATACCAATACATGTATGCAAGATGCAGGTGAATGCAATGTCCAATTTTACGCAAGTGTTTACTGATCGTTACGTAGGATTTTTTGTGCTAGAAAACAATGCATGGGAAGATCAGTAAAATTTGTACACCTATGTAAATGTAGCCTTAAAGCGGAGTTCCAACCACAAAATCGACATAATTGATTTTTTGGCCATCCGCTTGCTTTTCTTTACCTGAAAAGGAAATGGATAGTTACGATTTTTTTTTTTTTACTTACCTTGTTATTGTAGAAAAATATACTCACCTTTCTTCCACTTCCTCCCTCGGCGGCCGTGGCCCGCGCCGTCTCTTCCGGTTTGCTATGATTCCTGGGAGCTGAACGTCATCACTCCCAGGAATCAATGCGACGGCACCGGCCCCGCTTGTCACTTCCGGTGCGATGCCGCATTCCCTGCTAAACAGCTTCTGGGCATGCCCAGAAGCTGTGGAGGAATGCGGCACCGCACCGGAAGTGACGAGAGGGGCCGGTGCAGGCGCATTCTGGGAGAAGAGGACACGGAAGTGGACGCAGAAGAGAATCGCGCTGGCTTCAGCTGCCCACATCAGAGATGGCAACGCTGGAGAAGAAATTTTGAAAGTGAGTATTTCTTCTTGCAGGTAAGTGTGAACCGGGACAGATCAGAGGCTATCCATTGTGGAATGTACTACCCCTGACTGTCCCGGGGGTATTTTCATTGAAAATATTTTTTTGTGGCCGCCACTTTAAGTTCTAGCACTCTATAGTAATACACAGCTTTTGTATGTGTTTTTTTCTCAGCAGAACCCAGCATTTAATCCATGTGTTTAAGGAATTAGTGCATGATTATTAGCAGAGGCAATAGAGTTCAATTCAAAGTAACCTTTGTCTTTTAGTTTTTGCACAGCAAGTTAGAATATCTGAAGCTTTTTTTAAACTGAATTCAGTTTACATGTTGGATTAAACAAAAAATAATAAAACAGAAGAAATGGTACAATATATATATGCTCCTAAAACACGCACAGGACAGCGTTATGATTGCTTGTGCAAATATGTGCATATGTCCTTCAACAAAGGTTCCTTTTAGACTGCCAAATGCAAGACATGGGTTAAACAGACAGTAACTCCTATTTTGCATATGAACATAGCATTGCAATGATTCACTAGTCGCTTAGCTTGGTATGAATGACAATGCAGTAACTGGGGGACTATGTAGATTTGCTAAGCAACATCAGTATGAAAACTGAACTAGAACTGCTGGACATTGCTGGAACAAGCAAAAGCTTTTGGCCTTTGGCCTCTTTTACGGCACTGGCGGCTTCAGGCAAAAGCTGTTTCATTAGAAGATCAGACAAATTAGGCTTCTGATAATTAGATAGAAAACCCGAGTGACAAGTATGTGGGCTGATTTTGAATTATCTGCAGCTTCAAGTTTCCTTTTTATAACATGAATGCATTCTTTTTTTTCTTGGAGGTTTGGATTTCTGAATTCTACCTACATAGGTGGTTTTACGTCACCAAAAGGGAGTAACTGGATAGTGACAAGTGAAGATCAATTGCTTACCAGCCATGGCTTAAATTCAAACAGAACAATCTAAAGAAATGGAGTTGAAAACATTGTTACAGACATGCAAAGGAGAGTTGAATATTCCTGCACCCCGGGAACTGCAAGATCAGGTATGTGTAATACTTGTGTTTTGTCTCTGCTTAACCGCTTATTGTGTAAAAAATAATCCTGTACTAATAATTCAGTACAAAATTGATAAAATGTTTACCTATATTTTCAATATATTAAACCCTATTTTAGCTGAAAACAATAAATATATTTATATTATGAAAAACTAACCTCTATGAATATAGTAGTACTACAGTTTTTAAATGCTCAGCCAATATTTGTTATATGCTAGTTTCCAACTCTGTGGGTTCTATCACCACCAGTGGCAATTTCTGGCCCCTCTTGTAAAGCAATCCGCAACAGAGGCAGCAGCGCAATAACTTCCAGGCATTCATTAAGCAATTCTGACGTCTCCTGAATGTGTTTTATTTTGGCTTTTTTTTTTTTATCCAGAGGACAGTGGGCTTTTGTATTAAAACATTGTACCACAACTGCAAGTCAATCTTGTGGATGTGGTACCAGCAAATCATTATGGCCAGGGCATGTGTATAATCCCTGTATAATAGTGGTCCTGTAAGCTCCTAAGAAACAAGGGTTGATATTGCTGCTTGCACTAGTCACTCCCCATACGGTTAGTGTGAATAAATATTAAAGTAAATCAGTGCTAAGCAAAATTTAACAAACCAGTGAAGATGATTAATTAAATTCCACATATATCCAAATATAACAGTGAAAGTTATCATATATACCTTTAGTGTAATTATCTAATATGTAATCAACAAATATAATTGATCAACGATCAATTGAAATCATACTGGGGTTTACATGCTGATTTTGACCAAGATTAATCGCGAGGTCATACTAAATGAGGTGGAGGGGATACGTCCGACAAACCGATTTTATTGAAGTTCGCTAACGGATTGTCTATTTTACTTTGAGCACTGTTCATTGTGATAGTGTTATTGATTGACACAGCAAATTGATTCATTGTCATTTAATTCTATTTTATTAATATTGGTTTTGTTGATCAAATATATTTGTTGATTACACATTAGATAATTACATTAAAGTTCACTTTTATTTTTTGGCTATATGTGGAATTCAATTAATCATCTTCATTGGTTTGTTAATACATTTTTGTGCAGCACTTATTTACTTTATTAATGTGTATAATCCCCTTTGGCTGCCATACCTGCTTGTAAGTGGACAGTCAGAGGTGGTAAAAACACAGATCAACCCCCTCTCTACCATTGTGAAAGATTTCTGCAGCTAGATCTGCCTGGTGTTTTTCATGGCTATTTTTTTTTAACTATGGAATTTCTCATGTTATATACCCCGTAAAAAAAATAAAAAACAAACTTAAAGCTGAACTCTAGACAGACATAAAAAACACAAGTGAATGCAGCTTTCTATTCATTAATATTCATTAATAAAGCATGGCATTTATTTTTAAAATACAAGGAATGTAACTACTTGCATTTGACCTTGTAGAAGCTTCTTACAATTTCTGCACAGCAGAACTCAGAATGAGGGAGAAGAAGCCAATGAGCTGCATTGCAGTGCTCATAAACTAAGGCTGGCCATACACTATACAATTTTCTTATTCAATTTCCTTTAGATTTACCTTAAACTACGTAGTGCAAGGGCCTGCCTGACTGCATACAAATTGAAAGTGTTTAGGTTTGACCCTATATTACATGGTTTTGGTAAATCTAAAGGACAGTTGAACAAGAAAATTGTATAAGGTATGGCCAGCCTAATAAGCAGCATACTGATTGAAAGAGAGAGAAGAGTGAACAGGAAAGATGAGCTCATTAGTCTGCTCTGCTGCTTCTTTTTCACTGTCCAGTCTCAGGTGGGAAAGTGACAAAATCTATAAGTTTTACTTAGTGGTTGTAAAGGCAAAAGGTTTGCTTTACCTTAATGCAAAAACGGCAAAAGCTTTACAATCACATTAACTGCAGGCCATGTTCACAGAAATTGAAAGGATCTTAAACATCTCCCGTCTGGCCTATTGTAATAATACAGCCAGGCAGGAGCACTGCTATCCTGGGTGGACATCATATGACATCCTCTCAGTTGCACCCCTAGGGGCCACGCAGTGACGCGATTTGTGGCCCACTGTGTTTAGTGATCCAGTGGTCTGAACACAGATCAAGCCGCTGTGTTCAGTGCTGGTACCATGTGATTACTGTGGCCAATCACAGTGATCACATGTCAGTTGTAAACAATGGCTTTCATTCAAATCCATTGTGTACTACTATTGTGATGATCTCTGAGATTGATCACAATGATAGTTTGTAGACTTTATAATTTTCACACAGAGTAAATATTATGCGCTGATTTGACTTATTTTTACCAAAGAAAGGTAGCAGAGTACATTTTGGCCTAAATTTATAATGAAACATTATTTGCAAAAATTTTAAAATAGAAATTAAGAAAAACGTGTTTTTTCCCAAAACGTTCAGTATTTTTTAGTTTATATAGCAAAAAAAGAAAAACCCAGTGGTGGTTAAATACCACCAAAAGAAAGCTCTATCTGTTTAAAAAAAATATACAAATTTAATTTGGGTACAGTGCTGCATGACTGCATTCAAAGTGCTTAAATCTGAAAATTGTCCTGGGCAGGAACGGGGTGAGAGTGTCCGGTATTGAAGTGGTTAAACACTGGTTTAAAGAGCCGAAGGGAGTACCTTTATTGGCAATATTTATAGCTGGACCATGGGACAATCAAAACATTCCCTATGCAAAGGGGTAGATGAAGACCATATTACTTGTAATAAAAGTAGGAGCTAGGAAACTTTGATACAGAAATAAAGTGTTACAGGACCAATGATGCATATAATGAATTGAAAGATATATCTAGAAATACTGATGCTCTGATGGTGCTTCTTCTTTTTAGTATGTATATATCATTAAAATAAGTATGTTTTCTTACCAAAAGTGTAATGCTTGTGGTGCATAATAGTATCTGAATATTGCTAATATTATATAAAATTCTTATTTATCAATTCTTATGAATGCTTATTTATTAATCGTTGCTTTTCAATAAGAAACCGAAGTGGTTGTCTATGGAGAGCACAGTAAAATCATGCCTCTGGTAATATCCCCCTTATTGCTCAAGGTTAGTGATGGAGTGGGATGGGCGTCCTTCTCTGGCACATAGACCGACCAAGGGACACTGGAACCTTGAAAGTTATTATTAGTAAAATTATAAATGATAAAGTATTTTCAAAACTGTATGGTGTTTTTATTTATGACATGTCACAAGCTGGTGAACGTGTCAGGAACCCCTAAAACCAGTTCACCAGGTAGGTGACATATATGTGCCTCCCTTCCCTCTGCTAACACCCTCCTTGAAAAAAAGTGAAAGTTGATACTCCTGGTGCCCAAACTGTGTATAAACACAGTTTTAGCATTTTGGAACGCTCCTGCTGGCAAATTCCCCTGAAGGCTTAAACGTTATTATGAGAATTGTTAGTTGAGACTTGCCCGCTGTTTATCACATGATACTCAGTTACATTTACAAGGCCCTAAACTTGGTTGGTACTTTGTGCCAGTTTTATTTGCTTTTTGTAATTTCTATATTATTGTAGCACCCTACAGGGTAGGTGCTAGGTAAAAGTGTAGTGGGCCTTGGCTGCTTAACAGCAGGGCCATTATTTCAGCTGGGCTGTCATGTCTCCCAGGTGTATCTGCTGAGAGGGGAGTCTCCCCACTGGCTCCATGAGAGGATTCTCATTGGGCAGTGGAGGAAATCCAATCAGAGACACATTCAGGCCTGTATCTAACCCAGAAGGAAGACTCTGCCGCAAAGGATTCTGGGAGTGAATATAAGGGGAACGCATGATGCAGCGTCTTTGTTGGGAAGTAGAGTCCAAGGAGGGAGGGTACGGCTGTCTCTACTCCTGTCAGAAGGATTGGGTGTCTCGGGTGGCTGCCTGGGAATCCAGAGAGTGTTGAGTTGAGCTGCAGAGGGGATCCGGTGTGCCGAGGACCAGTGGAGGAAGAGGGGTTCAGTTCCAAGGAAGCCTGTCAAGTTCGTGAGTACTGTGAACTGCCCCTAGGGGTCTGCCAAGTGTAGAGGGGACCATTCCAGAGAAGGTTCCAGGGATCCAGGAGTCAGCTAGCTGTAAAGAGGGTGCCTAGTCAGAGGACCCTGAAGTGTTAGAGGGGGTACCTAGTTAGAGGACCCTGAAGTGTAGAGGGGGCACCAGCGGTTGGGCCCTAAAGAGCTAATGTGTACAGTGTGTAGTGTACAGAGTTAAGAGTTGCAGCAGCACATGCAGTGATAAGGAGCTACCTCGGTCAGTGAAGGACTGAAGAGAGCTATTCATGGACTTTTGAGCTAAAAGAGTGTCAGGAGTCAAGTGTTCTACAGTCCTGGATCTTCTGAGTTAACAAACAAGTTAAAGTCGAAGTTCCAGCACAAGTTCAGGTTAACAGTATCTTCAAACGCCAGGAAGCGCCGGTCAGCATTCAGCTGGCATCAAGACAGCACCAACGGGCATTTTTGTATAAAGTCCCAGTTAACCTAGTTGAGCCAGAGGAGTATCCCACTCATTCCCTTCTAACATCCCCAAAATACATTAAACAAAATCAACCAAAGATGCCGGAGTGGTCATTGTCTCAATTCTCACACTTGGGTTCACAACTTAAATGTGTTGGAAGTGTCACCGATAATAATGGCAGACCCACATCAGGCTTAAGGCCTGGAAATATTGCTACATTATTATTCGATTTTTTGTGGAAATGCATTTTGTTTAATGCTACTTTTACATTTTGTTTTTGCTAACACATATTTTTTAACCATTTTAAAGGGCTTGTCAATTAATACTTGAACTTGGACCATTTTCCTTTGAAAGCTATGTGAAAAATACAATGCCAAATTTCAAATTCTTCGGAGAAGAACTGTAATCCTGAGAATGTTATGTTCAAGAAAGAAGAAGGCCAACCTAAAGCAATCAGCAACCATTGCTGTTCCTTCTATGAAAGGGCATGGCTACCTCGATTACACGATTGAAAATCATGCTTCCAAAGCTTTTGAGAAGATGGATGAACTCAGAAGGAATAACCAGTTGTGTGATGTCCTAATAAAAGTTACCTGCAATGGTCAAGAAGAGGATTTCCCTGCACATAAGATTGTACTTGCTTCCTGTAGCCCCTTTTTCAGGGCAATGTTTACCAATAATTTTCGTGAGTGCCAGGCCAAGGAAATCACCATCAAAGACATGTGTCCTTTAGTAATGCAGAGGTTGATAGAATTTGCATACTCATCAAGAATAACAGTTGGGGAGAAGTGTGTCTTGCATGTACTCCTAGCTGCTACGAGATACCAGATGGAAGATGTTTCTAAAGCATGCAGTGACTTTCTTGTCAAACACCTGGAAGCCAGTAACGTTATTGGGATATCAAACTTTGCAGAGCAGATTGGGTGCACGGAGCTGTATAAAAATGGACGAGAATACATCAATAAGCACTTTAGTGAGGTAAGAGTTTGTTGTCTTTGATATAAAAAGTTGGTTTTATGACGTAAAATTATAAACAATATTAAAATTAATAAAATATTATTTGCAAATACATGAACATTTAGCATAAATTGTCAAATCAAAATTTCTATCTGGTTACATAGTCGCAGTCATAATTTCAGACAAATGTTGGCATCTACATACTACAGAGACTGCTTTACTGTGTGTGCATGTTCTGTGAACCTTCCCGTATATCTCTTGTCTACACTTATTGTATCACGTATTAACATTGTCAATAAAAATTACCTGATTTAAAAAAAAAAAAATGAACCTTCCCACTAAAACGAAAGGGCATCTAACTCCACCTTCCCCGCCCCACGCAAAATCGCTGGATGTTAATAAAAGAAAAAAACCCGCTAGCAAGAAAAAAAAAATAAACATTACTAAAGCTGCTCATAGATGGATCAAAATTTGGTTGGTTCAGCAGGTTTGATCTGTGTGGCTTTCCCCATACAAAAGAATTCAATCATTAGACTGACTTCGGACAAACGGTAAGGCTGGAAAACTTTTGTTAATCAGCAGCTGTAGCCATTGATCACTGTATTCTGACAGCGCAAAGTGCCACTTGCAGAATAAAATGTCCCGATGGGGCGGAAACACTCCATTTATGTACATGCAGGAATCTGTTTTTGTTTTTTTTTTTTTATATGGCCGGCTTTACCTGGGATTTTGGACTCTGGCGAATTTACCTTGGCACCACTATTGTCACACAGCCTTCATGCAGCCTCCTGTGAAACCTAAGATTTCAAATTTTGTGACAGAGGTTCCTTTGCGAGATTTGGGGTTCTTTAGGTTTATGGTAGGTTACTGATCTAAATTCTGCTGGTTCAGCAGGGACTGGACTATTTCAGATCAGTGTGTGGAAGTCTCAAACGATTGACTTCTGTCGAAGAGACATGCTCAAGAATGAGTGTCTCCCAGTATAAAGGTTCCACATGCTTGTGGTTGCATTCAAGAAGTTCTTTGTTCACAAGTGGTAAATAAAGCCTTAGCATTTTGGGAGAACTGCCTCCACATTCATCAGGGCTATTGTACAGGAAAAACAGAAAAAAAAGCTAATCAATATTCATGATTACAGTGTGCGGTATACGTAATCAAAAGAACTTGGATATGAATTGCTTGTATAAAAAAGATAAAAAGATCAGAGTAAGAAAAATATAGATGATCAACATAATAGGGTGTAAATATCAACTACTATATATTATTACCATATATACGTCATCTTAAAAATGTGTGTATAGTGTATATATATGCATATATATATATATATATATATATATATATATATATATATATATATATATATATATATAAAACATAATCCAGTTTAGGTAAACATGTAATAAACCCAGATGAAACAGTATGTGCATACCTCACCTAAACCTTTGTATGGACAGTCAGCCGACACTTGATACGTTTTTCACACCTAAAAACTATTAGAACAAAGGCGCTATCCAAAAATATATCGCTCAGGTGAGAAAAAACACCTCTAGCAAAAATATGTGTCAACAGACTTTAATCTTATATAAATATATATATATATATATATATATATAAATAAATAAAAAAAGCTGAATAAACATGTGTCTGACTATTTCATAAAAGCATATGTGCTTTTATGAAATGAACAGTGTAGTCCACAGCCAATATTGCCAATCAATAGCAGCAAAGTGCAATAAAAAATATAAAGTTCACAGGTGATCTTCCTAATGAGGAACATATTCAAATATTAAAGAGTAGGTGATCAGAATGTAAATACATTTCGGATTATGATAAATTTACAGTATACAGTATTTGTCATTATATATATGTATTTATAATTGAGAGGTTTGTCCTGTTATCGGACAGTTATTGTAGCCAAAGTCCTATAGCAAGGTTGAGTTTTTAATATCTCCACTACCTTCAATAAACTTATAATGATTAAACTATTAGAAGACAGGGAACTTAATTGTATTCACTTGTTAAACGTTTTAAATATAATCAAAGGCAAAACTTTTTTTTTGTTTTTAGTTTTGGAATAAATGGAGGGAGATTAAAACATCTGTCCATTTTTATTGCGGTCTTTGTACCCATTTGGGAGATTTTTTACTCTCTATTTGTCTGTTACTGTTCTTGTTGTAATGAAAGTAAAGAAAATTCCAAATGTTGTCCACAGGTCAGTAAAAGAGGGAAAATCTTTGAATGGCGACACTAGGTGTTGTGGCCTGAGTGACAAACCGGGATTACCTCAGTTTGGAGTGATTTCCTGTCACTTACTGTTTTGACTGTTTTGACAGAAAGTGAAAGGAAATCTCCCCAATTGGACACAGATGCCATAAAAACCTGACAGGAGTTATAACCCTCCCTTAGCTCTTCTTTAAACTTTCAAACTTGGTGGTAAAAATTCCACCATTCAGAGCTTAGTCCCATGTGGATGACCAGGTGTTACAACATGCCACAGGTCGCACTGTTACCATCAGGCTCTGCCTAGAAACCTTATACGGTACACAGGCACTTCCTCCCACCCTTTTTCCATGAGGACTTTGCTACAGGATAATCAAAACCTGAGTTGCTGTGTTTCCTCACCCCAGACATGTTTACACCCAACGCCATAAGTACCCTGCAGGGAAATATTCTCACTGATAGCAATGGAGGAAACCAGGCACAAGGGAATTATGGCAAAACTTCAGGCAAACATTTGCCCTGCCAATGGCATGCAAGGTAACTAAACTCTTGCACCAGAGCAGGACCTTACTTTAGCACTAGTCTCTGCATTATATTCTCTGCCTACAGCCTTATCTCTGTGTGTTGATGCCCTTGAACATGTCATGACACACATTTTCAGAATGGCTTTCATTTTTGTCCATATGTGCAGAAGCTGCCTGTAAAAGATGCCTCAGTTGTATGTCCTTTGAAGGAGGATATCTCTTTGCTGAGGCATTTGACAAATTCATAAAATATGTCGCAGGAGTAAAAGTCCTTCTCTAAATAGAAGACTCCAAAATCACCCTTCAGGGTCTTCTATTCCTACAAAATGCAAAGGGCCACACCGCTTTTTTTAAGCAGGTCATAGATGAAGCAAATTTCTTTCCTGCAACCACATGTTGGTTTCCCCATCAACACAGACAGTGCTAACAGGGGAATCCCTGCCGTGAAGCTATTGTGTTCTCCAGTGAAGACCCTGATTATTGCTAGCAGCCACTAGAGATAATCTCAAGTAAAATCCAGTAGGCTGGTTGTACCCAAGTTGATCGATCAATCAACTTGGTACATTTAACCTGCCCATAAACGGTTCTAATTTGAACCATCAATGGCCAGCTTTATACTTCATCTTCAAAAAATTCAGCCCTATTTTTTGGTGCAAGACTTGGAACACAAAGCCCACCAAGTCTGCCTTAAAGCCCAAATGAAGGGGCACCTGTTGCAGTTTTAATTCCTCTTGGTCTCAGACATTCCAGGGCTATGGATTCAAAGGGTTACAAAATAGAGCTTCAGAATTCACTCTATCATTTCCTTCTCTCAAACCAGCCAAAATATGCCCAAGGACAGTCAGATTTACAAGCTACCCTGAACCATCTCTTAGGAGTGGTTCCCAGGGAGGGGATGTTCTGTTTGCTCTGGAGGACAGGTTCAAAGGACTTTATTCAAATCTGTTGACAGTTAAAAAATCAAAAAGGGGGTATATGTTCTATCCCTAACCTAAAGTCTCTAAATTAATACCTTTTGAATTCACAAGTTTCATCCTAAAAACAACTATTCTAATTAATGCAGAAACCAGCCTCTTGGCTGGTCACCTGTAGACTTGTCATTAAGTCTACTGCAGCAGCACAACTTCTACCTGGTCTTTTATAGACTATTTCTCTCATATCCTCAACTGTTAACTGCAATGTGATGGGTTTTAAGCTGGCTACACACTATACAACTTTTATACAATTTTCTTGTACAACTTTCCTTTAGATTTACCAAAACTGTATAATATTAGGTCAAACCTAAATACTTTTAATTTTTATGCAGTCAGGCAGGGCCTTCTACTACATAATTGAAGGTAAATTTAAAGGAAATTGAACAACAAAAGTTGTATAATGTGTATCCTGCTTTACTCCCCAACTATCTACACTTCAGTGTAGTTTTTATATTGTCAGACTCACCACAGCTGGTGTTGCTAAATAAGTAGACTCTTAATCAAATCCTGAGCTTTTACGTTCCAGGGTGTCTCCAGGGTGTCTTGGAGACATTTTGTTTTAAAAAAGCTCCCAAGTCAAACCTCTGAACCATAGGCCCAAACACTGATGCTTTACCTTCCCCCATGCAGATACCACACTTTTTTTGGGCTCTACCACCAACCCTGTACTGCTAAGGATATCTGGGTCTAATCATTATATTTACATTCACTTCAGCACAACATTGTGTCTATCATTGTTCCTTATAGTATCTAGCATTGGTCTTTCTCAGGAGGCCACAGGGCCACTGCCTATTTTTCTGTGCTCATTTTTTAAACTGTTTTTGACAGTTGGCTTTTCAAGTCTATACTGATTTCTGCTTTGGCTACCAGGCGCGTGCTCTTGCCTGACAGTTTGGGTCTTAATTCCTGTTCTCCCTGTGGACCAGTTGCTGCAATTTTGCTTCAGTGTTTTCCACTCCTTGATTTAGTGCTTGAGGATGTCCCATGCAGGGCCGGCCTTAGGTGTTCAAGCGTCCTGTGCAAACCCCACCCCCCCATCTTCACCCCTCACCCCCTGGTCACCAAAACATACACAAAGAGGAAAAAGAATTTGTAACAAATAAGAGAGAGATGCAGGGGCTGCGGGCATGGTGCAGGCGATGCAGGGGCTGCGGGCATGGTAGAGGAGATGCAGAGGCTGCGGGCACGATGCAGGAGATGCGGGGGCTGCAGACATGGTACAGGAGATGCAGGAGCTGCGGTCATGGTGCAGGAGATGCAGAGGCTGCGGGCATGATGCAGAGGTGGCGGGCATGATGCTTTAGATGCAGGGGCCGCAGGCATGGTGCAGGAAATGCAGCGGCTGCAGGCATGGTGTAGGAGATGCAGGGCTGTGAGCATGATACAGGGCAGTGGGCATGGTACATGCAGAGCTGTGGGCATGGTACAGGAGAGGGAGTGCTGCGGGCATAGTACAGAAGATACAGAGACTGCAGGCATGGTGCAGGAGATGCAGGGGCTGCGGGCATGGTACAGGAGATGCAGGGGCTGTGGGCATTGTGCAGGAGATGCAGACGCTGCGGGCATGGTGCCGGAGAAGCAGGGGCTGCAGGCATGGTGCAGGAGATACAGGGACCATGCGCATGGTGCAGGAGATGCAGGGGCTTCGGGCATGGTGCAGGAGATGCAGGGGCTGCGGGCATGGTACAGCATGGTTCAGGGGCTGCGGCATGGTGCAGGAGATGCAGGGGCTGCGGGAATTGTGCAGGAGATGCAGGAGCTGCGGCCATGGTGCAGGATATACAGGGACCATGAGCATGGTGCAGGAGATGCAGGGGCTGCAGGCATGGTGTGCGAGATGCAGGCCTGCAGGCATGATGCAGGACTGTGGGCATGGTACATGCAGGGCTGTGGGCATGGTACAGAAGAGGCAGTGCTGTGGGCATGGTACAAGAGATTCTCCTGGAGAATCTCCTGTACCATGCCCGCAGCACTGCATCTCCTGAGGAGATGCAGGGGCTCCGAAGGGGTCTCACTTACCGTTTGGTGAGGCACCTTGCATTTAAAAATGGCACTGCCTGGCGCCAACACGTCACCATGCACCTTCTGCCCGAGAATAGCCAAGCGTGTCGGGCCGGCCGATACCATTTTTTTTTTTTCAGGTGCGTTGATCATCAGCCAGCCTCATCTTCAGACAGTCCTGCTGTGACTCGTCCTGGCTGTGAGTAACTGACTGCTGCGAGCTGTGATGGTCGCACGGTGCCCCTGTTGCCCATGGCGCCCCAAAGGCTTGCCATGGCCCCATGGTCTAAGAATCAACTCCTATAACCTGTACTGTACAATTAAGATAATAGGAATTTTGATGTACCTGTAAATTCTATATTTTGGAGTGCAGTATCTCTTAAAGCTTCTCTATACTGCTTGCTAAAAACTTGGATCCCCACAGAGTTGATGGGGCTATACCCGTATGAGGACATGTGGGGTGGTTCTCTGCAAAACCTTTGCCAGTGTCCATTCACCTAAAGGTAGCATTAAAACAGAGGTCTAAGACTCAACTCCTGTGTCCTGTACTGTACTCCTAGATATGGACTTTACAGGATTGTAAAAAATTCCTATTTTTCCTAACAAATTAATTTCTAACTGTGCATATGGTTTTCGTTTGGGAAATTTGATTCATACTAAAATCTAATTTTAAGAGCATATAAAGTTTGAATTGCTTTCAAACAACATTCTTCAAGTCTCCATCTCTATTACTGAATGCACTGACAAAAACATTTTTTGTACGAACACTCATTTGCAAATCTACCAGTGTATGGCCAGCTTTACTTTTACTGGGGCTCCTCCTTGATCATAAAGGTTGATCATGCTGACTCATTGTCAAGTGAACAGGCTAAAAGCAAGATGTAAAACAGGGAGCTGCCAAGCTAAACAAAAAATAGAGTTATAACTGCCTGAACATAAATGTGACAGAGCTCTGTAAATCACAAGAGTTTGCAGGTACAAACAAAATATACAGTATACACTGCTCAAAAAAATTAAAGGAACACTTTTTAATAAGTGTATAGCATCAAGTCAAATAATTTCCTGGCATATTGATCTGGTCAGTTAAGTAGCAGAGGGGGTTGTTAATCAGTTCCAGCTGCTTTGGTGTTAATGAAATTAACAATGGGTGCACTAGATGGGCAACAATGAGACAACCTTCAAAACAGGAATGGTTTTACAGGTCGAGGTCACTGATGGTTTTTTTTCCCTACTCATCTTTTCTGACTATTTTTCACTAGTTTTGCATTTGGCTAGGATCAGTATCACTACTGGTAGCATGAGGCGATACCTGGATCCTATAGAGTTTGCACAGGCAGACCAACTCCTCCAGGATGGCACATCACTACGTGTCATTGCCAGAAGGTTTGTTGTGTCACCCAGCACAATCTCAAGAGCATGGAGGAGATTCCGGGAGACAGGCAGTTACCCTTGGAGAGCTGGACAGTGCCAAAAAAGTTCCTTAACCCATCAGTAGGACTGGTATCTGCTCCTTTGTGCAAGGAGGAACAGGATGAGCACTGCCAGAGCCCTATAAATGACCTTCAGCAGGCCACTGGTGTGAATGTCTCTGAAAAACAATAAGAAACAGACTTCATGAGGGTGGCCTGTGGTCCCAATGTCATTTAGTGGGCCTGTGTTCACTGTCTGGCACCATAGATCTCGACTGGCATTTTCTATTGAACACCAGAATTGGCAGGTCCACCACTGGTGCCCTGTGCTTTTTACAGATGAGAGCAGGTTCCCCCTGAGCACATGTAACAGACATAAAAGGGTCTGGAGAAGCCACGGAGAACGGTATGCTGCCTGTAACATCATACAGCATGACTGGTTTGGTGGTGGGTCAGTGATAGTCTGGGGGGCATACCCATGGAGGGATGCACAGACATCTACAGGTTAACAATGCCAACCTGACTGCCCTTAGGTATCGGGATGAAATCCTTAAACCCATTGTCAGATCCTACACTGGTGCAGTGGGTCCTGGGTTCCTCCTGGTGCACGACAATGTGGTGAGAGTATTCAGCCAGTTCCGGGAGAATTAAGGAATTTATACTATTGAATGGCCCCCACACTCGTCTGACCTAAATCCAATAGAACACCTCTGGGGCATTATATTTCAGTCCATCCGCCACTGCAAGGTTGCACCTCAGTCCATTAAGAAGCTCAGTGATGCCCTGGTCCAGATCTGGGAGGAAATACCCCAAGACACAATCCATCATCTCATTAGGAGCATGCCCCGATGTTGTCAGGGATGCATACAAGCACGTGGGGGCCATACAAACTACTGAGTACCATTTTGAATTGCTGCAATGAAATTTAAGCAAAATGGACTAGCCTATTGCATAATTTTTTCACTTTGATTTTTTAGGGTGTCTTTGAATTTAGCCCTCTGTAGGTTGCTAACTTTCATTTCCCTAAAAACGATGTGGCATCCTTTCATTCCTAACACATTACCCAGTCCAAATCAGTATAGATATCCAGGATGATATTTTTCCCTATTGAGATCTTATGTGTTTTCAAAGTGTTCCTTTAATTTTTTTGAGCAGTGTATATTTCAGTTGTGGATTGTTGGTTGCCCAGAGTTCCACTTTAAGACTACTGATATACTGTAGAAAATGTGTAGTTTATACAAAGATTAAAGCAGAACTAAAGTCAATATACTTACCTTCTCTCTAATGCTTGAAGTCCACAAGATGTCCCTCACTAGCCCTGTCATCTTTTCCCCAGGACATACCTACTGCACATGCGCAGATGTGATTCATCCCTGCACATGGGGACTGTGCTAGCAATGTACAGTATCTCACAAAAGTGAGTACACCCCTCACATTTTTGTAAATATTTTATTATATCTTTTCATGTGACAGCACTGAAGAAATTACACTTTATTACAATGTAAAGTAGTGAGTGTGCAGCTTGTATAACTGTGTAAATGTTATGTCCCCTCAAAATAATTCAACACACAGCCATTAATGTCTAAACCTCTGGCAACAAAAGTGAGTACACCCCTAAGTAAAAATGTCCAAATTGAGCCCAAAGTGTCAATATTTTGCGTGGCCACCATTATTTTCCTGCACTGTATTAACCCTCTTGGGCATGGAGTTCAACAGAGCATCACAGGTTGCCACTGGAGTCCTCTTCCACTCCTCCATGACGATATCAGGGAGCTGATGGATGTTAGAGATCTTGCGCTTCTCCACCTTTCGTTTGAGGATGCATCACAGATGCTCAATAGGGTTTAGGTCTGGAGACAAGCTTGGCCAGTCCATCACCTTTACCCTCAGCTTCTTTAGCAAGGCAGTGGTCGTCTTGGAGGTGTTGTTATCATGTTGAAATATTGCCCTGCGACCAAGTCTCCGAGGGGAGGGGATCATGCTCTGCATCAGTATGTCACAGTGCATGTTGATATTCATGGTTCCCTCAATGAACTGTAGCTCCCCAGTTCTGGCAGCACTCATGCAGCCCCAGACCATGATATTTCCTCCACCATGCTTTACTGTAGGCAAGACACATATGTGTTTGTACTCCTTAACTGGTTTGCCGCCACACACGCTTGACACCATTTGAACCAAGTAAGTTTATCTTGGTCTCATCAGACCACAGGACATGGTTCCAGTAATACATGTCCTTAGTCTGCTTGTCTTCAAAAAACTGTGGGCTTTCTTGTGCATCATCTTTAGAAGAGGCTTCCTTCTGGGATGACAGCCATGCATATGGTCCAAGCACTGAGAGGCTGACCCCCACCCCTTCAACCTCTGCAGCAATGCTGGCAGCACTCATACATCTATTCCCCGAAGACAACCTCTGGATATAGATAGGAAAAAAGCCCCTGCGCTATCACTGGTAAGTGTAGAGAAAAAAAGAAAAAGCAATAAAGAAGGTGGGGATAGCTGCAATTCCTATTTCAGCCTTTCACAGATAACTAAATAGATAGTAATTGGTACAATATTGAAGCTGCGCTTATCCGTAATACATAAATCTCAATCACATGATGCACTACAATCAATAATAGATAGCACAGTCTTAACTAGTATGCTGCATAAGACAATAAATTATAAAGTGCTGTTGGTACAAAAGAGTGCAATGATAGGTTATCACATACACAGTAAGATAAAAAGATCCGTAAATAAATGTGACTCTTCTGTTGTGAACAAAGTATCAGTGTAAAGTGCTATAAGTGCAAATAAGGTGCGAGAATAGATTTGTATATAGCCTGGACTGTATTCCCAGTCCTGGGGCTAATATTGATATCCAAATACAGGTTATAAACAGATAAATGACATATAGTAAATCATCATAAAGTGACAATAGTGACTCAATGTGAGGTGGCTGCGTTACAATACTATATTTTCGAATGCATCGATAAATGGAATAAAAAGCCATCCAGTGGGATCTGGCCATAGAAAGTTAATTCAATGGTAAATAGCAGCATCAAAAACTTCATAAGGTGACGGTGGCGTGAAATCAGGTGATGGTATCACGTATAGGCTGAATGCGGAAGTGCAGCATCACAGACCGCTCGTCTCCCTAATACCTGGCATTGCATACTGTAACTGTAAGTTGCTACTGTTTTTTCAATAAAAGTTTATCAAAATACTACATCAGAGGAGGCTCTCTCTTTGTCTACCCTCACCTGGGAGTGTTTAGGATATTGTGACCCGCCCCCCAACTGGAAGGTGCAAGGATTGCAAGGGACCCCAGCTATCAGTCACATTTTCTGCAGCTGTAAGGGATACCTATGTGAGCCCTCCTGCATACCAGCTCCCCCCCCCCCCCCCCGGATGAACATAGAAGCATTGGAAAATACATCTCTCAATGCTGTAACCTTACAGCAGTAAGGTAAGGGTGCAGCACACCCAGAAGTCTTACATATCAGATATTTCACCGTTCACTATTTGGTGTTATCAATCACCCACCTGATCCTATCACCTGATTTCACGCCACTGTCACCTTATGAAGATTTTTGATGCTGATATTTACCATTGAATGAACTTTCTATGGCCAGATCCCACTGCATGGCTTTTTATTCAGTTTATTGATGCATTTGAAATTATAATATTGTAACGCAGCCACCTCACATTGAGTCACTATTGTCACTTTATGATGATTTACTATATGTCATTTATCTGTTTATAACCTGTATTTGGATATCAATATTAGCCCCAGGACTGGGAATACAGTCCAGGCTATATACAAATCTATTCTCGCAGCTTATTTGCACTTATAGCACTTTACACTGATACTTTGTTCACAACAGAAGAGTCACATTTATTTACGGATCTTTTTATCTTACTATGTATGTGATAACCTATCAATTCACTCTTTTGCACCAACAGCACTATTAGCATACTAGTTAAGACTGTGCTATCTATTTTTGATTGTAGTGCATCATGTGATTGAGATTTATGTATTATGAATAAGCGCAGCTTCAATATTGTACCAACCTCTGGGTATGACACTGGGCATGTGCACTCAACTTCTGAGTGGGACCTCTCCTGTTAAACCACTGTATGGTCTTGGCCACAGTGCTGCAGCTTAGTTTCAGGGTCTTGGCAATCTTCTTATAGCCTAGGCCATCTTTATGTAGAGCAACAATTCTTTTTTTTTTTTTTTTTAAGATCCTCAGAGAGTTCTTTGCCATGAGGTGCCATGTTGAACTTCCAGTGATCAGTATGAGAGAGTGAGAGCGATAACACCAAATTTAACACACCTGCTCCCCATTCACACCTGAGACCTTGTAACACTAACGAGTCACATGACACCGGGGAGGGAAAATGGCTAATTGGGCTCAATTTGGACATTTTTATCTAGGGGTGTGCTCACTTTATGTGTTCAGTTATTTTGAGGGGACAGCAAATTTACACTGTTATACAAGCTTTACACTCACTACTTTACAATGTAGCAAAGTGTCATTTCTTTCGATGTTGTTACATGAAAAGATATAATAAAATATTTACAAAAATGTGAGGGGTGTACTCACTTTTGTGTGATACTGTATGAGGAGCTACACATGCGCAGCTCTGTTTACATGCCAGAAAATGCTGTAAACAGGCAGGTAGGTGTATTTTATTGTACAAGAGACCATGCATGCTACAATAAATAGCCTACCTGCTCACAAGGGCTATCAAAATGCCTTCAGTTCTGCTTTATGTAAAAGTAGAATTTTTTTTTAACTACATCATTTCTAAATCATGGGCTAAATCCTAGCATGAAAATTATTTCAGCTAAAAAAAAAAAAACTTTGCCAAGTAAAGCAACTTTTTCCTTCATCCCAGCTCTTACCCTTGTGTTTTTTTCTGTTTGATCACTACACAATCAGCCAGTGAAACATGTTCAATAACATACAAGACTTGTCCTGGATGTCTTGCGTTTTTTAAAAGCTTAATTAACCTAATTACCTATACAACTTTTAGTGCTGGTTCACACTATAGTGATGTCAGACATTGCATGTGATTAGTACCGCACTGCTCTGCAAATCACAAGTGATGTCAGATTGTATGGCTGTATTTCCATCACATTCGGGACCAAAGATGTGCAGGACCCTTTCGGTCTGCACCAGAATCGGATCGCATGGGTGTTCACACCTATGCCACCCGCTTCCTGTCCGAATTGACAGTTTGCACTGCGCTATGCAAAATAGTCTGGGGGTGTCATTAACTTTGTATTGACACTCCAAGCAGTTCGCATATGGCAGTGTGAACTGCCTTCCAGGGGGGTGCAATGCGGGAACCCACAGTGGATTTGCAGGGTTCCTGCATTGCACCAATGTGAACCGGCGCTTAATGCATCACAGTTGTCAATATAAAAATACAGTACAATGCTACATAGTTACATAGTAAGGTTGAAAAAAGAAACCAGTCCATCTAGTTTAACCACTTGCCGACCGCCGCACGACTATCTACGTCGGCGGTCAGCCCCTCACAGGCAAAGTGACGTAGGGCTACGTCACTAGCTTGTGAGGGTCTAGGGAGCGAGCACGCGCCCCCGGAGGCGCGCTCCCGCTCCCGAGTGGTCACGGACCCCCCCGCGCGTGTGACCGGCGGACCCGATGTCCGCCGGCCACTCTGCGATCGGCGGGGGAGAGGGAGAATGTCAGGCAGCTTGTGTAAACAAGCTGCCTGTCATTCTCCTCGCTGTATGAGAGCTGATCATCTGGATCTACTATGTAGATCCGTTGATCAGTCTGCATACAGCTGAAGCCCCAGCCAATCACAGTTAGAATCACGCCCCTAGGGACACACACAGCCCCTCCCTCTCAAATAAAGTTAACCCCTTCACTACCAGTGTATTTTTACAGTAACAGTGCATATATATAGCACTGATTACTGTAGAAATGTCACTGGTAACCCCAAAAGTGTCAAAAATGTCAGTCAAGGGTCCGATCTGTCCGCCGCAATGTCGCAGTACCGCAAAAAAAATCGCAGATCGCCGCCATTACGCGTTAAAAAAAAAACAACAAAAATGACAAAAATCTTTCCCTTAGTTAGTAAACACAATAACTTTTGCGCAAACCAATCAAAATACGCTTTTTGCGATTTTTTTTACCAAACATAGGTAGCATAAAACAAATTGGCCGAAAATTTTAAAAAATTTTGATTTTTACATTTTTTTTTGGGGGAATTTCATATAAAAAAAAGGGAAAAATATTGCTATTTTTGCAAAATGGACGCTCTTTTTTTGTTTATAGCGCGTGATCAAAAAATCGCACAGGTGATCAAATACCGCCAAAAGAAAGCTCTGTTTGTGGGAAAAAAAGGACGCCAAATTCGTTTAGGTACAGCGTCGCACGACCGCGCAATTCTCCGTTAAAGTCACGCAGTGCCGAATCGCAAAATACCCCCTGGTCGGAATGGGGGTAAAATCTTCCGGGGCTTAAGTGGTTAACCATGCAACACAAAAAAAACAAAATTAGAAAACCTCCATATACACAATCCTATCATAATTGATTCAGAGGAAGAAAAAGAACTTGAAAAGTAATGTCAAGTGCATATTTTTTTTTATTTCAGGTAACCAAAGAAGAAGAATTTCTAAACCTTAATCACTGCGAACTGTTGGACTTGGTTAGTCAGGAAAGCCTAAATGTGCTTTGTGAGACTGAGGTATACAATGCCTGTGTAAGATGGATGCAGTGGGATGTGAACAACAGAGCTCAGTATTTTAATGTCTTGTTAAATGCCATTCATCTCTATGCTTTGCCACCAAAATTTCTGGAAGTACAGCTAAAGCATTGCCCCATTCTCAATAAGGAAAACTCATGTCGGAAGTTTCTGTATAAGATTTTCCAAGAAATGTCATTACACAAGCCTCTTCCACCAATGAAAGTACGGGGAAATCAGCTTATTTATGTAGCAGGTGGCTACCAACAATATTCTCTGACCTCTCTGGAGGCCTTGAATCCACATACTATGGAATGGATCATGCTTGCTGACATGTTGGAGCCCAGGAGTGGTCTTGGAGCCTGTACTGTGAGCGGACTGCTTTACACTATAGGAGGGAGAAATCATTCTGCTACAGAAAATGCAGATTCAAACTCTTTAAGCTGCTTTAATCCGATGAACAATCAATGGACAAAAAGAGCACCAATGAATGTACCAAGAAATCGTGTTGGAGTAGGTGTAATAGATGGGGCTATTTATGCTGTTGGGGGCTCCTCTGCCTCTGAACACCACAAAAGCGTTGAAAGGTAAGAAACTGATAGGTCACACTGGTACAGTAGAAATTTCAACAAAACAGAGCATTGTTTGCTTAAGGCATAAGAAAGAGTAATTAGAAAAAGGCAATATTCTTTCTTAACTCTTCATGCTGATTATTTGAAATATTGAGCACAACAGATGTTTAGGGCTCTTTCACACGGCCGCTCCGTGTGCCCGCAAATCATCCTATTTTTTTGCGGATGATTTGCGGACATAATGTAAGTCAATGGCATTGCGGATGTCAGCGGAATACCATCCGCTGACATCCGATTTTCTTCCTTTCAGTTCTGTTCCGTTTTTTGGAACGGAACAGAACCCTATTTTTTCATCCGTTCAAAAAACGGAAAGGAAGAAAATCGGATGTCAGCGGTGTCATGACACCGCTGACATCCGCAACGCCCATAGACATACATTATGTCCGCATATCATCCGCAAACGGATGGGATGATATGCGGACATACGGAGCGGATGACACAAATGTCATCCGATCCGTTAAAAAAAAAAAAAAGTCCCGCAGCGGAGCTTTCACACGGAGCGGCCGTGTGAAAGAGCCCTTAGAGCACAAAATCTAATTGCTCTGAACAGAGCTTTTCAAAGAAGGAAGAAGTGTAACGGACATAACTAATACTTATTGTGCACTTATTAATGCAGTATATTTTCAAATAACATATTGCAATTTCTATTTTTGTTTAGATTGATGGGTTAAATCACTTTCCAACTTTTCATGCCTATTGGTAGTGATATTTATTTACAAAGAGTTTATTTGGAGTAAGGTTTCAAAAAGACATATAAAAAAGTGCAATAATGAACACTGTAAATGCAGGGAGGCAAACATAAGGTAAGAGTGCAACAAGAAAACCAATCTATAATGAGAAAAAAAAGATGGAGGTTGGGGGGTGGAGCAAATGCCACAGAAAGTGTCAGTGTATTCTAAAGAAAGTATAGGCTAGAGGTTTAGAAAGCCAACTGTGGTTTAAACCAAGGTTGTGCGTGATGGCGAATCTTGATACCCCAGATGTTTTGCAACTACATCTCCCATGATGCTCAACCATACTGCCTCATTGGAAATATAGTTCCAAAACATCTATGGTGCCCAAGGTTTGCCATCACTGTGCTAGGGTTATACAATATGTGCTGGAGGTCAGTGGGGGATTATAATGTTGCAGGAATTCATTGCTTATGACACTTGTCCCTGTTTCTGGTAGATGAGAGAGGGGGAAGAAGAAGAGTATTTGAGAAGAAAAATGCAAAGAAAAGAGGAGGGAAAAAAGAAAAAATGCAGGGGTTGGGGGAAGGAGGAGCAAGGAGACCAGGTACACAGTAACGTTGGTTCAGTGGAAGGCTCTTTAAGAGCAAGAAACGAGAATGGCAGTTCTATTCCCATAAGTTTCTCATGTACCATAATGCCAATCGGCAATCACCCTCTGTTTCACCTCCATAAAGCCCAATGCTACCAAGCTTTGGCCAGCTTTTGTCTGGCAGCAAGAAAGATGAAGTCCACTAATTTCCTTTTGCATAAGAAAAAGGTTAGAAACTGGCCAATGTAGCAAGGCTTCTCCATAGGTTCTGGATCAAGTAATGGTTCAGGACTGATCAGATTGTATACTGGAATCCAGAACCAACAAGCTTTTTAGGGCAGTGCCATTATATGTGTATAAAGGTATTATGCTCCCCTCAGCTCTGAAAGCAAGCAGCAGAGACACCAATGACAAATTCAGCGATATGGTCAGGAGTCATGTAACAGAGAGAAAGCACCTTGTAAGAATTTTCTTGAGCTAAAATGTTTGGTGATCGTTTCGCTGTGGCAGTCCTAATTTGTTGCAGTCAACTAAAGCCCGGGATTCTCCTAGGTCCTTTTCTAATTTCTCTATAGGAGTTTTGAAGTGCTCGGTAAGGAAAGTGTATAAGGCGGAAACAAGGTCCTTAGAATAGGGATTCAGCAGACAGCGATTTTTGAACAGGGACAGATGAATCTGCAATCTGCTCCGTGTTGATGTGCATGAGGGTGCTTATATAGTCTCTAACTTGCATATATCAGAACTTTCCATACTGGGCAGTTTCCAATTTTCTCTAAGGGGTTGGAGAGGTTGGATACCATTTATTAACCACTTCTGGACCGGAAGGATTTGCCCCCTAATGACCAGGCCATATTTTGCAATTCTTCACTGTGTTACTTTAACGGACAATTACGCGGCCATGCAATGCTGTACCTAAATAAAATTTATGTTTCAATGTTTTTATTAAAGTTTTTTTTGGAAAGAAAGCGTTAACAGTGCACTAGGAGCCAACATGGCTCAAATACTTCGTATGTATACAGTAAATATCTCAGAAAACAAGACATACATTAGTGCCAATGCAGAAAAACACAAAAGCAAAATGGGTAGTCAATAAGACTATAACCTAAAATGTAAACTTAATTTAGGCATCCAACCAACAGTGCGAAAGCATAGCGGCACCCAGACAGACAGCGCCCCCGCTATTACATCCTACAGGACCGACGGTCCGGGCCCGACCCCTCAATGGCGCCCCTACGGGAACTCACTGCGCCCTTCCAGAGGGGGCGAACCCCAACCCCTATAGCAAACCCTCCACTAGTGGGGGGCACAGCCTGTCGTCCGTGCACCGTCAGAAAAATATCAGAAATTAAGAAAAAAGAGAAAAAATAGATAGAGGGAAAGGGACCAGACTGGGGGAAAAGGAGGAAACTGCAGAGGAGGGCAGCAGGAATGGAAGAGGGAGAGAGAAGAAAGACATCAGCGGCTATGGAGAAAATAGAAGGCCGAGGGTCGACACCCAGGCCCCGCCCGCCCCGCCGGGGGAAATCCCCCCCACAACAACCCAACCAATGCTACCAAGGCACCCGAGCACCCCTATGAGGGGCCCGCCAGGTACCTTATCCAGGGGTCCCAAGTTTTATCAAACATGCGCATCCTATCATTCAATATTGCCACCATTCGTTCATTTAACATGATCCAGGTCAGTTTGGCTTTCAAGAGCTCAAATGGCACCACGGGGGTGCGCCACGAGCGGGCTATGGCTATTTTAGCGGCCGTGAACACAAAGGCAATGAGGCGCTTAGCGGGCTTAGTTGCTCCCTCCACTGGTTTACCCAGAAGGGCATTTTGGGGGTCTTTCGCCAAATTGACTTGAGTCAAGGAGTAAACAAAATTGTAGACTCGGATCCAGAATCGGCGAACTTTCGGGCAAGTCCACCACGTGTGGAGCACCGTGCCCACCTGGCCACATCCCCGAAAACAATTGGGGGATGCAGTGCTCACCGCCGCTGCCAACCTGACCGGAACCATGTACCAACGCAAAAACACCTTAAAGTTTGCTTCTATCAAAGAAGTATTAAGTATGGATCTAGAGTTAAACTGTGCTAAAGCACTCCATTCCGCCCTGTCCAGAGACTCTCCCAGATCCTCCTCCCAGCGTAACATGTATGGCAGTTTACTGTCATCTCCGTGGAGTATATTATAAATCGTAGATATGTAGCTTTTTTGCTTGTCTAGTGTGCGGCAAAGATACTCCATTGGTGTGGAGGTAGTGATATCGCTTTTTCGCCTAAGGGAGGCTGCGAAATGGGAGATCTGGGCGTAGCGAAAGTACTCCCCCTCAGGGAGGGAATACTTCTCCTGCATTTCGGATCTGGTAAATAGTCCTCGGTGGTCGCATAAATCCGCCAACCTGAGAAGCCCCCTGTTTGTCCACCAGTCAAACATTGCCGGGGTCAGACCCGGTGGAAACAAAGGGTTGCCCAGTAGGGGCGCCAGCGGAGCATGGAGGGACTTAAAGGAGTGCCTGCCCGACAGCCTATCCCAAACCCCCAGGGAGTGGGAGAGGGCAGGACAGAGCACCCCCGGTCTGTCCCTAGCTCTTAACCACAGCGCGTGGTGGATCGGAATCCCCAAGTGGGCCGCCTCCATGCGCATCCAGATCGGGAGAGGGTCCCGGGAGTGGAAGCGTACCAGTTGGGCCAACTGAGCGGCATGGTAATATTTGCTCAGTTCCGGGACCCCCAGTCCCCCTCTGAGTTTAGGGGTATAAAGAGTCCGTCTATTGACTCTGGGCCTCTTGTCCCCCCATATAAACCGGATGACCGACCCCTGAAAATCCTTAATATCAGTCATATTAAGCATTATGGGTAGAGTGCGAAATAGATACAACAATCTAGGCAATATGTTCATTTTCACCGAATTCAACCTACCGAACCATGACGGGGGGCTAGCAGACCAAGTAGCAAGATCTTCCCGTAGTTTTTTATATAAAGGTGGGTAGTTACAGGCATAAAGGGTGGTTATTGAGGCCGTGAGATGAATTCCAAGGTATGGCAGTGACCTTTCTTGCCATGCAAAGGGAAAGTTGTCCCTGAGGGCAGATAGGGTAGTATTATCCAGTGTTAGGTTCAGAGCCCGAGATTTGGAGGGGTTTATTTGGAGACCTGAGATGGACGCAAACTCCGCCATGTCCTTAAGTAAATTGGGGATAGAAATCAGTGGGGCCGAAAGGTACATCAAGATGTCGTCCGCAAATAGGGCGCACTTATGCTCCACCCCCCCACATTGTAAGCCCTTAATGTCCGGGTTGGATCGCAATTTAATGGCCAATGGTTCCAGGGCTAAGATAAATAAGAGCGGGGATAAAGGACACCCCTGTCTAGTGCCCCTCCTAATGTGCAAGAAAGGGGATCCGTAACCCTTAATAGACAGTTTCGCAACTGGGTCACTATATAACGTGCTTACTAGAGATAAAAAGTGTTGTCCAAAGCCAAAGCGCTCCAGTGTCTGGAAAAGATATTCCCAGGACAGGGAATCAAAGGCCTTGTGAAGATCGAGGGACAATAGCATGCCCTTTCTGGGGCCTACGTTATCCCAGTTAGATTGGAGGGCTGAAATCACGTCTATTGCACGCCGGGTCTGGTCAGGCGCCTGTCGGCCCTGCACAAAGCCGGCCTGATCAGGATGGATATATTCCGCCAAAAAAGTGTTGAGCCTAGTCGCCAGCACCTTCGCCATAATTTTAAGGTCAACATTGATGAGCGATATCGGCCTGTAGTTGAGACAGTCCCCATGGTCCTTGCCCGGTTTTGGCAGCACATGGATATACGCATTATTTTCATATGTCGGGATGGGGGTCCCTGCTCTAATAGAATTAAAGTAGGAGCAGAGATGGGGGGTCAGGGTCTCTTGAAACTTCTTATAATAATGGCCAGAGAAACCGTCCGGTCCCGGCGCTTTATTAGGGTTGATGGATTTGATTGCTACCAATATTTCTGTGGTAGAGAACTCCCTGTCCATAATCTCCACATGGGGGGCGGAAAGGCTAGGGAGGAAGATATCCCGAAAAAAGGCCTCTACCGCGGACTGTCTAAGCGGCTGCGGTTGGGAATAGAGCTTTGTGTAAAAGTGATAAAATTCGTTGACCACTAATTTGGGGTCCTGTGACCGGAGACCAGACCTAAGCCTCAATTTTGGTAGTGCTGGGGAATAGAGTCTCGGGGCCAGTTTGCGAGCCAAAAGTGTGTGCGGTTTATTGCCCAGTGTGTAATAGCGATTCCTCGACCAGCGAATGGACTTTTCCGCTTTAGTGGTCAAGCTAAAATTAAGGGCCACCCGTGCCGCGTCAATTTTGTGTCTGATGTCCACCCCCGGATGTCTCTTCTGCTCCCTTAGGAGGTCCCTCAGCTCCGCATCCTGACGCAGTATCTCTCCGTCGCGTTCCCTTTTTTTCCGGGAGGCAATCTGGATAAGCTTGCCTCTAATCGTCGCTTTATGCGCCGCCCATACCATGGCCGGGGATGTATCAGTCGATGGGTTGTCCAGAAAATATTGATGTAAGCAATCGGTCACTTCCTTAAGTATAAGGGGGTCATTCAGTAGGGAGGCGTTGAGCCTCCAGGCTGAAAATTTAGGTTTAGTCCACAAGTCAGAGACGGTCATCACTACGGGGGAGTGGTCAGACCACGGGGTGGGAATGATTTGTGCCTTTAGTACAAACGGAAGGAGAGCCGACAATGCAAAGAGGTGGTCTATACGGGCATACGTCTTATGCGCATGAGAGTAGTGGGTGAAATCGCGCGTCGTGGGATGATCATTCCTCCACACATCCACCAATCCTGTGGAGTGCAATAATCTAGCCAATTTAACCCCCAGACGCGGGGCATGTTTCAGAGAGGCACGCAAGGCGTCCGACCTATCCATGACCTGGTCCAAGGGGACATTACTGTCACCCCCAAACACTACATGTCCCATCGCACGCGGCATCACCACGCTCAGCATTTCCTGGAAGAATTGAATTTGCCCCACGTTCGGAGCATAGTAGGAGACAAAGGTTACGTCGTGCTCATTTATCCTGCCCTGGACCATTAGGTACCTTCCCTCCCTGTCTCTGATCACCTCTTTAGGTGTGAACGGGACCCTCTTGGCTATACAGACCGCCACCCCCCGTTTCTTATCTTCGCTATTGGACATGTAACAGTTGGGAAATTTGGCGCTAAGTTTTTTGGGTGCTGAAGTGCGAGGGAAGTGGGTCTCCTGTAATAGGAGGACATCGATTCCCTGTTTATGGTAGAACTGAAAAGCCTTTGTTCGCTTCACCGGTGCGTTAAGGCCCTGGACATTATGTGTCAGAATTTTAAAGTTACTTGGCAAGGGGTTCGTCATTGTGGTTCGGTAGGTTGTACTCGCCTGAATGTCATGATGGATGAGCCGCCTCTCCTCCCCACCTCCGGGAACGAGCCATCGGGGCCCGGATGTCGAGTAGTCGCCATGTCAGAAGGGAAAAAGAAAAAGGGGTTAGAAGAAAGACAGTAAAGTAAAAAAAAGAACACAAAAGAACAAAAGGTCCCCCGCCTTCCCCCCCACCGCCCATACGGCGGGAGGGGGGGGGGCGTAGGGTATGCTAGTAGTACCAACAATTTACACAGTGTAAGCTGGTTGTGGGGTCCAGCACCCCATGTATATTCGCGAGGTTGTTCACTGCACATAGCAGCGAGCAAGGTCGCGGAAAGTGGCATGCGGAAGCAACCCGACTCGCTTCAATCCATGCCATAGAACCATGTCACTGCAAGAGGAAAAACATAGTGAAACCATAACTTCACAAATCTCCAGTTAAACTAATGGGAGTCCCGTAGATCCCCTGATAACCCCCCGCCACCGACCAACCACAGCATGGCCGACCGGCAGCCAGAGGGAAATAAAAAAAAAAAAAAAAAAAAAAAAAAAAAAAAAAAGGAAAAACCCCAACATTCCCATCCCAACAGGTACTGCAACCCTATATTCCCCGTGGTGGGGAGGCAACAGCGTCCGTGTCTCAACAGCAGAGTCCAGAGACCCCTGAAATGCGATCAACAGGAGACAGCATAATAAACCTGGAACGGCTGTCATAAACAAAAGGAACCCTCGAGTTCTGGAATCCAAGTTCTCAGCGAAGGCTTGCATCAAAAAGAGAAAAAAAAAAAAAAAAAAAATTTTTCCCTTCTTTTTGCCTTTTCTTGGTGTAGTGGTAGCCGGCAGACCAGCACAGTCTACAGGTAGAGTCCAGTCAAAAAACAAAATGTAAAATAAAGATGAAGGCATGAACGAACAGAGCAGTTTGGCCCCTCGTCAAAAAAGAAGTAGAATGAAGTGGAGTAAATGAGCCGCAGCATCTCACGGCGGAGTGCGTTGTTTAGTGTTACCCCTCTTGGCCGGCTGTGACCACAAAGGTGATAGTGGTCGGGATGGCTCTTCCGGGGAGCCCCGCGGGGATCTGGCCGGGGGGGGCTCTCGTGAAATAATTCCCAGCTCCAGAAGGACATCTTCGCCATCATGAAAATTGGAGAATGAGTAGGATCTACCCTTAAATGAGAAAGACAGTCTGAACGGGTAGGACCAGCGGTACTTGATCTGGCGATTTATCAGATGAGTCAGTAGTGGTTTCAGAGTACGCCTTTTTTGTATAGTCGCCTGGGATATGTCGGCGAATATCTGCACTGGGTGATCCAATAGGGTGACATCGTTGCGGTAGCGGGCAGCTGCCATGACCTTTTCCTTGATCCTGTAGAAATGGGGTTTCACAATGATATCTCGTGGTAACCCATCCGAGCGTGGTGCTGTCAGGGCCCGATGGAATCGATCAAGCTCTAAGTGGTGCGGGGAAATTTCGGGGATGAGGTCAGTCATTAGTGTATGGATAGCTGGTTCCAGATCAGTGACCGACTCAGGAAGTCCTCTAATTCGAAAGTTATATCTGCGAGATCTGTTTTCAAGATCCTCAATTTTAGCCTGGGCATCGACTAATTGGTCCTGGAGTGTGACTATTAGCCTGTGGTTTTGGTTGACTCTCTGAACTGTCCCATCCATTTTGGATTCGATTGAATCAAGTCTGCCCCCAATTTCTTGGAAGTCCCCCTTCATCCCTGCAGCAATGGTGGCACAGGCCTTAGAGAGTTCCTGCTGTAGCAAGGCCGAGAACCTGGCTATGAGCACAGAGTCCCCTGAGTATGAGGGCTGGGGAGGAGGGAAAGCTGCAGAGCTGCCTTGGCTGAGAGCTAATTCTGCTATGTCTGCCATTTGTCTGTCCATAGAGGATGATGGTGACACTGCCCCCTCCACTTCCCCATCAAGTGAGGCCTGATAGGGGGAGAAGCCATGGGACGCAGCCTGCGGGGACCGGGTGCTGGCCCCCTGGGACTGGGATGAGAAGGGATCTCCTACCTCCTCCGTCCTGGAGACTGCTGGCGAAGGGTGTCCTGTGCGGTGGGGGGATGAGGTGACCGTCCCCAATGTTGGCGAGGTTGGTGGTTTAGCAATGTGAGACTTGGCTGGATCGCGGCCATCTTGGATTGCTGTGGCAGGCAAGGAGAGGACAGGCGCTGCTTGTTGGAGGGCTGTGCCGGCGTGGAAGACTTTTTCTTGCCCGCTCCGGTGTTCCTCCTGTGCATCCTCCGCTCCCCCGTAAGCTGCTGCCGCTCTGCAGCTATTCTCTCCGGTCTGATCGCCTAATTATAGCTATGAAGGCGGCGGGTTGTGCGGAGCGCGGTCAGTGCATGTCCTGATCCGGCGCCGCGCGCATGCGCACTCCCTAAATAAAATTTATGTCCTTTTTTTCCCACAAATAGAGCTTTCTTTTGGTGGTATTTGTTCACCTGTGCGATTTTTATTTTTTGCGCTATATACAAAAAAAGAGAGACAATTCTGAATAAAATATTAATATTTTTCACATTCTGCTATATAATATATTCCCCCCCCCAAAAAATGTAAAAATCTGAATTTTTTTATCAACTTAGGCCACTTTATTTTTTGCTACATATTTTTGGTAAAAAAGAAAATCGCAATAAGCGTATTTTGATTAGTTTGCGCAAAAGTTATCGCATCCACTAACTACGGAAAAGATTTGTCATTTTTATTGTTTTTTTTTGTTTGTTTTTTACTAGTAATGGCGGTGATCTGCGGGTTTTTGCGGGACTGCGACATTGCAGTTGACAGATCGGACCCCTGACTGACATTTTTGACACTTTTAGGGGGGACCAGTGACATTATTACAGTAATCAGTGCTAAAAATATACACTGTTACTGTAATAATGACACTGGCAGGGAAGGGGTTAACACAGTAAGTGATCAAGATGTTAAATGTGTACCTAGGGGCATGTTTCTAACTGTGGGGGGGGCGTGGTTTGTGAAATGATCCCATAGACCTTTGATCCGATATAGCAGGATCACAGGGGCTCTGTGATCATTCCAGAGAGAAGAACGGTCAGCTGTGTTTACAACAGCTGCCCGTCCTTCTCTCACAGCGGGGAGCGATCGCAGGTGTCAGGCGGCAGTCAGAGCCGCCTGCTCCGTGACTAGAACCTTTGCTAGGATCTTTGTATCTGTGTTTGGGAGCGAAATTGGTCTATATTTACACCAAGAATGAGAGTCAGGTGTCCCTTTGGGGATCATGATAGTGTTGGAATGTGTAGTCAATTTGCAGTCTCCTCATATAAAGACTGTACTTTGATCATGTGAAACTAGCAGTCCCAGTTGACCTGAGGGAAAAAGGAAGGTTGGCGGAGCATAATAACTGAGGATAAGTTCTGAACCTTGAAGATCATCTCCCAGAAGAAGGCATTGACTTCGGGGGTTCCGAAATGTGTTTGTTGTGACTTTACAATAAGCTACATAGTTAAATAGTAGGTGAGGTTGAATAAAGACAATAGTCCATCCAGTTCAACCTGTGTAGGTGTGTGTGGCTGTAATCATCTCACATACCCCTGAATGTTCTGATCCTTGAGATGTAAGTCTAAGAGTCTTTTGAAAGCCACCATACTACCCGCAGAAACCACCTCTTGTGGTAGAGAATTCCACAATCTTGTAGCCCTAACAGTAAAGAACCCCCCACGTTGCCTGAGGTTAAAACACTTCTCTAATCGCATTGTATGCCCTCGAGTCCTCATGCAATCCCTTCGAATGAACAGCTTTTTTTCTAAGCTGGGATCCCCATTAAGATATTTATAAATTGCTATCATGTCCCCCCTCAGACGTCTCTTCTCCAGGGAGAATAAATCGAGCGATTGTAGACGCTCTTCATAGTCAAGGTCCTCCAATCCCCTAATTAGTTTAGTTGCCCTTCTCTGGACTCTCTCCAGCTCCAACACATCCCTCCTGAGGACTGGCGACCAGAACTGGACAGAATACTCCAGATGCGGTCGGACCAGAGTTTTATAAAGTGGAAGGATTATAGTCTTATCTCTGGAATACATCCCTTTCTTTATGCATGCTAATATTCTGCTGGCTTTGGCAGCTGCCGCTTGACATTGCATGCTGTTGCCTAATCTATCATCAACCAAGACTCCCAGATCCTTCTCCATTTTTGATTCCCCCAAGGGTTTCCCTCCTAACGTGTATTGTGTTTTTATGTTTTTAGTCCCCAAGTGCAAAACCTTACACTTCTCCACGTTAAACCTCATTTGCCATGTCGTTGCCCACTCTGTAATTTTGTCCAGGTCATTCTGTAGGATATCTGCTTCATGCTGTGCAGTTATTGCTCTGGCCAATTTTGTGTCATCTGCAAAAACTGATATCGAACTACTGATCCCGACCTCAATGTTGTTTATGAATAAATTGAACAAGGTTGGTCCCAGGACTGAGCCCTGGGGCACCCCGCTTACTACCTCAGACCAGTCTGAGTATGCGCTGTTTATTACCACTCTTTGGACACGCCCTTTAAGCCAATTCCGTATCCAAGAGCAAACCCTGCTGTCGATACCTGCAGACCTTACTTATAAATTAAGCGCTTGTGGGGAACTGTATCAAACGCCTTAGCGAAATCCAAGTACACTACATCCACTGGTCTCCCCCTATCTAGCTCACAGCTCACCTCCTCGTAGAATGTTAATAGATTGGTTTGACAAGAACACCCATTTGTAAACCCGTGCTGATTACTGCTGATGATGTTGTTGTCTTTAGCAAACTCTACGATATAGTCCCTTATCATCCCCTCCAGAAGTTTACATACTATTGATGTCAAACTGACAGGCCTATAATTTCCCGGGATATGCCTCTGGCCCTTTTTGAATATCGGAATCACGTTAGCTTTCTTCCAATCCCCTGGTACATCTCCTGTCCTAATACTGTCAGCAAAGATCAGGAACAGTGGTCTGGATATAACCTTACTGAGTTCCTTGAGTACTCTGGGATGTACGCCATCCGGGCCTGGTGATTTGTTTGTGTTGAGTTTATCCAGCCTTTCCCTGATTTCACCCTCTGTTAGCCATAGTGGCAAGTCCTGTGTATTACTACTAACCATACAGTCATGGTCAGTGTACCCCTCCGTTTCCTGTGTAAAGACTGACGAGAAAAAAGCATTCAGCACGGTTGCTTTTTCAGTGTCCTCTGTAACCATCCTCCCATCATTGTTAATTATGTGTGCAATATGCTCTGCCCTAGTTTTTTTGCTGTTGATATATTTAAAGAATTTCTTTGGGTTTTTTTACTATCCTCCGCTATTTGTCTCTCAAAGTTGATTTTAGCCATCTTGATTTCTTGTTTACTTTTCTTATTTGCCTCCTTGTATTGCTCGAAAGTCGATACTGTGCCCTCTGATTTATACTTCTTGAAGGCCAATTTTTTTCCCCTAATAAGTTTTTTGACGCTACGGTTTAACCAGCCAGGTTTGGCTTTGTCTCTTCTAAATTTATTTCCCATAGGAATGCACTGCAAGATGCCTTTGCCCAATATGTTCCTAAAGCATTCCCATTTTTCCTCTGTGGTCAGGGATCCCAGGGTTTGGTCCCAGTTTACCCTTTCCATCAATGAGTACAATTTTGGAAAGTTTGCCCTTCTGAAGTTTAGGGTTCTTATGTTCCCCACTTGCCTTGTTATATTGTTATTTATACTAAATGTGATCATCCTGTGATCGCTAGAGCCCAGGTTGTCCTGGACTCCTACCTGCGAGATTAGGTCTGGGTCATTAGTGATCAATAGATCCAGGACTGCATTTTCTCTAGTCGGAGAATCCACCAACTGTGACATGTAATTATCCAGTAAGGTTTCCGTGAATAGGCGGGCCTTCTGTGAGTGTGTAGTCCCCTCGTCCCAGTCAATGTCGGGATAATTGAAGTCCCCCAATATGATGACTGATCCCAATTTTGCCACTTTACTCATTAGTGCTAAGAATTCCAGCTCTACCTCCTATGTATAGAGTGCTAAGGCTAGGAGGGCCAGGTAGACCTGAGTTCTAGGGTGGGTGAAAAGTATAATCGATTTGGCGATCAACCGACTGCTAATGATGATGTTGCGCAAGAAGGGCAGGAGCCATGGAAGGCATTATGAGCTAGTGCGCCCTGGCTTTACAGGGATAGGGTCATAAGAATTAGTGATAAGGGGGCTCATGTCACAGTGGCCATTTGGTAGGCACACAGGTGCCCACACAGTGTACGTAAAGGACAGTACCTAAAGGACAGTTGCCAGGTGTACTGTATTCTGCAAGCATGTGAAGGTCGGAAAAACTGTTAGATAAATTAAATGAAATTCTGTAAAGGAATAAGGGTTAAGGGTGCATTGTCAAGGATGCAGATAGGGAAAGCTTGTGTGAGAGTTTGCGTGAAAGAACAGAGATGCTTTAACAAGCAGCAAGCGAATGGAAATGGGGATGGGGAATAAATGTGGAATCTAAAACGGAGCATCCCAACAGTCCTCATGCCACTGTGCACATAGTGTATGGCAGCCTAGGGTGTGTATCTAAGTCCTTCATAGATTGAAGTGAATACTAAAATTAATATCCACAGTCAGGGAAGAAAAGGCATGAGTGCTGCATTTAGCAGAAGGGTGGCCCCAAAAACCACAAAGCACACCACTGTATGGGGGGTATATGAGCACTAAAAAACATTTCTTACACTTTAATAGGGGTAAACTAACCACCAAATGTGCCTTCAGTTTCTACAGCAGTTAACAAGGTGTGAATAACAGTGATATTGTTTACAGGACAGGTCGATCATACATTTTAGTCAGAGAATAACACCCCTGAAATGAGACCATAATTAACTCTGTGAGAGGGGGCCGGGAAACTATCCCAGACAACAGAATAACTTGCCCCATAGTACATGGAGTTCAGCACAGCAAGTCCAGTTGGAAGCACTCAAGGGGGTGTTCTCCAGGCACAGGTGGACATGGTTGCTGCACAGCTATACAGGGTGGAATAAGGGGTGGGGAGTGGAAGAAATCCCTGAAATGAATGTAGCCAAAAGTCTCCTGTAAGATAACAACTTAATCAGATAAACCTTGCCAAATTTCCTTGAATGGGGCCTGCTCAAAACTGATTAACTTGTGTAGATCTAAGTATGCATAACCACTAGCATAAAAATGAGTTAATAATAAATCTCTGGAATTAAATGAGTAAAGGCTATGTCTGCTTGTGATAGCAATAGTCAGGCCAAGGAAGAGCTGTGTGGAGTCAACCATTTGGTTCACCATGCGGGGAATACTCAAGATCTGATTCATGTAAAAGCATGTAAGATAGTGTGAAGATGTCGGGGAGGATGATGATTTTCACAGTGCCCCAAAGCATGGGGGTGTAGAGGCATCCAGAGGGAATTGTAGGCAAACCTTCTGAAAACTAGCATGTCGTTGTTCAGTGTTTTGAAGCCAGTCCTTGGTGCAGAAAATGTAGTTTAGTTATAATATCTGATGGTGGACCACCTTTTCTCTTGGGGTTGAGGGCTGTATGGATGCTGTACATCCTGAGTCTAAAGGCTATACAGGTGCTAGCAACTGGAATAGGGCCATCTCAGTATCTTGCAGATCCTCAGTGGTTTCCAGGAGGCCCCTGATGTGACTATTACTGCAATGGACTCTGTTTTCAAAGTCCTCAAGCTGGAAGACCAGGAAGACTAGTTCATCCTGAACTGTTTGTATCCTGTTCATGACCATCAAGGATTGTGGTGGCCTCATCTATCCTACTTTCCAGCGAGGCTGGAGCTCTATGATGGCTGCAGAGGCTTTTGTAAGCTCCTCCTGCACAATGTCCTCCCCCTTGTGCCATAATCTTGGCTGGATGCCTACAAAGAAGTTGTTTTTAGAGTCTACAGAAAGCTTATAAACTAATTCTTCCCTCATGGTGCTCAGTGCCATCTTGGTTGAGGAATACTCGCCATCCAGGATAAGCAAGTTCTGTGTTCCCTTTCTGTTTTCAGGTTGCCAGCCCATTGTCGCCAGGTGCTGGAGTGACTAGCGAGGGGATTAGTTGGGTTAGGTTGGGTTGATGTGTTGCATTGGTCCCTGGGTTGCTGATGGACAATGGTATTTTCCTGATTAATTCAGAGTGGTTTCAGAAGACGACCATTTTTTCTGCTGCTTGCATGTGCCCCAGTAAAAGGAGTAAAACCCCTGAGCCTCCTGTTTTTATCTACCTACTACAATGCAAAGGAATTTGACTCATTCCACTGCATCTCTGCATTTATATAAAGTGTGTGTAAAATATTATGTGCTCTATTTGTGTTGGGTTCTTTCTGTGTTTGCTGTGGGTGTTTTCTTTCTGTGTTCTGTGCCTCTTTGTGGTCTGTTTGTGTGATGTGTGCATTGACCATGAGGATGTAAAGTTGACTTCAGAAACCTGTAAAGTATTGCTGTTATATAACAGGGGCCCTCTTCTGCAAACGAAAACTGTGAGGGTTAAGAGCAACGTTGATAAGAGCAAAGAGGTAGATGAAAGCCACCTCCTTACTGAAATGAGTACTGAGAAATAAGGTGTGTGTAAATTCAGCACTATTTATGTAATTACCCCAATGAGAAATATGTGATATAGGATAGAATTACAAAGCAGGAGTAATAGGACTACAAGCACTTTTACAAGCACTGATGTTTACCACATACACTATATTGCCTAAAGTATTGGGACACCTGCCTTAACACGCACTTAAACTTTAATGGCATCCCAGTCTTAGTATGTAGGGTTCAATATTGCGTTAGCCCACCTTTTGCAGCTATAAAAGCTTTAACTCTTCTGGGATGGCTGTCCACAATGTTTAGGAGTGTGTCTATGGGAAAGTGTGACCATTCTTCCAAAACCGCATTTGTGAGATCAGGCACTGATGTTTGACAAGAAGGTCTGGCTTGCAGTCTCTGCTCTAATTCATCCTAAAGGTGTTCTATCGGGTTGAGGTCAGGAGTCTGCATAGGCCAGTCAAGTTCCTCCACCCCAAGCTCGCTCATCCATGTCATTATGGACCTTGCTTTGGGCACTGGTGCCCAGTCATGTTGGAACAGGTAGGGGCCATCCCCAAACTTTTCCCACAAAGTTGGGAGCATGAAATTGTCCAAAATGTATTGGTATGTTGACGCTTTAAGAGTTCTCTTCACTGGAACTAAGGGGCCAAGCCCAACCCCAACCCCTGAAAAACAACCCCACACCATCATACCCCCTTCACCAAATGATTTGGGCCAGTGCACAAAGCAAGGTCCATAAAGACATGAATGAGCATGTTTGTGGTGGAGAATCTTGACTGGCATGCACAGAGACCTGACTAGGGTTGAGCGGACACCTAGATGTCCGTGTTCGACGGGTTCGGCCGAACTTTAAAAAAAAGTCCGGGTCCGTGTCCCGGACTTTTACCGAACTTTTCCCGGACACCGAACCCCATTGAAGTCAATGGGGACCCGAACTTTAAGGCACTAAAATGGCTCTAAAACACCAAAGGAAAGGGCTAGAGTGCTGCAAATGGCAGCAAAACGTAATTAAGAGCATGGCAAGTGCTCTGCAAACAAATGTGGATAGGGAAATAACTTAAAACAACAAAAAAAACAGAAAAATAAAACAATGTTCTTCTTCATCTCTGAAGGACGAGGCCCATATGGAGTAGGAGGGAGGTTGAGGTGGTGGTGGATGTGGCGGTGACATAGGCGTGCGCACAGGGTGTGCTGGGTGTGCCTGGGCACACCCTAATCACCTAGGGCACATAGCATTGCCAGTGAGGAGATGGGAAAGATCTCCCTGGGACCTGCTCTGCTCTATTTCTCCTTGCCTACAGGTACATGGCCCCGATACATTACTCTCCCTGCTGGCAAACACATGCATGTGTATTTCAACTTTGGGGTGCACACCTTAATGCAATAGGCTGCGCACACCTATGGGCGGTGTAGGTGGAAGCGGCGGTGGAGGAGGACCAGGGCCGGATTAACAGCATCATGGGCTTGGTGCTGAGGATTTTGAAGGGCCTTAAGGGCCGTGCCTTGCCATGCACCCAGAGGAGGAAGGGTGCAGCCATGCATGCCTAATTCAACATGGGATGCTGTCTCTGAAGCCCATAAACACATCCATGCATCGCCAACTGTCCCTCCTTGTCCGGCCTTCACGCTGTGTGGGGAGGTTCTGAGGGTGCTGCCTGGGGAAGCGAGCATAGAAGCCAGACTTCTGTGTTTACAAGTGACAGAAGAGCGGTAACAGTGAATATGGCCAACCCGGGGCCTATATAAAAAGGTAGGGGCCTGGAGCTGCAGCTCCAATAGCCCCTACATTAATCTGGCCCTGAGGAGGAGGACGAGGTAGCCAACACTGCTTCTTTTCAAAAATTTTAAATGAGGGTACACCCCAAAAGAGTGAGAAAGAGCAAAAATGGAACAATGGGTGGGTAAGGTCGGTATCCATTGCTATTCTGCATAAGGTACGGAAAAGTCCCGTGGGATCCATGCCTGGTTCATTTTAATGAACGTGAGCTTGTCCACATTGTCTCTGGACAGGCGGCTGCGCTTGTCTGTTATAACGCCCCCAGCCGTGCTAAATACCCGTTCAGATAATACACTGGCTGCAGGGCACGCCAGCACCTCCAAGGCGTAAAGGGCAAGCTCAGGCCATGTGCCCAATTTGGAGACCCAGAAGTTGAAGGGGGCAGACCCGTCATTCACTACATGTAGGCGTGTGCACACATACTGCTCCACCATGTTGGTAAAATGCTGCCTCCTGCTAAGACGTTCCATCTGAGCTGCTGGTGCTGCTGTTTGTTGTGGCGTGCTGACAAAGCTTTTCCACATTTCGGCCATGCTAACCCTGCCTTCTGAGGTGCTGGCGGTGCCCTGGTTGCGTTGGCGACCTCCTCCTCCTCCTCCTCTGCCTTGTGCTTCCACTGTGGCCCCGCTGTCAGATGGGAATGCCAGCAGCATGGCGTCTACCAGCGTGCGCTTGTACTCGCGCATCTTGCGATCGCGCTCCAGTGAGTGAATTAAGGACGGTACGTTGTCCTTGTAACGGGGATCCAGCAGCGTGGCCACCCAGTAATCAGCACAAGTTAGAATGTGGGCAACTCGGCGGTCGTTGTGGAGACACTGCAGCATGTAATCGCTCATGTGTGCCAGGCTGCCCAGAGGCGACGAAAGGCTGTCCTCTGTGGGAGGTGTATCGTCCGTGTCCTCTGTATCCCCCCAGCCACGCACCAGTGATGGCCATGAGCTGGCCTGGGTGCCACCCTGCTGTGAACATGGTTCCATCTCCTCCTCCAGCTCCTCCTCCTCCTCATCCTCCTCATCCTCCAGAACTGTGCCCCTGCTGGACAATTGTGTCCCTGGCGTTTGTGTGTGCAGGAACCCACCCTCGGAGCCCCTTGCGAATGACTGCCCTGAAAGCCTTTGAAATGTTACCTCTTCATCCTCCTCCTCCTCCTCCTCATCCTGTGCCACATCCTCTTCCATCATCGCCCAAATTGTTTTTTCAAGGAGGCATAGAAGTGGGATAGTTAAGCTGAGAATGGCGTCATTGCCACTGGCCATGTTGGTGGAGTACCCAAAACAGCGCAACAAGGCACAATATATGCAAATGTCAAATATGCAAACTATGCCGCAATTTAATGTTTTTTACACCAAAAGGGTGTGTATTGAATAGCGGAATAGGATAAAAAACTGTGTATCTCACACGTACAAACACAGACTAGGCCCGATTAAATTTTTTCCTACCCTAAAGGGAGGATGAGGAAGAGGAGTATGGAACATGCAGCACCCTCAAATCTTCAGAAGTATGAGATGAACCCCAAAAACTTGGAAAGGTGGATCTCTCTCACACGTACCAACACAGACTATCCCCCAATTTAACTGATCCCCAAAGGTTTTTGATTAAATAGCGGAATAGAAAATATGATCCAAAAAAAGTGTATGTATATCACACGTACACAACCACACTAGGCCCCAATTACTATTGTTTGTACCCCTAAAAGGCTAGATGAGGAGTAGGGGGGGTATGGAACAGGCAGCACCCTCAAACCTTCAGAAGTATGAGATGAACCCCAACAACTTGGAAAGGTGGATCTCTCTCACACGTACCAACACAGACTATCCCCCAATTTAACTGATCCCCAAAGGTTTTTGATTAAATAGCGGAATAGAAAATATGATCCAAAAAAAGTGTATGTATATCACACGTACACAACCACACTAGGCCCCAATTACTATTGTTTGTACCCCTAAAAGGCTAGATGAGGAGTAGGGGGGGTATGGAACAGGCAGCACCCTCAAACCTTCAGAAGTATGAGATGAACCCCAACAACTTGGAAAGGTGGATCTCTCTCACACGTACCAACACAGACTATCCCCCAATTTAACTGATCCCCAAAGGTTTTTGATTAAATAGCGGAATAGAAAATATGATCCAAAAAAAGTGTATGTATATCACACGTACACAACCACACTGGGCCCCAATTACTATTGTTTGTACCCCTAAAAGGCTAGATGAGGAGTAGGGGGAGTATGGAACAGGCAGCACCCTCAAACCTTCAGAAGTATGAGATGAACCCCAACAACTTGGAAAGGTGGATCTCTCTCACACGTACCAACACAGACTATCCCCCAATTTAACTGATCCCCAAAGGTTTTTGATTAAATAGCGGAATAGAAAATATGATCCAAAAAAAGTGTATGTATATCACACGTACACAACCACACTAGGCCCCAATTACTATTGTTTGTACCCCTAAAAGGCTAGATGAGGAGTAGGGGGGGTATGGAACAGGCAGCACCCTCAAACCTTCAGAAGTATGAGATGAACCCCAACAACTTGGAAAGGTGGATCTCTCTCACACGTACCAACACAGACTATCCCCCAATTTAACTGATCCCCAAAGGTTTTTGATTAAATAGCGGAATAGAAAATATGATCCAAAAAAAGTGTATGTATATCACACGTACACAACCACACTAGGCCCCAATTACTATTGTTTGTACCCCTAAAAGGCTAGGAGTAGGGGGAGTATGGAACAGGCAGCACCCTCAAACCTTCAGAAGTATGAGATGAACCCCAACAACTTGGAAAGGTGGATCTCTCTCACACGTACCAACACAGACTATCCCCCAATTTAACTGATCCCCAAAGGTTTTTGATTAAATAGCGGAATAGAAAATATGATCCAAAAAAAGTGTATGTATATCACACGTACACAACCACACTAGGCCCCAATTACTATTGTTTGTACCCCTAAAAGGCTAGGAGTAGGGGGAGTATGGAACAGGCAGCACCCTCAAACCTTCAGAAGTATGAGATGAACCCCAACAACTTGGAAAGGTGGATCTCTCTCACACGTACCAACACAGACTATCCCCCAATTTAACTGATCCCCAAAGGTTTTTGATTAAATAGCGGAATAGAAAATATGATCCAAAAAAAGTGTATGTATATCACACGTACACAACCACACTAGGCCCCAATTACTATTGTTTGTACCCCTAAAAGGCTAGATGAGGAGTAGGGGGAGTATGGAACAGGCAGCACCCTCAAACCTTCAGAAGTATGAGATGAACCCCAACAACTTGGAAAGGTGGATCTCTCTCACACGTACCAACACAGACTATCCCCCAATTTAACTGATCCCCAAAGGTTTTTGATTAAATAGCGGAATAGAAAATATGATCCAAAAAAAGTGTATGTATATCACACGTACACAACCACACTAGGCCCCAATTACTATTGTTTGTACCCCTAAAAGGCTAGGAGTAGGGGGAGTATGGAACAGGCAGCACCCTCAAACCTTCAGAAGTATGAGATGAACCCCAACAACTTGGAAAGGTGGATCTCTCTCACACGTACCAACACAGACTATCCCCCAATTTAACTGATCCCCAAAGGTTTTTGATTAAATAGCGGAATAGAAAATATGATCCAAAAAAAGTGTATGTATATCACACGTACACAACCACACTAGGCCCCAATTACTATTGTTTGTACCCCTAAAAGGCTAGATGAGGAGTAGGGGGAGTATGGAACAGGCAGCACCCTCAAATCTTCAGAAGTATGAGATTGTGTTCACTGTACCCCACAAAGATTGAGTTCACTGCACCCCACAATGATTGTGTTCACTGCACCCCACAAAGATTGTGTTCACTGCACCTCACAAAGATTGTGTTCACTGTACCCCCCAAAGATTGTGTTCACTGCACCCCACAAAGATTCTGTTCACTGTACCCCACAAAGATTGTGTTCACTGCACCCTAAAAGGATGTTGTTCACTGCACCCCACAAAGATTGTGTTCACTGCACCCTAAAAGGATGTTGTTCACTGCACCCCAAAAAGATTGTGTTCACTGTACCCCCCCAAAGATTGTGTTCACTGCACCCCACAAAGATTGTGTTCACTGCACCCCAAAAAGATTGTGTTCACTGTACCCCCCAAAGATTGTGTTCACTGCACCCCAAAAAGATTGTGTTCACTGTACCCCCCAAAGATTGTGTTCACTGCACCCCACAAAGATTCTGTTCACTGTACCCCACAAAGATTGTGTTCACTGCACCCCAAAAAGATTGTGTTCACTGTACCCCCCCAAAGATTGTGTTCACTGCACCCCACAAAGATTCTGTTCACTGCACCCCACAAAGGATTTTGTTCACTGCACCCCAAAAAGGATTTTGATCACTGCACCCCAAAAAGGATTTTGATCACTGCACCCCAAAAAGGATGTTGTTCACTGCACCCCAAAAATGATTTTGTTCACTCCACCCCAAAAAGATTGTGTTCACTGCACCCCACAAAGATTGTGTTCACTGCACCCCAAAAAGATTGTGTTCACTGTACCCCCCAAAGATTGTGTTCACTGCACCCCACAAAGATTCTGTTCACTGTACCCCACAAAGATTGTGTTCACTGCACCCCAAAAAGATTGTGTTCACTGCACCCCAAAAAGGATGTTGTTCACTGCACCCCAAAAAGGATGTTGTTCACTCCACCCCAAAAAGATTGTGTTCACTGCACCCCACAAAGATTGTGTTCACTGCACCCCAAAAAGATTGTGTTCACTGCACCCCAAAAATGATTTTGTTCACTGCACCCCAAAAAGGATTTTGTTCACTGCACCCCAAAAAGGATGTTGTTCACTCCACCCCAAAAAGATTGTGTTCACTGCACCCCAAAAAGATTGTGTTCACTGCACCCCACAAAGGATTTTGTTCACTGCACCCCAAAAAGATTGTGTTCACTGCACCCCAAAAAGGATGTTGTTCACTGCACCCCAAAAAGGATTTTGTTCACTGCACCCCAAAAAGATTGTGTTCACTGCACCCCACAAAGGATTTTGTTCACTGCACCCCACAAAGATTGTGTTCACTGCACACCAAAAAGGATTGTGTTCACTGCACCCCAAAAAGATTTTGTTCACTGCACCCCAAAAAGATTGTGTTCACTGCAGCCCAAAAAGATTGTGTTCACTGCAGCCCAAAAAGATTGTGTTCACTGCAGCCCAAAAAGATTGTGTTCACTGCAGCTCACACACAGAAAAATGGATGTGGATCACTGACACCTGCCTATCTCCAATCCCACACCACACAGCAATATCGATTGTAGTTTGTAGAACACAGTTTCCCTAAAATTCAGCAGACTCTGTCCCTAACAGGATTGAGAAGAGATCGTAGATCAGGATTGAGTGCAGATTCACCCCACCCCCCACACAGCAATATCGATTGTAGTTTGTAGAAGACACTGACCCTATAATTCAGCAGACTCTATCCCTAAAATGCCTACAACTCGCCCTGCCTAAACACTCCGACCTGTCCCTCAATTCTATCCGGACACAAATGGTTTTTTCCTGCCTATCTTTCCCTAATCAGCAGCCAGCACATTGATGTGTGCTCTGTCCCTTAGCTAAGCAGCAGAATGACGCTGCTGCGGCGGCTGCCTCGAACTTATAAAGACTTGGTCACATGCTTCAGACGGCCAATCACAGCTACTAAGACATTTGCAGGCATGGCTGGGATGGCTTAAGGCACACCAGTTAAACGATTGTTGATTGGCTGTTGAAAGCCCGCCATGAAAAGAGCGCCAAAGCATGCAAAACACGGAAATAAAACGACCGAACACGGATTTTTACCCGAACATACAGTAAAGTGTCCGTGTCCGTGTTCGGGTAAAAAAAATCCAATTATTCGGTACGAACACGAATAATACAGTCCGTGTTCGCTCAACACTAGACCTGACCTCAACCCGATAGAACACCTTTGGGATAAAATAGAGCGGAGACTGCGAGCCAGGCCTTCTCGTCCAACAACAGTGCCTGACCTTATAAATGCGCTTCTGGAAGAATGGTTAAAGATTCCCATAGACACAATCCTAAACCTTGTGGACAGCCTTACAAAAAAGAGTTAAAGCTGTTAAGGCTGCAAAGGAAGGGCCAACTCAATACTGAACCCTAAGGACAAAGACTGGGATGCCATTAAAGTTCATGTGCATGTAAAGGCAGGTATCTCAATACTTTTGACAATATAGTGTACAAATTTATAGGCTCTGTCTTTGTATAGTTTAACTGTTACTTAAATATTTATTTTAGGTAATATTTAAAAAAAAAGCTGAAGTGTGGACAAAAAACAATGTTGGAACGTTAAAAATAAAAAGTCGAAAGAATGATACACTCTATGTGATTAACAGTGCTGGCTTTATAAAATAAACAAAAAACCCTTCAAAAAATCACAAATAAACAGTGTTAAGATAATATCCAACGTAAAGAAATGAGAATACTAGAACAACGTGAATGCTTGTGCAACAACAAATAAAAGGAGGAAAAAATATTATGTGACCCCTTTAACCCAGTGCACACAAAGCTTAACTTAATGTCCAGTGACAACAGTCCCAACATAAATCCTCCATAGATTCCAAAGGAAAACGACACAATCTTCTTGCCACAATGGCCAGATGCATCCTGAAAGGGAATCCTATTGGCAGGGATAGTGACACTCTCCGTGAATATTGAGTGTAAAAATCCCCACTCACCAGACGTTGTTGATCCTTCTTACCGTATGGCAAGGGGATCAAATAAAGCTTGGTGGTCTCGTGACCAGGATGTAATCTCCAGCTGATCCTCCAATTCACCTTCCTCCAGATGATGAAGAGCTCCCAGTTGAATCCAGGAAAAAGGAAACAAAAACGGAGAGCAAACTCCTCATTGCATAAAATGGTAAAATAGCCGTTAATATATGCCCCTGAATAGGGCTGACTGTGAAGATATTAAAAAAAAGAGGCTCCCGTGCGGACTCCTACACTATACAATGGGAGGGATACGAGCTGACCCACCAGGTATCGGCGTGCATTCCACCTACAGCCAAAGGCGTCGCAGCGTGCGTCCCAGCTTGACGCATTTCATCATCAATGTGACGTCTTCAGTGACGCACACTGCGACGCCTTTGGCTGTAGGTGGAACGCACGCCAATACCTGGCGAGTGTATCACTCTTGCTACTTTTTATTTTTTTCATTTAACCATTAGGTTTGTAACAGCAGCAGCCTAATTATTCACAACAAATTGAATTCAACTTAATTGTTTCATTGGCGCGAGTGGGTTCACAGATAGCACAATGTTGGGACATTAGCTATGTACCAATAAGTTACCTCTAATGATGTGCACCCCACTGGTGACTGCTGCTGCTTTCTAGAAAAATGTCACTTACATGTAGCCTCAGATTATGATGCCACCACTGAAGTCCTGGTGGGGAAACTGACAGTCATGGCTGGACCACAGTGATCACAATGAGTTACTCACTGTGCAGTTCACAAGATGTTTTCTGTATGGAGGAGCTGTACAGCGAGTGACCTACTGTGATCGCTGTGCTCCAGCCCGACTGTCAGTTTCACCACCTTATTGGTACCTAGCTACTGGCTTGTAAAGTTTTTGCCCACATTTAAGCTTTAATGCTATAAATATTGTGTTTCTCTACTGATAAACAACTGGGTAATCAGGGCATGTTACTAAAACAACTACATGTTTTTCCAAAAACAGAATACAGTATCTGGGCATGTGCCTAGTTGTGGTTTTACTATTATTGCTATTACATCTGCTATGATGTTTTATGTATTCCATTACTTTAGGTATGATCCTGAAGTCAACTTGTGGACATTTGTTTCACCCATGAATGGTGCTCGCATTGGTGCTGGAGTCACATCAAGTCGTGGGCTTTTGTACGCAATTGGTGGATTTGATGGGACAAGCCGAATAAACACAGTTGAGTGTTATGACCCTGATGAGGACAGGTGGCACCCAGTAGCTTCAATGAAGACCATCCGCAGTGGGGCAGGTGCATATCATAATCACTGTCTAGACCTCTTCCATATACAGTATACAGATCACTAACCTATTGTAACGGATCAACCAGCACCCCGACCGGGTACCTCCGTTGACTGATGCTCCTAGTGCTTTCTGAGGGCTCCAAGCACTCCACCAGACACCGTAACCACTTCAGACCCCCACGAACCGCCGCAGCTTGGTTAGAGTCTCACCGTCTCCTAACCACCCTGGACCTACGACAAGGCTCCAGGTTCCCGTGGGTGAACCTCTCTTTCCCCAGAGAGTGCAGCAGAACAAGCTCTTACACAAGCTCTTACAAGAGCTTAGTGATTATCCAAGGGAGTATGGAAGACCATAGCAATCCCTTGTAGCGTATTCCCCCAATAAGAGACAGGACTCTAAATTGAGGGTGAATTAACTCAACTTTATTGAACAAGAAACAGAGTTATACAGTTTTCCCCCACAAGGTTACCGCCTAGGTGGACCTTGTTGAGGACTTGATGTGACATTCACAATCCAATAGAAACAGAGTTTTACACTCCCATACAGTGTACACAAAAATATACAATGTGGGACAATCCCCCCTCCCCCTTAGCATCCAATCCACACACATATATACATCCCATAATACGTTTCTCTTAAGACAGACAGACAGAACAATGTGAGGTCATTAACATTTAACAATGAGACAGGGGCAATCCACATTCCCTCCCAATACACAAACAATAGGGAAAACCTCTCTGAAATGGAAAGATATGTAATACACACATTATTTAGGAATTACAGATTTCATGGCAATGGGAATAAATCTTCATATTTTTATATGGAGATATTGCTGACAAATATGACTGTCCCATCTGAAGCAATTCAAACCATTAATTATCTGTTTTTAACTTCCAGTGATGGTGAATACTGTGACACCTATTTTTATTTACTTTTCTATATCTGAAAGATACTCTCAAAAATTTCCAGGTGAGACATAACTCTCACTAGCTTACTACTCCATAAAAGCATAGACACATAGAATTTCTACTTCCTTGCATTCTATTTGAATTAAAAAATAAACTTTACACAGCCTTGCAAACTGGAAAAAAGGTAGAAAGCAGAAGTGGCCAGCTTCTATATCACTAAAAAGGATATAGGGGAGCTGGAGAAAGTGCAGAGCAGGGCAACCAAACTGATAAGAGGCATGGAGGAGCTCAGCTATGAGGAAAGATTAGAGGAACTGAATTTATTCTCTCTTGAGAAGAGGAGATTAAGGGGGATATGATCAACTTGTATAAATACATAAGGGGTCCATATAGTGAACTTGGTGTTGAGTTGCTCACTTTAAGGTCAACACAGAGGACAAGGGGGGACTCTTTACTTCTAGAGGAAAACAGATTTTGTCTCCAAATACGGAAAGGTTTCTTCACCGTAAGAGCTGTGAAAATGTGGAATAGACTCCCTCCAGAGATGGTTCAGGTTAGCTCACTAGATTGCTTTAAAAAAGGCCTGAATTCTTTCCTGGGTGTACATAATATAAATGGGTATAAGAGATTGCTCTCAATGGCGACCCTGATGATGGTGCCACATCCCAAAGGTATGCAAATGCAGAAAAAGGGGGTTCCCCTAAGGTGGGACTTTTCAGGCACTCTAGTGAAAATACAATAGTATAGTATAATACAAAATTAATTTTATTGAAAAGATAAGTTTATACATATAAAAGCATGGCAAACAGTTATGAAAATACAAAAGTTGCAGACAACGTGAGTACTGTAGAAGCAGGGACCCAACGCGTTTCGAAGTGTAATACTTCTTCCTCAGGAGTACTCTTTAGCTTACAGTGTCTCTATTAACTGCGTTTGTATGACAAATATCTTGCATGCACAATAATAAAAGCAACCGAACTGTGGAGGTCCATGTGATAGGTTCAGATGATGGTATAAATATGGTAGTTGTAATGGCCCAATGATTCAGTCAAAGTGTGGGAAGACTACCAGCAAAGCCCATTGGGTAGCTGAAGTCCAAAGAAGGGAGCCCTTGAACTGAGATAAGCAGCTTCAAAAATTCATGACCACAGCTCACAAAGATCTTTGTGAGCTGTGGTCATGAATAGGGTTGAGCGGACACCTAGATGTCCGTGTTCGACGGGTTCGGCCGAACTTTAAAAAAAAGTCCGGGTCCGTGTCCCGGACTTTTACCGAACTTTTCCCGGACACCGAACCCCATTGAAGTCAATGGGGACCCGAACTTTAAGGCACTAAAATGGCTCTAAAACACCAAAGGAAAGGGCTAGAGTGCTGCAAATGGCAGCAAAACGTAATTAAGAGCATGGCAAGTGCTCTGCAAACAAATGTGGATAGGGAAATAACTTAAAACAACAAAAAAAAACAGAAAAATAAAACAATGTTCTTCTTCATCTCTGAAGGACGAGGCCCATATGGAGTAGGAGGGAGGTTGAGGTGGTGGTGGATGTGGCGGTGACATAGGCGTGCGCACAGGGTGTGCTGGGTGTGCCTGGGCACACCCTAATCACCTAGGGCACATAGCATTGCCAGTGAGGAGATGGGAAAGATCTCCCTGGGACCTGCTCTGCTCTATTTCTCCTTGCCTACAGGTACATGGCCCCGATACATTACTCTCCCTGCTGGCAAACACATGCATGTGTATTTCAACTTTGGGGTGCACACCTTAATGCAATAGGCTGCGCACACCTATGGGCGGTGTAGGTGGAAGCGGCGGTGGAGGAGGACCAGGGCCGGATTAACAGCATCATGGGCTTGGTGCTGAGGATTTTGAAGGGCCTTAAGGGCCGTGCCTTGCCATGCACCCAGAGGAGGAAGGGTGCAGCCATGCATGCCTAATTCAACATGGGATGCTGTCTCTGAAGCCCATAAACACATCCATGCATCGCCAACTGTCCCTCCTTGTCCGGCCTTCACGCTGTGTGGGGAGGTTCTGAGGGTGCTGCCTGGGGAAGCGAGCATAGAAGCCAGACTTCTGTGTTTACAAGTGACAGAAGAGCGGTAACAGTGAATATGGCCAACCCGGGGCCTATATAAAAGGTAGGGGCCTGGAGCTGCAGCTCCAATAGCCCCTACATTAATCTGGCCCTGAGGAGGAGGACGAGGTAGCCAACACTGCTTCTTTTCAAAAATTTTAAATGAGGGTACACCCCAAAAGAGTGAGAAAGAGCAAAAATGGAACAATGGGTGGGTAAGGTCGGTATCCATTGCTATTCTGCATAAGGTACGGAAAAGTCCCGTGGGATCCATGCCTGGTTCATTTTAATGAACGTGAGCTTGTCCACATTGTCTCTGGACAGGCGGCTGCGCTTGTCTGTTATAACGCCCCCAGCCGTGCTAAATACCCGTTCAGATAATACACTGGCTGCAGGGCACGCCAGCACCTCCAAGGCGTAAAGGGCAAGCTCAGGCCATGTGCCCAATTTGGAGACCCAGAAGTTGAAGGGGGCAGACCCGTCATTCACTACATGTAGGCGTGTGCACACATACTGCTCCACCATGTTGGTAAAATGCTGCCTCCTGCTAAGACGTTCCATCTGAGCTGCTGGTGCTGCTGTTTGTTGTGGCGTGCTGACAAAGCTTTTCCACATTTCGGCCATGCTAACCCTGCCTTCTGAGGTGCTGGCGGTGCCCTGGTTGCGTTGGCGACCTCCTCCTCCTCCTCCTCTGCCTTGTGCTTCCACTGTGGCCCCGCTGTCAGATGGGAATGCCAGCAGCATGGCGTCTACCAGCGTGCGCTTGTACTCGCGCATCTTGCGATCGCGCTCCAGTGAGTGAATTAAGGACGGTACGTTGTCCTTATAACGGGGATCCAGCGTGGCCACCCAGTAATCAGCACAAGTTAGAATGTGGGCAACTCGGCGGTCGTTGTGGAGACACTGCAGCATGTAATCGCTCATGTGTGCCAGGCTGCCCAGAGGCAACGAAAGGCTGTCCTCTGTGGGAGGTGTATCGTCCGTGTCCTCTGTATCCCCCCAGCCACGCACCAGTGATGGCCATGAGCTGGCCTGGGTGCCACCCTGCTGTGAACATGGTTCCATCTCCTCCTCCAGCTCCTCCTCCTCCTCATCCTCCTCATCCTCCAGAACTGTGCCCCTGCTGGACAATTGCGTCCCTGGCGTTTGCGTGTGCAGGAACCCACCCTCGGAGCCCCTTGCGAATGACTGCCCTGAAAGCCTTGGAAATGTTACCTCTTCATCCTCCTCCTCCTCCTCATCCTGTGCCACATCCTCTTCCATCATCGCCCGAATTGTTTTTTCAAGGAGGCATAGAAGTGGGATAGTTAAGCTGAGAACGGCGTCATTGCCACTGGCCATGTTGGTGGAGTACTCAAAACAGCGCAACAAGGCACACAGGTCTCGCATGGAGGCCCAGTTAAATTAAATAGCGGAATAGAAAATATGATCCAAAAAAAGTGTATGTATATCACACGTACACAACCACACTGGGCCCCAATTACTATTGTTTGTACCCCTAAAAGGCTAGATGAGGAGTAGGGGGAGTATGGAACAGGCAGCACCCTCAAACCTTCAGAAGTATGAGATGAACCCCAACAACTTGGAAAGGTGGATCTCTCTCACACGTACCAACACAGACTATCCCCCAATTTAACTGATCCCCAAAGGTTTTTGATTAAATAGCGGAATAGAAAATATGATCCAAAAAAAGTGTATGTATATCACACGTACACAACCACACTAGGCCCCAATTACTATTGTTTGTACCCCTAAAAGGCTAGGAGTAGGGGGAGTATGGAACAGGCAGCACCCTCAAACCTTCAGAAGTATGAGATGAACCCCAACAACTTGGAAAGGTGGATCTCTCTCACACGTACCAACACAGACTATCCCCCAATTTAACTGATCCCCAAAGGTTTTTGATTAAATAGCGGAATAGAAAATATGATCCAAAAAAAGTGTATGTATATCACACGTACACAACCACACTAGGCCCCAATTACTATTGTTTGTACCCCTAAAAGGCTAGATGAGGAGTAGGGGGGGTATGGAACAGGCAGCACCCTCAAATCTTCAGAAGTATGAGATGAACCCCAAAAACTTGGAAAGGTGGATCTCTCTCACACGTACCAACACAGACTATCCCCCAATTTAACTGATCCCCAAAGGTTTTTGATTAAATAGCGGAATAGAAAATATGATCCAAAAAAAGTGTATGTATATCACACGTACACAACCACACTAGGCCCCAATTACTATTGTTTGTACCCCTAAAAGGCTAGGAGTAGGGGGAGTATGGAACAGGCAGCACCCTCAAACCTTCAGAAGTATGAGATGAACCCCAACAACTTGGAAAGGTGGATCTCTCTCACACGTACCAACACAGACTATCCCCCAATTTAACTGATCCCCAAAGGTTTTTGATTAAATAGCGGAATAGAAAATATGATCCAAAAAAAGTGTATGTATATCACACGTACACAACCACACTAGGCCCCAATTACTATTGTTTGTACCCCTAAAAGGCTAGATGAGGAGTAGGGGGGGTATGGAACAGGCAGCACCCTCAAATCTTCAGAAGTATGAGATGAACCCCAAAAACTTGGAAAGGTGGATCTCTCTCACACGTACCAACACAGACTATCCCCCAATTTAACTGATCCCCAAAGGTTTTTGATTAAATAGCGGAATAGAAAATATGATCCAAAAAAAGTGTATGTATATCACACGTACACAACCACACTAGGCCCCAATTACTATTGTTTGTACCCCTAAAAGGCTAGGAGTAGGGGGAGTATGGAACAGGCAGCACCCTCAAACCTTCAGAAGTATGAGATGAACCCCAACAACTTGGAAAGGTGGATCTCTCTCACACGTACCAACACAGACTATCCCCCAATTTAACTGATCCCCAAAGGTTTTTGATTAAATAGCGGAATAGAAAATATGATCCAAAAAAAGTGTATGTATATCACACGTACACAACCACACTAGGCCCCAATTACTATTGTTTGTACCCCTAAAAGGCTAGATGAGGAGTAGGGGGGGTATGGAACAGGCAGCACCCTCAAATCTTCAGAAGTATGAGATGAACCCCAAAAACTTGGAAAGGTGGATCTCTCTCACACGTACCAACACAGACTATCCCCCAATTTAACTGATCCCCAAAGGTTTTTGATTAAATAGCGGAATAGAAAATATGATCCAAAAAAAGTGTATGTATATCACACGTACACAACCACACTAGGCCCCAATTACTATTGTTTGTACCCCTAAAAGGCTAGATGAGGAGTAGGGGGGGTATGGAACAGGCAGCACCCTCAAACCTTCAGAAGTATGAGATGAACCCCAACAACTTGGAAAGGTGGATCTCTCTCACACGTACCAACACAGACTATCCCCCAATTTAACTGATCCCCAAAGGTTTTTGATTAAATAGCGGAATAGAAAATATGATCCAAAAAAAGTGTATGTATATCACACGTACACAACCACACTAGGCCCCAATTACTATTGTTTGTACCCCTAAAAGGCTAGATGAGGAGTAGGGGGGGTATGGAACAGGCAGCACCCTCAAACCTTCAGAAGTATGAGATGAACCCCAACAACTTGGAAAGGTGGATCTCTCTCACACGTACCAACACAGACTATCCCCCAATTTAACTGATCCCCAAAGGTTTTTGATTAAATAGCGGAATAGAAAATATGATCCAAAAAAAGTGTATGTATATCACACGTACACAACCACACTAGGCCCCAATTACTATTGTTTGTACCCCTAAAAGGCTAGATGAGGAGTAGGGGGGGTATGGAACAGGCAGCACCCTCAAATCTTCAGAAGTATGAGATGAACCCCAAAAACTTGGAAAGGTGGATCTCTCTCACACGTACCAACACAGACTATCCCCCAATTTAACTGATCCCCAAAGGTTTTTGATTAAATAGCGGAATAGAAAATATGATCCAAAAAAAGTGTATGTATATCACACGTACACAACCACACTAGGCCCCAATTACTATTGTTTGTACCCCTAAAAGGCTAGATGAGGAGTAGGGGGGGGTATGGAACAGGCAGCACCCTCAAACCTTCAGAAGTATGAGATGAACCCCAACAACTTGGAAAGGTGGATCTCTCTCACACGTACCAACACAGACTATCCCCCAATTTAACTGATCCCCAAAGGTTTTTGATTAAATAGCGGAATAGAAAATATGATCCAAAAAAAGTGTATGTATATCACACGTACACAACCACACTAGGCCCCAATTACTATTGTTTGTACCCCTAAAAGGCTAGATGAGGAGTAGGGGGAGTATGGAACAGGCAGCACCCTCAAATCTTCAGAAGTATGAGATTGTGTTCACTGTACCCCACAAAGATTGAGTTCACTGCACCCCACAATGATTGTGTTCACTGCACCCCACAAAGATTGTGTTCACTGCACCTCACAAAGATTGTGTTCACTGTACCCCCCAAAGATTGTGTTCACTGCACCCCACAAAGATTCTGTTCACTGTACCCCACAAAGATTGTGTTCACTGCACCCTAAAAGGATGTTGTTCACTGCACCCCACAAAGATTGTGTTCACTGCACCCTAAAAGGATGTTGTTCACTGCACCCCAAAAAGATTGTGTTCACTGTACCCCCCCAAAGATTGTGTTCACTGCACCCCACAAAGATTGTGTTCACTGCACCCCAAAAAGATTGTGTTCACTGTACCCCCCAAAGATTGTGTTCACTGCACCCCAAAAAGATTGTGTTCACTGTACCCCCCAAAGATTGTGTTCACTGCACCCCACAAAGATTCTGTTCACTGTACCCCACAAAGATTGTGTTCACTGCACCCCAAAAAGATTGTGTTCACTGTACCCCCCCAAAGATTGTGTTCACTGCACCCCACAAAGATTCTGTTCACTGCACCCCACAAAGGATTTTGTTCACTGCACCCCAAAAAGATTGTGTTCACTGCACCCCAAAAAGGATTTTGATTACTGCACCCCAAAAAGGATGTTGTTCACTGCACCCCAAAAATGATTTTGTTCACTCCACCCCAAAAAGATTGTGTTCACTGCACCCCACAAAGATTGTGTTCACTGCACCCCAAAAAGATTGTGTTCACTGTACCCCCCAAAGATTGTGTTCACTGCACCCCACAAAGATTCTGTTCACTGTACCCCACAAAGATTGTGTTCACTGCACCCCAAAAAGATTGTGTTCACTGCACCCCAAAAAGGATGTTGTTCACTGCACCCCAAAAAGGATGTTGTTCACTCCACCCCAAAAAGATTGTGTTCACTGCACCCCACAAAGATTGTGTTCACTGCACCCCAAAAAGATTGTGTTCACTGCACCCCAAAAATGATTTTGTTCACTGCACCCCAAAAAGGATTTTGTTCACTGCACCCCAAAAAGGATGTTGTTCACTCCACCCCAAAAAGATTGTGTTCACTGCACCCCAAAAAGATTGTGTTCACTGCACCCCACAAAGGATTTTGTTCACTGCACCCCAAAAAGATTGTGTTCACTGCACCCCAAAAAGGATGTTGTTCACTGCACCCCAAAAAGGATTTTGTTCACTGCACCCCAAAAAGATTGTGTTCACTGCACCCCACAAAGGATTTTGTTCACTGCACCCCACAAAGATTGTGTTCACTGCACACCAAAAAGGATTGTGTTCACTGCACCCCAAAAAGATTTTGTTCACTGCACCCCAAAAAGATTGTGTTCACTGCAGCCCAAAAAGATTGTGTTCACTGCAGCCCAAAAAGATTGTGTTCACTGCAGCCCAAAAAGATTGTGTTCACTGCAGCTCACACACAGAAAAATGGATGTGGATCACTGACACCTGCCTATCTCCAATCCCACACCACACAGCAATATCGATTGTAGTTTGTAGAACACAGTTTCCCTAAAATTCAGCAGACTCTGTCCCTAACAGGATTGAGAAGAGATCGTAGATCAGGATTGAGTGCAGATTCACCCCACCCCCCACACAGCAATATCGATTGTAGTTTGTAGAAGACACTGACCCTATAATTCAGCAGACTCTATCCCTAAAATGCCTACAACTCGCCCTGCCTAAACACTCCGACCTGTCCCTCAATTCTATCCGGACACAAATGGTTTTTTCCTGCCTATCTTTCCCTAATCAGCAGCCAGCACATTGATGTGTGCTCTGTCCCTTAGCTAAGCAGCAGAATGACGCTGCTGCGGCGGCTGCCTCGAACTTATAAAGACTTGGTCACATGCTTCAGACGGCCAATCACAGCTACTAAGACATTTGCAGGCATGGCTGGGATGGCTTAAGGCACACCAGTTAAACGATTGTTGATTGGCTGTTGAAAGCCCGCCATGAAAAGAGCGCCAAAGCATGCAAAACCCGGAAATAAAACGACCGAACACGGATTTTTACCCGAACATACAGTAAAGTGTCCGTGTCCGTGTTCGGGTACAAAAAATCCAATTATTCGGTACGAACACGAATAATACAGTCCGTGTTCGCTCAACACTAGTCATGAATTTTGGAAGCTGCTTATCTTTCCAATGCATACATACGTATGCATATACACACTTTAAACTCATATTCATCCTCTCTTAGCTGCTGTGTTGCAATTTACGCATGTAGGCTTGTACATATGTGTACACACGTGTATGAGCATAAATTAATGCACTCAAATGTGGAATTTTCTGGTTTATTTTTTTATTTTTTTTATGACTGTGAATGTAGTACTGCATTACAGATCTTTACAACAATGCACCTGTGTTCAGCTCTGTAAAATAAATCTGTATATGGCTGCAAACATTATGTTTTTTTTTTTTGCCCTTATGCAATAGGCCTTGCAGAAATATTGAAATCAACAGTTTGTTTATAGTTTTTGAAAGTGTTACCATGAGACTTTATCACTGAAGCCTAACATATTATAATAAAATTCATTCCCACAGGCGTAGTTTCATTGGACAACTATATATATGCTGTTGGGGGATATGATGGCACAAATCAACTTAACTCGGTAGAACGCTACAATATAGATGAAGATTACTGGGAGTTTTTGGCACCCATGAAACACAAGCGGAGTGCACATGGCCTGACTCTGCTCCACGGGAAGATTTATGCTCTTGGTAAGATTTTAGGGTTATGCATTTTGTACTTCAAGTGACCCTTTTTTTTCTAAACAATAAACATGTCACGCTTACCTGCTCTGTGCAATGGTTTTGGACACAGTAGCCTTTATCCTCCTCTTCTGAGGTCTCTCGCCAACACTCTTGGCTACTCCTCTTCGATGAGTGAACTGATGTGGGCTCGATCCTGAGCCGTGCAACCTGCATCTATAGACACAGTCAGTGGGACTTGGCTCTACCCCCCTCTTCCTAGTCACAGAATTTGATTGACAGCAGTGGGAGCCAATGGCTATGCTGTGAGGATGTGAGGAGGGAGAGATACACTGCTCTCATGCACATCGTTGGATCAAGATCAGGCTCAGGTAAGTATAAGGAGGGAGGGGGGGGGGGATTCTGCAGCACAAAAGGTTTTTTACAGAGAATGCATTGAGGTCAAAATCCTTAAGCCCTTAGAATGGCTTAAGGATGCATGAATTGTGTAAAAAAGCAATTCATTTGTATTTGTCATGTTATATAGTGCAGCACAACAATTCAAACCCTATATTATATACCACATATACGTATATTTTTTATATATATATATTCAGTATCTCACAAAAGTGAGTACACCCCCCACATTTTTGTAAATATTTTATTATATCTTTCCATGTGACAACACTGAAAAAATTACAATTTTCTACAATGTAAAGTAGTGAGTGTACAGCTTGTATAACAGTGTAAATTTGCTGTCCCCTCAAAATAACTCAACACACAGCCATCAATGTCTAAACCACTGGCAACAAAAGTGATTACACCCCTAAGTGAAAATGTTCAAATTGAGCCCAATTGGCCATTTTCTCTCCCCGGTGTCATGTGACTCGTTAGTGTTACAAGGTCTCAGTTGTGAATGGGGAGCAGGTGTGTTAAAGTGGTGTTATCGCTCTCACTCTCTCATACTGGTCACTGGAAGTTCAACATGGCACCTTATGGCAAAGAACTCTCTGAGGATCTGAAAAAAAGAATTGCTGCTCTACATAAAGATAGCCTAAACCAGGGCTTCCCAAACTTTTTTGGGCTGAGACCCACTTCTGAATACAGTTATTTTTTTTGGGACCCACTTGCTTGTAATTGAATATTGTAAAACGCTACAGATTTGTTGGCTATATAAATGCAAATGATAATAATAATAATGCATATTATTATAGGGAGGAGGATGTTCAATTAAAAATATCAATTTACTACTTTTCAATTTATTATTAAATACACTTACTAATTATATAAATAAATATAAGGCTATATGTCACTCACCCTCCTTCCTCTCCCAGCGGTCCACTTTGCCCTCTCCAAGGCCCAGCACACCTCACCCAGACTCTCCGTGACGAGGAGTTCTATGCTGGTCTTGGTGTCCTGGCTCTTCTCCTTCAGATCCTTTGGGGTCACAGAAGCTGCCATGAACTCCTGATCTTGCTGGGCTACCTGGTCCTCCTATGACACAGAGGCTGCCGTCTCTGCCCGCTATAGCTGAGAGAATCCCGCCGCCAGTCTAGCCACCACCACTGCCGCCAGCAGGACCTGAGGAGCTGGCTCTGCATCCCATGAACATATCCTACATAACAGCCCACATATGTACTCACTGATGCAAGTATCCTCCTCGTGGGAAATGCAGACCAGCCTCTGTAAACTGGGTGGAGCGGGGTCCTGAATACATCGCGATTTGACTGCTCTGGCTCCCTGTAATTTGCACAGGCTCGCACAGCACAATTAAGGCAGGCCCGCCCTCAGTGATTTCCGGCTCATCGCGACCCACTCAAACGCAGCTCACGACCCACCAGTGGGGCCCGACCCACAGTTTGGGAACTCCTGGCCTAGACTATAAGAAGATTGCCAAGACCCTGAAACTGAGCTGCAGCACGGTGGCCAAGACCATACAGCGGTTTAACAGGATGGGTTCCATATAGAACAGGCCTCACCATGGTGGACCAAAGAAGTTGAGTGCATGTGCTCAGCGTCATATCCAGAGGTTGTCTTTGGGAAATAGACATCTAAATGCTGCCAGCATTGCTGCAGAGGTTAAAGGGGTGGGGGGTCAGCCTGTCAGTGCTCAGACCATACCTTGCACACTGCATCACATTGGTCTGCATGGTTGTCGTCCCAGAAGGAAGCCACTTCTAAAGATGATGCACAGGAAAGCCCGCAAACAGTTTGCTGAAGACAAGCAGACTAAAGACATGGCCCCTTTCAAGGCAGATAATCTATGGGCTCTATAGGTACTTACACACTCTTATAACAAGCATGAGGCACACTGATTTTACCACTTTGGAACACTTGAGTTTATGGTTTAGCACTTTTATGGGCTCTCCCTTAAAGTGATATCATAGAATAAAAACGCCTACTATTCTGAAAAACATTGTTCTTTTGCTCTCATCCACTCAGATATGAGACATGGAGTGACTACCCTCACTACTATGTCACTATACATTGCCTATGTTTTTGAGCTTCCTAAAACGCACAGTCCTCCTCGTTAAAGAATTCTCTATGGAAATTGAGATATGTACCTGATTACTACTATGTACAGGTATGTATACATTTTCTTGTCCATATACTAGGTATATAAACAGGATATATATGCTGATACTATAACTACAGCATGGATCCCCACATATACTCACTATTGGCAGCCTCCATTGTTTCCCCTAAACCCCTCTAGTGTCTGAATGCAACCTAAGACCCAATGTTATATTGTGTTGATATTGCAAAAATAGAAGGACTTATTTGAGATGTGTAAGACGATTGTATGTAATTAAAAAGGAGAGATAAATGATATGCAATTGTAATTATAACACACTGAAAATGAGGTAACATATATATGTAATTTATCTAAACACTGTTATTTTTCACACAGACAAAAGAAATGATATGCTCCAGATGAAGCTTTTTTGTCTAAGAAAGCGAAACATGTCGAGCAAAGGTCATATGTTACATGGTGAATGTTAACTTATACTTTCAGTCGACCCCGCTGACCGGCACCATACTGCTTGGGTGTCCGTCGGCGGTTCTCTTCTGATATCAAGTAACACGTTTCCAAGAATTATATGACTATTAATGATCTTGTACTCTGAACTGTATGTAAATTACTTTTATAAGTTCTATGTACTGAGATATTGTACAACATAGACCATTGTTTTGTGGTCTCACTGTGTCCTTAATACACAATTATCTGCCTGTATTTTTCTATGATTTTAAAATATTTAGTTTTCTGTTGAATAAAAGAAATCCTTTTTAAAAAAACTCTTGTGCCCGAAATCCCTGTTTCCCAATCCTTCCAAATGAATTAGTCAATTGAGGATAGGGGCACACCCTAAATTGGATACGTCATGGCCAAGATGGCTGCTATCTGTGGACACATGACTTGTAAAATAATTCTGATATAAAGGTGGAAGCACCAGCCATCCTGGGAAGTGGCAAGCAGCAAAGTATATAGGTTTAAGTACCACTTATTACCCTTTATACATATTATAATTGAACAAATATCATATGGAAGGATCGTGAAACATCTTTTATGCAAAAAACCCCGTAAAAAGTTGCTCATAATTTTCTAGTGCCAATCTTTGGCCTGTACCTGGCCCTTGAAGATAATTTTGTAGTTGTTTATTTAGTCAAGTCATACTTTATACACATTTTTTCAAAGAATAGAAACCTATATAGAAGAGACCACAAACCATTTCAATAACAACTGATAGAATTCACAGGACAACCATGGATTTAGTTGGAAATGCATGGACGGGTCTTATGACCGAAATCGAATCTACCTGTAACATCCCGGCCAAGGATGATATAAGCCTAAACCAATATATAAACACAGTAAAGAGACTTATTAAAAAAAAGTCAAACCTATATTGGCATATAGAATATTTCTTGAAGTATATACAGGCAAATGTATGCCCTATGGGTCTGAGGATTCATCTATTCCCCTCCTTCGATAATGCTTCGAGTGAGTTTAGAACTTTGTGGGAACGTATCCTAACCAAATGCAGTACCGACTTGTGCCAGCTGTTGGTGTCCCAATACAAATTGGACCTAGCTACTTTAGATACTGAGTTATCATCTTTATATACTAAGAACGAGAATCTAAAAAAACATGTACATTATGAGGCAAGATGGAAGGAGGTGAAGGAGTATGGAATCAAGCTCAATAGGGATATTATTGGTAAAAAACAAACTAAATTCCTAAAAGATAGGATGGCCTTCACGGAAGGCTATGCTTACCGATGGCCGGGACCCAATAGTTCAAGGCGACCCCGCTATTCGCGAGGCCCCCGTGAACAGATATCGAACACAGGTCCAAGGGAAACTGATTGGGAATCAGACTCGTCTTCGATCTCCGCACAATCTAATAGATCTAAAACATCGATTAGATCTAATCAAGATACTAGACCAAAAACAGACATGGCGACACGTAAACGAGGACAACAAGAAGGAGCCAACTACACACCACGCTCCAAAAAGCGACCCGATGAAACTTCCAAATTTCAATCATTGGGAACTGGGGGGACCCAAATTGGACAGACTGTTCGATCTGTCGAGGCACTCACACAAGATGGTTTGGAAGCACAGGACCCTTATTTGGGACCCCTGGCTCTCCAAGCGATACAAATGTTGCAACCCTTATCCACTAACACTAATCCAAGTAACCCATCCACACAGGATCTCACATCTAATTCTCAAACACACTCACTAGGTGCTGCGGCACCTGTTTTTTCTAACACACTACCTTTAAATATACCCAGCACTACTTCTCTTAGACAAACCACTATTGATGGCCACTTTGCAGCTTCACAGGCCCAGGCCTCAAATTTTCCCCTGAGCACATCACTAAGCCTTCCCACCTAAAATTATCGATCATTAACTTAACCCCTTATCACTTCTCCCCCCAAGAACAAGAGGTCCTTGAACTTGGCCTCACGTTCTGCCCATCTACTCCTATGGATAGATATGAGACCATAAAGGACGTCTATATGTTCATAAGGAATTTGACGTATAAACATATTTACGATCCAGAAAGACAACGTAATATACAAGATAAAGAAATCTCAGAAAAAATAAAACATTATACAATGCAAGAATTCCGTGTTCTACGGGATTTAATCTTACTATTGGAGGAAGGCAGTCTTCCGGATTCCCAGTCCCCCGATCAACCTATACATAGCTATAGCTGAGAGAATCCCGCCGCCAGTCTAGCCACCACCACTGCCGCCAGCAGGACCTGAGGAGCTGGCTCTGCATCCCATGAACATATCCTACATAACAGCCCACATATGTACTCACTGATGCAAGTATCCTCCTCGTGGGAAATGCAGACCAGCCTCTGTAAACTGGGTGGAGCGGGGTCCTGAATACATCGCGATTTGACTGCTCTGGCTCCCTGTAATTTGCACAGGCTCGCACAGCACAATTAAGGCAGGCCCGCCCTCAGTGATTTCCGGCTCATCGCGACCCACTCAAACGCAGCTCGCGACCCACCAGTGGGGCCCGACCCACAGTTTGGGAACTCCTGGCCTAGACTATAAGAAGATTGCCAAGACCCTGAAACTGAGCTGCAGCACGGTGGCCAAGACCATACAGCGGTTTAACAGGATGGGTTCCATATAGAACAGGCCTCACCATGGTGGACCAAAGAAGTTGAGTGCATGTGCTCAGCGTCATATCCAGAGGTTGTCTTTGGGCATGTGACATGGATTACTGGAGCCATGTCCTGTGGTATGATGAGACCAAAATAAACTTATTTGGTTCAGATGTGTCAATCATGTGTGGCGACAACCAGGTGAGGAGTACAAATACAAGTGTGTCTTGCCTACAGTCAAGCATGGTGGTGAGGAGTGTCATGGTCTGGGGCTGCATGAGTGCTGCACTGGGGAGCGACAGCTCATTGAGGGAACCATGAATGCCAACATGTACTGTGACATACTGAAGCAGAGCATGATCCCCTCCCTTCAAAGAATGGGTCACAGGGCAATATTCCAACATGATAACGACCACAAACACACCTCCAAGACGACCACTGCCTTGCTAAAGAAGCTGATGGTAAAGGTGATGGACTGGCCAAGCATGTCTCTAGACCTTAACCCTATTGAGCATCTGTGGGGCATCCTCAAATGGAAGGTAGAGGAGCGCAAGGTCTCTAACATCCACTAGCTCCGTGATGTCATCATGGAGGAGTGGAAGAGGACTCCAGTGGCAACCTGTGATGCTCTGGTGCCCAAGAGGGTTCAGGCAGTGCTGAAAAATAATGGTGGCCACACAAAATATTGACACTTTGGGCTCAATTTGGACATTTTAACTTAGGGGTGTAGCGGTTTAGATATTGAGTTGAGTTATTTTGAGGGGACAGCAAATTTACACTGTTATACAAGCTGTACACTCACTACTTTACATTGTAGCAAAGTGTAATTTTTTCAGTGTTGTCACATTAAAAGATATAATAAAATATTTACAAAAATGTGAAGGGTGTACTCACTTTTGTGAGATACTGTATATGCATATACAAAAGTTTGTGTAAATACATCCGCCACACAATTTGACCTTGCAAATGATCAAAAACCTTGGGTTATTAATCCTTGTATAATTGTGTCTGTCAGTAAGAAAAACTTTTAATAAATGTCCATAATAAACCATCAAAATGTATAATAAATCTATTGTCCTTTTATCTTATCCATGTGCAAAAATTAAACTCCACATCTTGTATTTATGAGTACTTTTCATATAATTGTGCTGAGTGAACTTCACCGCCTTTCTCTCTATGCGCTCACCTGGGGTTGTTGACCTACTGTACATAAACATATAGGTCTTAATGTGCCATCCCCTGTAAAAGAGATGTATGGGGCTTCTGTTTTTTCCAGAATCATACTTACCTAGGTGGATGCAGCATCGGTCTGATGCTGCATCTGTCCCCCAGCGCCTCTACACTGAGAACTGTGTAAAACACCACCGATCGCTCGGTTCTCGCAGCTCCGTGAGCAGAGAGCTGCTGACTGTCAGTCACCACTCTCTGCTCTGCTCCCTCCTCACTCATTGGAGCCCTGGGCCCAATCGGGTCCACCGGTCACACGCCCGCACTCCTCTGTGAACGAGCCTCAGCGGGCGCGCGCTCGCCCGCCTCAGCGGGCGCGCGCTCGCCCGCTCTTGGCTCAAAACCCGGTGACAGGCCAGCGACGTAGACCTACGTCACTCTGCCTGGCCGGGGCTGACTGCCGCAGTAAATATTCTGTGCGCAGTCGGCAAGTAGTTAAGGGAGCAAAAAGAAGGTGGGCAAGGAAAGTAAGTAAAGCACTAAAGTTTAAAAAAAGGCAACCATCCCAAATTCTAGCTTTAAAGTCGCATGTAAAAGGAAATCACAGGTCTACTTTCCTGCAAGAATTTATTGGATCTTTTTTCCTTTTGCAGCATTGATGTTGGCTGCTTTTCCTTGAACCGTATAAAGACTTATGGATAATGGAAAGCAGTTTTGTTCTTTTGGTTCTAATGAGCTAAATATCATAAAATAGGCAGATATAAAATATAAAAGAGAAGAGCAGGAATGTAAGAAAACAAACATACATACTCACCTAGATGGCTGCAAAGACTGCTGATCGCTCAGTTCTTGGGTCTGATCTGAGCACAGTCAATCACCGACTCTGTGCTCTGTCCCTCCAGGGCTCACTGGAGCACTGGGCTGTGGAGGGGGCGGGAGCAGCTGGCTCAGGCTCTCAGAGGCATGCTTGGTTGATACCAACATTATTTTAGGGATATCTGCAGAGCCTGGACCAGCTTTGTGATGTCAGCCAAAAGCGGAATTTAGCCATCTGTCGGCTGAATACGAGTAACAGGAATGCAGTGCAGTGAAAGTAGGTGCATCCCTGTGATCCACAGGAGAAGAATGGCCAAAAGAGCTTTGGTCATAGTTCTCCTTTAAGAACGTACATGGATAAACATATAAAGTTCCGACATAAGTAAAGAAATTAAAGGAATGAAGCAGTGTATTCTATCACCTTACTAACTTTCTGCCTGGTTCTTCCCAGGATACTGCCAACTATCACTTATAGCCCACCTTTAGCCTCAACTGGTCTCTAACATTACAGGTTGTGTTTTATGAAAATTGGACAACTGATTTTCTATATATTTTTGTACATTTATTGGCATATACATAAAGAGGTAATGTCTTTTTTCAGTAGCATGAGATTAAAATGTCCTTCAGAATAGCAACTAAAAAAGTTTTCTCTCCATAGGTGGTTTTAATGCAGAGGGGTTTCTCTCGTCTGTGGAATGTTATTGCCCTGAAAATAATGAATGGAGAGAAGTGACTGAAATGCCAACAAGTTGTAGTGGCATGGGTGTAGCTGTAACCATGGAGCCTTGTCCTAATGGTATTGATGATGCTGAAGAAACCTGATCAATAAGATTTGAAAATAATTTTGTTTGTAGATACATTTACACTCATAACAAGGGTATCATTCTAAATAGCCAACAGATTAAAGTGATAGTTGAGCTATATGATGATGAAAACTTGAAATCCATCTTTTTAATAAGAGATGTTATATTTAAAATACACAAATGCATTACACACAAACACTGGCCAAGATATGTACAGTATATATATATATATATATATATATATATATATATATATATATATATATATATATATATATATACCTTCCTAGTTTACCTAAATTTTTGTAAAATAAAATGTGAGGTTCATGCAGATGTCTGCATGTGGGAAGTTATATACACAGCATTACCACTGTGTCCAATCACTGCGACACCATGGAGCAGTCCCTCCGACCTTGCAATGACCATGTACAGTGTATAATGTTTATTCACTGCCACCAGAAAAAGTGTTGGGTATGTTGACAACCTGGGACATCTTGATCTTTACAGCAGAGCTTTTCTAGTTGTCCAGGCCAAGCAGCCCTAAAAAGTAATGCCAAACAGTCTGCCTAAGTTTCATGCATTCTTTTGGTGCTGTCTGCTGCAGTTGCGAACATGGTTGCCACTGTCATGTCTGGATTTTCCCTTGGATACATTTTTGGTATGTGGTCCAGACTTAATTTTCTAGTAGAGTTTTACTTTAGATATCCGAACAGGGCCAGGTGTAGACAAGGCCAGAAAATTGGAAAAGCAACATACTGTGAATAGCACATGGTTTGAGACTGACAAATCGCAGCACTTAAACCAAAATTGGAAAATTAAGGAAAGTAATTAGGATGTACATAAAGTTTAGTAATAGGCATCTTCCAAAGACACATTATTACTGCACTAACTGCACTTTGAAAACCTTGGGACTTTTTTTTAACTATTGGGGATGGCACAAAGGTGTTCATCATCGTTAATATCTAATTCTAAAAAAGTAAAGGTACAGAATGGCAATGTAGGTGTTTCTACTCAAAAACGGAATTATCAGTATTGGTGGACTTCTGCTGTAAACGACCTGCAAACTTTAAAGTGAACTTTAGGCAAAACATTTTTTTTTTTTTCATTTTGGATAGAGCAAGGGGAGGGTTATAACCCCTGTTGTTTTTTTTTTTTTTTTTTGCCATTTGTGTCCTATTGAGGGAACTTGTCTTTACTTCCTGTCACATAACCAGAACAGGAAATGAGAGGAAATCGCTGCAAATTAAGGGAATACTTGGGGACCCCCAGGGTACCAGAACTTGTAGCCCAATTGGAAGATGTCCCATCTATTACCTTTCTCAGGACAACCTGAACTTTGGGATTTTCTTTTACTTTTACTTTCAATAATAACAGTAAACAAGACAAATAGAGAGGGTATTAACAGGGGCACAGACCGCAATAAAAAACTGACAGGGGTTCTAATCCCTCTCCACTCTATTAAAAACCAAAGCAAAAGTTTTGCCTTTAGTTATAACATTCTCTACACACACTTGTAGGTAGGTAGTTGCTATTTGAGTGTTATTTTCTATACCTATTGTAGAAGCAGTGGAAAAGCTAGCCATTCTTTCACCTGGGGCAAAGACTCCGTTTTCCACCCCCCCCACCCGAGAGTGAAGTTCTCCATCCCCAGACCCCTGCTCAATAGGGTAGCCAACCCTCTCAGATTTTTTTAAATTAAAAAATAGGGAAAATATCCTAACAGAAATAATTTTTTACTGACCTTCTAAAATATGATGGAAACTTCATTAAACCACCAATCAATATTTAAACAATATAAATACAGTGAAATATTAACAATACCCAGAACAAGTTATCTTCCCAGCTTAACATTTAAAAAGTCAACCCGGGTAAAAAAATGTGAGCATGACTAGAAGTATGAAGACCTCAGGCAACCAGAAATGGAACATGAGGGACAAGGAACAGTCGGTATGGCAAGAGGGGAAAAAATAGAGAGCCTGGGAAGAGGGAGAGGGGGAAGGGAGGGGGGAATAAGGAAAGAGGGAGAGAGAGAGGGGGGGAGATGAGCGAAAATGAGAGGGGGGAGAGAGAGCAGATAAGAGGGAGAGAGAGAAGCGAAGACAGGTTGAAGCTAGAGAGGGGAGAGTACATAAGTGGGAGACGGGGGGGTATTGAGGGGGGGCAGGGGAGAGAGAGAAAGAAGGCCAGAGAAAGAGAGATGGGATAAGAAAGAGACGGAGAGAGAGAGAGAGAGGCAGAGAAAGAGATGGAGAGAGAGATAGAGAAAGAAACTGGGAGAGGGAGGAGCAGAAAAGAGACAGAGAGAGAGAGGGGCAGAGAAAGAGACAGAGAGAGAGGGGGGCAAAGAAAGAGAGAGGGGCAGAGAAAGAGATGAAGGCAGAGAAAGAGACAAAGAGAGGGGGACAGAGAAAGAGACAGGGGAAAGAGAAGGGAAGAGAAAGAGACAGAAAGAGAGAGAGGGGCAGAGTAAGAACCAGGGAGAGAGAGAGGGGCAGAGAAAGAGTCAGGGGGAGAGAGAGGGGTAGAGAAAAAGATGGAAGGAGAGGGGCAGAGAAAAAAAGTGGAGAGAGAGAGGCAGAGAAAGAGACACAGAGAGAGACAGACAGAGAGAGAGGCAGAGAAAGCAATAGAGAGAGAGGGGCAGAGAAAGAGACAGAGAGAGGGGGCCGAGAAAAAGACAGGGGGGAAGAGAGGGGAAGAGATGGGGAAAGAGAGGGGAAGAGACAGGGAGAGAGAGAGAGGGGCAGAGTAAGAGACAGGGAGAGAGAGAGAGGGGCAGAGAAAGAAACAGGGGGAGAAAGAGGGGTAGAGAAAAAAATGGAGAGAGAGGGGCAGAGAAAGGGGTGGAGAGAGAGAGGCAAGAGAGAGACAGAGAGAGAGAAAGGCAGAGAAAGAAGTGGAGAGAGAGAGAGAGGCAGAGAAAGAGATGGAGAGAGAGAGGCAGAAAATGAAACTGGGAGAGTGAAGAGCAGAGAAAGAGACAGGGAGAGATAAAGGGGCAGAGAAAGAAACAGAGAGAGAGGCAGAGAAAGAAACGGAGAGAGAGAGAGGCAGAGAAAGAGATGGAGAGAGAGAGGCAGAAAATGAAACTGGGAGAGTGAAGAGCAGAGAAAGAGACAGGGAGAGATAAAGGGCAGAGAAAGAAACAGAGAGAGAGGCAGAGAAAGAAACGGAGAGAGAGAGGCAGAGAAAGAGATGGAGAGAGAGAAAGGCAGAGAAAGATGTGGAGAAAGAGAGAAGCAGAGAAAGAGATGGAGAGAGATAGTCGGAGAAAGAAACTGGGAGAGGGAGGAGCATAGAAAGAGACAGAGAGAGGGGCAGAGAAAGAGACGGAGAGAGAGAGGCAGAGAAAGAGATGGAGAGAGAGAAAGGCAGAGAAAGATGTGGAGAAAGAGAGAAGCAGAGAACGAGAGATAGAGAGAGATAGTCGGAGAAAGAAACTGGGAGAGGGAGGAGCAAAGAAAGAGACAGAGAGAGAGGCAGAGAAAGAAACAGGGAGAGAGGGGCAGAGAAAGAGATGAAGAGAGATAGGCAGAGAAAGAGGCAGCGAGAGAAGCAGAGAAAGAGATGGAGGGAGATAGTCAGAGAAAACGATGGAGAGAGATAGTCAGAGAAAGAAACTGGGAGAGGGGGGAGCAGAGAAAGAGACATGGAGAGAAAGAAGGGCAGAGAATGAGAGAGGGAATAAGAAAGAGACAGAGAGAGAGAAAGGCAGAGAAAGAGATGGAGAGAGAGAAAGGCAGAGAAAGAGGTGGAGAGAGAGAGAGAGAGCGCGAGGCAGAGAGAGAGAGAGACAGAGGGAGAGAAGGGAGGAGAAAGAGACAGGGAGAGACAGAGGCAGAGTAAGAGACAGGGAGAGAGAGAGAGGAGTAGAGAAAAAGATGGAGAGCGAGAGGGGCAGAGAAAGAGGTGGAGAGAGAGGCAGAGAAAGAGACAGGGAGAGAAAGAGGGGCAGAGAGAGAGGGGCAGAGAGAGAGGGGCAGAGAAAGAGGGGCAGAGAGAGAGAGAGGGGCAGAGCTAGAGAGGGGCAGTAAAAGAGAGCAAGAAGGGCAGAGAAAGAGACTTCTTGAGACTACCTTCTAACTTAATGACTCTGAGTCTCCTCCCAGCTCCCCCCGCCCCCTCCTTCTCCAGGCAGCTCAGCATCTTCTCCAGCACATCTCTGATATTCTCTTCTTGATCAAATCTTGTGGGCTTGGGAAGGGAGTGGTTTACACCAGTGCACATTGGCTCAGGAGGCAGCAGGAGGGGGATCAGCCGTAGTAGCTGTCGTTAACCCCTCGGTTTTCGCCTCCTAATGCTCCCTCACTGATTGGCTGCCATTCTTATACAATTTGGGGCTGATTCCAAGCTATCAGTGAATTTATGGACAGCAGAAGAAAAGGGGACACAAGAGACAGGAGGGGAGGAGAGGGAGGGGGGTTACAAGAACCCATCGGCAGTGTTTTCCTCCTCCAGCAGCTGAATGCTGGTGGGAGGGAGAGTAGGAGAAGTTGGTTACAACAGGTTCAGTCAGAAAACACTGCTGATGGGTTCTAATAAATTATGCCCCCCATCCGCCCCTCCTGTCGAGACTGGGAGGCCGTTCGGGGTCCCTTGAGCATGGGAAGGGTGGCACCCTTCTCAGATCAGCACCCAGGGCACATGTCCCCACTGCCCCCCCCCCCCCTATTTTTGACCCTGTGTAGAACGCCATCACCTTCATTAAATTTATAGAGATGTCAGATAAATTGAAAATAACTTATTTTTTGTGCTAGGATCACACAAGAGTCCGGGAGACTGATTTTCAGTCTAACACTTTGTAGGACCAATGAAAAGAAGCTACCATTGTAACCCAATCTATGGTAATAAGGTGTTTTGTATTATATACAGATAACATAATCTAACGGACTCCTCCATCAAAGCTATGCAGTGTGGATGGACGAATCACCCACTGTGCCTCTTGTATTCTGATACCCACCTGCGGTGGCTGTTAGAAAACCCAAACTGCAGATGCAAGGGGTAGGATTTTCAGGATCCTACTTGGGCACAATTATCATTTCTAAAATGTCCCTATATAATAGCAAATATCTACTTTGAGTTTGGATCCACTTTAATGCCTTATTGAAATTGCAATTTAAATGATCTAATTGCATTCCAAGTACATCAAAACAATAGAAGTTTAATATCTTACATTTTATTTTCCTTAAAATGCAGCCATAATAGAGGAATGAGCCGTGATGGAGTAACCCATCCCACCTTCCCTATATAATAAATTTCCCCCTATAAAATAAACACCTTCTCTAATATACTAATATTGAACTAAAATGCAACCACAGCTTGAGTAGAAAAGCCTGTCCCCTGCCAGCATGCTGCTCAGGGGGGTATTTGCTTTCTGAGAGTAAACAGTAATCTCTTTGCTGAGATCTGGCACAACCCCTGCTGGATCAGAGCCAGAACCCTCCAATGAGCAGGGAGCATGTGTTTTGCCGATTGCAGAGCTGTAGATCTAACTCAACAGGCCATTTTAAACCTCTACAGTGAGACCACTGCTTCCTCCATAGAGACCAAGCATCCCACTCTGCAGCTGCTGACAGGGGCAAACTTTTTAATCAAGCTGTGCCTGCATTCTAAGGCAAATTAACTTTAAATTAAAGCAGAACTACACTGCATTTGAACACCACAGACCTATTTTTAATATTCAAAGCAAACTCCCTCATCCATTCATGTCTCTGTCTCTTTATTTTTGCTGAGAAATCACTTTGAAAAACACCCCTATAACATTTCTGGCTGTAGCCATCTTGAGTAAGGGCAGATGATTCATGTAGCATTTACTTCCTGGAATCTATCTGCCCTTAGCTCAGGCAAGCAGGCAAGAAGGGTGTGCTCTCCTGAAGACTCCGGGGATTTATGACATCATTTGCCTAAGTCTGGAAACCATGAAGCAACTGAAGAAAAGTAAAAAGATGATTAAAACAAGTAAATATAATATATCTTCCGATCTATTGATTAAGAGAGTGAAGTTCCACTTCATCTTTTGTTTAATGTACCAGGAATGAATTTACTATAAACTGACGGTACAATTTATCTTTCTGCAAAGGTTTTAGAAGGATATTGTTTCAATTTAATAGTAGCAGTGTTAAACAGGCCCCGGAGTATAGCTTACTTCCCACTGTCTGCTACACTGTATTGTGTAAAATGTTTGCTACATAATTCTAAGTATATGAACTTTATAAGTAGTTTTCAACATATTGTTTGCCTATGACATCTACCTCTGCTTTGTTTTTTGGGCTGTATTGTGAGAACATTTTTAATATTGCCAAAATTGACAATGACAGCTTACTAAGAAACTTTAAACTGCACCTTGTATACCCCAACAGTTTTTTTTTTCAAATTGTAATTTTATTATGAAAATACATATTTATAGAAATCTAATTTTATGTACAGCAGAATATTAAATGATAGTTTACAATGCAGAAGCAAATGTTTCTTTAAAGTTTTCTATAAGAATGTAAAGACTCTGTCAACCCAACATTCCTAATATGTGCCTGCTGTACCATGTACTTGTAAGAATAATCATCCGGTTCTCTTTGTATTGCTTCCTTTGTGTGAAAAACCTGGTGTCTCTGCAAGTCGCACTACTTTCCTATCAAAAACTGACCTCACACGACATGAGAGCACAACATGGTCAGTTTTTGGCTGTGCTGGGGGCTAATCTAATCATCAGGCTTGTGCATGCCACCTCTGTACAGCAATTCACTAGGAAGATTAGTGTGCTGCTGTTTCTCCAAGCTTAGTTCTCTGAGCTCCTTATGCAGCTGAGAACGGATTATGTGATCACTTATAAAAAGGGGAAAAGAAGGTATTTATACATTTTTGTATATGTTTACATAAATATTTGCCTTTTATTTCTATTTTAAACTGAATGGGTTGTTTTACAAGGGGAAGGTTTACATATTCTTTAAGCCCTTGGTATCATTTACTAAAGTAGAAATAAACCTTAAACAACCTAACAGTTTGTAGGTGTGGCCATTGGCCCTGATTGTGGGGTACCTTTCACTGTGCACATGCTCAATAATGCCTGGGACTGCAGTCATGTGAGAATCAAGCATTAAGGCAGGCAGTTTCCCAGCTTAGAGATGAGCTGTGTCACTCTGTGCAGTAATAAAAATTCAGAGTTCCTCTGAAAAGTGATGTCCCGTGTCACTACACTCTATAACTTGAGGCCTATTGCCATTAGGAGGGATGTGGCTGAGCCCATGCCCTCCCCACCTGTTCAGCGTACCTCCGCCACCTCACTCCCAGTGACACAATGGGGTCCAACTGTGCACCTAGCACGGACCTCATGCGTTCACTTCTTAACGCCTTTACTCTCGTACCATGTGACCAGGTCATGGATCTCCGTAATGCAGGTTTGGTTCTGGTTCCTACTTGAAACTGACCGCTGGGGAGGGAGCCAGCACAATGACCCCACGCTACCTGAGGACCCGTCACCTATACCAGGTACCACGCTTCACGGCTGGCTGAACTGTACCTTGCACTTGTTCTTGGTTACCCATAGCAACTACATTACTCCTCCTGCTTGACTTGCCAAGTAGTTTTTTGTGGCTTCTGCTTCATACCCCATATGTGCTTTTCTGACCCATGGTCTTTTGAAATGCCAGAGCCCACATACACCCCATTAAAGAAACTTCAGACCAGGCTTAGAACTGTTGATGCAACTTTACTTAAATGTCTTTGGCAATCCAGTTCAACATGATCATTGTACATAACCTATCCCTAGCTACAATTGGTTGGCTGCCCAAGCATACCTTTACAGGTGGAAGTCCATAGCTGGCATATTCTATGACCTGGCTGTCCTCCAGATCCCCAATGTTTCCAACGGTCTGCAAGGTTCAGCAGTCCTACAGCATGTCTGCTCCTTGCCCAAAATCTCGCTATGCAAGATGCTCTTGGCCCCAGATTTCCCCCTATTTATATCACAGGTGGGCTGGCTGTAACAAAATGCCCGGGACAGCAGCACACAAGTTGACTCTTTCCCCCAGCCTGGGCCAGCCACTAAATAATTTAACATACCTGTAGGCAACCTGACTACAAGTTTGTGGAGGAAGTGGGCTCTATTGCCAACCCATTATTCAAGTCTCAAAAGCATCAGGGCCCAACTGAAGTAGTTATTTACTGAAACAAAAGCTATAATTTCAAAGTAGATTGATGCAATATTAGTTCAGTTTAGAGTGGCACAAAGTCAATTTTTTTTTTACAATGCTGGATTATGACGGGCCATTTGGCTTAAAGCATACCTCCCGGACTTCCAGAATTCTGCAGAACTGTCCTGGGATTTCCACAAAATCCCGGTGCCCCATGGTTCCAGGCTTTGTCATATGTATGATCATATACAGTAGTTACATAGTAACTATAGAAATACATCATATATAGAAATACATTGTTTAGAGATCATATACTGTATTTGCAAAGAAGAGTAGTACATTGTGGTGCACTGCAACAGGGTTGGATTGGGAAGGTGCATTGGGATCATATTAACAATGAACGGCACCACATTGTACCAATGCATAACATGCGTTACTACAATATCATCAACCAATGCACCAGTGTTAAACAAGTGAAAACTTTAACTTTCCTTTCCTTTTTTTATATATAAGTAAACAGTGCTGTACAGAATCATCCTAATTCTAATCAAACCCAGCAGTGTGCAAATCCAAGTGTTGCTGTGATAAAAGGTCTGTCATGTGACTTCCTCAGGATTTGTATGAAATGCTTTACTGACCTACACATATTGCTAAGGGGGCACTCGTGCGGGCTTCATTCCAAGCAGTGCTGCCTGCGTCCATAGACACAGACAACGGTCTCAGCTCCGCCCTCCACTAACTCATCAAAGGATTTGACTGTTAACAGCGGCTCTCAGCAAAGTCTGGGAGAGTGGAGAGAGTTGCTACAGACGACACAGCACTGGGCAAAGTGGACTCAGGTAAGTATGAAGGGGGGGAGGGGAGAGGGGAGAGGGGAGAAATGTTTAGGCTTTAGAACCACTTTAAGCACCTTGTCCTCAACATATGCATGGCTCATGCTCCTTCTATTTAAATGGACAAGTCGTATGCCATGCATCCTTACAGCAAAGATCTCTGGAAATCTGCATTTTGGATACATGGGGTTACAAACTAAGGAGTAAGATTTCAGTCCCAAAAATTTAAACTTCTGTGTCCCTGTGTATTGCATTACGACAGACCAAAAAACAGTCATGAAGTCCTTTTTCCAAGTCAGTGCACCACAGCGTATGTTAGTACATTACTATGCATTGTGCAACACATGTACAACGGAGCTGGTTTGTCTCAATAGGGTGCCAATAGGGTGCCATTCAAAATGCTTACACATATAACCTCAATGCACCCATCTCAAAACTGTGTTTTAAAAGCCCTTAAGCTTTAAGGCTTACACTTTCTTTCAGTGAGGCTCAGAGTCTTTACTAGGGACAGTTCCTCTCACAGTGTGCATTGGGGGTTGCTTGCTCTAATCATCATTCGTCACAGTGACACACATGACAATACAGAGTTTATGACAACTGTAATTTATTGTCACTTTTAAATCAGTGCCATATAAATGCACATTGTATTTGCCAGTTGCAGTGTCAGCTTAATTTGTTTCATTAAGTATGTACTGTTACCAAAGTGCAAAATTAGTGATCACATCTTCACTCTCTATCTCGAGAGAGATCTGAAAACATGTTTTAAGAAGCTGTGATAATACATGGTTAAATTGAACCTGTACTTTGCTCGGCAAAGGGTGGAGAGTGGAACGCACAAACATGGTGTGGATGATAGATATATGGATTGACCAGAATCTGGACTACCTGTGCTTCTAGTACAGCGTGGAAATTGGAAACTTAAGTCCCAACCCCAACCAGAACTTTTAATATATTAAAATCACTGCTTCCTGTGAAAGGGAATTAAAACATTTTCTTTTGGGTACATGGTCCACAGGGCAGTGCCTGCCACCTGCCTGTCTCACCACCAAAGCCACACCATTTGTTTGACAATACCTTGCCAATTAACCTAGAAAATGGTGATTACTTTTCTTTTTAACATTTAGATCCCTTTGACTTTAATAGGGTTTGGATTCAGCTTCTGCACTTTAGTCATGTCCTGTAAAACTGTCCCAAACAGAACCCAGATGAGATCAGCTCATGGAGTGTGTAATGCATATAGCCATGGTTACCTAGCACACAGAGTCAAAGAAAGAGATGTATGGAATACAAAGAGTGTAGGGATCAGGAATATGTAATGTAAAGAGTGCAGGGGTCAGGAGAAAAAAAAACACAGTGCAGGGGTCAAGAGTGCATTATGTACAGGGTGAAGGTATAAAGAAGTATGTAATCACAAAGTGCAGGAGTGTGTAATGCATGGAGTGCAGGGGTCAGGAGTATGTTACTTAGAGTACAGGTATCAGAGGTGTGTAGCACACAGTGCAGGGGTCTCCAGTGTGTAACACATAGAGTGCAAGAGTCAGAGTGCCTAATGCACAGAGTGCAAGAAACAGGAGTAAGTAGTTAGAAGTGTGCAGGGGTACATAATGCACAGAGTGCAGGGTCAGAAGTACATAATGCACAGAGTGCAGTGGTCAGAATTTTGCAATGCACAGGGTGCATAAGTCAATAGCAAGTGTCACGAGTGTGCAATGGTAGAGGTAAGGAATATGGAACTCCTGGAGTGCAAGAGGTCATAATTGTGTAATGCACAGAATGTAAGTGGTCAGAATTGTGCAACATGCAGGGGTCAGGAGAATGTAATGCAAAGAATACAGGAGTCAGGAGCATGTACAGTGGTCAGGACTATATAACACATAGTGCGAGAGTTAGGCATGTGTAGCATGGAGTGCAGTGTTCAGGCGTATATAATGGACAAAGTGCAGGCATGTGTACCTCTCTATAGTGCAGGCCACACTCTAGTCTATGACAGCCTTTATGTTGCAGGTGCAGCATATATAGCTATGAATACTTTAAGCACAGATATACCTGGAGGCAGCCCATTTCTCCTTAAAGGAGAAATTTGGGGCACAGAAAAAAAAAAACCTTCATACTCACCCTAATGCTGCAGCATCAATATGATGCTGCCGCTGTCTCTTGTTGGCTAAAAAAACAATAACTGAGCAATCGTGTGACTGCTGTTCACTCATCTCGTGGTTTGCTTGGAGTGATTGACAGACTGTCAATCTCTGTGAAGTGACTGTCAGTGTCAGTATCAACACTAATGATATTCTTTTGTCCAGGCAACAAATCAATGAATCACCCAGGTATATTTTATTTTGGTTCGTACATACCTAGTTATGTATCTTGCATCTTATAATATTGATATACAGTAAAACCTTGGTTTGAGAGTAACTTGGTTTCAGAGCGCTTTGCAAGACAAGCAAATTTTTAAAATAAATTTTGACTTGATATACAAGCGATGTCTTGATATACAAGTAGCGTCATGTCACAACTGGGTATAAAAAAGAAGAGAGGCGCCTCTAAGTGTAGCAATATTGTTACATTTAATGAAGGTTCAATATTTAGCAGCTCTCATGGTTGATGGTAAAGAGGCACATCTAAGTATGCAGGCATCCGGGGTAAAGCTGTCCACATAGACCATCCTCCGCACTGCCATCTTCATCACACCCTTCCACGCTGCGATCCACGAGGTATTCAAAGTCTCGCTTTCAGATCACTCTACTGCAGGGTAGTCTTCCCAATCACAATTGCAGACTGACATTGGTGAGAGCCAGTGGTTCAGAAGATGGTCTATGTGGACAACTTTACCCCGCATGCCTGCATACTTAGATGTGCCTCTTTAATCATCAAACCATGTGAGTTGCTAAATGTTGTACCTTCATTAAATGTCCCATACTGCTACACTTAGAGGCGCCTCTCATCTCTTTTATACTCTGTAGCTCCTGCTGGATTTTACTTCTAATCCCCTTGGGAAGGCTGCCATTTGTGGATGGAAATTTTATGATGATACAACCTATCACATTGATATAATCTTTGTATATAGACTATAAACTGAAAGACTTATGAATAAATGGTTGTGGAACAAATCATCTGAGTTTCCATTATTTCTTATGGGAAAATTCGCTTTGATATAGGAGTGCTTTGGATTACAAGCATGTTTCCGGAACAAATTATGCTCGCAATCCAAGGTTTTACTGTATATGCGTAAACATTTTTTTTTATTAAGGCTTCAGAAACCTGGGGTGACCAACATGTTTGTTCATGCGCATATAATAATTTAATAAATGTAGACAAAATTCTGTTACCCCTACAAACTAAAAATATACAAATCTGTGCAATACATAAATTATGAACACACCCCCCCCCCCCCCCCCATACACCTACAGGCTGCTGTATTGGTATTGATAACAATATAAAAATACAAAAAAATCATATTATTGCAACATTAATCAACCCCACTTACACAATGTAATATAAATTTAAGAGTGAATAAATCCTACTCATACTCAATAATATAAAAAACATAAATACTATAAAATAAATAAACATTAACCTTAATAAATACATTTCAATCCATCCATACACTATAACAAAACTTATTGCCGTGTTCAAAAGCATAACAAAGTCCATTGTCCTAACAAATGTATTGATAACACTATAAAATAACACTTACAGTAACATGATGAAGAAAGTGGAACAGATGAAGAAAACCAAACTTCAAAGGCCTCTTCTCTCCAAAAATGATGCCCTTATGGTAATCACCTCACCTCAAGACCATGTGAGCCATCACACTATACTTAACCTAATAAAATGGTCTAACACAGCCTGAAAATCCCAAGTACTACTCCTCCAAGGCCCAGTCTCTTCCCCTTAGGCTAGATTCACACCTGAGCGTATCGTTTTCGCACGTTTTTTACAGCGATTTTACCGCAATTTTTACTGCAATTTACAGGCGTTTTTACAGGCGTTTTTTGTGCAGGCATTTTTGGATTGAATAGAGACCAATGGAAAACGCCTGCAATCTGCCCAAAAAGAAGCTCATGTACTTTTTTGAGCGTTGGGCGTTTTGCTCACAGCATCAAAACGCTCAGATGTGAACAGGGGCCATTGAAATGAATAGGATTTGTCTTGTTGGGAGTTTTGAGAGCTGATCCTAGAGCAGAAAAACTCCCCAAAAACGCCCCAAAACGCCTACATGTGAACGGAGCCTTAAGCAGCTCTCATATGTGAAATTACAGCATCATGTAAGTGAACAAGATAGGAAAACACTCATTATGTAAACATCTTTATAAAAAAAATAAATAAATAAAACAAACACTCACATGTTAAGGTGCTTTTAGACAAGCACCGACCACTCCTGAAAACCATCCTGCTGTTGTTTGCAAATTGCCTCACCAATGTGATGATGTTGTAAGAGTCTAGCCATGTCCAAATCATTTCATCAGAATAACTTTGTCAAGAGTATTAGGGTTTGAATAATGTTGAAATCGTAGGATATTTTGAATAATTTACCATGGCTATAAACATATTGGACTAGGTGGGACTTTAGATGAGACCCAAGCTGGTGTTGCCCGGCGTCTCCATCCCTATAACAAAACACAAAATGAGGTTGAAGGATTGTAAGAGGTGCATGAAAGTCAGCCAGCCCCCAGTTTGATGTACTCACCTTCCAGTCTGTCACCAACCAAATAAGACCTGTCTCTTGGTACAAAGAACAGGGGTTTAGTTGACACACATTTGCAAACGCATGTGAAAGCTGCAGAGCCACGTCACGGCACCCTGTTTAAATCTGCAGTCCTACACTCTTAATTTAGTGTCCTCACACTGGAGGCACATGGCCGCTAATGGGTGGATGGGGAACAGGTGAGAGGGAGACAGCCCAACCTCCCCCAACCCATCCCCATGCACGACTGGCTATTGTCTCAAAAAGTTCAAATAATTAGGTTAAAATATAACCATGGTGCAAACTGGAGAAGACCAGCTGAAAAGCATTACACCTCCATCCCCTTGGTGGATGCAGTATATGGATAGGAAGGGATTTTATATATGGGGCATGGCCTGTAAAGCACACTGCCTTTGAAATCCCTTATTTCCTTTGGGACTTTATATGAGACAAGCAGGTCATGCTATTGGGTGTGTACATCAGAGTACATTTGAGTACATCAAACTGGGGGCTGGCTGACTTTCATGCACCTCTTACAATCCTTCAACCTCATTTTGAATTTACCATGGCTATATGGCCTTCAATACTCTCCAGTAACCTGATCATTTTAGCACGGAATAGATGACTGTATTAATACAACAACCCACCATTTTTTGTTGTTGCTGTTCATATTTCCAAAGCTTCCCATCCATGACTCATTTACAAATATATACTTGTTCACAACATGAAGCCTTCTTCCTATAGCTCACTGCATGTTAATACTTGTGTTAAAAAGTTCATATTTAGGAGAAATAAATGTTACCATGGGTCCTTTGGGTCATGTATGCAAGTGACTAATGCTGCAGTGCTTTCAGAGTATTGCCATTATAGTCATTTGCTCAGTTCAAACAATTTGAGATACCAAAATAGTAAATATCTAACAGAAAAAGCACGCTTCCTTACAGCAATTGTTGCATACAACAGTCATGTAACTGCTAAAATAGGGTTCCATTGCTAAAACAGAAATTATGCTTTCCATAGATCTATGCTAAATAATGATATGTGGTTGTGCAGACATCTGCCACTTTTGTGAAGGCATCTTGTCACATCTCCTGTATGTTGATGAGCACAGCTTGCGTGCCAACCAGGCCACTGTACTTCTCTAAATTTTTGTGACCATAATGCTGACCTATAAAAAGAAAATTTCCCACATGTGCATGTAAATGCATTATATCCAAGATGGACATCAGTGGTACGTTATAAGAAGAAAAAGTAATTCTGCTATGCTGTCATCACACTCTTCAGACAATGTTAACCACCACATTAATAAGCTCCACTCACATCTGCGGTTTCCAGGAGCGTGCAAAAAATGCACATTGCTGCACCATTAATTGATAATTGCAACCCAAATGTGGCCAGCAGATTCGCATTTTCGCAGGCAGCAAAACTTAGGAAAGCGTGCAGAAAAAATAAGTGAAACTCAAAGACCGGAAAGGTTCAGGAGCTTGTTTGGCACCTTTTTTTTTTTTGAATTTGCAAATGAATAGGCTGCCCTATGTTTGTTTCCCAAAAATGCACGATCGTCAATGTGAATGGGGCCTGACTGTGTGTTCTGTGTACTGTGTGCCAGTGTTTTGTGCTGTGCGTGGCCTCTGTATCATGGATACTTGTGCAGTAATAAGCAGAAGACAATAACAGCACAAAAAATAAATCAAACATAAAAACTCTTTTGTTAAATAGCAAATCTAGCTAAAGTGAGGTACACACTATAAGAAAACTGGGTGAACAAGCATTCGATTTTCCTTGTTTTACAGCAAATTGAAACCGATGAAAGAAAATTTGTACGAAAATGCTTGTACGACAAAGGCTTTTTTTTCTTTTGTTCTTTATTGTTTCTGATCATGCGTAGTCTTTCTTGTAAAAAAACAGTACACATTAAATGAAAATCATTCCTTCTGTTTCTGTACAAGAAAAATTTTGGAGTTTGTGCATTCAAGAATTTTCGTACGAAAAGTCGGAATTGGCTGTAGAAAGTTGTGTACACACTTTATGAAAATCGTACAAAAGTTCTTTTGATGAAAATTCTCGCCTGATTTTTTATAGTGTGTACTAGCCTTCTGGCACCTTCAAAGCAAGACTAATGCCCCGTACACATGTACCGATTGTTGGCCGTAAATGTTCGGCCAACGTCCGATCGGCCGATTGTCGGCTTCTTAGTATGATGCTTCCGACAACCGACTGCGACTTTTCCGCCAAACAAAATCTGGTCTGCATGCTATAAAATTTTTGTTGGCCGTCACCAGAACGGCCGATTGTTCGTCAGTCAGTACAGATTTCGGCCGACAAAAGCCAGATGAGCAAGACTGGGCATGCTCAGAGAAGAAAAAACACACGGAAAGTTAACCATCACATGACATCACTTCTGAAGTTAGCTGTTGTTGGCCGACAAAATTCGTGTGCAGTCTTGAGCACTTTTCAACCAACACGACAGCACTGGACAAAAGACGGCCGATCGTTCGGCTGACAATCGGTACGTGTGTACGGGGCTTTACGCTCAAAAAATACTCCAACAAAATGTACTCTCCCATACAGTAGGCCAAGATATGAGTGCTGACAAATAATATTTACATCAATGTGAAACAATAGTGATGATATATATCCAAGCAGGGGAATGCCAAATGTATAACATTCACCTGTAAACCCCGGATATTTGTACATACAGTATGTGCTTTTGAATACACGGCACAGCATTGACATATGTGTGGAATGCTACCTCCTCCTGTGCATTTTTTATGCTTGTTGCGTGCTGCCTTCTTTCCTTTATTTAGACCTTGTTGGGTTAGCACCTTAGCATGCTTAGGCATAACCATAATTATTGCTATGATCAAACATGCTATGGTACAAAACATGTCAAGGTCTGTTAGTGACTACCCAATGTAAAACAATGTTTTACATTTGAATAAAGATTTCAGTAACCTGGTAAGAATCTAGTGCAGACATTTTTTTAAAATAGGAGAAGAGACCTGCTAAACAGGCAGCACAGACCAACTCTAAACCAGTTCTGCTTCTACAGGTATTGCTTGAATACACTTGTTTGGTTTTCCTAGTTAAGTCATGAACATTTTTTAAGGTTACATTCATTTTTTACGTCACTGCTTTTATCTTAATTTTTTTTATTTTTTTTAACAACTACAGTAAATGTATTCTTTATTACTTTAAACAGGAATCACATAATCAGTAATTCTATTTTTCAGTATATTACTAAAATGACATTACATAAGCAAAAAATAGATGGTTGTATCATAGTGCACATTAGATAGGTTCCATTCTGTCGACAGAATGTTTAAAAGAAAATTGACCAAAGAACATAAATCAGAAAAGATAATGTTGTTTTTACCATTCATTTACAATCTGCTAGCGTGACAGTTGTAACAGGGAAGTTCAAGCTACTTCTATACTCATAGTGACTCAGCATCAGAGCAAGTACATAATGAGGTTGTTCTAGGACTTACTTAAGAGGAAATGATCAGAAATAAAACACTTTTAACTCCTGTCTTTTAAACTAAAAATGTAGCTAGATAGATAGGTAAATACAATACTTCACAAAAGTAAGTACACCCCTCACATTTTTGTAAATATTTTATTATATCTTTTCATGTGATAACACTGAAGATATGACAATTTGCTACAATATAAATTAGTGAGTGCACAGCTTGTATAACAGTGTAAATTTGCTGTCCCCTCAAAATAACTCAACACACAGCAATTAATGTCTAAACCACTGGCAATAAAAGTGAGTACACCCCTAAGTTGAAATGTCCAAATTGGGCCCAAAGTGTTAATATTTTGTGTGGCCACCATTATTTTCCAGCACTGCCTAAACCCTCTTGGGCATGGAGTTCACCAGAGCTTCACAGGTTGCCACTGGAGTCCTCTTCCACTCCTCCATGATGACATCATGAAGCTGGTGGATGTTAGACACCTTGCGCTCCTCCACCTTCCATTTGAGGATGCCCCACAGATGCTCAATAGGGTTTAGGTCTGGAGACATGCTTGGCCAGTCCATCACCTTTACCCTCAGCTTCTTTAGCAAGACAGTGGTCGTCTTGGAGGTGTGTTTGGGGCCGTTATATCATGTTGGAATACTGCCCTGCGGCCCAGTCTCCGAAGGGAGGGGATCATGCTCTGCTTCAGTATGTCATGTTGGCATTCATGGTTCCCTCAATGAACTGTAGCTCCACAGTGACAGCAGCACTCATGTAGCCCCACACCATGACACTCCCACCACCCTGCTTGACTGTGGGCAAGACACAGTTGTCTTTGTACTCCTCACCTGGTTTCGACCACACACGCTTGACACCATCTGAACCAAATAAGTTTATCTTGGTCTCATCAGACTACAGGACATGGTTCTAGTAATCCATGTCCTTAGTCTGCTTGTCTTCAGCAAACTGTTTGCGGGCTTTCTTGTGCATCATCTTTAGCAGAGGCTTCCTTCTGGGACAATAGAAATAAAGTGTGAGAACAGGTGCGCTGCTGGGATGGCTACTATCCACACCTATAAATGAACTGAAGCACTCACCAACACAAGTACTCAAGAGCTTGCAATAAGAATCTAGGGAAAATACGTCGAGAGGAGAAGTGTCCCCACAGGGAGGAATTTTATCACAGTTTGTCACAAGCATTGACTCTAATTGTTAGATGTGAGAGCACCAGATTATCCAATCGATGAGTGAATGAACTTTTCACAGACATTTTTTCTTAAACTTTCCTTTTTGGACTTTCAATATTATATATATTTTTTATCTTTGGGCTTTCATTTTTCAATTTGTTTTTTTTTTGCACTTTTTTGGCATTGTTTGCACGTTTTGAAACTCACTGCAATTGGGAAGATTTTTTTTATATATTTGTGCTTTATATTTATTCAGCATTTTGATTTATTACTTGCTTTTTATTTATATATATATATTTTGAACCTTTATCATATTGTTTTTTATCTATTACACTTCTTGTTTATCATATTATTATTTTAGCTTCATCACACATCTGAATAGCGCACTACCCTTTGCTTTTTTATTTCCTTCTGGGACGACAGCCATACAGACCAATTTGATGCAGTGTGCAGCATATGGTCTGAGCACTGACAGGCTGACCCCCACCACTTCAACCTGTGCAGCAATGCTGGCAGCACTAATACATCAATTTCCCCAAAGACAGCCTCTGGCTATGACGCTGAGCAAGTCAACTCAACTTCTTTGGGCGACCATGGCGAGGCCTGTTCTGAGTGGAACCTGTCCTGTTAAACCTCTGTATGGTCTAGGCCACCGTGCTGCAACTTAGTTTCAGGGTCTGGCAATCTTCTTATAGCCTAGGCCATCTTTATGTAGAGCAACAATTCTTTTTTCAGATCCTCAGAGAGTTCTTTGCCATGAGGTGCCATGTTTGACTTCCAGTGACCAGTATGAGAGAGTGAGAGCGATAACACCAGATTTACCACACCTAGGACCTTGTAACACTAACGAGTCACATGACATCGGGGAGAGAAAATGGCTTATTGGACCCAATTTGGACATTTTCACTTAGGGATGTACTCACTTTTGTTGCAAGCGGTTTAGACATGCCTGTGTGCTGAGTTATTTTGAGGGGACAGCAAATTTACACTGTTATACAAGCTGTACACTAACTACTTTATGTTGTAGCAAAGTGTCAATTCTTTAGTGTTGTCACATGAAAAGATGTAATAAAATATTTACAATAATGAGAGGGATCTATCTATCTATCTATCTATCTATCTATCTATCTATCTATCTATCTATCTATCTATCTATCTATCTATCTATCTATCTATCTATCTATCTATCTATCTATCTATCTATCTATCTATCTATCTATCTATCTATCTATCTATCTATCTATCTATCTATATTTTTTACTTTAAAAGACAGGAGTTAAAAGTGTTTTATTTATGATCGTTTCCTCTTAAGTAAGTCCCGTGAGGGATGTACTCACTTTTGTGAGATGCTGTAGATAGATAGATGGATAGATAAATAGATAGCAGGGGGTTGATTTACTAAAGGCAAACAGAAAAAGTGCAGTTGCAGTTGCTCCAGAGCTTAATAAATTAGGTAAAGCTTTACTTTTAGGGGGCATCTACGCGGCATGGAGCGGAGTGGCCGCTTCTAAACAGAGCATCCGGCTTCAACGGGGCTTTTAGCCACATTATCAAGGCCAAAGAACAGGAGAATCGGCAAATTTCATTAACCCCCCCCCCCCCTGCAGAAGAACATCTGTGCATGCCGACAACTAAGAAAAAGATGCAAGGAGGAGCCCAGAAATCCCTCACACATTACCTCCTCAGATCGAGAGAAAGGTACAGCATGGCAGAAAATGGCGCTGGCTTGCTGCCAGCTTCTCTTGCAGTCTCTCCAGTCACTCCTCCTCTCACTACAGAACAACCACAGCAACTTACTGGATCTACACAAAACTGTAAGTACGTTCCTCTCACAAAAATGGATTTAGAAACCAGCTTAGACTCACTCTGCTCCAAACTATTAACAAAATTCCAAACTGAACTGCAAAAATCAACCACTACATTATCACAAGAAATCGCTGCATTAGGCACTCGTACAGATCTTTTAGAGAATACACATGATGAACTTGCCATTGCTTTTAATGATCTCTCAGGGGAGCATGAAGCATTATCCTCTACATTTACCCAACTACAATGCCATGTTGAGGATCTCGAGAACAGAAATAGAAGAAATAACCTAAGAATTAGAGGAGCCCCAGAATCTATCACAGATTTTGCTATGTTTACCCTAAAGCTTTTGCAAAGTCTGTTACCAGATCATGAATCCCAAACCTTTATCTGAGACAGAATTCACCATGCATTAAGAGCTAACCTCCCCCCAGCAAACCTCCCAGAGATATAGTTTTATTCATGAAAGATTTTTTAACTAAAGAAGATATTCTACATGCGGCACGCAACACAAGGAACATAATGTTAGACAAAGTCTCTCTACAAATTTATCCTGACGTCTCACAGGCCACATTGGATAGACGTAGGAAGATGAAGGAAATCACTTCTGCCCTTGCCTCTGCCAAGATTAGATATCAATGGGGTTTCCCCTTTGTATTAATCATTCCACACAATGGCACAACGTATATTGCTACTACCATCACAGGAGGTCAAGAGATATTGATTAAGTTGGGACTTTTGGTATCTACCACATACCCCATCCACACCTCGCCCTATCCCTTTTTGGAACACACCTACCCCACGCAGAGATAGTTCCAGCCTAATCAAGAAACTTTACAAGATATCTTCACAGTTTTTACTAATTCTTCATTTTGAATATAACCATATTACACTAATAGGATATTATCTAATTGATCTCTAGTGACATCTAGTGTCCATTTTTTATATATCCTCTCTCTTTTCAGAAGATATAGTTCTAACACTTTATTTCTCAGGTTAACATCTATAAAGGTTTTAAAAAATAATTGGATCAATCTTTAATGGCTTCTAATGTCCATTTATGGGTTCCTTGCATCAGTGACAAGGTCCCATCAGTGACAAGGTCCTATTTTTTACCTATAAGCATACAAAGTCATTATTATTATTCTAACTTGTGGCTGCCCATACCTATGTTGGCATGATTTTCCCCCACTCAGTTTTTACCACCCAGATTTTTTTTCAGAGTCGTCACAATGTTTGTAATGTCTTTCACACTCTAATTGCGGAATATATTTTCATCATAGTTTTACTGACGGCTTTGAACCCTGGATTGGTGCGATTGTGTTTGAGACCTCCTAGTCTTATTATTTTTTGTTGTCTGGAAAGTTTTTTATCCCCAGACCCAAAGCTCAATATTCGAATACTATATATCCCCATACTTACATTCTTTATTACTAAAATTACTATGCTAATTTGCAAGAATGTATGTGGTACTATACATTGGTATATTCATAGGTATATAATATATAATATAATATATAAAAAAAGCAAGTTTATTTCAATTAGTTTTTATAAAAGAAAGTACATATGTATACATAATAAAACAAACCTTAGTGCTGTGCTAAATAATATCATCTAAAACAATCAAAAATGAATGAATTACATAAACTTCTAAAACCTCAGTTGTGACAAATGTGTGCCATACTATAAATAACATGTGAATTATTAATACGTGTGATATAATTAGATGCTTCTTTAAAAACATACAGTCAACAACTATGCAATTTTTTTGTAAATATATTGTGATGATCCCTCCCGCCACTGACATTGGTGTTGTATAGGGTGCTCACTCTTCCTTCTTCTTTCGTGCAGTTAAATGAACACATCCATATGCCACCACGATGAGTGTTCCCCCCTAATAGTTGGGTTCTCACCTCAAATGATGTGACCTCGCACCTAAGCTCGGTCTAATAATGCCTTTTTGCCTTTCCCCGGGCCTTTCCCCTTTCCCCGGCACATTCAAGAAAGAATTAAATAGTGCTTACACCCTTAAAAGCATATCTTTATTAAAAACAAAAGTATGGATACTCACATTTTGCTGGTGCTTCCAGCGCACCAGTCTAAACATACATTATTCTCCAACAGCAGATTCATTTGTGCCTGCAAACCGTCAGTCTACTCTCCCAGGAGCTGGTTCTGCCTAGTCGCCTGGTGCGCTGGAAGCACCAGCAAAATGTGAGTACCCATAATTTTGTTTTTAATAAAGATATGCTTTTAAGGAAAAAAGGACTATTGAATTCTTTCCTCGTATGTTGCATTGCAACGGTGCTGTGGAGGAGTGGAGTGAGAAGACAAGCAGTACGTATTGGGGCTAACTGGATGCTCATTCCCAGGCCGGGGAGAGGCAAAAAGGCATTATTTAAAACCGAAAAAACACTGTGCTTTAGGAGAAGCAGCTAACACCTGAAACACTAGTACAAGTTCCAAATAAAATAATAAAAACAGAATGGTGTAGCGCTAAATTATGAATGACAAACACCAATACTGAATCAAAGTATGATGTTATCATATACAGTCCAAAAAATGAACACTAAAAAAGTCCACAAAGGAAGGTATTGGCTGAAACAGATTCCCAGGAAAGGAAAAGCTCCAAACAAATGAAGAAAGGTGAAGATCAGGTGTGCCTAGGAGTAGAATTGAATCCACCAGACAATATAGTGAGAGATGGCTCCTTACCAAATAGCTCTTGCCACTAGATTATAGGTGGCTGAACGCTCATATGAAAGAAAGATCCTCCAATGTAGTGGAATGGCCAGGCAGGAGCATAGGTCACTCTCTCCGGGGACAACCAATCATAGGTCACAGGGATATCCAGTGTATAACCATGGAAATAAAAAGGGGAAACACTCCCATAGTGCGTTACCAATGTATAACTTTAATAAATAAAAAGGGATGCACTCACATGTAAAAACTTTGTATGTCAGCGGAACAAACAATGACATGCAGCCCCAGCGTTCCTGCAGAACATTCCTCCTCCATACCCGGCAGTATGGTGGAGAGCTAACGCTGATGATCCATCTAAACACTAGGGACCAATGCGAACTCTCGCGCCGTCAGGATAAACCACTACATGTTTCGTGATAACTCATGTCCTCTGGGGGTTGGTCCTAGGCATTATTAGACCGAGCTTAGCTGCGAGGTCACATCATTTGAGGTGATAACCCAACTATAAGGCATATGGATGTGTTCATTTAACTGCACAAAAGTAGGAGAAAAAGTGAGCACCCTATACAACACGGATGTCGGTGGCGGGATGGGTTATCACAATATATTTACATAAAATATGCATAGGTGTGGACTTTATGTTTTTAAAGAAGCATTTAATTATATCACAAGTATTAATAATTCACATGTTATTTATAGTATTGCACACATTTGTCACAACTGAGGTGTTAGCAGTTGTTGTTATTCATTAATTTTTGATTGTTTTATATGATATTATTTAGCGCAGCACTAAAGTTTGTTTTATTATGGCACTATAGACTTTAGTATGAGATGGTGATCAGTGCTTGCAGCTGGCTTGATTGAAATAGTGTTGGTCGTAGTAGCTTGCAGGATCCTTTTATATTTACATACGTATACAAATACACAGAAAATTTATGGTTACAAACCATCTGGACAATTCCTGGATGGATATAATGTTACGTAGGTACCATAGAAGAACAATTAAACACATTTTAAAGAAAAAGAGGCATAGAAAGAAAATGAACGAAAGTAAAGCATTTGAGTCATATACAGCATAAACTCAACATGGTCGTCCATGGATAAACTCTGAGAGGTGAGACATTGATTATTACAAAAAGATTTAACAGGTGTCATAACATGTAGTACTTGTAACAAGGGGTAGTCGATTCGCACCATTTTGCCCAGTTTTGCCAGGCATCTTTTATTTTATCATGAGTTACATTTGACAGCGCAAATAGAGATTCATAAGTAAAGTGAGATTGTAATACTGACATTACTTCAGAAACTGAGGGAGGTAATTGAGATTTCCAGTGTTTCAATAATACCAGCCTTGCGGCTAAGAAGATATTAGTTACCAATATTTTATGGTGATACGTGTGCCAACCTGTCCACACTCCCTCCAACACAGATTGGGAGTGTGAGGTTGAAATTTAGACAATATGTAAGGTGTTAAATACCAGCATAAGGTGATCTTGTGCATAAGCTCCCAAAGGTTGGCGCGCCTAGTAGATTTAGAAAATGAGGAGATAGCTTGTTCCCATTGATAAATGCTGAATTCTTGGTCTAGACAAGAATTGGTTCGAATTTAACCACTTGCCGCCCGCCCACCGTCAAATGACGGCGGAGCGGTGCGGCCATTGTTCTGGAAGATGAAAGAAAGCCCGCATTGACCAGCCGATGTCGTCTATCCCTACCTGTTGGGGAGTAGCGACGTGGGGTTGGCGGGACCGAGTCCGATAAGGAAGGGGATCACCCGCTCTGGTCGGTTAATGCCGCTCTCTCCCTCCGGTCCATGAGCAGCAGCATGAAGCCGGCTGGACCAAGGACTGGAACTCGAAGTGCGGATATCTCGCAATACTTTGTCCGGTGTTCCGCCGTGCAGGAGAGCGCAGTGGTATAACCCAAGATGGCGCCGACACGCTCAGGGACAGCACGCTCAACTATTGCTAAGAAACCTGGGAAAAATGGCAACAGTCAGCAGGAACCCCAGGAGATACCCCATGAGAGCCCTCCACATCAAGTATCAAGTCGGGGCACTGTGCTACCGGAGGTGGACTCGCCTTTACCCCATATGGCTCAAACACAGCAACCACAAAACTCTGAATGGCAGGAAATACTTGCTATTATGCCTACAAAGCAAGACATCTCGGCAATGGCAACTACAATAGTAAGTGCTCTCACACAAGAAATAAATTTGTTAAAAGGACAAATGGATGATATGGCTAAAAAGATAGAAGTGGTGGAGACAGGGTGTAGCGTACTAAACTCCAGAGTCTCTAATATAGAAGACACCCAAAAAGAACTTTTTAAGCAATTAACTATGCTAAAACTCCAGCAAGATGATGGAGAAAACCAAAGTAGACGAAATAACATACGTGTGCGGGGATTATCGGACGCATGTCCAGGGCCCAGATTTGAAAACGAAAGTTCTGGCCATATTAAATGAGCTTTTGGAGCTACCCCCAACTGAAGACATCGAGATAGATCGGGTCCATAGGGCCCGGGCCCCGCAGAGTATGGGTACAGATTTCCCAAGGGATGTGTTGATAAGAATTCATTTTTACTCCATCAAAGAGAAAATAATGAAAAAAGCATGGACCAAAGGCCCGTTTGACTTGGAAGGTTCTACTATACGTTTACTCCCGGACTTGTCTCGCTATACCCTAAAGATGAGGGAGTTATTGAAACCATTACTGAAAGTAATACAGAAGGCTGGAGCTACCTATCACTGGGGTCACCCATTTCATCTAGTAGATGTAAAAGATGATGTTTCATATGCCCTACTTTGGCCAGAACAATTACCTGGGCTTTTTTCCTTTCTGAAAGTTATACCTACGGAGGTCCCTGATTGGCTGGGAGCTCAGGGGCCAAAAAATTCTCTGAGTTCTCCGCCATTAAGAGGGTAACATCTAAGGGACCAATATATCAGAATATTTACATAGGGAGACATTTTTGGATCTTTCTGGGTCCATAGGAAATTAAAGATGGACAAAGCTCATCCCTATCAAAATATGGTCAGGAGAGGAAAGACGGGAAGAACAGGGGATTAAGTTGACATTATAGTGGGGAATCAAAAACAGATGTAATCTATGGAGGGGGGGGGGGGGGAGGCACGAGCTGACACAAGGGAGTCGGAGGTTAATTTACTTAAGGGGGAAGACATTTATGAGAGATACAAGCTAAGCCTTAATTATAATGAGATCTGATATATAACTAATATTAGATAGGATAAATGCAGTGAAAATAATCTATAGGGATTTCCAACCCCCCTGTTGATTTATGTTGGTCTCTGGTGCGTCCTTCCTCTCCGCTCGTAATAATACGGCGGATGTCTCGGGGTCACGGACCCGGTTCCGTGGATTAGTTAGAATTTTTCTCTTTTTTTTTCTTATATAAGTTTTTGAAGTGCTTGCCTCATGGAGTGACCTCCCCCCCATGCCCCTAAATTAGGTAGCACCTAGTTGCGCAAGGTCAAGGTTTTGACCAAATTTAGGGTAAAGAAAAGGGAGAGTATTTACACTGATATATCCCCCCTTTTTTTTTTGTTTCCCTTTCTCACTCCCCTCCCTTCCTCAACCTCCGGTTCCCCCTCCTCTCTCCAGTGGCTGTCGATTTGGAGGTGAGTGGAGCAAAAATGATGAACAGGGACAGCAGAGTGGGCCTCAAGCTGACCTCGCTGAATGTGAGGGGGCTATCTACCCCAGAAAAATGTACACACTTACTTTCTGATATAAGGAGAAGCCATACTCAAGTGGCCTTTTTTCAGGAAACATACTTTAGATCTGATTCAGTACCAAAATTATACAATAGAAATTTTCCATGGGTATACCACGCTCCTTCTCCCATACCAAAATCTAAAGGAGTGAGTATTGTGATAGCAAAAGAAGTAATGTAGACCCCTAAGAGCAACAAAAGCAGACCCACAGGGAAGATTTCTATTGGTGAAGGGAACAATAGGACAAAGCCTAGTGACTCTAGTAAATGTGTATTTTCCTAACACTAACCATCTAGCATTTTTACAACAGCTAATGCCAATAATTTTGGATTTCCGAGAGGGTCTTCTTGTAGTAGGAGGAGATTTTAATTTAGCTCCAGAGCCCCTTGTAGACACATCGCATGGTTCATCTCATCTTTCTTATGCACGTCTGAATGGACTCAGGAGAGAACTCTCCCTCCTCGACCTGATGGATCCTTGGAGAATCATGCATACAGGTGAGAAAGATTACACGTACTACTCCACAACTCAGAACACATACTCAAGAATAGACCGTTTTTTGATCCCCCAGGGAGATCTTGGTAGGGTCTCTTCTGCACAAATAGATTTTTCCTCTATGTCGGATCATTCGCCAGTGCATATTACAGTTGACCTGGACTCTGTGCCACCGAAACCCCCTACATGGAGATTAAATGAATCTCTATTACAATCTCCTGAGACACGTGCAGAAATAGAAACAGCACTGAAAGCATATTTTTTAGAAAATACAGATCATCAGATTTCCCCATCAGTGGTTTGGGAAGCTCATAAATGTGTCATCAGGGGGGTATTGATGCAGTTAGGAGCCCATCGTAAACGAGAAAAGGAGGGTAAGGTATCGGAATTGATAATACGGATTTCAAAATTAAGTGCAACACATAAACAATCATTGGCAATAGAACACCTCTTCACTAAAGCGAGAGAAGAGCTTAACAATTTACTTTTCCAAAGATCTGTAAGGAGTCTGATATCACTGAGGAGACATTATTATGAGTTCTTCGATAAACCCGGGGCTATGTTGGCCAGGGCATTACGGGGACCTCAGAAACGGACAGTGATTTCACACATCCAGTCGGTAAAGGGGCAGAAAATAAATGAGACAGGGGAGATTGCAGAGAAATTTGGTAAGTTTTACCAATCCCTGTATGGAATAGCATCCTCGGATGACACTGTAAAAAAAACAAGTGGCGCCCTTACAGAAGCCCTTGAATATATCAAAGCATCAGGAATGCCATCGCTAGATAAAGAACAGGCCATGGCGCTAGAGGGACAAATCTCAGAAGAGGAATTAAATTTGGCCATAACTCAGAATAAACCTCACAAGGCACCGGGTCCTGATGGATTGACCTTGTCGTATTATAAACAATTCTGGTCGAACCTGAAAATGCCCCTGCTGTCGCATTTTAACAACATTGGCAAGGGAGGTTCAGTGCCCGTGGATTCTCTACGGGCATATATTACCCTTATCCATAAGGAGGGCAAAGATCCATCGGCATGCGGGAATTACCGTCCTATATCCCTACTTAATATAGATCTTAAGCTTTTTGCCAAGATTATCACAAACAGACTCATATCATATGTCCCCCAATTGATACATTTTGATCAGGTAGGGTTTGTACCATCTAGAGAAGCGTGAGACAACACGACTCGCGTAATAGATCTCATACATCATGCACAGACATCGCAGATTCCGATGATGCTCCTTTCCATTGATGCCGAAAAGGCTTTTGACAGGGTGGCCTGGGAGTTTATCGAGGCCACCCTATCACATATTGGACTAGGAGCATGGATGATAACATGCATTATGGCTCTATATTCTAAACCTACAGCGGCAGTTCGGATCAACGGGTGAAGGTCAAATTTTTTTCGGAATAAGGACGGTACGCGACAGGGGTGCCCGTTATCTCCATTGATTTTTATTTTGGCCTTAGAGCCGCCGCTGTGCAAGATACGAAAAGACACTGAGATCTCGGGCCTGCAAGTTGCAGATGTCCAGCATAAAGTAGCTGCATATGCAGATGATTTGATTTTTTTTGTGACAAATCCAATGAATGCGTTGTCACTAATTTTGGGGGCAATACGAGAATATGGAAGGGTTTCTTATTTTAAGATAAACCTGTCAAAATCCGTTGCGCTAAATGTATCCATCCCCCAGGATATATGGAAGATGTTGCGATCGTCTTTTTCGCTTCAATGGGCCGGAAGATCTTTGGTATACCTGGGGGTACATATTACAGCAAACCTGGAAGACTTATATGGAGTAAATTTTCTCCCATTGCTGGGGACCCTTCGATTAGACATACAGAGATGGCAGACTCTCACATTAACATGGTTTGGGCGATGTAGTGCTTTGAAAATGAATGTGCTCCCACGCATGCTATACGTTCTACAGGCTCTACCAATAGTGATACCAGACAATTTCTTCTTGCAAGTAAAAGCATTATTTAGATCTTTTATATGGGCCACTAAGTCCCTACGGATAGGAATGAGCATCTTATCCCTACCTAAGAACAGAGGGGGAGTAGGCCTACCAGATCTAAAGCGGTATTACAGGGTGTTCCATCTTATGCGTGTCTTAGATTGGCACTGCAATGCTGTTACCAAACAATGGGTGACATTGGAAAATAGCATCATGGATCGGCCAGTACCCATGGCTCCATGGGTACCTATGCCAACATCTGACTCTCTTTACTCCCATCCTACGATAGGAACCACAATTAAGGAATGTAGGAAAACACAAAATCTGGCAGTGGTGGCACCGTTAATTTCCCTTTATGATGCCCCTGGTGGGCAACTCAGATTTTTCTCCAGGGTGTACAAATGCCAGAATAAGAAACTTGGTTCAGAGAGGTAAAACACGCTTAGTTGACATATGGTGCCAAAAGGAACCGCCTATCTTAACGGAGATCATGGCCGGGCCGGGGGAGCCCATGGACTTTTTTAGTTCATATCAGATTAGACACTACCTCCTCCAACTACAAAAATTGGGATACATCCCTCGCCCTCTGACGCCATTTGAGACACTGTGTAGAGGAGGAGAATCTATATCACACACATTGTCATATTTTTACTCCTTATTGACAAAAACACAAAAAGAACAATCATTATCTTATATCCAAAAGTGGGAACGAGATTTTGAGACTCCCTTTAGTTAACAACAGATCAAGAAAATATTATCTCTTGCACACAAGGCCTCAGTAGCAAACAGATATCAGGAGATTAGCTATAAGATCCTTACGAGGTGGTACAGAGTCCCGGCGATTTTGCACAGGATGGATGAGAAAAATCCCGACAAGTGTTGGAGATGTGGAGCAGAGGGTGGATCAATGATGCATATTTTTTGGACGTGTCCCTCATTAAGGGATTTTTTGAAAGAAGTAGCGAAGGTGATCAAAAGCCTCACTATGGTTGAGGTGGGAGAGGATCCAGCATTGTGTCTATTACATTCTACAACGATGTCAATCAAAAAATACAGAAACTCTTTATTGATTAATTTACTTAATGCGGCGAAAGCATGCATTCCGGCAGTGTGGAGACAGAAAAGCTCCCTAGCATTACAACTATGGTTCGCTAAAGTTAATGAAATTCAACGAATGGAAATCCTGACAGCTGCTCTTTCGGGTACGGAGGAGCGGGCACGTAATCGGTGGCAACCGTGGTCGCTCTTCACGTGCACGGAGGAGTATCTACGGAAGTAAATTAATGGAGAATAAGAGGCCTTTCTATGGTGTTTGAGGTACGGGACCCGGGGGAGGCGCAAAAGGGGGAGAGCTTAGGTATATATATATATATATATATATAATTTTTTTTCTTTTTGGCACAACAAATTTACGTAGATTTGTAAAGTGTGGTTAAACAAGGAATCACTAGGGGTGAATTTGTGATAGTTCAGGGAGATAATATAAGAATTTTTTGATTTGTTAGGGTGAACATATAAATATGGCTGACATGAAATGTTACATAAAGAGAAAAGGACGTGGTTATAGAGAATTGGGTTTAAGGGGGGTTTAAAATTTAATTTTCTTATAAAAATTTTTTTTTTTTGTTATTTGGTTAAATTTGGTGATATATCAGTGTAAGTTACTTTCTCATACAGATGATCCGGGGAATGGGTGACACTAAAAACCTCCCTCTTCTCACAAACTGGGTTTTTTTTTTTTTTTTTTGCACTGCACTGTAATATTTTGAAATAATAATAGAAGCAATAATAGAGACCACAAGCACTAATAGTGGAATTTGACACTGGATATAGAGTATTCAAATGCTATTGATGTGGAATGGTATATAAAAGGGGAATGGAGGAACTGGGGGATGGGGCGGGGGGGGGGGGTTTCTCTTTTTCTTTTTTAAACGGGGTGATAATTTTGATTATATTATTTGTTAACACAAAATTAATATGTTTGCAGTGGCGGAGGGGATTACACATTAATGAAGTGGAATGGACTGGATTTATTATTTGAAACACGGCACCTGGTATATATAGGGGAGGTTGGGTTTTTTTTTCCTTAGGGGTGGGGAGGGGGATGGAAGGGTGTGGCCTGTTTGCCTGAAAGGATTATTCGAAGAAAAGCTTATGTATATTAGATATGCAAGGATCATCTGGAAGAGATTCATGTTTGTCTATGTATGACTTGTAATGTTGTGGAAAATAATAAAAATATTTTAATAAAAAAAAACTCAGTATTTTCCAATAAATATATATATTGTATTAAAAATAATATATTCTTAACTAAATGGCTTTACCAGATCCAATCCCTGCCAAGATGAGTGATGGAGATATTAGATAGACATTTATGTATGTACTGAGAGTATGGACACGTTTTTATGTTGCTTTTATGATTACTCTTAAATATAAAGAAATTATCATTTAACTTTAATATCCAAAATATTGGGTAATTAGGAGAGGTGTTGCCAATGACATCACCAGTTAATGGGTAGAATATCCCAACCAATGGGGATAAAGTTTCATCCTTCTGGGTTTAACTTATGGTAATTTTAATTGTCTTTTGTTCAATACCATATAAAACGGAGAACCCAGATGTGAGAGACACATTACAATACTGACAACATACATTACACCTACAACTCACACGCTACTCACATCCATCTATATACTCATCTTTACATATTCCATCTTGCTCCATCATTTATCTGAAACTTTGAGGGACGACAAACGAAACTCCTACCTTACTGTCCACCATTTTAAGAAGGCAGCCATCTTAAGGAATCTGGTAACGACCATTTGAAGCTAGCAGCCATCTTAAGTGTGGTAAATATACCTTGCTGTTTATTTGATTTTATTCAATATTGTTTATTTCCTTCCTTATATGTTTTACATTTCATATTTAAGGGTAATAAGGTTACAATCCCAGCCGTAGAAACCATGGTAGATTTTTCTCTAAAAAGATGATTTTTGTTTTTATACGTTTTTATTATTATCAGATTTAGCGCATTATTTATTTATTTTAGTCTTCCGTTTTGCATTGCTTATTCTCGCTCCATCTGCAGTGGAGTGACTCTCGGCTGCGCAATTCGCAGACAGTTGTGGTCTGATTATATAGACACTTACCTATGGTTTATGCCATACCTGAGAAAAGGTAATCTTGCTTTATTTTTACTTTCATTTTTGAGCTAAACATCACCTTGCATTTATAGTTTTAAGCTTGTATTTAATGTAAAGTTATCTTTTTGTGTCATTTCCAGTTTGATCATTTATTGTGAATACATGTCTTGTGAATAAATATTTTTATATATTCCCTACGGTAGACTGTTTTCACTAAGATTGGTATATGCTTTTGAAAATAAATTAATTGATTAAAAATAACTTGTTACATATTTATTTGTGGAAATAAGTTGAGATTCTCCTACCTTACAGATCTTTGCTTATTTACATAAATAGACACTGTCATATTCAGAGCAGTATAAATATTCTGACAGTACATTAGGCATTCACATGATACAAAAGTAAGTGTCGGCCATAAAAGGCCCCAAAAATTAGCCCACATGCGTTTACCTGACAGCTAAGAATGTAGTATTCTGTGGCTGAAGGTACATTAGGCATTCACATGATACAGATGTATAAGTGTTGGCCATAAAAGGCCCCAAAAATTAGCCCACATGCGTTTACCTGACAGCTAAGAACGTAGTATTCTGTGGTTGAAGGTACATTAGGCATTAACACATGATACAGAAGTAAGTGTCGGCCATAAAAGGCCCCAAAAACTAGCCCACATGCGTTTACCTGACAGCTAAGAACGTAGTATTCTGTGGCTGAAGGTACATTAGGCATTCAAATGATACAGAAGTTAGTGTCGGCCATAAAAGGCCCATAAAATTAGCCCACATGGGTTTACCTGACAGCTAAGAACGTAGTGTATTTGATGGCTAGAGGTACATTAGGCATTCACAGTATACAGAAGTAAGTGTCGGCCTGTATAGGCCCCAAAAATTAGCCCACATGAGTTTAACTGACAGCTAGGAACGTAGTGTAATTGATGGCTATAGGTACATTAGGCATTCACAGTATACAGAAGTAAGTGTCGGCCTGTATAGGCTGCAAAAATTGCCCACATGGGTTTACCTGACAGCTAAGAACGTAGTGTATTTGATGGCTAGAGGTACATTAGGCATTCACAGTATACAGAAGTAAGTGTCGCCCTGTATAGGCCCCAAAAATTAGCCCACATGGGTTTAACTGACAGCTAAGAACGTAGTGTATTTGATGGCTAGAGGTACACTAGGGATTCACACAGGATACAGAAGTAAGTGTCGGCCTGTATAGGCCCCAAAAATTAGCCCACATGGGTTTAACTGACAGCTAAGAATGTAGTGTATTTGATGGCTAGAGGTACAATAGGCATTCACACAGGATACAGAAGGAAGTGTCTGCCTGTATAGGCCCCAAACATTAGCCCACATGGGTTTAACTGACAGCTAAGTACATAGTGTATTTGATGGCTAGAGGTACATTAGGCATTCACAGTGTACAGAAGTAAGTGTTGGCCTGTATAGGCCAAAAAAATTAGCCCACATGAGTTTAACTGACAGCTAAGAACGTAGTGCATTTGATGGCTACAGGTACATTAGGCATTCACACAGGATACAGAAGTAAGTGTTGGCCTGTATAGGCCCCAAAAATTAGCCCACATGGGTTTAACTAACAGCTAAGAACGTAGTGTATTTGATGGCTAGAGGTACATTAGGCATTCACACAGGATACAGAAGTAAGTGTCATCCTGTATATGCCCCAAAAATTAGCCTCCATGGGTTTAACTGACAGCTAAGAACTTAGTGTATTTGATGGCTAGAGGTACATTAAGCATTCACACAGGATACAGAAGTAAGCGTCGGCCATTATTGGCCCCAAAAATTAACCCACATGGGTTTACCTGACAGCTAAGAATGCTGTATTCTGTGGCTGAAGGTACATTAGGCATTCACATGATACAGAAGTATAAGTGTTGGCCATAAAAGGCCCCAAAAAATAGCCCACATGTGTTTACCTGACAGCTAAGAATGTAGTATTCTGTGGCTGAAGGTACATTAGGCATTCACATGATACAGAAGTATAAGTGTCGGCCATAAAACACCCCAAAAATTAGCCCATATGCGTTTACCTGACAGCTAAGAACGTAGTATTCTGTGGCTGAAGGTACATTAGGCATTCATATGATACAGAAGTAAGTGTCGGCCATAAAAGGCCCCAAAAATTAGCCCACATGGGTTTACCTGACAGCTAAGAATGCTGTATTCTGTGGCTGAAGGTACATTAGGCATTCACATGATACAGAAGTAAGTGTTGGCCATAAAAGGCCCCAAAAAATAGCCCACATGCGTTTACCTGACAGCTAAGTGTCAGGGTTATTTGGGGAGGTTAAATTTAATAAGAAGAAAATGAAATGTTATATTTTGTTCTGTATAGAATTATGAAGCAATGACATCCATTTTTGTCAGGTTACTAAAAGGTTAAATATCCTTTAACAGAAAAGTGCCTGTTCAGGAAATTCTTAAACAGGTTTAACCCAGACATGCTGTGTTGACCTAAGGTAATAAATAAATAGTCTGTTGACTTTCTTTAGACAAAGACTAGCTGACAAATATACCAAGGTAATCTTGTTTGTGTGGGATCATAAAACAAGTCAGTATTTTCTATGCTTAAACCCATTTAAAACTAAAATTTACAAATAGGTTATAATCTTATATGTAACAGAATATTAACAATGAAATATATATATGAATAATATACATAAATATGTAGAAAACTGTTATATATTATAATTGTTTCATATTTTGCTAAATTCTAACTTTACTGATTTTGATGACTCATCACTGCATGTTTAGTAAGGCTTCAGTAAATAAGCTCTTGTAAGTTGTAGAAAGCATCATAAAATTTTGTTTGACCTTGCTAGAGTCTAGGAGGGCTGAATTGTAAGCTCTTTGTCAATATAAGGAGCGAAGTTTATTTGAAGATAAATAATGCTGCTATATTGCTATATACTAAACCTAAAGAGCAATGCAATACTATTATCACTGGTCATTGAATGCTACTACGGTAATTGAAGTCTTGGGTTAAAAAGTAAAATCCAATATATTTTAAATAAGATATATTAAATATTAAGATGGTGTTACCAGATTTAATCTTTATTCAGATACCTGGTGGATATTAAATGGACATGTAATAGATGAGAGCATGGTTACATTTTATGTTGTTTTATAATATTCTTAAATGGAGAAATCTTTATTTAATTTTAATATACTGGTTGACCAAGAGGTGTCACCCTATGACATCACCAGTTAATGAGTAAGATGTTCCAACCAATGGGGATCATGTTACTCCCTCTGGGTTTAACTTATGGTATGTTAATAGTTCTTTGTTCTATACCATATAAAAGCCCAGATGAGAGAGACACATGACACACATGACATTTTGCCCAATATACATCACACTTACAACATACACGCTACTACAACCATGCATAGACTCATCTACACAGACTCCATTTTGCTCCATCGTGTATCTGAACCTTTGAGGGACGCCAAACGAAACTCCTCCCTAATTGGCCACCATTTTGGAAATGCAGCCATCTTAAAGACTCTGGTAACTACCATTCTAAGCTAGCAGCCATTTTAAATATGATAAATATGCCTTGCTAATTATTTGATTATTATTCAATATTGTTTATGTACTTCCGTAAATGTTTTACATTGCATATTTAAAGGGTAACGAGATTACAATCCCAGCCGTATAAACCATGGTAGATTTTTCTCAAAAAAGTTGATTTTTGTTTTTATAACATTTTTATTAATATCAGATTTAGCGCATATTGGCGTATTAGTCTCACGTTTTGCATAGACTATTCTCGCTTCATCTGCAGTGGAGTGACTATCAGACTGTGCATTGCGCAGACAATTGTGGTCTGATTATATATAGAACATTCATTTACGGTTTATACTATACCTGGAGAAAACTAAATCTTGCTTTATTTTTTTTTTTTCAAATTATATCTTTATTTCTTTAAATTCAGTTACATAAACATTTAATACATTTTGACTTCCAAAATTATAATATACAAAACATCTATGTCCCACATTCGGGACAAATATCTTTCATAATATTCTATAACTGAACCCAAATCTCCCATTTTTCCTTATCTTTTCCCTCTTTCCCCTTCCCCCCTCTCCTCCGAGGTCCTAACAACAGACAAAAAAAAAAAAAAAAAAAAAGGATAGTTAATACTCTGTTATTCTAATTTATCTATTTTCTGTATGCTAATGGGCTGGTTCTTGCTCTATGATTACAGATTGGCCTTCCTCTGAGTTAGTATAATCTATCCACTGTTTCCATTTCTTCTCATATTTATCCGTTTGTTGGCGGGCTGATAGAACCAGTTTCTCCAGGCTGCTTATCTCCTCCACTTTCCTCATCCACATGTTTATATTAGGTGGCTCAGTCTCTCTCCATCTAAGGGGTATGCATATCTTTGCTGCGTTTACTAGATGGGGCATAATAGATTTTCTATAATTTTGCACCGGTTTACTGGGGGCGTGGAGCAGAAAGAGAGATGGTTCTTTAAGAAAGTTGCATTTCATAATCTTCTGTATTGTCCTCCAGATCTGTTCCCAAAACACCTCTAGTTCAGGACATGTCCAGAATACATGAAGCATTGTTCCTCTCCCCGCTCCACATCTCCAGCAACGGTCGGTGTTTGCTACAGAAATTTTATTCAACTTAACTGGGGTATAATACCATCTGGTAAAGATCTTATAATTCAGTTCTTGAATTCTCACACACGTTGAAGTTGAAAATACTGACTTAATTATTTGATTTTCTTGTTCTATTGAAAATATGGTACCCATTTCCCTTTCCCATTCCCTCAGGAACGGAAGTTTTCGCCGTTCTGCTGATGTCATTATCAGGGAATACAATTTTGATATAGTATGTTCCAAAATCCCATTCTGGATACATATTTTTTCAAAAGGTAATACAGTTTTGTCTCCCTGAGATGGCATCTGCAACGTCCCTAGAAAATGGCGTAATTGAAATGCTCTCCATAAATCTAGGCCAAAATGGCCTGAGACACTTGTTAGTTCCTCCATGGTTACCCATCCTGTCTCTGAGATAAAATCTGATATCTGGAATATTCCTCTCTCTGCTAATATCTTAAATTTCTTATCCCGATATCCCGTCTCGAAGTGGGGATTACCCAAGACTGGATACAGGATGGAATTCTCCCGTATAAGTTTTTCCTGTTTGAATGTTTTCGCGCATATTTTAATTGTGTTTCCTATAATAGGATGGTTCTTCATGGATGCTGGTATAGTTTTATAGCACCATGGAGCTCTTTTCAGTAAGATCTCACATTGTGCCTGCTCTAAGTTTGGCCATGTCTTATATTTCCCGTGACGGCACCAGTCAATCACTCTTCCCAGTTGAATAGCTTGGTAGTATTTCCTCATGTTCGGAACTGCCAGACCCCCCTCTGATTTTGATTTAAATAGATATTTTTTCCCTATTCTCGGACGTTTTGATTTCCAGATGAAATTCATTATCATGGTTTCGATCTGTGACAGGAATCGAGATGGGATATGGATGGGAAGTGCCTGGAACATGTATAGAAATTTTGGTAGTACACTCATTTTGACTATATTGCACCTGCCGATCCATGAATACATTCCCCCTTTCCATTTTTGCAATAATAGGTTTATTGATTTTAGTAAAGGGTTGAAATTTAAGCTAAATAGTTGCGTTATTTTTGGTGTAATCCGTGTCCCAAGATATTTTAGGGCCTTCTTTGTCCAATTCAACTTAAAATTTTCATATAATTGTTGTTGAAGTGCCTCTGACAGTTCTATTCCCATTGTTTCGGACTTAGTAAAGTTTATCTTCATATTCGATTGAATACCGTATCTCTCCAATTCATATAACAAATTGGGAAGTGATATAGTTGGATTTGTAATCGAGAATAAGACATCATCCGCGTACGCTGATATTTTATATTGGTCCTTCCCCGCTTTGATACCCGAGATATCAGGATTCATGCGAATTTTGCAGAGAAAGGGCTCCAGTGACAATACGAACAGGAGTGGAGACAGGGGGCACCCCTGTCTTGTACCATTTGTGATTAAGAATTCTGAGGAGAGAACTCCATTTACCTTTACTCTAGCCGATGGAATTGAGTAACTCTGTTTTATCCATTTTAACATTTTCTCTCCTATTCCTATGTAGCGTAGGACAACAAACATATACTCCCATCTAACCCTGTCGAACGCTTTCTCTGCGTCAGTATTTAACAGGACCGTTGGTATCTTATTCTGATGTATTATGTGTATTAGGTTCAGTAACTTGGTCGTGTTGTCCCTTGCCTCTCGGGTTGGGACAAATCCAACCTGATCTAAATGGATCAATTTTGTCAGGTATTTCTGTAATCTTACTGCTATAATCTTTGTAAACATTTTGAAATCAGTATTCAACAATGAAATTGGTCTATAGCTTTTACAGGAGGAAGGGTCTTTCCCTTCTTTGGGGATTACCGTTATATGAGCATGTATGGTTTCTTTGGGGATACTATTCCCTGCACCCCATGAGTTAAACATATCTCTCATGAATTCTTTCAGGTATGGGATTAACTTTTTATAATAGTGTATAGTAAATCCGTCAGGACCAGGTGCCTTCCCTACTTTGATATTTTTAATAGTTTCCATTATCTCCGCTGCTGTAATTGGAGATTCAAGAATCTTACTCTCCTCTTCTGACAGTTGGGACATTTGTGAAGTTTGTACATATTCCTCCAACTGCGTATGTGGAACTATCGGGGTTTTCAAGTTATATAGGGTTTCATAATACTTTTTGAATTCTTGGGTTATCTGTTTAGGATAGGTGCATCTCTGTCCTGCATCGTTTACTATATGTGGTATATAAGATGTCAGGTTTTGGTCTCTAAGCGATCTTGCCAAAAGCCTTCCACATTTGTCCCCTGATTCATAGATATTTTTTTTAGTTTTCTGAATTGCAGCTTTGGCTCTGAAAGATAGGAGTTCATTAATATCCCTTCTTATTTTTAAAAGTTCTGCCTTTCCCTCTGTTGTCGGTGCGTGCTTGTGTTTTGCTTCTGCTTTATGTAAGGATTGGAGTAAATGGTTTAATTGTTTATTTCGTTGTTTTTTGATCCTAGACCCATGTTTAATTAATATCCCACGTATGACTGCTTTGTGAGTTTCCCATATTATACCTGGATCTGAGTCTTCCGTGATATTAGTCAGAAAAAAGAATTCTATTTCTGATTCTACTTCTGCCATAGTCTCACGGTCCTGTAAAAGACTTTCGTTCAATCTCCAAGTTGTTTCTCTCCTTTCTCTTTTGTTTGGTAACTCATAAGTTAATATAATTGGGGCATGGTCGGACCAAGTCACTGAACCTATCTTTATATCTTTTATAGCGTGTAGTTGACTGTGTGGAATTAGAAAATAATCTATACGGGAGTATTGTTGATGTAGGGAGGAATAAAATGAGTAGTCTCTTTCTCCTGGATGTCTAAGACGCCATGCGTCTATTAATTGCCCTTACTGTAATATTTTGGCAAACTTTTTTTGTACCCTAACAGGGATTGAGGATACTCCCCGTGATGTATCCTCTGTTGGAATCAGAGGAATATTCAAATCTCCCCCTATTATTACTTGTCCTTCCCTAAACTCATTGAGCATATCCATCCCTCTACCCAGGAATCCATCCTGTTTTGTGTTTGGGACATACATGTTGACTAATGTAACTACGGTCTCCCGTATAGTCCCTTTTATAAATAAATAACGACCATTTGGGTCATTCAAGATTTGTTTACATTTCCAGGGCAGACTCCTTGATATCAGGATGGATACACCCCTTGACTTTGCCTCCAAGTTAGTTGCGTGGTAGACTATAGGGAAAAAATTATTGCCTAGCCTTGGGCATTTATCCTCTCTGAAGTGTGTCTCCTGTACCATTGCTATATCCACCTTTGATCTTTTCAAGTCATCTAATAAGATTTTCCTTTTTTCAGGCACATTAAGGCCCTTTGCATTAATAGATAAAATTCGTATGTTTTCCATTGTATTAACGGAAGAAAGTAAAAAAAAAAAAAAAGAAATTTATATCAAAACTTAAAACCCCCCGAAGGATGAGGGAGAGAAGGGGAAAATACCCGCTTGATCTCTCAGTTATAAGAGGTCACTAAGTAGCTTTGCGCTGAGTTGCTCCTCCAATTATTATTGGTTCTTTGAGCAGTTTCCTAAATGGGGTTATGGTTGGATTAGGCTAGAGAATGAAAGAAAAAAAAAAAACAGAAAAAACAATAAGATGAACTCTCCCCTCCCGCTCCCGGGTCCCGACACAGATCATTTCCATAGTCTAATGGCATTTATTTATATACATTCACTTTCTCCTTCGAACCCACCCTCCTCTCAATACATCTCTATCTCGCTCTTTAAGCTGAGGCTGGGAGGATGGAGAGAAAAAAAAAAAAAAATTAAACTCCCCCCTTCCCCCCCCCCTCCCCCTCAAAACCAGAAAAGAAGAAGGGGGGGTGGGGGGGGGGGAAGGGCAGGCAGAGGGGAAAACCCTCCCCCCTCACAACCCCCCCCACCCCCCCAGCCCCCCTCCAGGGACCAGTTTCATACCTCCTTCATCATTCACTGGTTCCCTCCCCTCTCTTAGTACTCCAGTCATTGAGCTGCTAGTTAAATCTTCCTCCATCCTCCATACTTCCCTAGAGAGATCTTACATCTTTAATCTCGCCAAAGAGAGAAAAAAAAAAAACAGGTGAGTGAACCCCCCAGTCTCCCTGTCTTATCACCCTCTTAGGGACCCCCTTAGTTCTGTCCTATTAAACTATTAAGTGCTTAAAAAAAAAAAAACCAGGAGGTGCTGTGCAATAAAATAAAATATAGATTGAATATTTATATTGTGTTTGTTTTGTGGAAACCACTTCCCCCTTTCTTATCTCTTGTTCCTTCTAATTCCTCTATTTACTTAGTGTATTCAATTATCTATTCATTTTGTGTAAAAAACCGTACCCACACCAAAAAAAAAAAAAAAAAAAAGAAGATAAGGGGGGGGGGGGAACCCAAAAAAAAAAAAAAAAAAAACCCCCACCAAAAAACTCACACCCTCTTTACTCAAAAGAGAACCATATCTCCCCACCTCTACAATCGTGTACGTGTTTCTAGTGATATTTATGGAAAACACCAAATAGCAAAACCAAACAAAAAAAAAAAAAAAAAGGGAAAGAAGGAGTAAAAAAAAAAAAAAAAAAAGAAATAAAAAGAGAAAACCCTCCTTCAGCTTATATGATCAATTAAGTCCGTGCAAAAGTTTATATTCTGTCCAAAGGGGTTAGGAACTCTACCCTCTGTCCCTCACCAGAGAAAAGAGAAAGGGGTGAGGTGTATATATCTTCAACAGTTAAGCAACATGGTACAACGTATTATTCACCCCTAGACAAGAGAGAGAGAAAGAATGGGGGATAAAATTGCGGAGAGAGGGAGATGCCAGGAGAACATAATATAAACATAATATAAATTATATGAATATGGCTTCCCTCTCCCCCTTCCAGAGACAGAAAAAAAAAAAAAAAAAAGGGGGGGGGGGTCAAATTCCCCCTTGCCCCCCACCCCATCCCCCTCTCCTCTCCATCTTAATCCTCAGTTTATCCAGGTTTCTCAAGCATGTACTGTCCTATTTCCATCCAGCCTCCTTTCACGGGGTCCCCCACTTGGGTACCCCCTTGTTCTTGGGGGAATTGCAAGCCAGTCTTGTACTTGTACAGGTTCAGTACCAAGAAAATCAAATAAGTTATGCAGGTCTTCTGGGGTACGAAGAACAAACGAGTTGCGTTCCTTAAAAAAAGTCACTGCTAATGGGTATCCCCATCTGTACTTGAATCCTAGCTGTTTTGCTCTTTCCAGCACTGGCCGTAATAAAGCTCTACGGTATAAAGTGGATTTAGACAGGTCCGGAAGTATCTTTATTTTGGCCCCTGCAATTTCAACAGAACCTGTAACCCAGGCTTTACGGAGAATCTCCTCTTTCTGTCTATAATAGTGTGTTTTACACACTATGTCTCGGGGTCTGTTGGGGTCAGTGCTTCTGAACCCCGCAACTCTGTGGACCCTGTCTATTTCCATGGGGGCCATAGGGTGAGAGGTAGGAGCTAGCAATCTTAGAAAAATATCTCTCACCTTCTCCTGTAGGTTTTCCCCTTCCTCCTCAGGGACACCTCTCAACTTCAAATTACCCCTGCGGCTCCGGTCTTCCAGATCTTCCATGTATAGTTGCATATTGATAGTAGCTTCAAACTGTGCTTCTGTAGTTTTCCTTATTTCGGCCACTTGTTCTTTAACTACAGTGATCTCAGTTTCCTTTGAAACAACTCTGTTTGATAACTGTGTCATGTCTTTACGGAGCTCTTGCATATCTGTCCGGTGTGTCTCCTCGATCCGCATAATCAAAGCCTCTATTTCCGCTTTTGTTGGAAGTGCTTTCAATAGGTCTTTGATATCCGGACTCTCCAGCTCCTGTTGTTTAGTGGGGTCTGGTCCAGCTCCCCTCACTGCTATTGCCTCCGAGCTTATAGTTTCCTCCGGCAGCTTTTCCCCTCTCTCTGTGTGATGTATACCTTGTGTGTTCAGTTTGGTCTGTGTGCCCGCACGTGCCGCCGCCATCTTGACTTCAGGCGTTCCAGGCAGCTGATGGGAAAAGTATTGTTTAATGTCTCCTGATCTCCTCTGCGGGTGGCGCCTTTCTGCAGCCGAGCGGTCGCTAGTCGAGCGGGTTACCGGGCGGGTCCTGGCCAGTTTGCTTGTTTGCATGCCGCGCTAACAGTGCCGTGTCGGGCTGGTCCGGGAGCGTGGCGGTCGGGAGCTTCACTCAGACGTCCTCACATCACGCCCTCTCCAAGCCACTCCCCCCCGTCCTTGTCTTGCTTTATTTTTGCTTTCATTATTGAGCTGCAATCACATTGCATTTATTGGTTGAAGTTGTATCGTTATGTAAAGTTATCTTTTTGTGTCATCTCAAGTCTGATCATTTATCGTGATTATATGTCTCGTGAATAAATATTTTATATATATTCCATACTGTAGACTGTTTTCACTAAGATTGGTATATGCTTTTAAAAAGAAATTAATCAATAAAAAGAATTCGCTACATATTGATTAACAGACATAAGTGAAGATTCTCCTTCCTCATAGATCTTTGCTTATTATTAACCATAAATAGACACTGTTATATTCAGAGCAGTATAAACATTCTGATATAATGGAGGCACAGCGAGATATTATTAATTTATTATTAATTTCTGACATAAGAATGTAGTATTCTGTGGCTGAAGGTACATTAGTCATTCACATTATACAGAAGTATAAGTGTCGGCCATAAAAGACCCCAAAAATTAGCCCACATGCGTTGACCTGACAGCTAAGAACGTAGTATTCTGTGGCTGAAGGTACATTAGGCATTCACACAGGATACAGAAGTAAGTGTCGGCCAGTATAGGCCCCAAAAATTAGCCCACATGGGTTTAACTGACAGCTAAGAACGTAGTGTATTTGATGGGTAGAGGTACATTAGGCATTCACGGTATACAGAAGTAAGTGTCGGCCTGTATAGGCCCCAAAAAATAGCCCACATGGGTTTAACTGACAGCTAAGAAAGTATTGTATTTGATGGCTAGAGGTACATTAGTCATTTACAGTATACAGAAGTAAGTGTCGGCCTGTATAGGCCCCAAACATTAGCCCACATGGGTGTAACTGACAGCTAAGAACGTAGTGTATTTGATGGCTAGAGGTACATTAGGCATTCACACAGGATACAGAAGTAAGTGTCGGCCTTTATAGGCCCCAAAAATTAGCCCACATGGGTTTAACTGACAGCTAAGAATGTAGTGTATTTGATGGCTAGAGGTACATTAGGCATTCACACAGGATACAGAAGTAAGAGTCGGCCAGTATTGGCCCCAAAAATTAGCCCACATGGGTTTACCTGACAGCTAAGAATGCTGTATTCTGTGGCTGGAGGTACATTAGGCATTCACATGATACAGAAGTGAGTGTCGGCCAATAAAAGGCCCCAAAAAATAGCCCACATGTGTTTGCCTGACAGCTTAGAATGTATTATTCTGTGGCTGAAGGTACATTAGGCATTCACATGATACAGAAGTATAAGTGCCAGCCATAAAAGGCCCCAAAAATTAGCCCACATGTTAAGAATGTAGTATTCTGTGGCTGATGGTACATTAGGCATTCACACAGGATACAGAAGTAAGTGTCGGCCAGTATAGGCCCCAAAAATTAGCCCACATGCTTTTACCTGACAGCTAAGAACGTAGTATTCTGTGGCTGAAGGTACATTAGGCATTCACATGATACAGAAGTAAGTGTCAGCCAGTATAGGCCCCAAAAATTAGCCTACAAGGGTTAAACTGACAGCTAAGAACGTAGTGTATTTGATGGCTAGAGGTACATTAGGCATTCACGGTATACAGAAGTAAGTGTCGGCCTGTATAGGCCCCAAAAATAAGCCCACATGGGTTTAACTGACAGCTAAGAACGTAGTGTATTTGATGGCTAGAGGTACATTAGGCATTTAGAGTATAAAGAAGTAAGTGTCTGCCTTTATAGGCCCCACAAATTAGCCAACAAGGGTGTAACTAACAGCTAAGAACGTAGTGTATTTGATGGCTAGAGGTACATTAGGTTTCACACAGGATACAGAAGTAAGTGTCGGCCTGTTTAGGCCCCAAAAAATAGCCCACATGGGTTTAAATGACGGCTAAGAACGTAGTGTATTTGATGGCTAGAGGTATATTAGGCATTCACAGTATACAGAAGTAAGTGTCAGCCTGTATAGGCCCCAAAAATTAGCCCACATGGGTTTAACTGACAGCTAAGAATGTAGTGTATTTGATGGCTAGAGGTACATTAGGCATTCACACAGGATATAGAAGTAAGTGTCGGCCAGTGTTGGCCCCAAAAGTTAGCCCACATGGATTTACCTGACAGCTAAGAATGCTGTATTCTGTGGCTGAAGGTACATTAGGCATTCACATGATACAGAAGTGAGTTTCGGCCTTAAAAGGCCCCAAAAAATAGCCCACATGCGTTTGCCTGACAGCTAAGAATGTAGTATTCTGTGGCTGAAGGTACATTAGGCATTCATATGATACAGAAGTATAAGTGTTGGCCATAAAAGGCCCCAAAATTAGCCCACATGCATTTACCTCACAGCTAAGAACGTAGTATTCTTTGGCTGAAGGTACATTAGGCGTTCACATGATCCAGAAGTAGGTGTCGGCCATAAAAGGCCCCAAAAATTAGCCCACATGCGTTTACCTGACAGCTAAGAAAGTAGTATTCTGTGGCTGAAGGTACATTAGGCATTCACACAGGATACAGAAGTAATTGTTGGCCTGTATAGGCCCCAAAAAATAGCCCACATGGGTTTAACTGACAGCTAAGAACGTAGTGTATTTGATGGCTAGAGGTACATTAGGCATTTACAGTATACAGAAGTGTCGGCCTGTATAGGCCCCAAAAATTAACCCACATGGGTTTAACTGACAGCTAAGAACGTAGTGTATTTGATGGCTAGAGGTACATTAGGCATTCACAGTATACAGAAGTAAGTGTCGGCCTGTATAGGCCTGAAAAATTAGCCCACATGGGTTTAACTGACAGCTAAGAACGTAGTGTATTTGATGGCTAGAGTTACATTAGGCATTCACAAAGGATACAGAAGTAAGTGTCGGCCTGTATAGGCACCAAAAATTAGCCCACATGGGTTTACCTGACAGCTCAGAATACTGTATTCTGTGGCTAAAGGTACATTAGGCATTCACATGATACAGAAGTGAGTGTTGGCCATAAAAGGCCCCAAAAATAAGCCCACATGCGTTTGCCTGACAGCTAAGAGCGTAGTGTATTTGATGGCTAGAGGTACATTAGGAATTCACAGTGTACAGAAGTAAGTGTCGACCTGTATAGCCCCGAAAAATTAGCACACATGGGTTTAACTGACAGCTAAGACGTAGTGTATTTGAGGGCTAGAGGTACATTAGGCATTCACAGTATACAGAAGTAAGTGTCGGCCTGTATAGGCCCGAAAAATTAGCCCACATGGGTTTAACTGACAGCTAAGAACGTAGTGTATTTGATGGCTAGAGGTACATTAGGCGTTCACACAAGATACAGAAGTAAGTGTCGGCCTGTATAGGCCCCAAAAATTAGCCCACATGGGTTTACCTGACAGCTAAGAATACTGTATTCTGTGGCTAAAGGTACATTAGGCATTCACATGATACAGAAGTGAGTGTCGGCAAAAAAACGCCCCAAAAATTGCCCACATGCATTTGCCTGACAGCTAAGAATGTAGTATTCTTTGGCTGAAGGTACATTAGGCATTCACATGATATAGAAGTATAAGTGTCGGCCATAAAAGACCCCAAAAATTAGCCCGCATGCGTTTACCTGACAGCTAAGAACGTAGTATTCTGTGAATGAAGGTACATTAGGCATTCACATGATACAGAAGTGAGTGTCGGCCATAAAAGGCCCCAAAAATTATCCCACATGCCTTTACCAGACAGCTAAGAATGTAGTATTCTGTGGCTGAAGGTACATTAGGCATTCACACAGGATACAGAAGTAAGTGTCAGCCAGTATAGGCCCCAAAAATTTGCCCACATGGGTTTACCTGACAGCTAAGAACGTAGTGTATTTTATGGCTAGAGGTACATTAGGCATTTACAGTATACAGAAGTAAGTGTTGCCCTGTAAAATCCCACATGGGTTTACCTGACAGCTTAGAACGTAGTGTATTTGATGGCTAGAGGTACATTAGGCATTCACACAGGATACAGAAGTAAGTGTCGGCCTGTATAGACCCAAAAATTTGCCCACATGGGTTTAACAGGCAGCTAAGAATGTAGTGTATTTGATGGCTAGAAGTACATTAGGCATTCACACAGTATACATAAGTAAGTGTCGGCCTGTATAGGCCCCAAAAATTAGCCCACATGGGTTTAACTGACAACTAAGAACGTAGGGTATTTGACGGCTAGAAGTACATTAGGCATTTACAGTATACAGAAGTAAGTGTCGGCCTGTAAAAGCCCACATGGGTTTACCTGACAGCTTAGAACGTAGTGTATTTGATGGCTAGAGGTACATTAGGCATTCACACAGGATACAGAAGTAAGTGTCGGCCTGTATAGGCCCAAATATTTGCCCACATGGGTTTAACTGACAGCTAAGAACATAGTGTATTTGATGGCTAGAGGTACATTAGGCATTCACACAGGATACAGAAGTAAGTTTCGGCCGGTATTGACCCCAAAAATTAGCCCACATGGGTTTACCTGACAGCTAAGAATGCTGTATTCTGTGGCTGAAGGTACATTAGGCATTCACATGATACAGAAGTAAGTGTCGGCCATAAAAGGCCCCAAAAAAAAACCCACATGCGTTTACCTGACAGCTAAGAATGTAGTATTCTGTGGCTGAAGGTACATTAGGCATTCACACAGGATACAGAAGTAAGTGTCAGCCAGTATAGGCCCCAAAAATTTGCCCACATGGGTTTACCTGACAGCTAAGAACGTAGTGTATTTTATGGCTAGAGGTACATTAGGCATTTACAGTATACAGAAGTAAGTGTTGCCCTGTAAAATCCCACATGGGTTTACCTGACAGCTTAGAACGTAGTGTATTTGATGGCTAGAGGTACATTAGGCATTCACACAGGATACAGAAGTAAGTGTCGGCCTGTATAGACCCAAAAATTTGCCCACATGGGTTTAACAGGCAGCTAAGAATGTAGTGTATTTGATGGCTAGAAGTACATTAGGCATTCACACAGTATACATAAGTAAGTGTCGGCCTGTATAGGCCCCAAAAATTAGCCCACATGGGTTTAACTGACAACTAAGAACGTAGGGTATTTGACGGCTAGAAGTACATTAGGCATTTACAGTATACAGAAGTAAGTGTCGGCCTGTAAAAGCCCACATGGGTTTACCTGACAGCTTAGAACGTAGTGTATTTGATGGCTAGAGGTACATTAGGCATTCACACAGGATACAGAAGTAAGTGTCGGCCTGTATAGGCCCAAAAATTTGCCCACATGGGTTTAACTGACAGCTAAGAACATAGTGTATTTGATGGCTAGAGGTACATTAGGCATTCACACAGGATACAGAAGTAAGTGTCGGCCGGTATTGACCCCAAAAATTAGCCCACATGGGTTTACCTGACAGCTAAGAATGCTGTATTCTGTGGCTGAAGGTACATTAGGCATTCACATGATACAGAAGTAAGTGTCGGCCATAAAAGGCCCCAAAAAAAAACCCACATGCGTTTACCTGACAGCTAAGAATGTAGTATTCTGTGGCTGAAGGTACATTAGGCATTCATATGCTATAGAAGTATAAGTGTCGGCCATAAAAGGCCCCAAAAATTAGCCCACATGCGTTTACCTACCAGCGAAGAACGTAGTATTCTGCGGCTGAAAGTACATTAGGCATTCACATGATACAGAAGTAAGTGTCAGCCAAAAAAGGCCCCAAAAATCAGCCCACATGCGTTTACCTGACAGCTAAGAACATAGTATTCTGTGGCTGAAGGTACATTAGGCATTCACATAACAGCCTAATGTACCTTCAGCCAAAGAATACTACATTCTTAGCTGTCAGACACTGGATGGGGGGCAAGCCAACATTTCCATTGCAAATTGTGCAAGCTCTGTCCACAGGTCAAGGCTGCCCACCCAGTAGTCCAGGGGTTCATCACTCCTCAGAGCATCCACATTGGCCGTTAACCCGATGTAGTCGGACACCTGTCGGTCTAGACGTTCCTTGTTGCTGGATCCGGTGTACAGCTGTCGATGGTTCGGCTTAAAGAAGGATCTCATATCTGAAGTGACCAAGACATCTTCAAACTGACCTCTTCTTGCAGGCGCTGTTGGATTGCTACCCGCAACTGTCTCTCTGTGACTGGAAATTCCATTTTATGTTTGTACCGGGGGTCTAAGTATGTTTCCACCCAGTACTGGTCCTTGACCTTTATGCTTTTTATACGGGGGTCCCCCTTAAAACACTGGAGCATGAAGGCCCCCATTCGCACTAAACTGGAAGCGGTGTAGTGGCCTGCTTCCATATCATCATCCAGGATAATGTCGTCCTCGTTCTCCTCCCCCATTCACGGATAACACCAGGGATCCCAGAAAGGTTTAAAGCATGCTCTTCTTGCTTCTCCTCATCCCCCCCAGCACCATCCTCCTCTGACTCCTCTTCAGACTCCTGCTGTTGATTTGTCTCAGATGGAGTAGCACCCACTGGGAATTCATCCAACATTGCGACTTCCTCATCTTCCTGCTCCTGCTCCTCGACGGCTTTATGTAATGTTCTGGTACCTCTGGTACCCTTATTTCCACATTTCTCTCTTAATATTGCGTCCCATCTTGCTATCCAAATGGGACGCATACACCTTTAAGGGCAATGACATCATCGCCGAGCGCCGCTTTGAGCGGCTATTTCAATCGCCGGCTTTCTCTCACTCATTGCTCGTTCAAACCGCATGTTCACCGCACCTTCTCTTGTGAAGCTGGAGCTGCTGGCTATTCCCTTTGCCTGAACTGAACCGGAACCTCGCTGCCGATCCCTATCTCGCTACTGGATCACCTCTCACTACTGAACTTTGTTACTACTACCTCTAGTGATAAGTACCCCACAGGGGATTCCTTACTAACCTGCACTTCTACTGTCATCTACTGCATATACCAGGACTATCTCTATCTAAGCTATTTCCTATCATCTGCATAGACTGTTAGCTCTTGGGACTACCATCAACTATCCTTGCACTAGGTTACTCTGTCTTGTATACTCCATCTGCTGTCCCCTACCATCTGCACTATACTTGACATTAGAACCTATCTGCTTACTACCATCACCTAAACACTCTCCTAATACTACTCCTAGGTGCTCACCATACTATAGCCTGTCTCTCACCTATATACTCTCACATATTCCATCCCTCCATTAACATCAGATTGAGTGTAAGTATATTGCATAAACAGGCTGTGCACAGTGATGAAGTCCTGAGAGTTGGATATGTTTGTTCAACAGAATCTCTACACGACTACTGAGTGTGACAATTCTGCAGCTGCAAATCCATCCACTAACAAAAACGCATGAGCGTTACACTTTATCAATGACACGACGCAATGCACACTCCAGAAAGAAGGCATAAGGTATGATGTCTTTTATGGCGCCCTGGCCGTGACCGACCAGTTTGGTGATCTCATCGAATGGCTGCATAAGTCTGCATGCATCCCGCATGAGCAGCCACTGGCGAGGTGAAAAAAACCCAAGCTCCCCAGAACCTGTCCTACAGTTCGTACAGGTAGTCGTTAACTGCACGTTTCTGCTGGAGCAGCCTATCAAGCATATGCAACGTTGAGTTCCATCATGTCGGGCAGTCACAAATAAGACGCCTGAGGGGCAGGTTGTGTTGCCGCTGAATGTCAGCAAGGCAAACCATGGCTGTGTAAGATCTTCTGAAATGGCCCAAGATTTTCCTGGCCTGCCGCAAGATGTCCTGGACCCCAGGGTATTTGGCAACGAATCGCTGCACCACCAAGTTCACGACGTGTGCCATGCATGGCACGTGTGTTATTCTGCCCTGTTTCAGCGCGCTCAGCAGATTGGCTCCGTTGTCGCACACCACTTTACAAACTGTCAAATTCAGCGGTGTCAGCCACTGATCGGCCTGTGAACGCAAAGCTGAAAGGAGTGCAGGACCAGTGTGGCTCTTGGCTTCCAGGCACAACAGACGCAGCACAGCATGGCAACATCTCACCTGGCATGTGGAATAGGTTCTGGGGATCTTGGGCGGCGCAGCAGAAGAGACGGTAGCAGCTGAAGAGGAGGAGTCAGCCCAGGAGGAGAGGGAGGATGGAGGAGGAGGAGGAGAAGAAGAGGCAGGCCTGCATGCAATCCGTGGCGGTACAGCCAAATCTACATGGGTGACACGGGTTACATGCTTGACGGCCGTCAGAAGGTTCACCCAGTGGGCAGTAAAATTGATATACCTTCCCTGCCCGTGTTTACTAGACCATGTGTCTGTGGTCAGATGTATCTTGGCACCAATACTGTGTGCCAGAGATATATTCACTTGCCGCTGAACATGGCCATACAGCTCTGGAATGCCCTTCTGCGAGAAATATTTCCTGCCTGGGACCTTCCATTGTGGTGTTCCAATGGCCACAAATTTATGAAAGGCCTCTGAGTCCACCAGTTCATATGGCAGTAGTTGGCGGGCCATCAGTTCCGACAAGCCAGCAGTCAAATGTTGGGCAAGAGGGTTATCCGGCGTTATCATTTTTTTACGCTCCAACATTTGGGCCACAGAAGCCTTAGTTTTTCCAGAACAATGTGACGACGGCATCATGGAAGGTGGAGTGGAGGACAAATGTGAGGAGAGACGAGAAGGAGAAGAAGAGGCTGGAGGGTGAAAGCCTGGATTGTGGCTTTGTGGGTTCTGACGGTGTTGCTCCCACTTGGCTCGGTGATGGGAGTTCAGGTGCCTTCTTAAGGCGGTCGTCCCTAGGTGAATGTTGGGCTTACCGCGACTTATGCGTTGACTGCAAAGGCTGCAGATGGCAACACTGTTGTCAGCAACGGACACATTAAAAAAATCCCACACTGCGGAGCCATGTGCCGGCGTCCTGGGACCGCCAGATATGACTGTACATGGTTGATGGCTCGCTCCTGATACATTTGCAGTCTGCTTTGTACCTCTTGTGCAATGCAAGTTCTGCCTGCCTCTCCTTCCTATCTGCCGGTCCGTCTCTCCCTCTGAACTCCCCTCCTCTTCCTCTCTTGTGGCCACCCACGTGACGTCCATAGACACGTCGTCATCATCCACGTCACCTTCCCCACCACTAACATTCGAGATCTCAGAGTAGGCGCTAACAGCGGGGACCAACTTCCTTGGGCTGATCTGGGTACTGTTGTCAGACTGCTGAGTGGCGGCTGTTGCTACCTCCCCTTTCTGATCTGATGCCAGCAATGGCTGCACATCGCAAATGTCTTGTGATGGATCGGAAAATAATTCCAGAGACTCAAGCGGAGGGTATGTGGTGGTGATGGTGTTTGTGGTGGTGTCTTTGGGGGTGCAAACAGCAGAGAGTGAAGAGGGTTCAGATAGAGAGGATGAGGAGGGTGCAGAAGAGGAAGGCAGAGCCACTCAATCAAGTCTGGTGTGTCCTTTGACGTAATCGAACGCACCTTCTGAAACTTCACACTTTTACTCCGGCCTACTGATCCTGCCCTATCCCTACCACCCCTGCGTAAGTGTCTGCCTCTTCCTCTGCCTGTCATGTTTTTAAATTACCCTGTGACAAAAGTGTCTAGAAAATCGCAGTATATCTGGAAAAAGGTATATAACACCCCGCTTCAATCTGTGGTATTGGGGGCCACAGGTTTATCACACCAGTTCTACAAATAATTGGCCAGTAACTGTTGTCACTGTGTGTAGCACAGTTAACACAGCAAAAGAGGCCACATTTTTGCAGGACTAAAACACAATCTTAGAAAAGTATACTGTTAAATAACACCCCACTTCAATATGTGATATTGGGGGGGCCACAGTTTTATCACAACAGTTCTACAAATAATTGGCCAGTAACTGTTGTCACTGTGTGTAGCACAGTTAACACAGCAAAAGAGGCCAAATGTTTGCAGGACTAAAATACACTCTTAGAAAAGTAACACCCCACTTCAATATGTGGTATTGGGGGCCACTGGTTTATCACACTAGTTGTTCAAATAATTGGCCAGTGAGTTTGGCACTGTGTGTATCAGAATTAACACAGCAAAAGAGGCAATATTGTTGCAGGACACAACACTTGTAAAAGTATACTCAGATAACTCCCCACTTCAATATGTGGTATTGGGGGGCCACTGGTCTATCACACCAGTTGTTCAAAAAATTGGCCAGGGAGTTTGGTACTATGTGTATCAGACTGAACACAGCAAAAGAGGCAATATTGTTGCAGGACACAAATACACTTATGAAAGTATACTCAGATAACACCCCGCTTCAATCTGTGGTATTGGGGGGCCACAGGTTTATTACACCAGTTCTACAAATAATTGGCCAGTAACTGTCATCACTGTGTGTAGCAGAGTTAACACAGCAACAGAGGCCAGATGTTTGCAGGACTAAAATACACTCTTAGAAAAGTATACTGTTAAATAACACCCCACTTCAATATGTGGTATTGGGGGGCCACTGGTCTATCACACCAGTTTTTCAAAAAATTGGCCAGGGAGTTTGGCACTGTGTGTATCAGACTGAATGCAGCAAAAGAGGCAATATTGTTGCAGGACACAAAAAAAATTGTAAAAGTATATTCAGATAACACCCCACTTCAATATGTGGTATTGGGGGGCCACTGGTCTATCACATCAGTTGTTCAAAAAATTGGCCAGGGAGTTTGGCACTGTGTGTATCAGACTGAACGCAGTAAAAGAGGCAATATTGTTGCAGGACACAAATACAATTATGAAAGTATACTCAGATAACACCCCGCTTCAATCTGTGGTATTGGGGGGCCACAGGTTTATTACACCAGTTCTACAAATAATTGGCCAGTAACTGTTGTCACTGTGTGTAGCAAAGTTAACACAGCAACACAGGCCAAATGTTTGCAGGACTAAAATACACTCTTAGAAAAGTATACTGTTAAATAACACCCCACTTCAATATGTGGTATTGGGGGGCCACTGGTCTTTCACACCAGTTGTTCAAAATATTGGCCAGGGAGTTTGGCACTGTGTGTATCAGACTGAACGCAGCAAAAGAGGCAATATTGTTGCAGGACACAAATACACTTGTAAAAGTATACTCAGATAACACCCCACTTCAATATGTGGTATTGGGGGGGGGGGGACACTGGTCTATCACACATTAAAAGTGCTTTTGTCACTGTTTGTAGTATTGCTGCAGCAACGCTCAGTCACCACACCTGTCACAATGCTGCACAATGCACAATAATACTACTAATCCACTATAATATGCTTTCTACAAAGTATTTTATACCGTGGATTACCCCCCTCCCCCCCCCCCCCCTATATAGTGCACTGCACAGCAATACCAAAAAAATTGCAGCCCTTTAAATGACTTTTGTGGACATTAACAGAGTGATTTGTGTCACTGCTGCCGATCTCTAACTGCCCCTAAAGCACAGACTGGATACCTGTCCCTAACCTGAAAAGATACTAGTAGACCTATACCGAAATACCAGCCCTGAAAAGGACTTTTGTGGACATTAACAGAGCGATTTGTGTCACTGCTGCCGATCTCTAACTGCCCCTAAAGCAGCAACTGGATACCTGCCCCTAACCTGAAAAGATACTAGTAGACCTATACCGAAATACCAGCCCTGAAAAGGACTTTTGTGGATCTTAACAGAGCTATTTGTGTCTGGCAATCTCTCCCTGATGCATACAGCAGACCTCTCCCTACGCTGGCAAAAAGCAGAATGTGAAATGGCCGACAGCTCAGGTCTATTTATAAGGTAGGGGGCATGTCCATGTGCTGAAATGTTTTAATTGGCTGTCCCATTCCACGGCTGTGTCATTGGTCAAAGTTCTCCCCAATGTAAACTAATATGGCCGCCGCGAACAACGCCATGTGTTCGCAAATTTGGCGGGTAATGAACGAGCAAAATTTGCCACAAACTGACCGCGGGGCGAACCGCAAGGCCATCTCTAATGGAGACTCCTCATATCATAGTATATCAAACCAGAGATTTATTAAAAAGTAAATTGGCCACTTACACAATGTCCAGTAGATATCAGCATGTAACAGCATGTAAAATCGATGTGACAGTAGCTCTGGACTCCCAAAAGATGGCCGCCGAATCCTCCACAGATACAAGCGACACGCCAGCCAAGCCCCGCCTACATGTTTCGTCATACACAGATGTCATCAGGGGGGGGCGTGGCCGGCGATACTCTTTGCAATCTTATATGCTGGAGGAAGGAGGGGCACACAATCGGAGACAGGAAGCAGAATGAGCTGCGTTCCAGCAGACCGGAAGTATAAACCCACACACCAGGGTCACCACCGACAATCGCCCGCAATTCCTAATTATAAAAAGTTTTATTTAATATATTGTATAAATACAATGCTTCCCACACTTGAGTCTGAATGTAAATACATATCAAGCATGTTTTTGAAAATCCCCTAGGGGTGGGCCTTTATAGGTCACTCAGAAAAAGTTGTATAGAAAATAATTATTGAATATAATATTTTATTAATACATGAAAATGTAAAAAAATGACATACAAAAATATACAAAAATATAGAAGTAGCAAGTAGCAATTAAAATTTGGGCAAAACTGGTGTGGATATATAGATGTACATATACACTCAACCAACTATTCCATGTATGATCCGACGTTTCGAGGTGAGGACCTCTTCTTCAGGGACTGTACTGGAAATAGTTATTTCTGCAGATATTAAAAAAAGGGCAGAAGTATCATAATAAACAACTGTCAGTTAATGAACTATCACAGTAAAATGTAGATATAATGTATTTTATGTAAATACATATACTCATTATGTCAAATAAGACCATTAGAAAAAAGATACAAAATGGACTTACATGGTTGGTGGAAACATGAACATCAATAAATTGTTTTGCCGTTAGATAAAAACACAGATTTTCTGACAACACCCACAGGAACTAGTGGTTATTGTATGTGGAGAAGGTTTGGTGCAAGCATAGGGCCAAAGTAGTGCCAATTGCCAAACGAACATGCGACAAAAAGGAATGTGCAGGCTGGGGGCCAAGTGTCACAACTGGAGTCCAATAAGCCTGAACACATGGGCAGAGGCCAATCACTTTGTGCTGCAAAAAGTAGATGAACATATATAAATAAATGTCTAAAAATAGGGCAATTTGTTCTGTAAGTATATCATACACATGCATGCAGCAGAACAGATAGATGAAACAAAAAGAGATATACCCCCAACGGGAATTAATCATATCCTGGGGGGACCCATCAATCATGCCTTAAACAAGATCATATCTATAAAATAGCCTGATTTGAAAGAAAATACTCTCCATACATATGAAGGACCCAGCCGATCGCTGATCGCTACAGCAAGTGGCCAGCGGTCGGTAGGTTCAATTCATCTATTGGGTATGTTGTTACACCGGGTATGGCAAAGTCAAATCCAAAAAGAAGAAAAGATAATGGCCCCAAAGGATGATATATACTAACCTTGGATACGTATTAAACCGGCAAACCTTCTCCCAGCAATGGATGTGCAGAATAATCCATGCCGGGAGTGGTGCCTATATAGTGGTATTGTCAGGTGAGAGCAATCACTATGATTGCGTCTCATCCCCCTGACAGCTGTGGGCTCCCTGGGCGGTGCTCGCCAGACCCGCCCCCAGCCCGACCCCGACGCGCACAGGATGTCGGCAGGGCATCTCCCACCAGCACGGGATATGACGCCGCTCCCGCGTGATGACGCAGGTGACGGCGTGTCCCGGAAGCTGAGAGGACATCCTTTGGATGTCAGCAGAGTAGGTCTCAGCCGCCGGAAATCACGGGACCATGGAGCTGGTCCCAAACCCCGTGCTGGGTTGGACACAGGACTCCCAGGATGCACAAAGAAGATCGCATGAATATTGAAAAATAATAATATGGTAAAAAAAAAAAAAAAAACATAATAAAGTAAAGGACAGAGATACACATTAAATCTGTCCATTCTGTAGCTCAACAATAATGTCGGGCTAATGATTTCAGCATAAACCACATCAATTATAATGATACAGAAAAATGGGCACCACAGTTAACAAGGCACTTGCTTGTAAATAAAAAGTACTTAGAATACAATAATTAAAAAACCATTGCTATATTTTCAAGGGTGAGGTGGGGGCTCATTGGAGCATCCAAATATGTCCGCTGTGGGTGGTGTCAGTCCCTGTTTTTTTACACAAATTTATTACATAGATGTTTATGCACAGACATCAGAATCAAAGGGGGCATAAGGTGATGGCAAGCAAGCAGTATTAAATAGATAACTAAATGGAGGGTAAATTTAAATGGAGATGATAGTGTGACCCACAATAATGTCTACTGTATGGAAAATTGAGAGGTGAATAAAGTATTCATTTTTCCATACCTCCAGATACGAAACCCTCCAAAAAGGGCCTAAACGACACCATGTCATTGAGGCCCGGGGGTTCTGTAGCTTTCAGAGAATGGATCCACCTCAGCTCCAATTGGAGGAGGCGCTTTATAATTGGGGGGAGTACCGCGCTTTAAAGTGCTTAATGTAACATCAATTAAATCATATAAATATGTGAAAAAAGTGTCTTAGTGCTTCTCAATATAATATTCACAAATTGTGTATCACAATGTTCAAAATAAATACAATCAAATATAGATCCTTTAATTCATAAATAATTAGGTGGTAAATTCTACTAAATAAAATTAATCTTACTTAAAACAACAATACATAGACAATATAAAGTGACAAAAATTGTATATAAACTTCTTAATAAGTGACCATCTAATAAAATTATTTTTGTGCTCTTAAATAAGTGGTTTCAATATAAAGTGCTGAAGTGTCCTTTAGATAAATATATAAATATGTCGTGATCAGCAAAATCTTCTTATCCAAATTTCACATGCAGGTGCTCTTTTGTGCGGTGCCCACTAGGTGTCCTAAGCGCTCACCTCAATGCTCTTTAAAACAAGCCTTAAGTTGTATGCCTCAGCGTACTACTCCTTCCTCCTTATTGGCATATAGGTACCATAATGAATTATCAATTTTTTCTCCCTTATATATGCAGCAATACACCAGGGGATATTTGCGGTCCTTTGTATCTCCAAAAAATCAAAGCGGGCCAAAAATAGTGAAGTACGTCCCGTATATTTTATTAAATAAATAAGAGTAACACTTACATTGTATTCCGTCTTGTTCAAAGCATAACAAACAATTCTTTCCAATTCGAGGAGGCGCTTGTTCCAGCCGCCTCCCCTGGAACTGGGATGGACTCGATCCAAAGCCATAAATTTGATTTTGGGAAATTTTCCGCCATGTACTGTAGAGACATGGCGGCCTAGAGGTAAATCGGGGTCACACTTGCGCATGCTCCAAATATGTTTGTACATTCGTTTCCATAGTTCTAACTTGGTCTTGCCAACATAAAAGCACTTGCATTCGCAGGTTAAAAGATAAACAATTCCGATAGTTCGGCAATTAACAAAATGTTTGGCCTTAAATTTTATGCCATTAGGGAGGATGGGGTCCTGTCCGGTATGCATGAATTTACAATAATGGCACTCGCCACACATAAAAGTACCTTTGTACTTACATGGATCAAAGTTAGGCTGGCTTTTTAGTTCACTACGGACTAATTTGTCCTTTAAGGCCGGAGCCTGTCTGTATGTAATTTGAGGTCTCTGAGGGAGATGTGGGCTTAAGGCCGGGACTAATGCTAAAATATGCCAATATTTGGTGACTATATTTCGTAAATCCTGATATTGTTGAGTGTAGCCGGTGATTATTCTCAATGTATTGTTATTTTTTCGGACCTTAGGGACAAGCAGTGATTCTCTATCACTAGCTAATGCTTTCCTGTAGGCTGATTTGAGCAGCTTGTGGGAGTATCCTCTTGCCAATAGTCTATCTCTCAGGCCAGTAGCTGCTGTTTTAAAGGTGTCCACGTCGGTGCAATTCCGACGTAGACGCAGGTACTGGCCCGTCGGAATTGAGCGAATAAGGGGTTGAGGGTGGAAACTTGTAGCGTGGAGGATGGTGTTCCCGGCCGTGGGCTTACGATAAAGCCCACTGCGGAGAACACCATCCCCATCGCAAAACACCTCAACGTCCAAAAAAGTTATTTTGGTGGCATCAGCATGCATAGTGAATTTCAGATTGAATTCATTGCGGTTTAGTCTTTCTATGCATCTATCAAGGAGTTCTCTCGAACCATCCCAAATTACAAAAACGTCATCGATATATCTCATCCATGTACGTATACAGTCTGTATACATCATGAAGCCATCGTCTGCCAAAAAGGTTTGCTCCCACTCCCCCAGGTACAGATTGGCGTAGGATGGGGCACAACAAGTCCCCATCGCTACGCCTTGCACCTGGAGGAACTGGGAGCCTTGAAAAGAAAACACATTATGTGTTAAAATGAACTCCAATAGGGACAGCATAAACTCCCCATATGCATCAAGTCCAGAACTGGTGGCGATCGTGTGGCGTACAGCTGCGACCCCCCTGGAATGGGGGATCGAGCTGTACAATGCCTCAACATCGATCGCCACCAGAAGACACCCAGGAGGAAGGGTGAGATCGTTAATTTTTTTGTAAGAAATGAATAGTGTCACGCGTATAAGATGAAAGTTTTGTGACATATGGCTTTAAAAATTTATCCATGACTTTGCTTGCATTATCCGTGATTGATCCGCACCCAGAAATAATAGGTCTACCTGGGGGGTCCCTGGGGTCCTTATGGACCTTTGGGAGGGCATAAAAGGTTGGAACCACCGGAAAAGCTGGACGAATGTACTCCCATGTGTCTTTAGTAATGAGGTTGTGTAGATAAGCTGTATCTACCAACTCATAAAATTGAGTATTGTATTTGTTAATAATATCCTTAGTGATGGGTCTATACCATTCAAGATTCTGTAAAATTTTATGACACATGTGGATGTACTGTGTGTCGTCCATTAGGACAATATTGCCCCCCTTATCCGATGGCTTAATAACAATAGATTGGTTATTTGCAAGGGAGTTTACAGCTTGTCTCTGTTGGGGCGTAATGTTGGATGTATGTAAAGGTTTAACCTTTAATTTGTCTATATCGTTGGAGACCATTCTAAGAAAAGCGTTTATATTAGAGTTTTGTATGGGCGGACATTTCTCTGACTTCTTCTTAACAGTGTGGTGAGGACATGGAGGCTCATTTTGTGCCGAATCGACACTCGCTAATAGCGAGGGAAGGTCGACACGGTCAATGAGATCCTCATTTTCTTCTAAAAGAGATATTAACGTTTCAAGAGCTGGATTATGAGGAGTGTTACGAGAAGTGACTTTGGACTCTTTATTGAATAAAACCTTAAAGTTAAGCTTACGAGCAAACAAATGCAGGTCCTTGACAAAATCAAATTTGTCAAGGCCTGCATTTGGACAAAAACTAAGTCCATTTTGGAGGGCTAAGGACTCATCCTCGGTCAAAATGTGACGCGACAGATTAATGATGGTGGCTTCTGTAGAGGGTAAACATAAAGTGTCTATAGGGGTTGTGAGGGAGTGGGGGGATGTGAGGAAAGTTGGAGTGCTTGCTGGTGTAGGATATCTAAAAAAGATGCATCTTGTAAATTAATAGTGCTAGAAATAGTGGGGGGGAGTTGAATGGGCATGGATGTTGTGGCGGATGAAATTTGGGGGGATTGTGATGCTGAAATATTATTTTCAACTGGTTGGTTTGTGCCAGGTGGTTTGAACAAAGGATATAGATTTTTAGATGTGAATTTTGTGTTAGGTTTTTTGGAGGAAGACTGATTCCCGTGTAGATCGCCCGGAAATGGTCTTTTAGGACGATCGTTGTTCGTCACTTTTTGATTTGGATGGGGATATTGAGTGCTCGGTGGCATGGGCTGATCAATTTTCCTATTAATGTTAGAGTTGAATTTTTTTGTTGTTGTCCAATCATATGCTTTCCCCAATTTAAATATAGTTCTGTCTCGATTGAGTTTTTTTTGTTTTTTACTCATAATATTTTTGTTAAATGTATCAAGGTGTTGTTTTTAATTTGGATTCCCGATCCCTAAATGTTTTATGGGTTTTCAAAGTTTGAATCTTCTCACAAAGTGAGGAGATTTCAACATCTAATTTCCTTGATCTTGAAGTATATTCGTCAATGAGGTGTTTCATTAAGGAACAAATTGCCCTATTTTTAGACATTTATTTATATATGTTCATCTACTTTTTGCAGCACAAAGTGATTGGCCTCTGCCCATCTGTTCAGGCTTATTGGACTCCAGTTGCGACACTTGGCCCCCAGCCTGCACATTCCTTTTTGTCGCATGTTCGTTTGGCACTACTTTGGCCCTATGCTTGCACCAAACCTTCTCCACATACAATAACCACTAGTTCCTGTGGGTGTTGTCAGAAAATCCGTGTTTTTATCTAACGGCAAAACAATTTATTGATGTTCATGTTTCCACCAACCATGTAAGTCCATTTTGTATCTTTTTTCTAATGGTCTTATTTGACATAATGAGTATATGTATTTACATAAAATACGTTATATCTACATTTTACTGTGATAGTTCATTAACTGACAGTTGTTTATTATGATACTTCTGCCCTTTTTTTAATATCTGCAGAAATAACTATTTCCAGTACAGTCCCTGAAGAAGAGGTCCTCACCTCGAAACGTCGGATCATACATGGAATAGTTGGTTGAGTGTATATGTACATCTATATATCCACACCAGTTTTTCCCAAATTTTAATTGCTACTTGCTACTTCTATATTTTTGTATATTTTTGTATGTCATTTTTTTACATTTTCATGTATTAATAAAATATTATATTCAATAATTATTTTCTATACAACTTTTTCTGAGTGACCTATAAAGTCCCACCCCTAGGGGATTTCCAAAAACATGCTCTATATATTGGGATGTGGCACTCATGTATAGGAACATAGCGGGAACACACCTACAAATTCAATTTTTGGTAGAAAATACCGTATCCCCGCTTGCTCCCACTGTGTTCCTTTTTGAGGTTCTTTCGGGTACAGGGTATCTCACATCTCTTGCCTGTCTAACTTCAATATATATTTTGGCCAGTTTTTACTGTCCACCTGAATCTTTTTGTTTTTCGTGTTAGTACTATTTATGTACATTGATTGTTATTGAACATTTTTTTACTATATTGCACAGACATCGTCCTAGTGGGCATCTACAATGTCCGGTTTTGTCGGTGACGATTGGGAGACTCTTATGTCTCAATACACAGAAGAATACAATCAGAAGGAATATATCGATATTGAGATATTTTCACGTTTCTTTCAACTGACAAAATTGCTAGAAAAAAAATCTTCATTTTTTTGGCATATTAAATCATTTGGGGATTACCTTAAAGAAAGCATTAACCCGTTTGGACTTAGAGTCCAAATTTTTCCTATATTAGATGACGTTAGTCCAACTTTCAAACTAAATTGGGAGCAATCACTTCGTGATTGCTCCGCCTCCTTAATGAAACACCTCATTGACGAATATACTTCAAGATCAAGGAAATTAGATGTTGAAATCTCCTCACTTTGTGAGAAGATTCAAACTTTGAAAACCCATAAAACATTTAGGGATCGGGAATCCAAATTAAAACAACACCTTGATACATTTAACAAAAATATTATGAGTAAAAAACAAAAAAAACTCAATCGAGACAGAACTATATTTAAATTGGGGAAAGCATATGATTGGACAACAACAAAAAAATTCAACACTAACATTAATAGGAAAATTGATCAGCCCATGCCACCGAGCACTCAATATCCCCATCCAAATCAAAAAGTGACGAACAACGATCGTCCTAAAAGACCATTTCCGGGCGATCTACACGGGAATCAGTCTTCCTCCAAAAAACCTAATACAAAATCCACATCTAAAAATCTATATCCTTTGTTCAAACCACCTGGCACAAACCAACCAGTTGAAAATAATATTTCATCATCACAATCCCCCCAAATTTCATCCGCCACAACATCCATGCCCATTCAACTCCCCCCCACTATTTCTAGCACTATTAATTTACAAGATGCATCTTTTTAGATATCCTACACCAGCAAGCACTCCAACTTTCCTCACATCCCCCCACTCCCTCACAACCCCTATAGACACTTTATGTTTACCCTCTACAGAAGCCACCATCATTAATCTGTCGCGTCACATTTTGACCGAGGATGAGTCCTTAGCCCTCCAAAAGGGACTTAGTTTTTGTCCAAATGCAGGCCTTGACAAATTTGATTTTGTGAAGGACCTGCATTTGTTTGCTCGTAAGCTTAACTTTAAGGTTTTATTCAATAAAGAGTCCAAAGTCACTTCTCGTAACACTCCTCATAATCCAGCTCTTGAAACGTTAATATCTCTTTTAGAAGAAAATAAGGATCTCATTGACCGTGTCGACCTTCCCTCGCTATTAGCGAGTGTAGATTCGGCACAAAATGAGCCTCCATGTCCTCACCCCACTGTTAAGAAGAAGTCAGAGAAATGTCCGCCCATACAAAACTCTAATATAAACGCTTTTCTTAGAATGGTCTCCAACGATATAGACAAATTAAAGGTTAAACCTTTACATACATCCAACATTACGCCCCAACAGAGACAAGCTGTAAACTCCCTTGCAAATAACCAATCTATTGTTATTAAGCCATCGGATAAGGGGGGCAATATTGTCCTAATGGACGACACACAGTACATCCACATGTGTCATAAAATTTTACAGAATCTTGAATGGTATAGACCCATCACTAAGGATATTATTAACAAATACAATACTCAATTTTATGAGTTGGTAGATACAGCTTATCTACACAACCTCATTACTAAAGACACATGGGAGTACATTCGTCCAGCTTTTCCGGTGGTTCCAACCTTTTATGCCCTCCCAAAGGTCCATAAGGACCCCAGGGACCCCCCAGGTAGACCTATTATTTCTGGGTGCGGATCAATCACGGATAATGCAAGCAAAGTCATGGATAAATTTTTAAAGCCATATGTCAAGAAACTTTCATCTTATACGCGTGACACTATTCATTTCTTACAAAAAATTAACGATCTCACCCTTCCTCCTGGGTGTCTTCTGGTGGCGATCGATGTTGAGGCATTGTACAGCTCGATCCCCCATTCCAGGGGGGTCGCAGCTGTACGCCACACGATCGCCACCAGTTCTGGACTTGATGCATATGGGGAGTTTATGCTGTCTCTATTGGAGTTCATTTTAACACATAATGTGTTTTCTTTTCAAGGCTCCCACTTCCTCCAGGTGCAAGGCGTAGCGATGGGGACTTGTTGTGCCCCATCCTACGCCAATCTGTACCTGGGGGAGTGGGAGCAAACCTTTTTGGCAGACGATGGCTTCATGATGTATACAGACTGTATACGTAGATGGATGAGATATATCGATGACGTTTTTGTAATTTGGGATGGTTCGAGAGAACTCCTTGATAGATGCATAGAAAGACTAAACCGCAATGAATTCAATCTGAAATTCACTATGCATGCTGATGCCACCAAAATAACTTTTTTGGACGTTGAGGTGTTTTGCGATGGGGATGGTGTTCTCCTCAGTGGGCTTTATCGTAAGCCCACGGCCGGGAACACCATCCTCCACGCTACAAGTTTCCACCCTCAACCCCTTATTCGCTCAATTCCGACGAGCCAGTACCTGCGTCTATGTCGGAATTGCACCGACGTGGACACCTTTAAAACAGCAGCTACTGGCCTGAGAGATAGACTATTGGCAAGAGGATACTCCCACAAGCTGCTCAAATCAGCCTACAGGAAAGCATTAGCTAGTGATAGAGAATCACTGCTTGTCCCTAAGGACCGAAAAAATGACAATACGTTGAGAATAATCACCGGCTACACTCAACAATATCAGGATTTACGAAATATAGTCACCAAATATTGGCATATTTTAGCATTAGACCCGACCTTAAGCCCACATCTCCCTCAGAGACCTCAAATTACATACAGACGGGCTCCGGCCTTAAAGGACAAATTAGTCCGTAGTGAACTAAAAAGCCAGCCTAACTTTGATCCATGTAAGTACAAAGGTACTTTTATGTGTGGCGAGTGCCATTATTGTAAATTCATGCATACCGGACAGGACCCCATCCTCCCTAATGGCATAAAATTTAAGGCCAAACATTTTGTTAATTGCCGAACTATCGGAATTGTTTATCTTTTAACCTGCGAATGCAAGTGCTTTTATGTTGGCAAGACCAAGTTAGAACTATGGAAACGAATGTACAAACATATTTGGAGCATGCGCAAGTGTGACCCCGATTTACCTCTAGGCCGCCATGTCTCTACAGTACATGGCGGAAAATTTCCCAAAATCAAATTTATGGCTTTGGATCGAGTCCATCCCGGCTCCAGGGGAGGCGACTGGAACAAGCGCCTCCTCCAATTGGAGCTGAGGTGGATCCATTCTCTGAAAGCTACGGAACCCCCGGGCCTCAATGACATGGTGTCGTTTAGGCCCTTTTTGGAGGGTTTCGTATCTGGAGGTATGGAAAAATGAATACTTCATTCACCTCTCAATTTTCCATCCAGTAGACATTATTGTGGGTCACACTATCATCTCCATTTAAATTTACCCTCCATTTAGTTATCTATTTAATACTGCTTGCTTGCCATCACCTTATGCCCCCTTTGATTCTAAAGTCTGTGTAATAAATTTGTGTAAAAAAACAGGGACTGACACCACCCACAGCGGACATATTTGGAAGCTCCAATGAGCCTCCACCTCACCCTTGAAAATATAGCAATGGTTTTTTAATTATTGTATTCTAAGTACTTTTTATTTACAAGCAAGTGCCTTGTTAACTGTGGTGCCCATTTTTCTGTATCATTATAATTGATGTGGTTTATGCTAAAATCATTAGCCCGACATTATTGTTGAGCTTCAGAATGGACAGATTTAATGTGTATCTCTGTCCTTTACTTTATTATGTTTTTTTTTTTACCATATTATTATTTTTCAATATTCATGCGATCTTCTTTGTGCATCCTGGGAGTCCTGTGTCCAACCCAGCACGGGGTTTGGGACCAGCTCCATGGTCCTGCGATTTCCGGCGGCTGAGACCTACTCTGCTGACATCCAAAGGATGTCCTCTCAGCTTCCGGGACATGCCGCCACCTGCGTCATCACGCGGGAGCGGCGTCATAACCCGTGCTGGTGGGAGATGCCCTGCCGACTATGCTCCCGCCCCCTCTGATGGCGCACATCCTGTGTGCGTCGGGGTCGGGCTGGGGGCGGGTCTGGCGAGCACCGCCCAGGGAGCCCACAGCTGTCAGGGGGCTGAGACGCAATCATAGTGATTGCTCTCACCTGACAATACCACTATATAGGCACCACTCCCGGCATGGATTATTCTGCACATCCATTGCTGGGAGAAGGTTTGCCGGTTTAATACGTATCCAAGGTTAGTATATATCATCCTTTGGGGCCATTATCTTTTCTTCTTTTTGGATTTGACTTTGCCATACCCGGTGTAACAACATACCCAATAGATGAATTGAACCTACCGACCGCTGGCCACTTGCTGTAGCGATCAGCGATCGGCTGGGTCCTTCATATGTATGGAGAGTATTTGCTTTCAAATCAGGCTATTTTATAGATATGATCTTGTTTGAGGCATGGGTCTCACCAGGATATGATTAATTCCTGTTGGGGTATATCTCTTTTTGTTTCATCTATCTGTTCTGCTGCATGCATGTGCATGATATACTTACAGAACAAATTGCCCTATTTTTAGACATTTATTTATATATGTTCATCTACTTTTTGCAGCACAAAGTGATTGGCCTCTGCCCATCTGTTCAGGCTTATTGGACTCCAGTTGCGACACTTGGCCCCCAGCCTGCACATTCCTTTTTGTCGCATGTTCGTTTGGCACTACTTTGGCCCTATGCTTGCACCAAACCTTCTCCACATACAATAACCACTAGTTCCTGTGGGTGTTGTCAGAAAATCCATGTTTTTATCTAACGGCAAAACAATTTATTGATGTTCATGTTTCCACCAACCATGTAAGTCCATTTTGTATCTTTTTTCTAATGGTCTTATTTGACATAATGAGTATATGTATTTACATAAAATACGTTATATCTACATTTTACTGTGATAGTTCATTAACTGACAGTTGTTTATTATGATACTTCTGCCCTTTTTTTAATATCTGCAGAAATAACTATTTCCAGTACAGTCCCTGAAGAAGAGGTCCTCACCTCGAAACGTCGGATCATACATGGAATAGTTGGTTGAGTGTATATGTACATCTATATATCCACACCAGTTTTGCCCAAATTTTAATTGCTACTTGCTACTTCTATATTTTTGTATATTTTTGTATGTCATTTTTTTACATTTTCATGTATTAATAAAATATTATATTCAATAATTATTTTCTATACAACTTTTTCTGAGTGACCTATAAAATCCCACCCCTAGGGGATTTCCAAAAACATGCTCTATATATTGGGATGTGACACTCATGTATAGGAACATAGCGGGAACACACCTATAAATACATATCAAGGACTCCAGTATGTTCAGGGAAATTTAGCATTACATAAATGCCACTGCATAGATGGACCAGCGCCATCTTGTGGCCCAAGAGCTAACTGCACAACACATACATTAATACTGCAAACCTACAAAACAGGCATAATAAAATCACATATTATTGCACAAACTACATACTCCATAAAAAATATTAAATATAAACACATAACCATACATAAAAGGAAAACGAAGGGAAAAAAATTATTATAAAAATATTGACTGGAAGATAAATAAATAAATAGATAAATACCAATCAAATTTTAATAAAATTAATAAAAAGTTTTATGCATTATTGATAAAAGCATTGATGTCCCATTCAATATTTAAACCGAATGGGGTATGAGTTCTGGCGTTAAAGATCCAGCGGGTTTCCAGTTTGGAAACACCCCTAACCATATTATTCCCCCTCCAACAACCAGAATACTTGTCAATCTCCAGGAACAAAGTGCCTTCAGGGTTTCGTCCATGACATTGATCATAATGTCTTGAGATGCTGTTCTTGGGGTAGCCATTGATAATGTTAGTGATATGTTCTTTCAGCCATATATGCAGCATCCTGATAGTGCCCCCAATGTATTCAAGCCCACATGGGCACCTTATCAGGTACACTACATATTTTGTGGTGCAGGAGATGAAAGGATTGATTTTAAAGGTATGATGGGTGGAATTAGACTGAAAACTATCCACCCTTCTACCTCTTTCAGTGTTGATTTTACACACTGCGCATCTCCTGCATGGGTAAAAACCTCCTTTCGTCTGAAAGAAAGAGACAGTCTTTGGTGGATTCACCACATTCGGGGCCATCTGTAATCTGATGGGGGGAACCTGTCTGGAAATCACAGGAGGGGTATCTGGCAGAATGGGACACAATATTCCGTCATTCCGAAGCACATGCCAGTGCTTTTTGATGATCTTTTTGACAGAGAAGTGCTGCAATGAATAGGTTGAAAAAAAGGCATATTTAAAAGCCTCATTCTTCTCAGCTTGTGCCTTCAGTGCCAATAGATCCTCCCTATCCCTCTGTTCAGCCCGAACCATAGCATTGTTAATCACATCAATGTCATACCCCTTTTCCAGAAATATCTCCTTAAGGACAGAGGCCTCCAATCGAAAATCATCCAAGTTGGAGCAATTCCTTCTTAACCTTAGAAACTGGGTGACAGGAACGGACCGCAGCTATGTTGGATGGTGACAACTGCTGGTGTTAATGTATCCGTTCCTGTCAGTAGCTTTAAAGTACGTGGATGTAACAATAGCCCCATCCACAATCCTTATCCTCAGGTCAAGAAAATGAATCTCAGTTTTGCTATATTCAAATTGTAAGGCAATGCCTCTGTCGTTGTTATTAAGACAGGCCATGAATTCTACCAAAGAATCAGCATCACCATCCCATAGGAGGAGGATGTCATCAATATACCTTTTCCAGAAAACCAACTCTGAGGTGGGTCTGGAATTGATGACATCATTCTCCCATTTGGCCATGAATAGGTTGGCCACACTGGGCGCAAATTTAGCGCCCATGGCCACACCCTTGTTTTGCAGGTAATAGATCCCACCAAACTAGAAGTAGTTATGTCCCATCGCAAAGTCGAGAAGGGACAAAACAAACTCTCTCTGAAGGCTCAACAAGGGCCCTTTGCTAAAAAAGTGGGACACTGCATCTCTCCCAAGCTGATGAGAGATGATAGTGTAAAGAGATGAGACGTCCGCAGTGGCAAGGATATAAGTATCCCTCCACTCCAGACATCTCAGCTCATTCATCACCTGCATTCAATCACGCAAAAAGGATGGAGTACCAACCACCAAAGGCTGTAAAAAGTGATATATGTATTTGGGTTACACAGATCTTTATGAATCTTTGGTAGATACTATATCACCGGTACACATGGGGTGATAGGAACAAGAAAGGCTTTCTCTTTCTTAGTCAGTAGTTTATGGCGGAATCCATCTTCGACTAAGGACACCAGTTCCATCTTGTAGTTGGTTGTGGGATTACCACTCAGAGGGATATAGGCATCCCTGTCTGACAGGAGTCTATCCATCTCGAGCTTATAAGCTGCAGTATCTAAAATGACAACCCCCCCCCACCCTTATCTGCCGGTTTCACAATTATATCATGTCGATCTTTAGGTTGTTTTAAACCTTTGTTAAACATGTAATTGCCTCTAGGTTTCTTGACCACCAGCTGATCAATATCCCTGGCTACAAGGTCCCTAAAGACAGACAAGGATGGGGCTAATGCACCTGGTGGATTAAACACCGAGGCATTTGAGAAAGGGATAGTGTTAATACCCATATTATAGACCTCCTTTGGACAGATAGGATTAGACATCAAGTATCTCTTGATGTTCATTTTCCGCACGTATTTCTGGAGATCCATGAATGTCTCAAACCTATCTAGAGTCCTAGGTGGAGCAAATTTAAGACCCTGATTGAGAACAAATCTTTCCTCATTGGATAGTTCTACAGAGCTTAAATTAAAGAGGCCAGTGTCTTTCAGATACCCCTCTTTTTTTGCACAGACCCTCCTGCCCCCTCGGGAGCCTCTTTTAGGTTTTTTAACCTTTTGTTTTTGGGTGGACCCCTGGGAAAAAAAATCTTGGTTTCCACCATAATTCCAATAATTAGGATAAGAACCCTCAAAATTCGCATTTCCAGGGAAAGAGGAAAATTCACGAAGGTTCCCCATAGGCCCATTGGGTGGTCGATCTCTAGGACCCCATTGGTTGTTGTTAGAGGGTCCATTATAGTCATATTCATGACCATATGGACCTCTCTGATCATATGGGGGAGCAGTCATATATTGGTCAACCTCATTCCTCTGATAGGTTAGAGGTTCGAACCTATTATATGTTGATAGACCATCCCTCTGCTGTTGGGAACTGGGACGGGAGCTACCCCTACCTCTGCCCCGTCCCCTCCCACGTCCACGGTGAACACCATCATTGCGAGGGGGGGTGTGTCCAGGGGAGGAAGAGGACTCCCTGCTCCATATCCAAAAGTTACAGAAGAGGAGGATGCCACAGGTTGGGTTATGTTAGTGGACTCTGTCTCCGTGACAGTTTCAGAGTCAGAAATTATATTAGACTGCCATTTGAAAACTTTGGCTTGTCCATAATCACCAACATCCCTAAGATATTTGTTCTTTTTCCTGACTTTCTGGTCAGAATCCTACTTTTCTAGGTGTTTTTTGAGTTTCAGATTTTTAATTTGATTTAAAATGTGATTGGTATTTATCTATTTATTTATTTATATTCCAGTCAATATTGTTATATTAATTTTTTTCCCTTCATTTTCCTTTTATGTATGGTTATGTGTTTATATTTGATATTTTTATGGAGTATGTAGTTTGTGCAATAATATGTGATTTTATTATGCCTGTTTTGTAGGTTTGCAGTATTAATGTATGTGTTGTGCAGTTAGCTCTTGGGCCACAAGATGGCGTTGGTCCATCTATGCAGTGGCATTTATGTAATGCTAAATTTCCCTGAACATACTGGAGTCGTTGATATGTATTTACATTCGGACTCAAGTGTGGGAAGCATTGTATTTATACAATATATTAAATAAAACTTTTTATAATTAGGAATTGCGGGCGATTGTCGGTGGTGACCCTTGTGTGTGGGTTTATACTTCTGGTCTGCCCGAACGCGCTCGTTCCGCTTCCTGTCTCTGATTATGTGCCCCTCCTTCATCCGGCATATAAGATTGCGAATAGTATCGCCAGCCACGCCCCCCTGATGATGCCTGTGTATGACGAAACATGTAGGCGGAGCTTGGCTGGCGTGTCGCTTGTTGCTGTGGAGGATTCGGCGGCCATCTTTTGGGAGTCCAGAGCTACTGTCACATCAGTTTTACATGCTGTTACATGCTGATATCTACTGGATATTGTGTAAGTGGCCAATTTACTTTTTAATAAATCTCTGTTTTGATATACTATACCATGAGGAGTCTCCACTTATATCTTTGATCTGAGGTCTGCTAAGCGCTTTCACTGGGCCGCTTGTTATAGAGGACTTTTTGGATCCGGGACCGGCTCCACATGAGAGAATGTTTATTGGGCTTGACTGATCTCTGTAATGGGGGTCTGTCAGATCCGGTAAGAGGCTTGGACACCTAGTGTTTGCTGGTGGTGGCTACTTGACTCACAGTCTATTGTTACTCTGTCTGAACCACGTTAATACTGGATTCCCCATTAATGTACGTATATGTGTGTGGATTTTATATGATCAATTTAATATAGCAAAGGTTAGGAAGCAGTCTCAGATCCAACTATCTGAATGCTACTGATTTCCCTGTATTGTCTGGGACTGATAGACAATGTCTAGAGGCCCCCCTCACTTTAAAAGAAGTCCAAGTGGCTATAACTGCCCTTCAGGCTGGTAAAACCCCAGGCCCTGATGGTCTTCCCACCAAATTTTTTTAAAACCAATCTAGAGATTATAGGCCCCTATTACTTTAAGCTGCAACGGACAGCCTTGGATACTGACCTACCCCCACCTTCAATGCCTGAGGCTTTCATCGTCGTAATGCCTTAGCCTGGAAAGGACCCGGAGTTTTGCAGCTCGTATAGACCTATTTCGCTTCCTAATGTGGACACAACACTTTTGACCAAAATTCTAGCCAATTGCCTGAACTTGGTCATACTCTCATTAGTGCATGGTGATCTGTCTGGGTTCAGGCCGGGCAAATGGAAGGGTATAAACCTTAGGCATCTATATACTAATATTGACCTACTCCGTGATAGAGATTCTGACTCCATGGAGTGGAAGATCTTATGGCAAGTACTTTTTCGGTTTGGATTTGGTCCTAAATTTTTCTCTTGGATACAATTACTGTATACTGCCCCCGTTGCTAGGGTGCCGACGAGCTGGATTCTGTCCCCTCTTTCCCTCTTTGTAGGGGAACACGGTAGGGGTGGTTTCTATTCCCGGAGCTGTTTGCCTTAGTTATTGGGCCAATGCCACTTCTTATCCGGTCCTCAACTGGGATATATGGGTTACCAGAGAGACCTCTGGTGGAACGCTTCTCATTATACGCAGATAAAATGCTACTGTATTTAATAGACATGTGCAGAACAGAAAAATGTGTTTAGTTTAGTTTTAGATAGATTCATTATGGTACTAAATTTGTTTTGTTTCCGAAATTCATTTACTTTGGTTTTGGAATGCGTTTAGTTGAGGTTAGTTTTAAATTTCGTTTGATTTATACATTTTCAAATGAATTCCAAATTTCAGAACGATTTGAATTTGGATCGGTTGAAAAATGATTGACCAATTTGAATTGTGAAGAATAGCTAGTTGTTAAGCAGTGGGACGGGAAGCCCGCCGCCATGTCCTTAACAACCGATGACTCATCAGCTGTCAGTGGATTTCCTGAAATGTTGAACATTTCATCCCTCTGAAATGTAAACAAAACAATGCCAGCAATAAAAATTCCTATAAAAACAGCATAGCCCCCAACCCACCAATCCATACAGAACCTTATCCGAGCATAATTTAAAGTGAAACGATAAAAATTATATTTTTTTTTAAATATAGTGCCCGGAGGGTCCCCTTAGTCTGTTTGTAAAGTGGAGCATCTGTGCCATGTATAGAACCTGCTGCAGCAAAATTGACATTTCTAAAGTAAAAAAAAATGGGTCAAATCACATTTGAATTGACTCGCAGTTGCAATTGCCAGGCCGCCTATTTAACCACTTGCTGACTGCCGCACGACTATATACTGTGAAAGTCAGCCCCCTACAGGCAAAGTGATGTATGGGTACGTCGCTCGCCCATGAGCCTGTAGCCCCAGCTTATTCCCTGCTTAGCCTGCGCATGTGACCGGCGGCTCCGATGTCAGCCGGCCACTCGCGATCTCCCTCAGGAGAAGGAGAAAGACAGCCGGCTGATGTAAACACAGCCATCTGTCATTCTCCCTTAGATTATCACAGAGGCTATGCGATCCTGCTATGTAGGATTGTATGTCTCTGTGATGATCTAACAAGCCACTCCCCTTGACAGTTACAACCACACCCCTAGGGACACACTTAACCCCTTGATCACCAATAAAGTTAACCCCTTCCCTGCCAGTGTCATTTTTACAGTAACAGTGCATATTTATAGCACTGATTACTGTAGTAATGTCACTGGTACCGCCAAAAGTGTCAAAAATGTCAGTTAGGGGTCCGATCTGTCCGCCACAATGTCGCAGTCCTGCAAAAACGCTGCCATTACTAGTTTAAAAAAAAAACAATAAAAATGACATAAATCTTTCCCATAGTTAGTAAACGCAATAACTTTTGCGCAAACCAATCAAAATATGCTTATTGCGGGGTTTTTTTCCAAAAATATGTTGCAGAAAACAAATTAGCCTAAAATGTTAAAAAATTTTGATTTTTACATTTTTGTTTTGAGAATTTCATGTAAAAAAATTTGAAAAATATTGTTATTTTTTCAAAATTGTCGCTCTTTTTTTGTTTATAACGCAAAAAATAAAAATCGTACAGGTGATCAAATACCACCAAAAGAAAGCCCTATTTAAAAAAGGACATCAATTTCATTTGGGTACAGTGTCACACGGCCGCGCAATTGTCCGTTAAAATCCCTTTGGGTCTGGATGGATTTTAAGAGGAACCCCACAACAGAATTAAATAAAAAGGGCGTGGGGACCCCCCCAAAATCCATACCAGACCCTTATCTGAGCACACAGCCTGGCAGACCAGGAAAGGGGGGGTGAGCGTGCTCCCCCCTTTCTAAACCATACCAGGCCACATGCCCTCAAAATGGAGGGTGGGTGCTTTGGGGCAGGGGTGCTCTGTTGATGGGGACAAAGGCCTTTCCCTGACAGCCCTGTGTGGTGGTTGTGAGGGTCTGCTGGTAGAGGGCTTATCAAAATCTGAAAGTCCCATTTAACAAGGGGGCCCCCTGATCCAGGCCCCCCATGTGAATGAGTATGGGGTACATTGTACTTCATACTCATTCACCAAAAAAAGTGTCACAAATAAAGAAAAACAGTAGATGGTTTTTAACAAGTTCTTTATTTAAAAAAAAAAAAAAACATGTAGATCTAGCCAGCCGCACTGCTGGACCCGGAAAAAAAAATGTTCCTCTGTCAACGAAGGCAAGCTGCCTACTGCAGGCTCTGCCATTTGATAGTTCTTATAGGTAGGGGGCGGGGCCACCATGTGACATCACCAGGTGCCCCCCCTTACCTACAGTATTTAAGAACTGTCAAATGGTCAGCCATCCTCTCTGGCGGGGCTTTTTCCTGGGGTCCTGCGGAGCAGCAGGCATCATGATTGAAGATGGATCGACGCCAGGGGACATTGTTTTTTTAATTTTTTTTTAATACAGAAATTGTCAAAAACTCATGCATTGTTTTTATTTATTTTTGACACTTTTTTTGGTTAATGAGTAGGGGTACAATGTACAAAGGGGAGGGCTGGGATCTGGGGGTCCCCTTGTTAAATGGGCTTGCAGATAGGTCCCCAGATCTCCACAACCACAGCCCAGGGATGTGGGGAGTAGGCCCTTGTCCCATCAACATGGGGACAAGGGGCTTTGGGCCAAAGCTAATCACATGTTACAGATTTTTTATTTTTGTTTAGTTCTTCATTTTCCAATAAATTGTGACAAAAAAATTACAACTTCAAAACACTCACCGTGCCTCCTATTAAATACCTTTGACTGTCTACTTTCCAAATGCAGTCAGTCATTTGGAGGATATTTGTACTGTCCTGGCATTTTGGGGCCTCAAGAAATTAGATAGGCTTCAGTACATAAAGGATTGATCGATTTTCAGATACCATAGTTTGTGGACTCTATAAATGTCCAACAGACTAAATAATAAACACTGATTTGGATTTTTTTCAGCAAAGAAATGTAGTAGAATATATTTTGACCTTAACCTTTAGGGTAAAGTTCTGCATTGAACTGGCGAGAAGTTAGTGTTAGATGCACTAGCAGAATTAGAGGTAATTGACAAACACATTAAATCCAAATCCAGCTAACAAAGCTTCCAAGAGCTCCCAACCCTGATTCAAGCTGATGGCTGGCACTTGGTGAGGAGTTATGAAAATATAAAATGCTTTATTGGCAGTATGTTGCTCTGGAGAAGTGGGCTTGCTTCAGCTTCTAATGCACACTGCGAGAAGCTAACAGAGAAACCAGAGTAAGCAATTTTATTAGAAGCGAGGAGCGTGCACAAGATTGATGGTAAGGCTGGAGTTCAGCTTTAAACTTGAAATCCATATTTTTCTTTGGGCCCAATATATGTGTAAGCTACATAGCTAAGTAACATAGGCACCGTGTTAATGTTAACGGCCTTATTATTATTCCAGAGAGCTTTCAGATTCATACAAGCAGATCCAGTGAGAATAATAATGATCGAAAGAATGAGGTTTGGTTGAATGAACAGAACTAGAGCAACAAACTTTTAATTGCTGTTCAGCAGCAATAAGTATTCAGAATGCAGTGCCCAGTAAGAGAGGTAAAAGATTGTATCAGTGCATGAAGCAATCACCATCATGTTGCCTTGCCGGGGAGAGCCAGTTAATGTATAAAGCAGGAAATTGAAATGATATTTTGTTTTCAAAATAATGCATTAGACATAAAATACTATATATTAGTGAAGCTTTTTTAAGAATAAATGATGACATTTTATTCTGTTCTGCATCAGTATATATTTCTGCAACACCTTGTACAAGGCAGTGAGTAGCTTTACGTTTAATGTCACTACGTACAGTTCTAAAAATATGTGTGTGTATGCTAATTATACACAAGTGGTTGTAAAGAGTGTGTATATGGTGACTACTTCAACCATTTATAATTCATTAAAGGAACACAACACCTTGTTTGGGCAATAGTTTATGCAAAAAACAACTAGCAATTTAAAGCAGATTTTAGGATAACCACTCCTTATGTTTCTCCCTGTGAAAGCTAAAACAATTGCCCAAATAATTGACCCCACTGTACCTGTCTTGCTGATTCCCCTTTATTTGTTGTCCTAGCTGTGGCAAGAGGGGACTAGGCAGAGGTACTGATTGCCTACACAACACTGGGAGTGAGATGGCCAAACAGATTCTGCTGCAATGTGCTTACATTGAACACCATTACAGAATAAGTAAGCAAAAGGAATAGAATTAAATGATTGCCACCGTGCTTCGGTTCACTTATTGTCCAAGCATTAGGTAGGTAATGTATCTTTCACCATGTTTTGCCGGGGGGAAGATTGAGGTTTTGGGTGTGCTTATTGGCAGGGGTGCATGAATCCTAAGCACAGCGACTGCCCAAAATCGCAAATCCTTTGGCAGGTAAAACAGTTCTCATATACTGTATGCATATTTAGCTGTCGTTTTTGATAGAGAGCCAATTATTGAAAAAATTATTGAAAAAAACAAAATGAGATTTCTTTGGATTTAGTGTCTGGGGGGTCTAAAAAGTGTACCTGTGAAGTTTAAGCTCTGTAGCATGTCCAGAACCAGAAAAAAAAGATAATTTTTCTTAGAATTTCAGTAGCGCAGGGATGGTGTTACCCTCCTTTCACACCTGGGTGTTTTTGTTTCAGGCGTTTATTGTGCGTTTTTTGGGCGTCTTTGGAGGCAGGCATGACATCTGAACTTCTGTATAGGGGTATATATATATACTGTGTATATATATATATATATATATATATACAGACACTTTTTTTTCAATAATTTTTTCGATAATTGTCTCTCTATCAAAAATGAAAATTTTTAAGAACTTTTTTTGTGTGATTAATAGTCCCTGGGGCATGATCCAGAACCCTAGGCACTTTTTAGGGGCATTTATTGGGTTTTAGGGCTTCAAAATGGTGTTTTTTGATTCTATATATATATATATATATATATACAGTGGGTACGGAAAGTATCCAGACCCCCTTAAATTTTTCACTCTTTGTTATATTGCAGCCATTTGCTAAAATCATTTAAGTTCATTCTTCTTCCTCATGAATGTACACATAGCACCCCATACTGACAGAAAAACACAGAATTGTTGACATTGTTGCAGATTTATTAAAAAAAAAAACTGAAATATCACATGGTCCTAAGTATTCAGACCCTTTGCTCAGTATTTAGTAGAAGCCCCCTTTTGATCTAATACAGCCAGGAGTCTTTTTGGGAAAGATGCAACAAGTCTTTCACACCTGGATTTGGGGATCCTCTGCCATTCCTCCTTGCAGATCCTCTCCAGTTCTGTCAGGTTGGATGGTAAACGTTGGTGGACAGCCATTTTTAGGTCTCTCCAGAGATGCTCAATTGGGTTTAAGTCAGGGCTCTGGCTGGGCCATTCAAGAACAGTCACGGAGTTGTTGTGAAGCCACTCCTTCATTATTTTAGCTGTGTGCTTAGGGTCATTGTCTTGTTGGAAGGTAAACCTTCGGCCCAGTCTGAGGTTCAGAGCACTCTGGAGAAGGTTTTTGTCCAGGATATCCCTGTACTTGGCCGCATTCATCTTTCCCTCGATTGCAACCAGTCGTTCTGCCCCTGCAGCTGAAAAACACCCCCACAGCATGATGCTGCCACCACCATGCTTCACTGTTGGGACTGTATTGGACAGGTGATGAGCAGTGTCTGGTTTTCTCCACACATACCGCTTAGAATTAAGGCCAAAAAGTTCTATTTTGGTCTCATCAGACCAGAGAATCTTATTTCTCACCATCTTGGAGTCCTTTAGGTGTTTTTTAGCATACTCCATGCGGGCTTTCATGTGTCTTACACTGAGGAGAGGCTTCCGTCGGGCCACTCTGCCATAAAGCCCCGACTGGTGGAGGGCTGCAGTGATGGTTGACTTTCTACAACTTTCTCCCATCTCCTGACTGCATCTCTGGAGCTCAGCCACAGTGATCTTTGGGTTCTTCTTTACCTCTCTCACCAAGGCTCTTCTCCCCCGATAGCTCAGTTTGGCCGGACGGCCAGCTCTAGGAAGGGTTCTGGTCGTCCCAAACGTCTTCCATTTGAGGATTATGGAGGCCACTGTGCTCTTAGGAACCTTAAGTGCAGCAGAAATCTTTTTGTAACCTTGGCCAGATCTGTGCCTTGCCACAATTCTGTCTCTGAGCTCTTCAGGCAGTTCCTTTGACCTCATGATTTTTATTTGCTCTGACATGCATTGTGATCTGGAAGGTCTTATATAGACAGGTGTGTGGCTTTCCTAATCAAGTCCAATCAGTATAATCAAACACAGCTGGACTCAAATGAAGGTGTAGAACCATCTCAAGGATGATTAGAAGAAATGGAAAGCACCTGAGTTAAATATATGAGTGTCACAGCAAAGGGTCTGAATACTTAGGACCATGTGATATTTCAGTTTTTCTTTTTTAATAAATCTGCAACAATGTCAACAATTCTGTGTTTTTCTGTCAGTATGGGGTGCTATGTGTACATTCATGAGGAAGAAGAATGAACTTAAATGATTTTAGCAAATGGCTGCAATATAACAAAGAGTGAAAAATTTAAGGGGGTCTGAATACTTTCCGTACCCACTGTATATATATACACACATATAATTATATATGTCCTTCCTCCATTGCCTCTACTGGATCTTCAGCCCAGGTATCAAATTCGACTTTTTTTAGCTACAACCACAGGCCAAGAACCAGGAGGAGGGGGGGTAAACGATATCGGAGATCAAAGACCTCACGATGCACCAACGAGACCAAGAACTCGATCCAGGAGATAAAGAATGATGTGGTATATAATATTTCATCTGTCCCTTTGCCTAAACCTGAATTAGATGTTTTGAATAAGGGTTTAGGTTTTTGTCCTAAAGAAAAGATGGACACGTTCAAATTGAGACAAGATTTATATCGTTTCTATCGACAATTGCGCTTAAAAGCATATTATTCAATTAAACCTGATATTAAAACTGTACAGTCAGGGCCATTACCAGTCAAAAATTTGAACCTGTATGTTAAAAGTAAAATGACTCCACCCACCTCGTTTGCAGCGGTGGAAGTATTTATTAATAAGGTCGATCAAGATATTGGTTCATTTTTGAAAGATGGTGGCAAAAAAGAGTTTGTTGCAAAGAATTTGTCTAAACTTGAAATGGATGCACTCTCATCCTTGTCAGTCCGGCGTGATATAACAATCAAGCCAGCTAACAAGGGTGGAGCAATCGTTGTAATGGATACTTGTAAATACGAGGCTGAGATAAGGAGACAATTATCGAATAGGGAAACCTATAAATTGTTAGACATTAGTCCTGTCTTCCGTGTACAAACTAGAATAAAAAAGATCTTAGCATCAGCTGTTCAAGCAGGTATTATTGACAATGATACACAAAACTATTTGATCAATGAATATCCAGTTACTCCGGTAATATATGTATTACCGAAAATTCACAAGGATCTTTTGAATCCACCTGGACGTCCCATTGTCTCTGGGATGGAGTCTGTCACAACACCCCTGGCAAAATATTTGGACAAGTGTTTAACGCCATTAATCACGAAGACTAGATCATATATCCGTGATACTAGTGATTTTTTGTTTAAGATACGTGGGGTTAATGTTGTGCCAGACTCCCTCCTAGTGACTTGGGACGTAGGTAGTTTATATACCATCATTCCACATGAATTGGGGATTGAGGCATGTCACCGTTTGTTAAAACATTCAGGTTTATATAATGATGATCAGGTTTTGTTTTTGCTGGATCTGTTGAAGGTGGTATTGGAAGAAAATTTCTTTTTGTTTAAAGAACAGCATTTTATGCAACTTAGAGGGGCAGCGTTGGGTTCTAATGTCGCACCCCCATACGCCAACACATTCATGGATATGGTAAAGACTTCCTTCATTTATAATAATATACAATTTATGAAGCACTGCAAGTGCTGGTTCAGATTTGTGGATGATGTGTTTGCAGTATGGGGTGGCGACATTGGTTCCCTTTCGCTATTCAATGACTACATCAATCATTTGATACCTGGGTTAGAGTTCAGCATGACCTATAGTCCTGAAAAGATCCCATTCCTAGATACAATGTAAACCCTGGAAGACACATGTATTATTAGTGACTTATATACTAAGCCAACTGATAAAAATCAACTTTTGCATTACAATAGTTTTCATCCAACTGGGGTTTTCAAATCTATCCCTAGAAGCCAATTTACACGAGTTAAAAGAATAGTAACTAACCCACAGACTTGTGCAATTAGATTGAAAGAAATGGGTGAGAAACTGACAGAAAGGGGATATCCCTCTGAAGTAATTAACAAGGAACAGAGACAGGTAGCGACATTTACAAACTCACAAAGTTCTCAAAGGAGGATCCCCTTTGTGTCACAATTCCACCCATTCTCTACCAATATACAAAAAATCGTTAAGAGACACTGGTTGATATTGGGTGAAAATTATCCCAATATTCCGGAATTTCACGCACCCCCACTACCATCATATAGAAAAGGCAGAACTTTACGTGACAGGTTAGTGAAGACTGACCAGTATGTTGATCCCAGTCCTATTGTAACATTTTTAGGACCAAAAAATACAGGCTCTTATCCATGCCTGAGCTGCATTCAGTGCAATTCAATGATAAAAGGAAAAAACTTTACACATCCACACAAGGTATATGATATAAAAATCAAGGATCATTTTACTTGTCAGTCTTCATTTGTTATATACATTATTAAATGCCCTTGTGGCTTATATTATATTGGTGAAACCACTCAAAAAGTTAAAGATCGTATTGCCCGACATAAATACTCAATAAAAGAAAAATTAGTTCAGCTACCATTAGCGAGACACTTTTTGGAAAAAGGACACTCAGTGTCCCAACTGAGATTTATGGTCATTGACAATATACCTAGAAATAGAAGGGGAGGAAATCGTGAACTACAACTTAGGAAACGTGAAGTCCAGTGGATCCATTTTTTGGATACCTTACAACCGAAGGGGTTAAATTCTGAACTCGACTTGTATTTATTTTTGTAAATGGTATCTTTTTGAAGGGACTTTTTGGTCTAATTATGAGTCCTACACCTTCAACAGTGACAGCTATATCCAATACCGCAACACATAGCTAATTGTGTTATTTCATTGATCGAAATATCTGTTTTTTGTAGAGTCCTTTTTATTGATAAATATTTTTAATTCCTTTATTATTAGGATAACACTGGATATGACTAATTGCATATAGGGAAGGATCTGTGTTTTGTAACTTTATCTCAGTCCTCCTAATGATATATTGGAGACCACTGTGTGAATTAACTAATGATTGACGACTCGTGGATTCTTAATTGATGCTTGAACATATAAAAGCTTTTGTACTTGTATAGAGATTTAGATGTATTTCTGTATGAGGAAGGACGTTAACTTTTGAGTCCGAAACGCTACTATTGAAATACTATGATATTGTACTGGTATGTACTTTGGATTTTTTTCCAATAAAGAAAGAATATTGTGCAGCAATCCCTGTGGACTTGTTCTCATATATATATATATATATATATATATATATATATATATATATACACACACACACACACACACACACACACACACACACATATATATATATATATATACCCCTATACAGAAGTTCAGATGTCATGCCTGCCTCCAAAGACGCCCAAAAAACGCCCAATAAACGCCTGAAACAAAAACGCCCAAATTCTAAGAAAATTTATCTTTTTTTTTTCTGGTTCTGGGCATGCTACAGAGCTGAAACTTCACATGTACACTTTTTAGAACCCCCAGACACTAAATCCAAAGAAATCTCTTTTTTTTTTTTTCAATAATTTTTTCAATAATTGGCTCTCTATCAAAAACAACAATTTTTAAGAACTTTTTTTTTGTGTGATTAATAGTCCCTGGGGCATGACCCAGAACCCTAGGCACTTTTTAGGGGCATTTATTGGGTTTTAGGGCTTCAAAATGGTGTTTTTTGATTCCAGAAGTTCGGATCGGTTGATTTCAATGGGGTTCTGGAATCCGTACCAAACTTTCCGGAAATTCGGGTGTTCTGGTCGAACCGAACTTTTCAAAAGTTCGATCATCCCTAATGAGAAAGAGAGAACTACGGAAACTGCAGAACATTACTCCTAGAGGGAAAGGCTTTACTGGCTGGATTACCAGCATATACCTCTGGTGAGTCCATTTAATTCAGCTGGTGGTGAATTTACATGGTGTTTTGATTGTATGAAGATTTTTCACATTGGTTCAAGATTTCACATTAAAGCAAGAATTGAAAATAATTTTATGAGCATTTTGGATTTTGTTTACGCCATACGCATTTATAAGACTTTTTAGATTGAGGATGTTTTTGCATTTTTAGATATACGCACTAGAAATTGACCTTTTTATTGATCGCTATGTTCACTTGTGTGTCTAGTTTTTATCAGGCTTGCTTATTTGATTTATTATGGACATATATTTTTTGCACATTCGAATGGCACTAGTCTGGTTTTAAACACAACAGTTTATTTCACATCAATCAAACAGCAGCTGTGCGTTCTAAAGCCCCGTACACACGCGTCGATAATTGACCTTGAATTTTCGGCCAACGTCCGATCGGCCGATTTTCGGCTTGTAAAGCCCCGTACACACGCGTTGATAATTGGCCGTGAATTTTCAGCCAACGTCCAATCGGCAGTTTTTCGGCTTGTTAGTATGATGCTTCCGACAACCGACTCCGACTTTTCGGCCGAAAAAAATCTGGTGTGCAGGCTATAAAATTTTTGTTGGCCGTCAACACAACGGCCGATTTTCCGTCAGTCAGAACAGATTTCGGCAGACAAAAATCTGATGAGCAAGACTGGGCATGCTCAGAGAAGAAAAAACACACGGAAAGTAAACCAGCACATGACATCACTTCTGAAGTAGATTTTTGTTGGCCGAGAAAATTCGTGTGCAGTCTAGGCACATTCCAGCCAACAAAACACCACTCTGGACAAAAGTCGGCCGATAATCGTTGCGTGTGTACGAGGCATTAGAGTTTCTTTTTCACATTTTCTATTTTACATTTTGGCGCAGTTCTGCAAGTATTTTTAATTTACATTATATGAGATAAACAGGAGAGAAAAGCCAGCAAGGATCGGAGCAGTACACATCCTGCCCACATAAACAGCGGCAGTTTAATACTGTGCCTTGAGAGATTCTTCCTGAACCAACGCAGAGCGCCAACAACTGCTGAGGGAACTCTGGTTTAATTTCAGATTGTATTAAAAAATTATTTTAAAGTAATTTATACCGATTAACAGAAATTGTATTATAACAATTATAAATGTGTACATCAAAGGTGAATAGAAATTTAAAATAATTCCATAAAAAAGTGTACATTTAATTATTATGAAATACGGTCATTTCAAGTACGGTAAATTCACTAAGGCCCAAGAACAGAGACACTTGTGCCACCAGATTCAAATGGGTATTAAGGCTCTGATCAGTGTGAAGTGCAAAAGGATAACTTAAAAGACAAAAGTAGTGTTGAGCGAACACGGACTGTATTATTCGTGTTCGTACCGAATAATTGGATTTTTGTTACCCGAAAACTTTACTGTAAACCACGGACCCGAAAACTTTACTGTATGTTCGGGTTTAAAATCTGTTTTCGGTCATTTTATTTCCTGTTTTGTATGTAATGGTGCGCTTTTAATGGCGGGCTTTCAACAGCCAATCAACAAGCGTTTAACTGGTGTGCCTTAAGCCATCCCAGCCATGCCTACTAATGTATTAGTAGCTGTGATTGGCCATCTGAAGCATGTGACCATGTCTTTATAAGTTCGAGAGCCCCAGCGCGCCGCGTCATTCTGCTGTAGTTTAGGGACAGAACACACATCATACGTGCTGGCTGCTGATTAGGGACAGACAGTGATTCTGTGAAAAATTGTGTGCGAAAAGAATGCAGGGACAGGTCGGAGTGCAGGCAGGGAAAGTTATTAGAGCATTTTAGGGCCAGGCTGGAGATTAGGCAGGGTCAGTCTACATCCATTTTGCTGTGTGGGGGGTGGTGCAGTGAACGATCTTATTGAGCATATTAGGGCCAGGCTGGAGATTAGGCAGGGACAGTTTACATCGATTTTGCTGTGTGGGGGGTGGTGCAGTGAACGATCTTATTGAGCATATTAGGGCCAGGCTGGAGATTAGGCAGGGTCAGTCTACATCGATTTTTCTGTGTGGGGGGTGGTGCAGTGAACGATCTTATTGAGCATATTAGGGCCAGGCTGGAGATTAGGCAGGGTCAGTCTACATCGATTTTGCTGTGTGGGGGGTGGTGCAGTGAACGATCTTATTGAGCATATTAGGGCCAGGCTGGAGATTAGGTAGGGACAGTCTACATCGATTTTGCTGTGTGGGGGGTGGTGCAGTGGAAAATCTTTTTGCCCTCACTTGAGCCCACTGAGGAGGAGGAGGAGGAGGAGGAGGGAGAAAAAAAAATCTATTTTTATCAGTCAGTTGTGTGCAGCGTTCATCTATTTTACTACAAGTTAAAAGGGATTTTTTTCCCCCCTTCATAGCCTGTTTGCTGCAGTGCTGACTGTGACATAAGACACTGCTGTGTTCACATGTGCTATTGAGTGATTTTCAATTTTATACACTTTTTTCTATTCCACTATTCAATATACACCCTTTTGGGTTAAAAAAAATTAAATTGTGGCATAGTCTGTACTAATCTATTTAAAAATTACAAACTTAAAGGGGAATTTTCTTTTTTTTTCCCTTCATAGCCTGCTGCAGAGCTGACTGTGACATAAGACACTGCTGTGTTCACATGTGCTATTGAAAAATCACCAATTTTATATCATATTTTCTATTCCGCTATTCAATCTACACCCTTTGGGGTAAAAATAATTAAATTGCGGCATAGTCTGTATCGGTACATGTGAGATACACCTTTCCAATTTTTGGGGCGCATCTTACACCGCCGAGGATTGCAGGGTGCTTCAGTTTGCCTCCTGCCTGTTCCGAACTCCTCCTACTCCTCATCCTGCCTTTAGGGTACAAAAAATAGTAATCGGGGCCTAGTCTGGGTCTGTACGTGTGAGATAGATACACCTTTTGATATCATATTTTCTTTTCCACTATTCAATCTACACCCTTGGGCTAAAAAGAATTAAATTGCGGCATAGTATGTATCGGTACGTGTGAGATACACCTTTCAAATTTTTGGGGCGCATCTTACACCGCCGAGGATTGCAGGGTGTTTCAGTTTGCCTCATGCCTGTTCCGAACTCCTCCTACTCCTCATCCTGCCTTTAGGGTACAAAAAATAGTAATCGGGGCCTAGTCTGGGTCTGTACGTGTGAGATAGATACACCTTTTGATATGATATTTTCTATTCCGCTATTCAATCTACACCCTTGGGGTAAAAAGAATTAATTTGCGGCATAGTCTGTATCGGTACGTGTGAGATACACCTTCCAAATTTTTGGGGCGCATCTTCCACCGCCGAGGATTGCAGGGTGCTCCAGTTTGCCTCCTGCCTGTTCCGAACTCCTCCTACTCCTCATCCTGCCTTTAGGGTACAAAAAATAGTAATCGGGGCCTAGTCTGGGTCTGTACGTGTGAGATAGATACACCTTTTGATATCATATTTTCTATTCCGCTATTCAATCTACACCCTTGGGGTAAAAAGAATTAAATTGCGGCATAGTCTGTATCGGTACATGTGAGATACACCATTCCAATTTATGGGGCGCATCTTCCACCGCCGAGGATTGCAGGGTGCTTCAGTTTGCCTCCTGCCTGTTCCGAACTCCTCCTACTCCTCATCCTGCCTTTAAGGTACAAAAAATAGTAATCGGGGCCTAGTCTGGGTCTGTACGTGTGAGATAGATATACCTTTTGATATCATATTTTCTATTCCACTATTCAATCTACACCCTTGGGGTAAAAAGAATTAAATTGCGGCATAGTCTGTATCGGTACGTGTGAGAGACACCTTCCAAATTTTTGGGGCGCATCTTCCACCGCCGAGGATTGCAGGGTGCTTCAGTTTGCCCCCTGCCTGTTCCGAACTCCTCCTACTCCTCATCCTGCCTTTAGGGTACAAAAAATAGTAATCGGGGCCTAGTCTGGGTCTGTACGTGTGAGATGGATACACCTTTTGATATCATATTTTCTATTCCGCTATTCAATCTACACCCTTGGGGTAAAAAGAATTAAATTGCGGCATAGTCTGTATCGGTACGTGTGAGATACACCTTTACAATTTATGGAGCGCATCTTCCACCGCCGAGGATTGCAGGGTGCTTCAGTTTGCCTCCTGCCTGTTCCGAATTCCTCCTACTCCTCATCCTGCCTTTAGGGTACAAAAAATAGTAATCGGGGCCTAGTCTGTGTCTGTACGTGTGAGATAGATACACCTTTTGATATATTTTCTATTCCGCTATTCAATCTACACCCTTGGGGTAAAAAGAATTAAATTGTGGCATAGTCTGTATCGGTACGTGTGAGATACACCTTTCCAATTTTTGGGGCGCATCTTCTACCGCCGAGGATTGCAGGGTGCTTCAGTTTGCCTCCTGCCTGTTCCGAACTCCTCCTACTCCTCATCCTGCCTTTAGGGTACAAAAAATAGTAATCGGGGCCTAGTCTGGGTCTGTACGTGTGAGATAGATACACCTTTTGATATCATATTTTCTATTCCGCTATTCAATCTACACCCTTGGGGTAAAAAGAATTAAATTGCGGCATAGTCTGTATCGGTACGTGTGAGATACACCTTCCAAATTTTTGCGGGCGCATCTTCCACTGCCGAGGATTGCAGGGTGCTTCAGTTTGCCTCCTGTTCTGAACTCCTCCTACTCCTCATCCTCATCCTGCCTTCAGGGTACAAAACATTGTAATCTGGGCCTAGTCTGTGTTTGTACGTGTGAGATACACCGTTTTGTAAAAATTTTTCTATTCCGCTATTCAATCTACACCCTTTGGGGTAAAAAGAATTAAATTGCGGCATAGTCTGTATCGGTACGTGTGAGATACACCTTCCAAATTTTTGGGGCGCATCTTTCACCGCCGAGGATTGCAGGGTGCTTCAGTTTGCCTCCTGTTCCGAACTCCTCCTACTCCTCATCCTCATCCTGCCTTTAGGGTACAAAAAATTGTAATTGGGGCCTAGTCTGTGTTTGTACGTGTGAGGTACACCGTTTTATAAATTTTTTTCTATTCCGCTATTCAATATACACCCTTTTTGAGTGTAAAAAATTAAATTACGGCATAATCTGTATTGGTACATGTGAGATACACCTTTTTAAATTTGTTTGGCGCATCTCTTTCCACCGCCGAGGATTGCAGGGCGCTTCAGTTTGCCTCCTGTTCGGACCTCCTCCTACTCCTCATCCTCATCCTCCCTTTAGGGTACAAAAAATTGTAATCGGAGCCTAGTCTGTAATTGTACGTGTGAGATACACCGTTTTATAAAATTTTTTCTATTCCACTATTCAATATACACCCTTTTGGAGTGTAAAAAATTAAATTACGGCATAGTCTGTATCGGTACGTGTGAGATACACCTTTTAAATTTGTTTGGCGCATCTCCTTCCACCGCCAAGGATTGCAGGGCGCTTCAGTTTGCCTCCTGTTCCGAACTCCTCCTACTCCTCTTCCTCATCCTCCCTTTAGGGTACAAAAAATTATAATCGGGGCCTAGTCTGTGTTTGTACGTGTGAGATACACCGTTTTATATCCTTTTTTCTTTTCCGCTATTCAATATACACCCTTTTGGGGTGAAAAAAATTAAATTGCGGCATACTTTGCATATTTGACTGTGAGATACACCCGTTGTATTTGTATACTGTTTTTCTATACCGCTATTTAATAAACACCCTTTTAGGGTAAAAAAAATTAAATTGCGGCATAGTTTGCATATTTGACTGTGAGATACACCTGTGCGATACTGTTGTTGTTTTGTTCCGCTATTCAATAAACACCTTTCTAAGGCAAGATCATAAATTACAGAAATATGAGGAGACCGTCAAATAGGGGCCGTGGCCTGGGTCGTGGTGCTGCTGGTAGAGCTCCTGTTGCCAGGAGAGGACGTGGTCATTCTGTGCCAGCTACACGCACAAGTGAAACACCTTCCTCAAGTGTGAGTAGGCGACAGAACCTGCAGCAGTATTTGGTAGGGCATCATGCGCCTCTACAAGTGTTGAGGCCAGAACAAGTAGAGGCGATAGTAGATTGGTTTGCTGCTGACAGTGCCTCCAGTTCCTTCACATTGTCTCCCACCCAGTCTACTGCAGAAAGGTCAGAGTTGGCACCTGCAGCCGATGTCCAACCGTCTTTCACCTCACCCCCTTGCAAATCAGGCAAGCAGTCTGAGCCCCAAGTCATGCAGCAGTCTCTTCTTCTTTTTGATGACTCTGTCAGCAGGGTTTCCCAGAGCCACCCACCTAGCCCTGCCCCAGAAGTGGAAGAGATTGATTGCAGCGATGCCCAACCACTTATTTCTCAAGATGAGTACATGGAAGGACCATCGCAGCACGTCTCCGATGATGACGAAACGCAGGTGCCAACTGCTGCGGCACTCAGAATTGTGGAGACCGACAAGGAGGGCAGGGGTGAAGACTGGGTGGAAGATGATGTGGAGGACGATGAGGTCCTCGACCCCACATGGAATGAAGGTCATGCAGGTGACCTGAGTAGTTTGGAGGAAGAGGCGGTGGTCGCACAGAGCCACCAGCACAGCAGAAGAGGGAGCAGGGTACAGAAGCGGAGCAGCCGTGCCCTAGACACTACGCCTGCTACTGCCCAATGCAGCAAGGGACCGAGCGCACCAAAGCCAGCTCAAAGGAGTTCTCTAGCGTGGAAGTTCTTCAGAAAATGTGCTGATGACAGGACACGAGTGGTTTGCACCCTGTGCAATCAGAGCCTGAACCTTCTCAACCTGAGCACAACCTGCATGATCAGGCATCTAAGTTGAAAGCACGAGCTGCAGTGGAGTAGACACCTTCAAAACCAAGAAAGGTCTCTGGCTCCTCCTTCTTCCTCTTCTGCTGCAGTCTCAGCCTCTTCATCCACCTCTGTAGTGATACCGGCACCTGCCACCCCACAAACAGACGATCTGTCAGCAACACCACCACCTGGGTCACCAACCATCTCCACAATGTCCCGTGGAAGCGTTCAGCTTTCCATCTCCCAAACACTTCAGAGGAAGAGGAATTACCCCCCTACCCACCCGTGATCCCTGGCCCTGAATGCCAGCATTTCAAAATTCTTGGCCTTTGAAATGCTGTCATTCCGTCTGGTGGAGACGCACAGTTTTAAAAGCCTTAAGTCGGTGGCTGTCCCACAGTACGTCATGCCCAGCCGCCACTACTTTTCCAGGCAAGCCATCCCTTCACTGCACAACCAAGTGGGGGAAAAAATCAGGTGTGCACTGCGCAACGCCATCTGTGGCAAGGTCCACCTAACTACCGATACGTGGACCAGTAAGCACGGTCAGGGGCGTTATATCTCCCTAACGGCACACTGGGTAAATGCAGTGGTGGATGGGCCTGAGGCGATAGCAATTTGGCGCATGTCCTTCCACCACCGAGGATTGCAGGGCGCTTCAGTTTGCCTCCTGTTCCTAACTCCTTCTACTCTGCTTCCTCATCCTCTACCGCCTCCTCATCCGGTCAGCGTAACACCTTCACCACCAACTTCAGCACAGCCAGGGGTAAACGACAGCAGGCAGTTTTAAAACTTGCCTGTTTGGGGGAAAAACCACACACCGCGCAGGAGTTGTGGAGGAGCATGGAACAGCAGACAAATGAGTGGTTGCTGCCAACGAGCCTCAAGCCCGGCCTGGTGGTGTGCGATAACGGGCGAAATCTCATAGCAGCTCTGGGCCTAGCCGGTTTGACGCACATCCCTTGCCTGGTGCATGTGCTGAATTTGGTGGTGCAGAGGTTTCTTAAAAATTACCCCGATATGTCAGAGCTGCTGCAGAAAGTGCGGGCCGTCTGTGCGCACTTTCGGCGTTCTCACCCTGCTGCTGCTCGCCTGTCAGCGCTGCAGCGTAACTTCGGCCTTCCCGCTCACCGCCTCATATGTGACGTGCCCACAAGGTGGAATTCCACCTTGCACATGCTGGAAAGACTGTGCGAGCAGCAGCAGGCCATAGTGGAGTTTCAGCTGCAGCACGCGAGTCGCTCTGTGGAACAGCACCATTTCACCACCAATAACTGGGCCTCCATGCTAGACCTGTGTGCCTTGTTGCGCTCTTTTGAGTACTCCACCAACATGGCCAGTGCCGATGACGCCGTTGTCAGCTTAACTATCCCACTTCTATGCCTCCTTCAAAAAACGATTCGGGCGATGATGGAAGAGGATGTGGCACAGGATGAGGAGGATGAAGAGGTAACATTTCCAAGGCTTTCAGGGCAGTCATTCGCAAGTGGCTCTGAGGGTGGGTTCCTGCACACACAAACGCCAGGGACACAATTGTCCAGCAGGGGCACAGTTCTGGAGGATGAGGAGATGGAGGAGATGGAACCATGTTCACAGCAGGGTGGCACCCAGGCCAGCTCATGGCCATCACTGGTGCGTGGCTGGGGGGATACAGAGGACACAGACAATACACCTCCCACAGAGGACAGACTTTCGTTGCCTCTGGGTAGCCTGGCACACATGAGTGATTACATGCTGCAGTGTCTCCACAACGACCGCCGAGTTGCCCAAATTCTAACTTGTGCTGATTACTGGGTGGCCACGCTGCTGGATCCCCGTTACAAGGACAACGTACCGTCCTTAATTCACTCACTGGAGCGCGATCGCAAGATGCGCGAGTACAAGCGCACGCTGGTAGACGCGATGCTGCTGGCATTCCCACCTGACAGCGGGGCCACAGTGGAAGCACAAGGCCAAGGCAGAGGAGGAGGAGGAAGAGGTCGCCAACGCAACCAGGGCACCGCCAGCACCTCAGAAGACAGGGTTAGCATGGCCGAAATGTGGAAAAGCTTTGTCAGCACGCCACAACAAACAGCAGTACCAACAGCTCATATGGAACGTCTTAGCAGGAGGCAGCATTTCACCAACATGGTGGAGCAGTATGTGTGCACACATGTAGTGAATGACGGGTCTGCCCCCTTCAACTTCTGGGTCTCCAAATTGGGCACATGGCCTGAGCTTGCCCTTTACGCCTTGGAGGTGCTGGCGTGCCCTGCAGCCAGTGTATTATCTGAACGTGTATTTAGCACGGCTGGGGGCGTTATCACAGACAAGCGCAGCCACCTGTCCAGAGACAATGTGGACAAGCTCACGTTCATTAAAATGAACCAGGCATGGATCCCAAAGGACTTTTCCGTACCTTGTGCAGAATAGAGATAGATACCGACCTTACCCAGCCATTGTTCTATTTTTGATCTTTCTCACTCTTTTGGGGTGTACCCTCATTTAAAATGACTGAAAAAAAGCAGTGTTGGCTACCTTGTCCTCCTCCACCGCCGCTTCCACCTACACCGCCACATCCACCACCACCTCAACCTCCCTCCTACTCCATATGGGCCTCGTCCTTCACAGATGAAGAAAATTGTTTTATTTTTCTGTTTTTTTTGTTGTTTTAGGTTATTTCCCTATCCACATTTGTTTGCAAAGCACTTGCCATGCTCTTAACTACGTTTTGCTGCCATTTGCAGCACTCTAGCCCTTTCCATTGGTGTTTTAGAGCCATTTTAGTGCCTGAAAGTTCGGGTCCCCATTGACTTCAATGGGGTTCGGTGTCCGGGTAAAGTCCGGGACACGGACTCGAACTTTTTTTTCAAGTTCGGCCCAGCCCGCCGAACACGGACATCCAGGTGTCCGCTCAACTCTATTGGCCAGTCCATCACCTTTACCCTCAGCTTCTTTAGCAAGGCAGTGGTTGTCTTGGAGGTGAGTTTGGGGTCGCTATCATGTTCGAATACTGCCCTGAAGCCCAGTCTCTGAAGGGAGGGGATCATGCTCTGCTTCAGTATGTCACAGTACATGTTGGCATTCATGATTCCCTCAATGAACTGTAGCTCCCCAGTGCCGGCAGCACGCATCCCCAGACCATGACACTCCCACCACCATGCTTGACTGTAGGCAAGACACACTTGTCTTTGTACTCCTCAACTGGTTGCCGCCATACACGCTTGACACATCTGAACCAAATAAGTTTATCTTTTTTTTTCCATAAAATTTTTTATTGAGAAAAGTCAAGCAAAACATGTGAACTTCAAATAGTGACAATGAAAAAGAGAGTGCGACACAGCGCATGTGAAAGGTACATTGCAACAAACAAGTTGATAGAAACATTTTACAACTTAAAACAATTTGTATAGAAATGTTAATATAAGCGTGGACTATCGTCCACATACAGTAATGTATTGGTAGCAATGTAGTCTTGTCTAGGTGGGGATGCGGAGACTAAGAGTAGGGGTCGAGGGGAGTAACGGTCGGGTAGTAAGGGGGGGGGATAATGTGGGTGGGAGTTAAAAAGGAGGGTAAGGGGGGGAGGGAAGGGAAGGAGGGGGTATGAGTAGGGGAGTAAGTATGTAAAAAGCAGACATAACATTGACATGTAGAACCAGAAGGATCGGATCTTCCAAATATTTTGTTTGGGAATTCCCTTGACTGCCCTTGTGTAGGGAGGGAGATTCCTATCTGAACCGGATTGGGAAGATCCTAAAGGGTACCAAGCCTGGGTTGGTGTGAGTGTAGAGACGAACGTGTTAGGTTGTTAAACAGGAAGAAGGGGGTCTGGGTTGGTATGGTCCGTATATAGTTTGGAGGAGCGGAAAAGTATCCAGCCCGCCCATGTTCCATAGAACCTGGACGGGGTGTCATTTGCAGAGTGTATCAGCTCTTCCATGTCTGCAACCCTATCAATTCTCTTATCTTGGTCTCATCAGACGAGAGACAACAGGACATGGTTCCAGTAATCCATGTCCTTAGTCTGCTTGTCTTCAGCAAACTCATTGCAGGCTTTCTTGTGCATCATCTTTAAAAGAGGCTTCCTTCTGGGAAAACAGGCATGCAGACCAATTTGATGCAGTGTGCGGTGTATGGTCTGATCACTGACAGGCTGACCCCCAACCCCTTCAACCTCTGCAGCAATGCTGGCAGCACTCATACGTCGATTTCCCAAAGACAACCTCTGGATATGATGCTGAGCACTTGCACTCAACTTCTTTGATCGACCATGGCGAGGCCTGTTCTGAGTGGAACCTGTCCTGCTAAGCCACTGTATGGTCTTAGCTACCGTGCTGCAGCTCAGTTTCAGGGTCTTGGCAATCTTCTTATAGCCTAGGCCATCTTTATGTAGAGCAACAATTTTTTTTCAGATCCTCAGAGTTCTTTGCCATGAGGTGCCATGTTGAACTTCCAGTGACCTGTATGAGAGAGTGAGATCGATAACACCAAATTGACCACACCTGCTCCCCATTCACCCCTGAGACCTTGCAACACTAATGAGTCACATGACACCAGGGATTGAAAATAGCTAAATGGGCTCAATTTGGACATTTTCAATTAGGGGTGTACTCACTTGTTGCCAGCGGTTTAGACATTAATTGCTGTGTGTTGAGTTATTTTGAGGGGACAGCAAATTTACACTGTTATACAAGCTGTACACTCACTACTTTACATTGTAGCAAAGTGTCATTTCTTCAGTGTTGTCACATGAAAGGATATAATAAAATATTTTCAAAAATGTGAGGGGTGTACTCACTTTTGTGAGATACTGTTGTCAGGCTTATTTGGGGAGCTTAAGGTTAAATTTACAAATAGAAATTAAATGTTATATTTTATTTTACATAGAAATGTTGAGCAGTGGCGTCCATTTTGTTAAAGGTTGTTAAAAGTTCAAACCTCCTTTTAACAAAAAGTGCCTGTTCAGGAAATTCTTAAACAGGTTTACCCCAAGCATGCTGTGTTGACCTAAGGTAATAAATAAGTAGTCTGTTGACTTTCCTTAGATATAGGTCTAAGACGCTATACCAAGATAATCTTATCTGTGTGTGGGATCATAAACCTTAGTCAGTATTTTCTATGCTTAAACCCATTTAAAATAAGATTTACAGATATATTATAATCTTATATGTAAAGGAATATTAACACTGAAATATATATATAACTAGCATACATAGATATGTAGAAAACTGTTATACAGTATATTATAATTGTTTCATATTTTGCTAAATTCTAACTTTACTGATTTTGATGACTCATCACTGCATGTTTAGTAAGGCTTCAGTAAATAAGCTCTTGTAAGTGAGAAAGCATCATAAAACTTTTCTGGCCTTGCCAGTTGTTTAGTCTAGGAGGTCTGAATTGTAAGCTCTCTGTCAATATAAGGTGCAAAGTTTATTTGAAGATAAATAGTGCTGCTATATTGCTATATACTGAACCTAAGAGCAATGCAATACTGCCATCACTGGTGACTGAATGCTACTACGGTAATTGAAGTCTTGGGTTAAAAAGTAAAATCCAATATGTATTAAATAAGATATATTAAATATTAAAATAATGTTACCAAGATTAATTCTTTATTTAGATACATGGTGGATATTAAATGGACATGTAATAGATGAAAGCATGGATACATTTTATGTTGTTTTATAATAGTCTTAAATGGAGAAATTTTTCTTTAATATTCAATATACTGGTTGACCAAGAGGTGTCACCCTATGACATCACCAGTTAATGAATAAGATGTTCCAACCAATGGGGATCATGTTACTTCCTCAGGGTTTAATTTATGGTAATTTTAATAGTCCTTTGTTCTATACCATATAAAAGCCCAGATGAGAGAGACACATGACACATGACATTTTGCCCAATATACATCACACATACAACATACACGCTACTACAGCTATGCATAGACTCATCTACACAGACTCCATTTTGCTCCATCATGTATCTGAACCTTTGAGGGACGCCAAACAAAACTCCTCCCTAATTGGCCACCATCCTGGAAAAGCAGCCATCTTAAAGAATCTGGTAACGACCATTCTAAGCTAGCGGCCATTTTAAATATGGTAAATATGCCTTGCTAATTATTTGATTATTATTCAATATTGTTTATGTACTGCCTTTAAATGTTTTACATTGCATATTCAAGGGTAAGGGGAGTACAATCCCAGCCGTATAAACCATATGTAGATCTTTCTCTAAATAGCTGATTTTTGTTTTTATAACATTTTTATGAATATCAGATTTAGCGCATATTGGCGTATTAGTCTCACGTTTTGCATAGCCTATTCTCGCTTCATCTGCAGTGGAGTGACTATCAGGCTGCGCATTGCGCAGACAATTGTGGTCTGATTATATAGAACATTCATTTATGGTTTATACTATACCTGGAGAAAACGTAATCTTACTTTATTTTCACTTTCATTATTGAGCTACCAATCACATTGCTTTTATTGTTTGAAGTTTGTATCGTTATGTAAAGTTATCTTTTTGTGTCATCTCAAGTCTGATCATGTATCGTGATTACATGTCTCGTGAATAAATATTTTATATATATTCCATACTGTAGACTGTTTACACTAAGATTGGTATATGCTTTTAAAAAGAAATTAATCAATAAAAAGAATTCGCTACATATTGATTTATGGATATAAGTTGAGATTCTCCTTCCGCACAGATCTTTGCTTATTGACATAAATAGACACTGTTATATTCAGAGCAGTATAAACATTCTGACATAATGGAGGCACAGCGAGATATTATTAATTCTGACACTGTGTATATATATACAGTGGAACCTTGGTTTACGAGTACCTTTGTTTACGAGCATTTTGAAAGACAAGCAACATTTTTTTTAAAAATCTGTCTTGGTTTACGAGCACTGTCTTGATATACGAGCAGTTTTATCCACTAAAAGCATGCCATCCCCTCTGTTAATGCCCCTCTGTCACATAACATTATGTGTCCCAGTGCTTCTACTGTATATAAAGATGCCTATATACTGTTTTAGAGTGTTTCCCTGCACTTACTTTGTACGATTCCTGTCCCTCTGTCACTCTCTGCTCTCCGTCCTGTCTGTTCTTCCCGGTGGGAGGGGCCGATCACTCCTCCTGACGTCATCTAAAGGAGGAGGGGGAGGAGAGCAACAGAGCAGGACTGATGAGTCACACAGAGCCAGACAAGCTCTAATACACTATAAATCGGCTGTTATATACAATACAGACACAGGGGCACATAATGTTATCTAACAGAGGATATGGCATACTTATACTGTACAGTTATGTACTTTATATATAATACAGCATATCTTTTTATCTATAACATTAAATGCTTGTGGAACGAATCATCTGAGTTTCAATGCTTTCCTATGGGAAAACTTGCTTTGATATACGAGTGTTTTGGATTACAAGCAAGCTGCTGGAACCAATTATACTCGTAAACCAAGGTTCCACTGTATATATATATATATATATATATATATATATATATATATATATATATAATGTTTGGGGGTTCTAAGTAATTTTCTAGAGAAAGGTTTTGATCTCTATCAGCCTATTTGGAAATAAGGGTTTTGCCGTCGTCCCAATTGCAGTAGTATTTTTGGTTGGTACCTCAAGCCAAATTGTGAGTGGGGACTTTTAAGGCAAGTAGTAATAATAGTAAGGATACATAGTAGTAAAAATAAACAAGAATTTAATATCTTGTACTCAGTAGTCTATATACACAGTACAACAATCAATTGTGAAGGGTTATAGACCCAAGTGAGAGAGGTGCAAAGTAGTTAAGAGTTTCGTGACAGGTGTTTATTTATGTGACTGTATTACGATAAATCTCTGTCTTGTCAGAGAATTTCTCCTGCGTTTTTACCAACGCGTTTCGGCTCTCAATTGAGCCTTTTTCAAGGGTGGTAGTCACTCGTTCTGTAATGATTATACAGATACAGTTATTAGTCATCTTGTAGTAAATACCACTGATTTTATTCAATGTGGTATCGAAGAAAAATGTATACATACATAGATTTTTTTCCTTTCCATGTGTGATTGTGTTTCCTTTTAGAATAGCGAAAACCTTAGCCGCATCCTGAAAGATATGGTACTGATTAGAGTGAGTATGGCTGTGTGATTGTATGATCAAAGTGCTGGGTGAATATAACTTCTTAACACTTACAATCAATATTGGACGAGTGTTGCCAATGGGGGCATACACCTGTTCAATTACTTCTTCAATATAGAGATGTGTGTTTATTCCCGATGGGATCTTAAACATATCAGTCGCATCTGTTAATAAGATCATTTTTATGTTCATTAAAGTATTTATTTACGTATTGATAAATTTCTTTGTTAGAGTTTCTGTTTAACATTTACTTTATAGTAAATATATGATCAACTGACCAGGGACTGTGTATTTCTTGATTCAGATGTAGGATTCCTAATTCCTCTGTTTTTTTATTATTACGGAGGTGTCTGGGGATAAACAAGATGTGAATTGGTGAATTGTACAATGCACCTTGTACATTTCCCTTAAATGGGATGAGTCGGATTGATTTTTTACCTTCTTGGGTGTTGTTGAATTTTTTGTTTTTCATAGGTTTGCCTCAGTTCAGTATCAGTCCCTCTGTAGATGTAGATTTTAACAATATATTACTTGCTGATTCATTCGTTGTGGCAAAGGGTGGCTATTTGGCAAATGTACTCACTCGGTTTTCAGTTGCTTTCGGATGCTGGCTATCTTCCGTCCTCTCTCCTCCCTGTCAGATGGGGAGTGAGGAGGACAGTGGTTCCCCGGCCTATTTATATGAGACGCGCATGCGCATCACGCGCCGCACGTCTCATTCACTGCTCTCCGACAGCTGGTGTCTGGCGGTGGTGCGCGTGCGCGGGGTGCGCGTGCATCCTGCCATCAGCCGTCCGAGCTTCAGCCTGTTGGAGGCTTAGGGGGTGTGTGTTGTTGGTCCACTGCTCGTATGTATTAGCCCCTGCTCTGTATAGCATACATGCAGGGGCTTTCCGTGCCGGGTATTCCTCTGGGTTTGATCACTCCATAGACATGACAATGTTCCATACGTATAATAATAATAAATTGATAATAAATAAGAGAACAGTATATGCAGTGAAATTTTGCATTAGTTATAACAGTATTAACAGCAGAGCTTAGTAAAAAATGGCAAAATCAATGTATAGACAATGGTGGCATTTTTTCTGAGATAGTTTTTTCTGGGTGCTTTCTGTGGGATTAAGGTTACTCATCTTTGTTTGTGGGTTTTTTATTTCTGATGATGTCCATTTTGGAAAATTTTTCAGACCACAATTTTTGTGAATGGATCGTTCATTTTTTAAGAGGTGGTGTTTGAGGGTTTCTTTGTTTTTGTTTTTCGTATGTGATCTATATGAACGGCGAACACGAACATCAGCAAATGTTCGCGAACCGACGAACCGGGCGAACCGCCATAGACTTCAATAGGCAGGCGAATTTTAAAACCCACAGGGACTCTTTCTGGCCACAATAGTGATGGAAAAGTTGTTTCAAGGGGACTAACACCTGGACTGTGGCATGCTGGAGGGGGATCCATGGCAAAACTCCCATGGAAAATTAGGTAGTTGACGCAGAGTCGGGTTTTAATCCGTAAAGGGCATAAATCACCTAACATTCCTAAATTGTTTGGAATAACATGCTTTAAAACATCCAGTGTGTGTATACGATCAGTTATGATGTTGTATCAATCAGGTAGTGCAAGGGTTACGCCCGCTTCACAGTGACAGTCTGACCAAACTCTGACAGGCAAAACTCCCCATTGTCATAGACATGCAATAAATGTCTGGTAGTTTACCTGTTCCATCCTCATCCTCATGTCTGCATTAAGGGCCAGACTCTTCCTTTTGGCTGCTTTTATCATCTCTCTTCCCTGTTTGGCTCCACCCCAGGCCATTCCAGGAAGTCTATATTAACCAGTGCACTGCAGGTCAGCTTTGCTGTTCCCTGTTGCTAGTTTCCTGTTTCCTGTGTGCTTGATCTACTGTTCTGTGTACCGATTTTGGCTTGTCTCTGACTGTTCCTGTTTGGCTGTTACCCTGACCTTTGGCCTGTCCCATGGTTACCCTTGTCTGCCTGTTACCCCGACCTCGGCTTACCCATCACCATTCCGTGTGTCCTGAGTGGCTGCTTCCCTTCTCTCCCTACGGAGCGTGACCTGGGGGACCCAAGGGGCCGCGACCTGGGCCCAGCTGCAGCCAAGTCCATCCTCACCACTAGAGGCTCTGGTGAACACCTGCTGGGTCTTAGACTCCGCGCCCTGGGGAATCTTGGGCTCATGTTCCGGTCCATCCGCAGCAGTCTGCTATCGGGTTCACTACCTTGCGCTGCGCCTCTGCCTCCAACAGGGTGCAGTTGTCACCTGGCCACAGGTGACCTGACACCCATTTAACAGTCAGTCAGTTCATTTGCACAACCGCAAACTCCCCATTTGCACAAGGTTGGATACCAAGCTAGCCATGTCCTGTTCCTTGTCCGACTCCTCACTGACGTCATTGAAGTTCTCTTCCTCCACCCAGCCATGTACAACACCAAGGGTCCCCGAAAGGTGACAACAAGCCCCCTAGGACGCCTGCTGTGGTTGGTCTTCCACCTCCTCAAAGCCACCTTCCTCCTCTGACTTCTGTTCTTCAGACTCCTCTCTCTGCATTGCCACAGGTCCAGCAATCGACAACGACAAGGCTGCTTCTGGTGGTGATGGGGACCACAACTCTTCCTCTTCATGCTCATCTACGGCCTGATCCAGTACTCTTCGCAGGGCACGCTCCAGAAAAAACGCATATGGGATGAGGTCGATGATGTTGCCTTGGGTTCGACTGACCAGGTTTGTCACCTCCGCAAAAGGACGCATGAGCCTACAGCCATTGTGCATGAGCATTCAGTAACGCAGCCAAAAAATACCCAGCTCCGCAGAGGCTGTCCTAGCACCCCGGTCATACAAATACTCGTTGACCGCTTTTTCTTGTTGGAGCAGGCGGTCGAACATTAGCAGTGTTGAATTCCAACGTGTCGGGCTGTCGCAAATCAAGCGCCTCACTGGCATGTTGCTTCGCAGCTGAATATCTGAAAAGTGCGCCATGGCCGTGTAGGAACGCCTGAAATTGCCACACACCTTCCTGGCCTGCTTGAGGACGTCCTGTAAGCCTGGGTACTTCTGCACAAAGCGTTGTACAATCAGATTCAACACATGTGCCATGCACGGCACATGTGTCAACTTGCCCAAATTCAATGCCGCCAACAAATTGCTTCCGTTGTCACACACCACTTTGCCAATCTCCAGTTGGTGTGGGGTCAGCCACTGATCCACCTGTGCATTGAGGGCGGACAGTAGTGTTGGTCCGGTGTGACTCTCTGCTTTCAGGCAAGTCAACCCCAAGACAGCATGACACTGTCATATCCGGCATGTGGAATAGCCCCTGGGGAGCTGGGGGGTGCAGTTGGTGTGGAGCAAGACGCAACAGCAGAAGAGGACTCAGCCGAGGAGGTTAGCAAAGAGGATGGAGTAGGAGGAGTAGAGGTGGTGGCAGCAGGCCTGCCTGCAAGTCGTGGCGGTGTCACCAACTCCTCTGCAGCAGAGCCACGCATTCCATGCTTGGCAGCCGCCAGCAGGTTTACCCAATGCGCAGTGTAAGTGATATACCTGCCCTGACCGTGCTTTGCAGACCAGCTATCAGTGGTCAGATGGACCCTTGCCCCAACAATGTGTGCCAGACATGACATGACTTCCTTTTCCACAATATAGTACAGGTTGGGGATTGCCTTTTGTGAAAAAAAATTTTGGCCGGGTACCTTCCACTGCGGTGTCCCAATAGCGACAAATTTTTTGAAGGCCTCAGACTCCACCAGCTTGTATGGTAAAAGCTGGCGGGCTAAGAGTTCCGACAAGCCAGCTGTCAGACGCCGGGCAAGGGGGTGACTCTGTGACATTGGCTTCTTATGCTCAAACATTTCCTTGACAGACACCTGACTGTGGGCAGATGAGCAGGAACTGCCGAAGGTGAGAGGCGGAGGGGCGGGTTGTTGATAGGGGGCAAGGAGGACAGCAGTGGTTGACGTGGCTGAAGATGCTGGACCAGGAGGAGGATGGTGGCTTTGAGTTTGTGTGCTGCTTTTACTCATGTGTTGATCCCATAGGCGTTTGTGATGTGAGATCATGTGCCTTCGCAAAGCAGTTGTACCTAGGTGGGTGTTGGACTTCCCACGACTCAGTTTCTTTTGGCACAGGTTACAAATGGCATCGCTGCTATCAGAGGCAGACACACAAAAAATGCCACACTGCTGAGCTTTGTAATGACGGCATTCTGGTGGTGGCAACAGCTTGCATTTATTGGCGTGCTGTCTGGCTGACCCCGGGTGCCGATACATGCTGTCTGACTGTGCCACTAGCTCCTTGCGATGACCTCCCCCTGCTTCCAACTCGTCTCCTCCTCCTCTCTGTCTCCCCATCTGAACTTTCCCCCTCTTCTTCTGCTCTTCGAGCAGGCACCCAGGTGACATCCACGGACACATCGTCATCATCAGCCGCTTCACTTGACAACTCAGCAAAGGCAGCAGCAGCAGGTACAACATCATCATCATCATCACAATGTACGTCCATGTGTATAATGCTGCCTGACTGAGACATATCCCCGTTATCTAAATCCTCTGGCACTAATGGTTGCGCATCACTTATTTCTTCCAACTGATGTGTAAATAACTCCTCTGACAGATCAAGTGAAGCGGCTGTGGTGCTAGTGTTGGTGCCGGCAGGCGGGTGAGTGGTAAATTGAGAGGTGCCCAAAGCTGAGCTGGAGGAGGATGGTGCATTAAGGTTCCGAGTGGAAGCTGTAGAAGATTGGGTGTCCTGTGTAAGCCAGTCAACTATGTCCTCAAAATTTTTTGAGTTCAGGGTCTGTGGCTTCTGAACACTGGGCATTATTCTAGGGCCAAAGGAAATCACAGCACCATGACCACGACGGCCCCCCACACTGCTTCAGAATGATCTAAGATGGATGCTGCCCTTGCTTTTTTATAGGAGGTGGGAGGGTGTAGGAGGGAGGTATGCTGATTGGATGGAATGTGTCTGCTGACTGTGAGGTTCAGGGTCAAAGTTTGCCTCAATGATGAATTATAGGGGGCGGACCGAACATCGCATATGTTCGCCCGCATCGGCGGACGCGAACAAGCGATGTTCGCCGGGAACTGTCCGCCGGCGAACAGTTCGGTACATCTCTATATATCTAGCCTCTACTTTTACAATACAAGGTTATCATGGTGAATTTTGGGGTTGAGCAAGGCTTTTTATGAATGGATGTGTAACGTTTTTTGTATTCCTTTTTCATTTTTTATTTTTTATTATTCCCCTTTTGTTGTTGTGTTATTTATTCCTAGTCTGTTTTGCCAGACGAGAAGCCTTCCAGGAAAGGGCGATAACTTTCAGACTCGTTGAGTCCTGGAGGTGTAGTTGCCTTAAGGCGTTTGATCCACCTCATTTCAAGCTGTAGAAGGGTTTTGTTCCAATCTCCCCCCCGCTTGGGAATGTTTATTCTCTCCAAGGCCATAAATGACACATCCGGCATTCTGTATCCATGTTTGTAAGCTACATGTCGTCCTAAGGGTAAATAAAAGTTACACAATTCCATGCTGTTGACATGTTTGTTGATCCTTCTCCCGAATTCCTGCTTTGTTTTTCCTACGTAAAATGCTTTACATTCGCATCTCATTAAATACACTATCCCTTTCGTACGGCAGTTCACAGTGTCTCGGTTCGAATTCCTCGCCGTTCGGTAAGATGGTTTTTTGACACTTCTTAATTACCCTACATTGATCGCAGGAGCCGCAGGGGTATGTGCCCTTTACTTTGCATGGATCCTTCCGATTCCCTTCCCTGAATTCACTGTGAATCAGTTAGTTTTTTATAGAACCCGCCTTTCTGTATGTTATCGGTGGGCGGTCTGTTATGAATCTCTTCACTATCGGGTCTTCTTTGAGTATAGTCCAGTGTTTATGATGTTTTTTATTTTCTTGTGCTCGTTTGTATACCTCATGATTATACGTGTCTTTTGATCTGATTCTTTTGGGTCCTTTCCCTTTTTCTTGAACAAGATTTCTTTTCTCTCTTTTGTTCTTACTTTGTTGAACGCCTTTCTCAACGAGGTTTTCGAATAGCCTCTATCTAGGAGTCTGGTTGTTAGGAGGTCTGCCTCTCTTTTAAAGTCATCACTGTTGGTGCAGTTCCGTTTGATTCTGAGGTATTGACTAAACGGGATTGCCTTTTTCAATTGTGTGGGATGGAAGCTATTGGCATGTAGGATTGAGTTGCCAGCTGTCTCTTTCCTATAGAGTGTCGTTTTCACCGAGCTATCCTGTTCTTTATATATCCATGTATCCAAAAATGGTATCCTGTTTTTACTATAATTTAGAGTAAAAAACATGTTTTAATCGTTGCTATTTAGTGTTTTTTGGAAGTCCTCTATCAATTCCTCGGATCCTGTCCATACAATCAGGATGTCATCTATAAAGCGCTGCCAGATCAGAATCTTATCCGTGTATCTTGTATTTTCCTCGTTTCTTAGGAACTCCTGTTCCCAGGCACCCAGGTAAAGGTTTGCGTAAGTCGGTGCACAGTTCGTGCCCATGGCTACACCACATACTTGCAGGTAATAGGTCCCATCAAAAGTGAAGTAGTTCCTATTCAGAATAAAATCCAGCATCGTGAGGATAAAGGTATTAAAATTCTCGTTGTGTAGACTCTGCTCATTTAGTATGTTCCTGATTGTCGCTAGGCCCTTGCCATGTGGAATGTTATTGTATAGCGCTTCCACGTTCACTGTGATGAGGATGGAATCTTCCGGGATCACAATATCCTCGAGTATTTGCAGTAGGTGCATGGTGTCCCTGGTGTACGAGGCCAGGCTGGTCACGTGAGGTCGTAAGTAGGCATCTATTACCTGACTTATTCCTTCAGATATATTCCCATTCCCTGAGACTATCGGTCTTCCAGGAGGATTTTTGGCATCTTTATGTACCTTAGGTAGTGAATAGAAGGTCGGAGTTCTAGGGTGTTTGGTTCTTATGAAATTCCACAATGTAGGTGAGATTATTCCATCATTTCCTGCCTTGTCTACTTTTGAGTAGAACTCCTCCTTGTACTTTTCAATCATAACAGGCGATATTTTTTTATAGCATTTTTGATTGTTCAATATCTTCAGGCACATTGTCTGGTACTGGGTGTTGTTCATCAGGACAACATTTCCTCCCTTATCTGATGGTTTGATCGTGATCTCTTCTTTCTCACTTAGTTCCTTCAGAGCTTGTTTTTGAGTTTTAGTAAGGTTCTGCTGATTCCTGGTGCTTGATAATTTTTCAATGTCCTTGGTAGTCTCCCTTACAAAGAGGGCAATCGCTGGGTTCAGATTTAGAGGAGGAAATTTCTGAGATTTTTTCTTGAATTTAGTTGTTATATTTTCCTTATCATGTCTGTGTGTTTCACAGTCATCATCTTCCTCTCCTTCACTGTCTGATTGGTTTGGTGTGTCTGTCCAGTCCTCCAGACCACCTTCCTGCAGTAAGAGGTTTAAGTCTCTTAATGCTCGGAACTCGGCTGCAGATAGCGGAGGTTGTGGTTAGCTCGTTTCAGGTTGTTTACTGTACATAACTTTCTGCAGTAAATTTCTTGCAAAAAGGTGAATATCCTTTATTGCTTCAAACTTATCAGTTGGTTTATTAGGACAAAAGGAGAGTCCTAGCGTGAGTATTTCTGTTTGTTCTTTGGTAAGTTTGTGTGTTGATAAGTTGATGATAGTTAGCGCGCCTTTCTCCACTTTCGTCTCTTGTGTTCCTGTTGTGTCTAGTGATTTCCTCTCATCTGTTTCCCTTGTTGGCCTAAAAAAGCTTTTTGTTTTTTTGGATCTTGCTTGTCTAATTTTGATCTTGTAAATATTTGGTGATGTCTCACCGGTTGGTTCTTTTCTGCTTCCTCCAGAGCTTCCTGTTCAGGTACATTAGTGTCATCGTCGCTTTTTTCTGCGGCTTCGTCGTTTGTTGGTTCTGTCTCTTGATGTCTTTCTCGCTGTGGTTTTTGTATGGGTGCTCTTCTCCTCTCGCTATTTTCAGCTCCTGACGTGTGTGAGGATGAGTCTGATGAGTAGTTTTTCGTGTTTCTGCTCTGTTGCCCATATTGTGTTTTGTTTCTCTGTGTTCGGTTTTTCGTCCATCTGTACGCCCTGTTCTGGCTAAAGGCATTTTTATTGCGCCAGTATTTTTTCTCTTTTTTTCTCAGGATTTCTTTACTGTGTTGTTCCAGGTGTTCCTTTAACCTTTTTTCCTGCTCTGAATATAATGTTAATGATTTCAGTGGAGTTAATTGTTCATATACTCCTTTTATGTCATCTTCCAGTGTTTTTACTTGTCGTTCATATTCCCCTTTAAGGAGGAGCATGAGGTTTTTGGAACAGTTGTTCAAGATATCTTCCCAGTCCTTCTTCATTTGAATTGTTATGTTGTCCATGGTTGGGAAGATTTGTATCCTCAGACCCACCGGATTTATATTCTCCTTTATATAGCGATGAAACGACTTACTATGCCAGTAAAGGGCCGATTTACTTTCAAGGTGTTTCCTGAGCGTATTAAATAATGCTGTTACATCTGAGTCCTGTTGTTCATGTCCCTGAAAGTTTTTTTGTATATCTGTCATCAGATTTTCCCATTCTTTACCAGTCAGATCGCCGCCTTTGTCTTCCATTTTTTCGGGGGTTTTTGTGTTTTCCCCCTCTATATTACACTTGTATGATGAAGTATATGGGTGTATCTTCACAGTGGGATTTTTGTTTCTCCTCCGTGTTGTATTATGCAGACTTGCCTACAACTTTTGGGGGAGACTTTTATCTATTGGTCCCACTAGTGTTTCAATCTTGATAACGTTTATCTAGGATCTTGCTGAATGGTCCCAGTGTTATCAGCTTTAGTAAAGTAGATATTTTCAAAGTGAGGCTAGATAGTGATCATAGAGGTATTGGATGTGTTGTCCATCCTATTATGAAAGCTAGAGAAAGGTTTTGATCTCTATCAGCCTATTTGGAAATAAGGGTTTTGCCGTCGTCCCAATTGCAGTAGTATTTTTGGTTGGTACCTCAAGCCAAATTGTGAGTGGGGACTTTTAAGGCAAGTAGTAATAATAGTAAGGATACATAGTAGTAAAAATAAACAAGTATTTAATATCTTGTACTCAGTAGTCTATATACACAGTACAACGATCAATTGTGAACGGTTATAGACCCAAGTGAGAGAGGTGCAAAGTAGTTAAGAGTTTCGTGACAGGTGTTTATTTATGTGACTGTATTAGGATAAATCTCTGTCTTGTCAGAGAATTTCTCCTGCGTTTTTTACCAATGCGTTTCGGCTCTCAATTAAGCCTTTTTCAAGGATGGTAGTCACTCGTTCTGTAATGATTATACAGATACAGTTATTATCTGTTGTCTATTATTATTATTGTCAATGTGGAGCCTTCTATGTCGGCAAAACGATTAGGAAACTCAGCAAACGTATAGGAGACCACATTTATCACTCAGAGGGTGGTACGATTCAGACCAGCGTTACACGCCATATAGGTTTCCGCCATAAGTACGACAACTCCGTTGTTTAATTTTTTGTTTTGAAAGTTATCTCCCAGGACCCCCGAAGGGGTAACTGGGACAAACGCATTCTACAAAAAGAATCCTACTGGATCGAATCCCTTGAGGCGACTGTGCCCCCGGGGATTAATGAAGTTCTAACATACAAACCCTTTTTGGGTTAAGTCCTTCTCATTGTATTTCCTAATATCACAAGATAAATCTCATCATTTCTACCTGATAACTGCATTTAGCCATGTCCTCTGCCCAGATTGTCCATGTTCTCTTGTTAGACTGCGTGGCATCTACAACCTGGAAAGGAGCTTGGACTTTACCCATCAGGCGCTGGCAGGGGTCAGCATAGAGGAGGAAGGAATAGAGGAGACGCAAGCAGCAGAGGTACGCAGCTGGGTGACTGTTAGGAATGTTAGGGGGAGGAGAGTCAGGGAGGCCAGTCCTGAGTTGGTACACCCTAACATGTTTGCCGAGTTGCAGGTTGAGGGGGATATCAACTCAGGGGTGGCAGAGCTGGAGCATGCGCCCTCCCCCAGCTGCCAGGGGAGGGACGGCTCCAGGAAGAAGGGGGGCCGTAACTCAGGAAAGGTTAGAAAGGTTGTGGTAGTTGGGGACTCAATTATCAAGAGGACAGAGAGGGAAATCTGTAAAAAAGATCTCGTGAACCGAACAGTTTGTTGTTTACCGGGCGCCCGAGTTCGGCACATCGCAGATCTGGCAGACAGATTGTTGGGCGGGGCTGGGGATGACCCAGCGGTCATGGTGCACGTGGGCACTAATGACAAAGTTAAAGGTAGGTGGAGGATCCTTAAGAACGATTTCAGGGACTTAGGTAATAGATTGAGGAAAAGGACCTCCAAGGTGGTTTTCTCTGAAATACTGCCTGTACCTCGAGCCACACAGGAGAGGCAGAAGGAGCTTAGGGAAGTTAACAAGTGGCTGAGGAATTGGTGTAGGAAGGAGGGGTTTGGGTTCCTGGAGAACTGGGCTGACTTCTCAGTCGGCTACCGGCTCTTTAGTAAGGATGGGCTGCACCTTAATGGGGACGGTACAGCTCTTTTGGGGAGAAAGATGGCCACCGAGTTGGAGGGGCTTTTAAACTAGGAGACGGGGGGGAGGGCTCAGAAATAGAATCAGTCAGGAGGGAGCAGAGGACTGAAGGCAGTTGTAGGGTCAATAGCGACAGTAGGTCAACAACATCAATTGGCGGGTCTGTGCGGGAGAACAGCAGACCAAACAGAAATAAACAAAACCGCCAATCACGTTTAACTTCCGTAAAACTAAGAGGGGTATATGCTAATGCCAGGAGCCTAGCTAATAAGATGGATGAGTTGGACATGTTAGTACATGAGGAGGACATAGACCTTGTGGGAATAACGGAGACTTGGTTCGACCCCTCACATGACTGGCTGGCCAATATCCAAGGGTATTCGGTGTACCGGAAGGACAGGGTTGGTAAAAGAGGGGGAGGGGTATGTCTCTATGTCAAGAACAATATAAAGGTGCTAGAAAGGAGTGACATTACGGATGGGATGAGCATGGATTTAGAATCTGTGTGGGTTGAACTCGATAGGGAAGAAGATAAGGGAAAAGTAGTTGTGGGGGTTTGCTATAGGCCACCTAACCAAGGGGAGGAGGTAGAGCTGGAATTTTTAGCACTAATAGGTAAAGCGGCAAAACTAGGATCAGTCATCATATTGGGGGACTTCAATTATCCCGACATTGACTGGGAAGAGGGGACTGCACACTCGCATAAGGCCCGGCTATTCACGGAAACCTTACAGGATAACTACATGTCGCAGTTGGTGGATTCCCCTACTAGAGAGAATGCTATCCTGGATCTATTGATCACTAATGACCCAGACATAATCTCGGAGGTAGGAGTCCAGGACAACCTGGGCTCTAGCGATCACAGGATGATCACATTTAGTATAAATAACAATATAAAAAGGCAAGTGGGGAACATAAGAACCCTAAACTTCAGAAGGGCAGACTTTCCAAAATTGTACTCATTGATGGAAAGGGTAAACTGGGACCAAACCCTGGGATCACTGACCACAGAGGAAAAATGGGAATGCTTTAGAACAATATTAAGCAAAGGCATCTTGCAGTGCATTCCTATGGGGAATAAATTTAGAAGAGACAAAGCCAAACCTGGCTGGCTAAACCGTAGCGTTAAAAAAACTTATTAGGGGAAAAAAATTGGCCTTCAAGAAATATAAATCAGAGGGCACTGTATCGGCCTTCCAGCAATACAAGGAGGAAAATAAGAAGTGTAAACACGAAATCAAGATGGCTAAAATCAACTTTGAGAGACAAATAGCGGAGGATAGTAAAAAAAACCCAAAGAAATTCTTTAAATATATCAACAGCAAAAAAACTAGGGCAGAGCATATTGCACACATAATTAGCGATGATGGGAGGATGGTTACAGAGGACACTGAAAAAGCAACCGTGCTGAATTCTTTTTTCTCGTCAGTCTTTACGCAGGAAAAGGAAGGGTACACTGACCATGACTGTATGGTTAGTAGTAATACACAGGACTTGCCACTATGGCTAACAGAGGGGGAAATCAGGGAAAGACTGGATAAACTTAACACAAACAAATCACCAGGCCCGGATGGCGTACATCCGAGAGTGCTCAAGGAACTCAGTATGGTTATATCTAGACCACTGTTCCTGATCTTTGCTGACAGTATTAGGACAGGAGATGTACCAGGGGATTGGAGGAAGGCTAACGTGATTCCGATATTCAAAAAGGGCCAGAGACATATCCCGGGAAATTATAGGCCTGTCAGTCTGACATCAATAATATGTAAACTTTTGGAGGGGATGATAAGGGACTATATCGTAGAGTATGCTAAAGATAACAACATCATCAGTAGTAACCAGCACGGGTTTACAAATGGGCGATCTTGTCAAACCAATCTCTTAGCATTCTACGAGGAAGTGAGCTGTGAGCTAGATAGGGGGAGACCAGTGGATGTGGTGTACTTGGATTTCGCTAAGGCGTTTGATACAGTTCCCCACAAGCGCTTAATTTATAAAATAAGGTCTGCAGGTATCGACAGCAGGGTTTGCTCTTGGATACGGAATTGGCTAAAAGGCCGTGTCCAAAGGGTAGTAATAAACAGCGCATACTCAGACTGGTCTGAGGTAGTAAGCGGGGTGCCCCAGGGCTCAGTCCTGGGACCAACCTTGTTCAATTTATTCATAAACAGCATTGAGGACGGGATCAGTAGTTCGTTATCAGTTTTTGCAGATGACACAAAATTGGCCAGGGCAATAACTGCACAGCATGAAGCAGATATCCTACAGAATGACCTGGACAAAATTACGGAGTGGGCAACGACATGGCAAATGAGGTTTAATGTGGAGAAGTGTAAGGTTTTGCACTTGGGGACCAAAAACATAAAAACACAATACACGTTAGGAGGGGAACCCTTGGGGGAATCAAAAATGGAGAAGGATCTGGGAGTCTTAGTTGATGATAGATTAGGCAACAGCATGCAATGCCAAGCGGCAGCTTCCAAAGCCAACAGAATATTAGCATGCATAAAGAAAGGGATGTATTCCAGAGATAAGACTATAATCCTTCCACTTTATAAAACTCTGGTCCGACCGCATCTGGAGTATTCTGTCCAGTTCTGGTCGCCAGTCCTCAGGAGGGATGTGTTGGAGCTGGAGAAAGTCCAGAGAAGGGCAACTAAACTGATTAGGGGGTTGGAGGACCTTACCTATGAAGAGCGGCTGCAATCGCTCGATTTATTTTCCCTGGAGAAAAGACGTCTGAGAGGGGACATGATAGCAATTTATAAATATCTTAATGGGGATCTCAGCTTAGAAGAAAAGCTGTTCATTCGAAGGAATTGCATGAGGACTCGAGGACATACAATGCGATTAGAGGAGAAGCGTTTTAACCTCAGGCAACGTGGGGGGTTCTTTACTGTTAGGGCTACAAGATTGTGGAATTGTCTACCACAAGAGGTGGTTTCTGCGGGTAGTATGGTGACTTTCAAAAGACTCTTAGACTTACATCTCAAGGATCAGGAGATTGAGGGCTATGTTAGATGATTACAGTCACACACACCTACACAGGTTGAACTGGATGGACTATTGTCTTTATTCAACCTCACCTACTATGTAACTATGTAACTCTCTGCCCGCGGTGCCCGGCATTCCCTGGTCTGGCTTCACCGAAGTCCATGTTCTGGCATATGAGTGGGGTGAATTTCCAATTATTTCCAATTCATTGGAATAATGCCATCCATTTCAGTATTCATATTTTGTATATGTTAATATGTCTCTCCCTATGATAGCTTTCATAATGCTGTTGCACCTGTGTTCTAACGAACTTGTCTATTTTATCAGATTTTGCTGGCTCTCCTGGGGGGACTCCTTTCTTTTGGATTCCCCCTGTTGAGCCCGTAGATGGTAATTGTACCCCCAGGCACTGTGGGGATTTCCCCCCTTTTTCGGTCTTCCCCATTTGTTCCTTGATGTTATATCATGTGCTTTATATATGATGAATTATAAGGTGTATATATATAATTTTTGTATTTTGTCACTATGTTTAAATATACTCTGAATGTTGTAACATGCCTGTGTGGACTCCCATTATAATATGCATCCCTTTAGCGCCACCTGAAAGTTTCCCCTCCAGCCAGGTGATGGCGTGCCTCCCTGACCCCTCAGCGGATGTGTGGTCCTCGGACACGCTGACGAATGGACACAATGTGTCCTTTCTATCTTCGTTGTGGCCATTCTGGGCTGCGCTTTGTGGCCTATTGTATAGAGCGGCACTGCGCGCGCACCCTGGTGTGCGCGCGTAGTTGAGGACCTGACCCGACCATTCTGCGCATGACGTCATGCGCAGATGGCGTCGGGTTGAGGGCCATATTAGGTGGAGCTTCAATACAGCATTCTCCAGGAGACGGCGTTTGTCGCCATTGCAGCACACTGTGGGTAAGACTCGAGATACCATCGCCCTTCGGGCAAAATCTTTTAAATGGTCATTGGGCTTTCTAACTACTTTTATCTCCACTTGTTGCTTAGACTGCACGAGGCAAAAGCGGACACTTGTCTGCCCACATACTATCAACTAGTACTCTGCCAGAAAGATCTAATAGCCAAAATGCTGTTTAAACATCTCCCTGTCCCAACGTAATACCTCTGAACAGGTAAATTTTCTCATGCATCCTATGGCTATTTGCTTTCGGTTTGAAGTGAGTTACATCATCATTTACTCAGTCCATCTACCGCTTATACCCTGTCCCTCAGATAGAGGATTTTGTTGACCTATGGATCTCAGTCGATGCTGCATATGACCTACGTCTTAGTCTCCCCTTCCATATGAGAGTCTCTATATAGAACTTTGTCATAAGGTATATGTATAGAACTTATGTCTCTATACCTGTTGGCCCCTCTATGGTGATGGTCGTTTTCTTTTTTTAACCTATCTGAATATATACTCTCTCTATTACCACGGTATCTATCTTTGGAGCTCCATGCCTGATATCTTTTCCTCCACATCCGCTGGGGAGGCGTCCTTCCGGGAGGCGCTCCCGCCCTGTTGTGGCTGTTCAGGGTCCTCTCACGGTGGACCTTTTGGGGTGCATATGGCTGTTCCACACTTGCATGCCTTTTTATTGATTGATGTATTCATATTACTGTACTAATGACTGATGTTGTATCATACAGGCTAATTAAGGCATATCCTGTGCATTACTTGCTCCACACCCCTGAAGAAGCGGAGCCCATGTGCCCGCGAAACATGTCGGGATTTGTCTGATGTTCCTCATTAGACTTCTATTTACCTTTTACATTGCCTTATGCCATTATGTCTCTTTTATAGCTTCCTTTGTTATAAAAGTCATTTACAACATGATCACACTTTTTTGTATATTCTACCTTGTTTTTAATGTGTATGAATAAATATTTTATGTTTTATACATCTTAGCCTATCTATTTTTCTACATGGTACCCTAAAAATCCCACCAGCCCTCCAATTTTTTCTTTCTGTTCCTTTCCCTCTGTTTATCTCTCTCCTTTTTTCTTTTTTATCCTCCCTTCCTTCCCCTCTTTCCCCATCCCCCCTCGTTGTTTCCTTCCCCCCCCCCACCCCTCTCCTTCCCCCCCCCTCCTGTTTCCCCCCCCTCCCCCATCATCACACCCCCTCTTTTTCCCTTTTTTTCATTTATTTCTCTACATGTTTCTTTTCTTTCTTATCTCCATCTTTTTCCCTCCCCCTTTTTCTTCTTTTTTCTTCTCTTTTTTTTTTTTCATACACTTTCTCTGCTCTTTATTTTCTTTAATCCAAGGCGGAACCTCCACACCTTGGGCCCCGCCGTGGATGAATCTTGGGACTATCCCCTTTACTCTATGATATACTGTAGATACAGTTATTAGTCATCTTGTAGTAAATACCACTGATTTTATTCAATGTGGTATCGAAGAAAAATGTATACATACATTGATTTTTTTCCTTTCCATGTGTGATTGTGTTTCCCTTTAGAATAGCGAGAACCTTAGCTGCATCCTGAAAGATATGGTACTGATTAGAGTGAGTATGGCTGTGTGATTGTATGATCAAAGTGCTGGGTGACTGTATCTAAATCTAAGCACTAACTATTCCTCCAAGTCACTACGGCAGCCAAACAAACCATTGCAAGAGCATGGAAATATAAAAAGCTTAAATACCAGCGCTATGGAGTCTCAGTACCTTAATTGAACCAGGCTAGTGGTTATGGTGGTGTAAGCTGCCCCCAACCTACCTCTGAGGTTGTGTGTTGGAAAAAAGTTGCAAGAAAGTTGGGACCGGCGCTACCACTTTAAATAAAAAATTGTGTGTTTGTGCAGTCTCAAAAACCTGCATGAATCATACGTATTGTGAAAGTGCATTTAGTGCATACAGTGCGTTTAAAATGCTGCGTGCTAGTAAAACTTCAATAAATTATCATGGGCTGTGCTCAGTGTACCAAATATCACATATACATAGGCATATATAAAGTGCTGAGTGCTGTTAATATCATTAACCACGTGAGTGATTCTGTGTTCGTGACAGTATATGGCGCCAGTGGATCTCCACCTGTTACGCCGCTGCTTACCGCACTTGTAAAAGTAGATCACTCAGTCTTCCTCGGTCACTGAAATAGAAGATAAGCCTCCATTGCTTAGCATATGTTGATAATTTTAAAGTAGCATAGCATCCACTCACATTTAGGGAGTTCACTATCAGCTTAAGGTGTTCGCCGAGCCGCTTCCGCGTTCCACCGGCTCAAACCACCGTTCCCGGAAGTGACGTGCTGACGTACTACAACCACGCCCTACGCGTTTCGTCATTCGACGTCATCTGGAGCACTCCAGATGACGTTGAATGACGAAACGCGTAGGACGTGGTTGTAGTACGTCAGCACGTCACTTCCGGGAATGGCACTGTATGCACTAAATGCACTTTCACAATACGTATGATTTGTGCAGGTTTTTGAGACTGCACAAACACACAATTTTTGATTTAAAGTGGTAGCGCCGGTCCCAACTTTCTTGCAACTTTTTTCCAAGAGCATGGAAGTCTCCGCACCTCTCCTTGGTCAATCAGCGGGTCACCACCGCCATGATACACGCCAAAATTGAGGCAGTTCTAATAGATAAAATAGACAAGTACAGTAGACTTTGGCACCATGGGTTGACAATTTTCTTCCCTCCAATTTTGACACCTCCCTCCTACTGCCCTGATATTAACCTGAGGCTTACTGGCTACTACTCCCTGTTCATTGCCCCCCCCCCGGCGAACCTTCCTTCTTCCCCCCCCCTTTTTTTTCCTCCACCACCTCCCTACATGATTTGTTCTGGCACCAACAACACACCTGTTTGAGCCTGTCAAGAACTACAGAGTGCACCCCGCAGGCTCCCTGGTTTGGCCTGCTTTCCCTGGTTTTACTTATTGTATCCTCTGTTTTCCCCGTCTGGTTGCAATGCCATGTGGATTTTCGCACACATTTATCCCTTCTCACATACTACTGAGCTACTGGGCTTTGTTCACCCTTGCTTCGCCTGCTGCTTGGCCATGCCTCCCCACCTGGGCACAGAGTGTTCCCTTTATGGGGTGCCTATGGGTTGGCTACGCGGGTTGCAGAGTCCTGGCCACAGCCCCCTTGGTCGCCTCTTATCCACCTACTCCTAAGTTTGACCCATGGTTATTGTAGCAATTATTTTGTTAGCGCATCTGGCTTGTACTTATCTTGTCACTCTGTTTACCAATTGTTGTTACCTGTTTACTTTGTTCTCCAATAAAATGTTTGAACCAGAAAAGTGCTGGGTGAATATAACTTCTTAACACTTACAATCAATATTGGACGAGTGTTGCCAATGGGGGCATACACCTGTTCAATCACTTCTTTAATATAGAGATGTGTGTTTATTCCCGATGGGATCCTAAACATATCAGTCGCATCTGTTAATAAGATCATTTTTATGTTCATTAAAGTATTTATTTACGTATTGATAAATTTCTTTGTTAGAGTTTCTGTTTAACATTTACTTTATAGTAAATATATGATCAACTGACCAGGGACTGATGTGATTTTTATTTTTTTGCTCTAAAAACATAAAAAGCAACAATTCTTAAAAGAAAAACTATTTTTCACTTACAACTAGGGTTGAGCGGACACCTAGATGTCCGTGTTCGACGGGTTCGGCCGAACTTTAAAAAAAAGTCCGGGTCCGTGTCCCGGACTTTTACCGAACTTTTCCCGGACACCGAACCCCATTGAAGTCAATGGGGACCCGAACTTTAAGGCACTAAAATGGCTCTAAAACACCAATGGAAAGGGCTAGAGTGCTGCAAATGGCAGCAAAACGTAGTTAAGAGCATGGCAAGTGCTCTGCAAACAAATGTGGATAGGGAAATAACTTAAAACAACAAAAAAAAAACAGAAAAATAAAACAATGTTCTTCATCTCTGAAGGACGAGGCCCATATGGAGTAGGAGGGAGGTTGAGGTGGTGGTGGATGTGGCGGTGTCATAGGCGTGTGCACAGGGTGTGCCTGGTGTACCTGGGCACACCCTAATCACCTAGGGCACATAGCATTATCGCTCTGTTTGCCAGTGAGGAGATGGGAAAGATCTCCCTCGCACCTGCTCTGCTCTATTTCTCTTTGCCAGCAGGGAGAGTAATGTATCGGGGCCATGTACATGTAGGCAAACACATGCATGCGTATTTCAACTTTGGGGTGCACACCCTAATGCAATAGGCTGCGCACACCTATGGGCGGTGTAGGTGGAAGCGGCGGTGGAGGAGGACCAGGGCCGGATTAAGAGCATCATGGTCTTGGTGCTGAGGATTTTGAAGGGCCTTAAGGGCCGTGCCTTGGCATGCACCCAGAGGAGGAAGGGTGCAGCCATGCATGCCTAATTCAACATGGGATGCTGTCTCTGAAGCCCATAAACACATCCATGCATCGGCAACTGTCCCTCCTTGTCCGGCCTTCGCGCTGTGTGGGGAGGTTCTGAGGGTGCTGCCTGGGCAAGCGAGCATAGAAGCCAGACTTCTGTGTTTACAAGTGACAGAAGAGCGGTCACAGTGAATATGGCCAACCCGGGGCCTATATAAAAGGTAGGGGCCTGCATGGAGCTGCAGCTCCAATAGCCCCTACGTTAATCTGGCCCTGAGGAGGAGGACGAGGTAGCCAACACTGCTTCTTTTCACAAATTTTAAATGAGGGTACACCCCAAAAGAGTGAGAAAGAGCAAAAATGGAACAATGGCTGGGTAAGGTCGGTATCCATTGCTATTCTGCACAATGTACGGAAAAGTCCCGTGGGATCCATGCCTTGTTCATTTTAATGAACGTGAGCTTGTCCACATTGTCTCTGGACAGGCGGCTGCGCTTGTCTGTTATAACACCCCCAGCCGTGCTAAATACCCGTTCAGATAATACACTGGCTGCAGGGCACGCCAGCACCTCCAAGGCGTAAAGGGAAAGCTCAGGCCATGTGCCCAATTTGGAGACCCAGAAGTTGAAGGCGTGTGCACACATACTGCTCCACCATGTTGGTAAAATGCTGCCTCCTGCTAAGACGTTCCATCTGAGCTGCTGGTGCTGCTGTTTGTTGTGGCGTGCTGACAAAGCTTTTCCACATTTCGGCCATGCTAACCCTGCCTTCTGAGGTGCTGGCGGTGCCCTGGTTGAGTTGGCGACCTCCTCCTCCTCCTCCTCTGCCTTGTGCTTCCACTGTGGCCCCGCTGTCAGATGGGAATGCCAGCAGCATCGCGTCTACCAGCGTGCGCTTGTACTCGCGCATCTTGCGATCGCGCTCCAGTGAGTGAATTAAGGACGGTACGTTGTCCTTGTAACGGGGATCCAGCAGCGTGGCCACCCAGTAATCAGCACAAGTTAGAATGTGGGCAACTCGGCGGTCGTTGTGGAGACACTGCAGCATGTAATCGCTCATGTGTGCCAGGCTGCCCAGAGGCAACGAAAGGCTGTCCTCTGTGGGAGGTTTATCGTCTGTGTCCTCTGTATCCCCCCAGCCACGCACCAGTGATGGCCATGAGCTGGCCTGGGTGCCACCCTGCTGTGAACATGGTTCCATCTCCTCCTCCAGCTCCTCCTCCTCCTCATCCTCCTCATCCTCCAGAACTGTGCCCCTGCTGGACAATTGTGTCCCTGGCGTTTGTGTGTGCAGGAACCCACCCTCGGAGCCCCTTGCGAATGACTGCCCTGAAAGCCTTGGAAATGTTACCTCTTCATCCTCCTCCTCCTCCTCATCCTGTGCCACATCCTCTTCCATCATCGCCCGAATTGTTTTTTCAAGGAGGCATAGAAGTGGGATAGTTAAGCTGAGAACGGCGTCATTGCCACTGGCCATGTTGGTGGAGTACTCAAAACAGCGCAACAAGGCACACAGGTCTCGCATGGAGGCCCAGTTATTGGTGGTGAAGTGGTGCTGTTCCGCAGAGCGACTCACGCGTGCGTGCTGCAGCTGAAACTCCACTATGGCCTGCTGCTGCTCGCACAGTCTTTCCAGCATGTGCAAGGTGGAGTTCCACCTTGTGGGCACGTCACATATGAGGCGGTGAGCGGGAAGGCCGAAGTTACGCTGCAGCGCTGCCAGGCGAGCAGCAGCAGGGTGAGAACGCCGAAAGTGCGCACAAACGGCCCGCACTTTCTGCAGCAGCTCTGACATATCGGGGTAGTTTTTAAGGAACCTCTGCACCACCAAATTCAGCACATGCGCCAGGCAAGGGATGTGCGTCAAACCGGCTAGGCCCAGAGCTGCTATGAGATTTCTCCCGTTATCGCACACCACCAGGCCGGGCTTGAGGCTCGCTGGCAGCAACCACTCATTTGTCTGCTGTTCCATGCTCCTCCACAACTCCTGCGCGGTGTGTGGTTTGTCCCCCAAACAGGCAAGTTGTAAAACTGCCTGCTGTCGTTTACCCCTGGCCGTGCTGAAGTTGGTGGTGAAGGTGTTACGCTGTCCGGATGAGGAGGCGGTAGAGGATGAGGAAGCGGAGTAGGAGGAGTTAGGAACAGGAGGCAAACTGAAGCGCCCTGCAATCCTCGGTGGTGGAAGGACATGCGCCAAATTGCTATCCGCCTCAGGCCCATCCGCCACTGCATTTACCCAGTGTGCCGTTAGGGAGATATAACGCCCCTGACCGTGCTTACTGGTCCACGTATCGGTAGTTAGGTGGACCTTGGCACAGATGGCGTTGCGCAGTGCAAGGGGGTGAGGTGAAAGACGGTTGGACATCGGCTGCAGGTGCCAACTGTGACCTTTCTGCAGTAGACTGGGTGGGAGACAATGTGAAGGAACTGGAGGCACTGTCAGCAGCAAACCAATCTACTATCGCCTCCACTTGTTCTGGCCTCATCACTTCTAGGGGCGTATGATGCCTAGTGATGTCGCGAACCTAAAATTCGCGGTTCGCGAACGGCGAACGCGAACATCGGCAAATGTTCGCGAACCGGCGAACCGGGCGAACCGCCATAGACTTCAATAGGCAGGCGAATTTTAAAACACACAGGGACTCTTTCTGGCCACAATAGTGATGGAAAAGTTGTTTCAAGGGGACTAACACCTGGACTGTGGCATGCCGGAGAGGGATCACGCAAAAAAAAGTTCTTAAAAATTATAATTTTTTGATAGAGAGCCAATTATTGGAAAAATTAAAAAAAAATAAAAATAAAAAATTTCTTTGGATTTAGCATCTGGGGGGTCTAAAAAGTGTACCTGTGAAGTTTCAGCTCTGTAGCATGTCCAGAACCCCTAAAAAACAGCATTTTTCTTATATTTTCAGGAATATGGCTTCTCTGCGGCTGGCTTTTTCTCTTGCAGGCATTTATCGGGCATTTTTTTAGGCAGGCATGTCATTTTTTGTATTTAGTGTCTGGGGGGTCACAAAGTGTACCTGTCAAGTTTCAGCTCTGTAGCATGTCCAGAACCCCTAAAAAACAGCATTTTTCTTATATTTTCAGGAATACGGCTTCTCTGCGGCTGGCTTTTTCTCTTGCAGGCATTTATCGGGCATTTTTTTAGGCAGGCATGTCATTTTTTGTATTTAGTGTCTGGGGGGTCACAAAAGTGTACCTGTCAAGTTTCAGCTCTGTAGCATGTCCAGAACCCCTAAAAAACAGCATTTTTCTTATATTTTCAGGAATACGGCTTCTCTGCGGCTGGCTTTTTCTCTTGCAGGCATTTATCGGGCATTTTTATAGGCAGGCATGTCATTTTTTGTATTTAGTGTCTGGGGGGTCACAAAAGTGTACCTGTCAAGTTTCAGCTCTGTAGCATGTCCAGAACCCCTAAAAAACAGCATTTTTCTTATATTTTCAGGAATACGGCTTCTCTGCGGCTGGCTTTTTCTCTTGCAGGCATTTATCGGGCATTTTTTTAGGCAGGCATGTCATTTTTTGTATTTAGTGTCTGGGGGGTCTAAAAAGTGTACCTGTCAAGTTTCAGCTCTGTAGCATGTCCAGAACCCCTAAAAAACAGCATTTTTCTTATATTTTCAGGAATACGGCTTCTCTGCGGCTGGCTTTTTCTCTTGCAGGCATTTATCGGGCATTTTTTTAGGCAGGCATGTCATTTTTTGTATTTAGTGTCTGGGGGGTCACAAAAGTGTACCTGTCAAGTTTCAGCTCTGTAGCATGTCCAGAACCCCTAAAAAACAGCATTTTTCTTATATTTTCAGGAATACGGCTTCTCTGCGGCTGGCTTTTTCTCTTGCAGGCATTTATCGGGCATTTTTTTAGGCAGGCATGTCATTTTTTGTATTTAGTGTCTGGGGGGTCACAAAAGTGTACCTGTCAAGTTTCAGCTCTGTAGCATGTCCAGAACCCCTAAAAAACAGCATTTTTCTTATATTTTCAGGAATACAGCTTCTCTGCGGCTGTCTTTTTCTCTTGCAGGCATTTATCGGGCATTTTTTTAGGCAGGCATGTCATTTTTTGTATTTAGTGTCTGGGGGGTCACAAAAGTGTACCTGTCAAGTTTCAGATCTGTAGCATGTCCAGAACCCCTAAAAAACAGCATTTTTCTTATATTTTCAGGAATACGGCTTCTCTGCGGCTGGCTTTTTCTCTTGCAGGCATTTATCGGGCATTTTTTTAGGCAGGCATGTCATTTTTTGTATTTAGTGTCTGGGGGGTCACAAAAGTGTACCTGTCAAGTTTCAGCTCTGTAGCATGTCCAGAACCCCTAAAAAACAGCATTTTTCTTATATTTTCAGGAATACGGCTTCTCTGCGGCTGGCTTTTTCTCTTGCAGGCATTTATCGGGCATTTTTTTAGGCAGGCATGTCATTTTTTGTATTTAGTGTCTGGGGGGTCACAAAAGTGTACCTGTCAAGTTTCAGATCTGTAGCATGTCCACAACCCCTAAAAAACAGCATTTTTCTTATATTTTCAGGAATACGGCTTCTCTGCGGCTGGCTTTTTCTCTTGCAGGCATTTATCGGGCATTTTTTTAGGCAGGCATGTCATTTTTTGTATTTAGTGTCTGGGGGGTCACAAAAGTGTACCTGTCAAGTTTCAGATCTGTAGCATGTCCAGAACCCCTAAAAAACAGCATTTTTCTTATATTTTCAGGAATACGGCTTCTCTGCGGCTGTCTTTTTCTCTTGCAGGCATTTATCGGGCATTTTTTTAGGCAGGCATGTCATTTTTTGTATTTAGTGTCTGGGGGGTCTAAAAAGTGTACCTGTCAAGTTTCAGCTCTGTAGTATGTCCACAACCCAAAAAAAACAGCATTTTTCTTATGATTTTTAGTAGAAAACTAATGCAGTGTCTTTCCAGCTGTCTTTTTTTCTTTCTGGCAAGCTGAAATATGATATGCCAAGGCAAACATGCCTATCAGTTGAGCTATGACACAGACAACACTGCACACATGGGGAAATATGTAAAACAAAAAACAGGAAAAGGAAATTAGGTGACGGTAACAAAACATGATATTGTGATTGGCCAAATAAAAAGTCACCTCGCGATGAGGTCGCGCCAAAGTCGCGCTAAGTCGCGCCAAAGTCGCACTGGAAGCGACGCTACTTTAGTGGTAGCGGCAGTGTAAACCAGCACTAAAACATCCAGTGTGTGAATACGATCAGGTATGATGTTTTATCGGTCAAGTAGTGTAAGGGTTACGCCCGTTGCCCGCTTCACAGTGACAGACCAAACTCTGACAGACCAAACTCCCCGTTTAACAGTCAGTCAGTCCATTTGCACAACCGCAAACTCCCAATTTGCACAAGGTTGGATACCAAGCTAGCCATGTCCCGTTCCTTGTCCTCACTGACATCATTGAAGGTCTCTTCCTCCACCCAGCCACATACAACACCAAGGGTCCCCGAAAGGTGAGAACAAGCCCCCTGGGACGCCTGCTGTGGCTGGTATTCCACCTCCTCAAAGCCACCTTCCTCCTCTGACTTCTCTTCTTCAGACTCCTCTCTCTGCGTTGCCACAGGTCCAGCAATTGACAACGACAAGGCTGCTTCTGGTGGTGATGAGGACCACAACTCTTCCTCTTCATGCTCATCTACAGCCTGATCCAGTACTCTTCGCAGGGCACGCTCCAGAAAAAACGCATATGGGATGAGGTCGATGATGTTGCCTTGGGTTCGACTGACCACCAGGGTTGTCATCTCCGCAAAAGGACGCATGAGCCTACAGCCATTGTTCATGAGCATTCAGTAACGCGGCCAAAAAATACCCAGCTCCGCAGAAAGAATGAAAGAAAATGAATGTTTTTTTTTATGAAAAATTATCCTGCGGATCGCTTTTGGTCTGTACACAATGAAGCAACGACCTTATCATCTGGGGTGTGCCAACACAATCCTAGAGGTGATCGCTTCATTGTGATACGCAAGCCCCTTCACCACGACAAGGTAACGATCACGAAGGGGAATTGACACATGTATGTGCCTTTTTTTTTGTTTTTTGTTTTTTTGCAGCCACAGTGTAGCACCAGAGGCCAGAAAAATTAGGCATGTACACATGCATGAAAAAGTAGGTATTGTTGCAGCCGCTGCTGTAGCAGCGGCCTGAAAAATTGAGGTTTTAAGGCAGAAAGTGCACTAAAACATTGCTGCTTGAACCGTAGTTGGTGGCGGAGACGTCACGTAAGTCATCCGGCATGCAGAGAATGATTATATACAGCAGCGTGTGGACCATTTTTAGGCCAAGGCATCTCAGTCATCACCAGGCCTTTTTTAGTCAAATGCATCCCCCACTGTCAGTCCCTTCGGGATCCATGCCTCATTCATCTTAATAAACGTGAGGTAATCAAGACTTTTTTGACCTAGGCGACTTCTCTTCTCAGTGACAATACCTCCTGCTGCGCTGAAGGTCCTTTCTGACAGCACACTTGAAGCGGGGCAGGCCAGAAGTTCAATGGCAAACTGGGATAGCTCAGGCCACAGGTCAAGCCTGCACACCCAGTAGTCAAGGGGTTCATCGCTCCTCAGAGTGTCGATATCTGCAGTTAAGGCAAGGTAGTCTGCTACCTGTCGGTCGAGTCGTTCTCTGAGGGTGGACCCCGAAGGGCTGTGGCGATGCATAGGACTAAAAAAGCTCCGCATGTCCTCCATCAACAAGACGTCTGTAAAGCGTCCTGTCCTTGCCGGCGTGGTTGTGGTGGTAGGAGGAGGATTACTTTCACCTCTTCCCCTGTTGGATTCCCGTTGTGCTGTGACATCACCCTTATACGCTGTGTAGAGCATAGTTTTTAACTTATTTTGTAGCTGCTGCATCCTTTGCGACTGCCGGTAATTGGGTAACATGTCACAGACTTTCTGCTTATACCGGGGGTCTAGTAGCGTGGCCACCCAGTACAGGTCGTTCTCCTTCAGCCTTTTTATACGAGGGTCTCTCAACAGGCATGACAGCATGAAAGACCCCATTTGGACAAGGTTGGATGCCGAGCTACTCATGTCCAATTCCTCGTCCTCACTGATGTCATTGAAGGTGTGTTCTTCCCCCCAGCCACGTACAACACCACGGGTACCAGATAGGTGACAACGAGCACCCTGGGATGCCTGCTGTGGTTGGTGTTCCTCCTCCTCAAAGCCACATTCCTCCTCTGACTCCTCTTCCTCACACTCCTCTTCCAGTGTTGCCGCAGGTCCAGCAATCGATGGTAAGGCTGTTTCTGGTGGTGGTGATGGTGACCACAACTCTTCCTCTTCCTCTTCACGCTCATCTACGGCCTGATCCAGCACTCTTCGCAGGGCACGCTCCAGGAAAAAAACATATGGGATGATGTCGCTGATGGTGCCTTCAGTGCGACTCACTAGGTTTGTCACCTCCTCAAAAGGACGCATGAGCCTACAGGCATTGCGCATGAGCGTCCAGTAGCGTGGCAAAAAAATACCCAGCTCCGCAGAGGCTGTCCTAGCACCCCGGTCATACAAATACTCGTTGACCGCTTTTTCTTGTTGGAGCAGGCGGTCGAACATTAGCAGTGTTGAATTCCAACGTGTCGGGCTGTCGCAAATCAAGCGCCTCACTGGCATGTTGTTTCGCCGCTGAATATCTGCAAAGTGCGCCATGGCCGTGTAGGAACGCCTGAAATGGCCACACACCTTCCTGGCCTGCTTGAGGACGTCCTGTAAGCCTGGGTACTTCTGCACAAAACGTTGCACAATCAGATTCAACACATGTGCCATGCACGGCACATGTGTCAACTTGCCCAAATTCAATGCCGCCAACAAATTGCTCCCGTTGTCACACACCACTTTGCCGATCTCCAGTTGGTGCGGGGTCAGCCACTGATCCACCTGTGCATTCAGGGCGGACAGTAGTGCTGGTCCGGTGTGACTCTCTGCTTTCAGGCAAGTCAACCCCAAGACAGCGTGACACTGTCGTATCCGGCATGTGGAATAGCCCCTGGGGAGCTGGGGGGGTGCAGTTGGTGTGGAGCAAGACGCAACAGCAGAAGAGGACTCAGCCGAGGAGGTTAGCATAGAGGATGGAGTAGGAGGAGTAGAGGAGGTGGCAGCAGGCCTGCCTGCAAGTCGTGGCGGTGTCACCAACTCCTCTGCAGCAGAGCCACGCATTCCATGCTTGGCAGCCGCCAGCAGGTTTACCCAATGCGCAGTGTACGTTATATACCTGCCCTGACCGTGCTTTGCAGACCAGCTATCAGTGGTCAGATGGACCCTTGCCCCAACACTGTGTGCCAGACGTGACATGATTTCTTTTTCCACAATAGAGTACAGGTTGGGGATTGCCTTTTGTGAAAAATAATTTCGGCCGGGTACCTTCCACTGCGGTGTCCCAATAGCGACAAATTTTTTGAAGGCCTCAGACTCCACCAGCTTGTATGGTAAAAGCTGGCGGGCTAAGAGTTCCGACAAGCCAGCTGTCAGACGCCGGGCAAGGGGGTGACTCTGCGAGATTGGCTTTTTGCGCTCAAACATTTCCTTCACAGACACCTGACTGTGGGCAGGTGACGAGCAGGAACTGCTGAAGGTGAGAGGCGGAGGGGCGGGTTGTTGATAGGGGGCATGGAGGACAGCAGTGGTTGACGTGGCTGAAGATGCTGGACCAGGAGGAGGATGGTGGCTTTCAGTTTGTGTGCTGCTTTTACTCATGTGTTGATCCCATAGGCGTTTGTGATGTGAGATCATGTGCCTTCGCAAAGCAGTTGTACCTAGGTGGGTGTTGGACTTCCCACGACTCAGTTTCTTTTGGCACAGGTTACAAATGGCATCGCTGATATCAGAGGCAGACACACAAAAAAAATGCCACACTGCTGAGCTTTGCAAGGACGGCATTCTGGTGGTGGCAACAGCTTGCGTTGATTGGCGTGCTGTCTGGCTGACCCCGGGTGCCGAATCTACATGCTGTCTGACTGCGCCACTAGCTCCTTGCGATGACCTCCTCCCCCTGCTTCCAACTCGTCTCCTCCTCCTCTCTGTCTCCCCATCTGAACTTTCCCCCTCTTCTTCTGCTCTTCGAGCAGGCACCCAGGTGACATCCACAGACACATCGTCATCATCAGCCGCTTCACTTGACAACTCAGCAAAGGCAGCAGCAGCAGGTACAACATCATCATCATCACAATGTACGTCCATGTGTATAATGCTGCCTGACTGAGACATATCCCCGTTATCTACATCCTCTGGCACTAATAGTTGCGCATCACTTATTTCTTCAAACTGATGTGAAAATAACTCCTCTGACGGATCAAGTGAAGCGGCTGTGGTGCTAGTGTTGGTGGTGGTGCCGGCGGGCTGGCGAGTGGTAAATTGAGAGGTGCCCGAAGCTGAGCTGGAGGAGGATGGTGCATTAAGGTTCCGAGCGGAAGCTGTAGACGATTGGGTGTCCTGTGTAAGCCAGTCAACTATGGCCTCAGAATTTTTTGAGTTCAGGGGCTGTGGTGGCCTCTGAACACTGGGCATTATTCTAGAGCCTAAGGAAATCACAGCACCACGACCACGACGGCCCTTGCGGGGTGGCCTGCCTCTGCCTGTCATTTTTTTTTTAATGTGTTGTTACTGTTGTACTATGAGTGCAAGCTGCTGTGCCACCTTATATATCAGTGGTGGGTGGGCAGTGGCACAGTACACTCTCTGTGGACCTGACAGCAGTCACTGGCACCCAGGCAACTGCAATTTAAAAAATATATATATTTTTTTTTACTTTGCAAGCTGCTGTGCCACCTTATATATCAGTGGTGGGTGGGCAGTGGCACAGTACACTCTCTGTGGACCTGACAGCAGTCACTGGCACCCAGACAACTGCAATTTAAAAAATATATATATATTTTTTTACTTTGCAAGCTGCTGTGCCACCTTATATATCAGTGGTGGGTGGGCAGTGGCACAGTACACTCTCTGTGGACCTGACAGCAGTCACTGGCACCCAGGCAACTGCAATTTAAAAAAATATATATATATTTTTTACTTTGCAAGCTGCTGTGCCACCTTATATATCAGTGGTGGGTGGGTGGGCAGTGGCACAGTACACTCTCTGTGGACCTGACAGCAGTCACTGGCACCCAGGCAACTGCAATTTAAAAAAATATATATATTTTTTTTACTTTGCAAGCTGCTGTGCCACCTTATATATCAGTGGTGGGTGGGCAGTGGCACAGTACACTCTCTGTGGACCTGACAGCAGTCACTGGCACCCAGGCAACTGCAATTTAAAAAAATATATATTTTTTTTTTACTTTGCAAGCTGCTGTGCCACCTTATATATCAGTGGTGGGTGGGCACACAGTGGCACTGCAGTGGGCACAGTACACTCTGTGGACCTGACAGTCACTGGCAGCCCAGGCAACTGCAATAATAAAAAATATTTTTTTTTTCAATTTATTGCAACAAGATGCTGTGCCAACGTATATATATCAGTGGTGGGCAGTGCACTGCAGTGGGTACAGTGCACTCTGTGGACCTGACACAGCACTCACTGCAATTATGACAGAGAAAAAAAAAATATTTTTTAAAATGCCAGGTACTGTGCCTGTGCCACCCGAAATGAGTGTGGTGTGCACACAGTACAGTCTGTGGTAGGTCTGTGGCCTCTCACACACAGCGGGCAGGCAACTGCAGTGTACAATAGATATATATATATATATATATATATAAAGAAAAAAATCTATTACCTTACCAGCCCTTGAAAGGGCTTTTGGGGACACTATATATATATATATATGTATATATATAAAAATAAAAAAATCCTCAATTACCAGCCCTTAAAAGGGCTTTTGGGGACACTAGATAGATATAGATATATATATATATGAAGAAACAACTCAATTACCAGCCCTTAAAAGGGCTTTTGGGGACGCTAGGTATATATATATATATATATATATATATATATATAAAAAAAAAAAAAAACCACAAATACCAGCCCTTAGAAGGGCTTTTTGGGGTGCTGATATTACAGCAGTAGTGGACCAAGAACACTGCAAGACCAGGAACACTGACTAACTGTCCCTAGCTTAACAGCAGCAGCAGCAGCAGCAGCTCTCTCCCTATTCTCACTACACACACTGCTTCAGAATGATCTAAGATGGATGCTGCCCTTGCTTATTTATAGGAGGTGGGAGGGTGTGGGAGGGAGGTACGCTGATTGGCTGGAAATGTGTCTGCTGACTGTAAAGTTCAGGGTCAAAGTTTGCCTCAATGATGTCTTATGGGGGGCGGACCGAACATCGCATATGTTCGCCGGCAGCGGCGAACGCGAACATGCTAAGTTCGCCGGGAACTGTTCGCCGGCGAACAGTTCTATACATCTCTAATGATGCCCTACCAAATACTGATGCAGGTTCTGTCGCCTACTCACACTTGAGGAAGGTGTTTCACTTGTGCGTGTAGCTGGCACAGATCGACCACGTCCTCTCCTTGCAACAGGAGCTCTAGCAGCAGCACCACCACGACCCAGGCCACGGCCCCTATTTGACGCTCTCCTCATATTTCTGAAATTTAAGATCTTGTCCTAGAAAGGTCTTTATTGAATAGCGGAACAAAAGAACAACAGTATCGCACGGGTGTATCTCACAGTCAAATATGCAAACTATGCCGCAATTTAATGTTTTTTACACCAAAAGGGTGTGTATTGAATAGCGGAATAGGATAAAAAACTGTGTATCTCACACGTACAAACACAGACTAGGCCCGATTAAATTTTTTCCTACCCTAAAGGGAGGATGAGGAAGAGGAGTATGGAACAGGCAGCACCCTCAAATCTTCAGAAGTATGAGATGAACCCCAAAAACTTGGAAAGGTGGATCTCACACGTACCGACACAGACTATTCCGCAATTTAATTGAGCCACAAAGGTTTTTATTGAATAGCGGAATAGGAAATATGATCAAAAAAAAGTGTATGTTTTTCACACGTACAGAAGCACACTAGGCCCCAATTACTATTGTTTGTACACCTAAAAGGATGGATGAGGAGGAGGAGGAGGAGGAGTATAGAACAGGCAGCACCCTCAAAGCTTCAGAAGTATGAGATGAACCCCAAAAACTTGGAAAGGTGGATCTCACACGTACCGACACAGACTATTCCGCAATTTAATTGAGCCACAAAGGTTTTTATTGAATAGCGGAATAGGAAATATGATAAAAAAAAAGTGTATGTTTTTCACACGTACAGAAGCACACTAGGCCCCAATTACTATTGTTTGTACACCTAAAAGGATGGATGAGGAGGAGGAGGAGGAGGAGGAGTATAGAACAGGCAGCACCCTCAAAGCTTCAGAAGTATGAGATGAACCCCAAAAACTTGGAAAGGTGGATCTCACACGTACCGACACAGACTATTCCGCAATTTAATTGAGCCCCAAAGGTTTTTATTGAATAGCGGAATAGGAAATATGATCAAAAAAAAGTGTATGTTTTTCACACGTACAGAAGCACACTAGGCCCCAATTACTATTGTTTGTACACCTAAAAGGATGGATGAGGAAGAGGAGGAGGAGGAGTATAGAACAGGCAGCACCCTCAAAGCTTCAGAAGTATGAGATGAACCCCAAAAACTTGGAAAGGTGGATCTCACACGTACCGACACAGACTATTCCGCAATTTAATTGAGCCCCAAAGGTTTTTATTGAATAGCGGAATAGGAAATATGATCAAAAAAAAGTGTATGTTTTTCACACGTACAGAAGCACACTAGGCCCCAATTACTATTGTTTGTACACCTAAAAGGATGGATGAGGAGGAGGAGGAGGAGGAGTATAGAACAGGCAGCACCCTCAAAGCTTCAGAAGTATGAGATGAACCCCAAAAACTTGGAAAGGTGGATCTCACACGTACAGACACAGACTATTCCGCAATTTAATTGAGCCCCAAAGGTTTTTATTGAATAGCGGAATAGGAAATATGATAAAAAAAAAGTGTATGTTTTTCACACGTACAGAAGCACACTAGGCCCCAATTACTATTGTTTGTACACCTAAAAGGATGGATGAGGAGGAGGAGGAGGAGGAGTATAGAACAGGCAGCACCCTCAAAGCTTCAGAAGTATGAGATGAACCCCAAAAACTTGGAAAGGTGGATCTCACACGTACCGACACAGACTATTCCGCAATTTAATTGAGCCCCAAAGGTTTTTATTGAATAACGGAATAGGAAATATGATCAAAAAAAGTGTATGTTTTTCACACGTACAGAAGCACACTAGGCCCCAATTACTATTGTTTGTACACCTAAAAGGATGGATGAGGAGGAGGAGGAGGAGGAGGAGTATAGAACAGGCAGCACCCTCAAAGCTTCAGAAGTATGAGATGAACCCCAAAAACTTGGAAAGGTGGATCTCACACGTACCGACACAGACTATTCCGCAATTTAATTGAGCCCCAAAGGTTTTTATTGAATAGCGGAATAGGAAATATGATCAAAAAAAAGTGTATGTTTTTCACACGTACAGAAGCACACTAGGCCCCAATTACTATTGTTTGTACACCTAAAAGGATGGATGAGGAAGAGGAGGAGGAGGAGTATAGAACAGGCAGCACCCTCAAAGCTTCAGAAGTATGAGATGAACCCCAAAAACTTGGAAAGGTGGATCTCACACGTACCGACACAGACTATTCCGCAATTTAATTGAGCCCCAAAGGTTTTTATTGAATAGCGGAATAGGAAATATGATCAAAAAAAGTGTATGTTTTTCACACGTACAGAAGCACACTAGGCCCCAATTACTATTGTTTGTACACCTAAAAGGATGGATGAGGAGGAGGAGGAGGAGTATAGAACAGGCAGCACCCTCAAAGCTTCAGAAGTATGAGATTGTGTTCACTGTACCCCACAAAGATTGTGTTCACTGTACCCCACAAAGATTGTGTTCACTGTACCCCACAAAGGTTTTGTTCACTGCACCCCACAAAGATTGTGTTCACTGTACCCCACAAAGATTGTGTTCACTGTACCCCACAAAGGTTTTGTTCACTGCACCCCACAAAGATTGTGTTCACTGTACCCCACAAAGATTGTGTTCACTGCACCCCAAAAGGATTGTCTTCTCTGCACCCCACAAAGATTGTGTTCACTGTACCCCACAAAGGTTTTGTTCACTGTACCCCACAAAGATTGTGTTCACTGCACTCCAAAAGGATTGTCTTCACTGCACCCCACAAAGATTGTGTTCACTGTACCCCACAAAGGTTTTGTTCACTGCACCCCACAAAGATTGTGTTCACTGTACCCCACAAAGGTTTTGTTCACTGCACCCCACAAAGATTGTGTTCACTGTACCCCCCAAAGATTTTGTTCACTGCACCCCACAAGGATTGTCTTCACTGCACCCCACAAGGATTGTCTTCACTGCACCCCACAAAGATTGTGTTCACTGTACCCCACAAAGATTTTGTTCACTGCACCCCACAAAGATTGTGTTCACTGTACCCCACAAAGATTTTGTTCACTGCACTCCAAAAGGATTGTCTTCACTGCACCCCACAAAGATTGTGTTCACTGTACCCCACAAAGGTTTTGTTCACTGCACCCCACAAAGATTGTGTTCACTGTACCCCACAAAGGTTTTGTTCACTGCACCCCACAAAGATTGTGTTCACTGTACCCCACAAAGATTGTGTTCACTGTACACCACAAAGGTTTTGTTCACTGCACCCCACAAAGATTGTGTTCACTGTACCCCACAAAGGTTGTGTTCACTGCACCCCACAAAGGTTTTGTTCACTGCACCCCACAAAGATTGTGTTCACTGCACCCCACAAAGGTTTTGTTCACTGCACCCCACAAAGGTTTTGTTCACTGCACCCCACAAAGATTGTGTTCACTGTACCCCACAAAGATTGTGTTCACTGTACCCCACAAAGGTTTTGTTCACTGCACCCCACAAAGATTGTGTTCACTGTACCCCACAAAGGTTGTGTTCACTGCACCCCACAAAGGTTTTGTTCACTGCACCCCACAAAGATTGTGTTCACTGCACCCCACAAAGATTGTGTTCACTGTACCCCACAAAGGTTTTGTTCACTGCACCCCACAAAGATTGTGTTCACTGTACCCCACAAAGATTGTGTTCACTGCACTCCAAAAGGATTGTCTTCACTGCACCCCACAAAGATTGTGTTCACTGCACCCCACAAATGTTTTGTTCACTGCACCCCACAAAGATTGTGTTCACTGTACCCCCCCCAAAGATTTTGTTCACTGCACCCCACAAGGATTGTCTTCTCTGCACCCCACAAAGATTGTGTTCACTGTACCCCCCAAAGATTTTGTTCACTGCACCCCACAAGGATTGTCTTCACTGCACCCCACAAGGATTGTCTTCACTGCACCCCACAAAGATTGTGTTCACTGTACCCCACAAAGATTTTGTTCACTGCACCCCACAAAGATTGTGTTCACTGTACCCCACAAAGATTTTGTTCACTGCACTCCAAAATGATTGTGTTCACTGCAGCCCACACACAGAAAAATGGATGTGGATCACTGACACCTGCCTATCTCCTATCCCACACCACACAGCAATATTGATTGTAGTTTGTAGAACACACTTTCCCTAAAATTCAGCAGACTCTGTCCCTAACAGGATTGAGAAGAGATCGTAGATCAGGAGAACTAAGTGCAGACCCCACCCCACACAGCAATATCGATTGTAGTTTGTAGAACACACTGACCCTATAATTCAGCAGACTCTATCCCTAAAATGCCTACAACTCGCCCTGCCTAAACACTCCGACCTGTCCCTCAATTCTATCCGGACACAAATGGTTTTTTCCTGCCTATCTTTCCCTAATCAGCAGCCAGCACGTTGATGTGTGCTCTGTCCCTGATCTAAGCAGCATAATGATGCCGCTGCGGCTGCCTCGAACTTATAAAGACTTGGTCACATGCTTCAGACGGCCAATCACAGCTACTGAGACATTCGCAGGCATGGCTGGGATGGCTTAAGGCACACCAGTTAAACGATTGTTGATTGGCTGTTGAAAGCCCGCCATGAAAAGAGCGCCAAAGCATGCAAAACCCGGAAATAAAACGACCGAACACGGATTTTTACCCGAATATACAGTAAAGTGTCCGTGTTCGGGTAACAAAAATCCAATTATTCGGTACGAACACGAATAATACAGTCCGTGTTCGCTCAACACTACTTACAACTATATAACATTCCCCAAAAAAAAATTGAAATCACATTTTTTCATCATTTTATGCCAATTTGTATTCTGCTACATATTTTTGGTAAAAAAAATCCCAATAAGCGTATTTTGATTGATTTGAGCAAACATTGCGTCTTCAAACTAGGGGAAAGATTTATGTAATTTTTATTACTAGTAATGGTGACGTTTAACTATTTTTAGCGGGACTGTGACATTGCAGCGGACAAATCAGACCCCTAATTGACATTTTTGAGGGGACCAGTGACATTACTACAGTAATCAGTGCTAAACAATGGAAGTGCAACAGGCCAGTGTGAAGACATATATAGAATATAAAGGGATACATTTTTCTTGAGCTTTTCTTGCACCAAAGGTGCCAATAATGAATGACAATAAATTAATATTATTTAAATTCAGGATATTAATTAAAAGGTTGAACATAAAACAATTATATATAAAAAATATACAGATTTTTAAAAACTGTCATTTTCAGTTTTCGGTCAAGTGCATCCTGCATGTTCAGTTTCGGCACCAAAATTTAAATTCGGTGCACCTCTAGTATTTATAATATATTTTTATATCTACAAAAATTGTTTTTCCTTTCCTTTCTATTTTAAACGGAATGGGTTGTTTTACAAGGTGATTGTTTACAATCACTTTAAGTCCCAGTTTACACTAGTGCAATGTCTGTCATTGCACAAGTGTGAACCCCAGCCTAAGCCCTGGTTCACAGTGGGGCGATTTGACATGCCATATTGCAGCCTATTGTCGGTAACTGCTGAATCAGTGCAACGCCAACTTTGCAGCACCACCATGATTCCAAAACGTAGTTCCCGCACTACTTTTGGCGACTTTGGGGGAGATTTCAATAGACACAGATGTCTCTCATATCGCCCCTGAACTCACACTGAAATGGCAGTTATGAATTTGTGCGAGCTCAGATTTCCAACCTGCCTTCAGTGTGAACCCAGCCTAAAGGGCCATACACACTATACAGGGTTCATACACATTTTCACCAATAAAATTCCATGACTTCACGTAAATATTCATGACCTAATGTTTCATGAAATGTCTATGTATGCATGTTAAATAAGAAGAAAATCCATGTCACACCCAGCATATTTTTACTAAAATAAATGACAATCTTTGTAGTGTACAGTACCTCTGCATTTAGGGTTTCGTTTCTGGATACAGCGTGACTCAAAATGGTCCCTTGTTTTACAGTGGATGAGATGGAAGCACCGCTGCCGCAGCTGGGAGCCGGTGTCACTTCAGGCGCACGGGTGAAAAAGCCAGCGATCGGATTGGAAGCTGTCAAGCACCGCAGCTGCAGACTGGTGCTTTGCACCTTTAGCGCGGCTAGACAGCGCTGCCTCTCCCATGTTCGAAATGTCAAAAGTTTTACGACACACACACTGTACATTTAGCGGACATGATACAGGAGGCGGTCAGAGGCTGCGGACTTGATACAGGAGGTGGTCAGAGACTGCAGACATAATACAGGAGGTGGTCAGAGGCTGCGGACATGATACAGGAGGTGGTCAGAGGCTGCGGACATGATACAGGAGGTGGTCAGAGGCTGCGGACATGATACAGGAGGTGGTCAGAGGCTGCGGACATGATACAGGAGGTGGTCAGAGGCTGCGGACATGATACAGGAGGTGGTCAGAGGCTGCGGACATGATACAGGAGGTGGTCAGAGGCTGCGGACATGATACAGGAGGTAGTCAGAGGCTGCGGACATGATAGAAGAGCACAGGGGAAGCAGAGAGCACTGGAGAAGCTGAAGGGCACGGGGGGGGGGGGGACTAAGAGCACCGGGGGGGGCTAAGAGCACGGGGGTGCTTAAGAACACTGGAGGGGGGCTAAAGAACATTGGGGGGGGCTAAAGAACACTGGGGGGGGGCTAAAGAACACGGGGGGACTAAAGAACACTGGGGGGCTAAAGAACACTGAGGGGGGGCTAAAGAACACTGAGGGGGGCTAAAGAACACTGGGGGGGGGGCTAAAGAACACTGAGGGGGGCTAAAGAGCACTGAGGGGGGGCATTTTTACATTCAGCGTATAGCACTGGTACAGGTAGGTGTCCTTCCGGGTCCGCAGTTTGCCCTTACTGTCAGTCACTGGCCAGCAGCAGCCAAGGAGATGATTGTGAACCAATCAGGCAGCGGGGAGGGCCGGCCGCGGTTTGCCTGGAGACACGAAACGGTTACCGCCCCCTTCCGCGTCATCATCACGTTCATGCGGCCGGCCCGCCCTCCAGTGACGCTTCCGCTGCCTGTGATTGGTTTGTTATCTCCCGGCTGTTATTGCTGCTGCTGGCCAGTCACAGTGTCTTCAGGCAAACCGCGGCCGGCCCTCCCCGCTGCCTGATTGGTTCACGATCATCTCCTCGGCTGCTGCTGGCCAGTGACAGCGCAGACCCAGAAGGCGAAGTAAATAGTATGTGGCACTGGCAATAAAATAACATTAGGGAATAAAATAATAAATTAAAATAATTAAGCATCCGCTCCCCGCAGCACCCCAGTAAATAATTCCATGACTTTTCCAAAACCTTAGTGTGTTTCCTAAGTTTCCATGACCTTTCCAGGCCTGGAAAGTGTCATCTACAAATTCCAAAACTTTTCCGGGTTTTCCAGGACCGTATGAACCCTGACAATAAGATTTTTTGAAGACTTTTTCCTTCAGATTTACCTTTTCTATGTAGTGCAAGGGCCTGCCAGATTGCATACAAATTGAAAGTGTTTAGGTTTGACCTCATATTATATGGTTTTGGTAGGTCTAAAGGAAAAAGTCTTCAGAAAACCTTATAGTGTGTATGGCCCATAAGGCAGGCCATACATGGGTTGAATTTTGTGCGTTTTGTGATCCGATGGTGCCACCATTGATTTTGAAATTCAACCAACCATGCCTTCAATTTCACCTCATATTTCTACAGAAAATAATTTTCGTGGCTGGGAATCTGCTTTTCTTTCCAGGAATTTTCTTTTCTTGCACTCATGTGCATTTCTTTTTCAATTATATTTCTTGCACGATTCTCCCATCATTGATTAGAAAATTGTTTGTTTTTCAAAACAATTTCCAACATGTCCGATCACTCCAATTCGATGACTGCACAAAAATTGGCTGTTGCTGTGGCCCACTAATGGTGCAAAATTAGAACGAAAATTCTTAGATAAGATTTTCGAAAGAAAATTATTTTGAAATTCGGCCCATATATGGCCAGCCAGGCCAGTGGTAAAAAAAAAAAAAAAAAAAGCAGAGACCTTTTCTTATGGTGGCCATACACTATATGAAAAATTGGCCGAAATTCAGTCACTTGGACTGTTCATTTGTTTTTTGGCCAGATAATGGGCACAAATTGGTAATTGGTTGTGACGCTTTTGAGCCAAAAAAAAAAAAAAAAAAAGGACAAGTTTGGAAATTTTCTGCTGAACAAACGATAAATTGGAAGGTTAATGCGTTTCTCGTCCAAACTGTTTGCACTAGGTATATGTGAAAAAAACAAATACATTTATGTTCGTTGAGCAATTTATCGGTCATTACACGATGTCTGCTCTCAGGGCCGAGTGTTCGTTTTTCGAAAATAAGTTTGCACAATCGTTTACTCTCACGGCCGTGTGATTGTTTTCCCGAAAAATGAGTTTGCATGACCGTCTGCTCTTACAACCGAGTGTTCGTTTCCTGAAAATGAGTTTGCAGGACCGTCTGCTTTCATGGCCAAGTGTTTGTCTTTCAAAAATTAGTTTGCACGATCATCTGCTCTCACGGCCGAGTATTTGTTTTCCAAAAAATTAGTTTGCGCGATCGTCTGCTCTCACGACCGAGTGTTCGTTTTCCGAAAATGAGTTTGCACGACCGTCTGCTCTAATGGCAGAGTGTTTGTCTTCTGAAAATTAGTTTGCACGACCGCCTGCTTTCACGGCCAAGTGTTCGTCTTTCAAAAATGAGTTTGCATGATCGTCTGCTCTCACGGCCGTGTGTTTGTTTTTTTCGAGTTTGCACGATTTTTCGTATAGTGTATAGCCTTGCAATAAGGCTTGCATTTTGCTTGGTCCTCTCGGGTGACTTCGGCACATCCTTGAGCAATGTGTCCTCTAGATGGCTCTATATCCCTTTCTATGAGAGGCCAGCGGAAAAACCTAGGCTGAAGAAACAAACGTTTAGTGACCAAAGCGTTAATATGAGAGGAGATATAACCCACTAGCAAAATAGGGGAATAAACTGCACACAGAAAACGGCTTTAATCTGATAATATACCTTTTTTTTTTTCTGTGTATCTATATAGAAATAAAAACATGTTTTATTTACCAACCCGGAAATAAATAATATTTCGACTTATAAACATGAAGTGAGCAAACTGTGGAGACTTGTAATAAAGTAGCAATGGCTGCACAATGGAGTGCAATGACTTTGCATTGATTCCACACCCAGGAGTTTATTTCTTTTAGGGGAGTGAGGCATAGAAATGAAAAGCGCGGTCCGGTAAGGCGCCGGTCACGTCTCCCCCAGGCAGCCCACACGCCGTTGTAGCCCGGTATTTGCTGAGGTAAAAGCCGGCCTCGCTCAACTTCTTCAGTCACAGGGACCGGGCTGCACAAGAACAACGACAGAAAAAAAAAAAAAAAAAGAATTCAACAATCACAATTAAACGCAAACTGCCCAACGCGCCTCAAACTCAGCATCCAGCGAAAGAGACTGTTTCAAGCTCCCCTCAACGTGAATTGATTCTACTACGGGCTCCTTTTATTCGGCGCCTGTAAAACGGGGGGCGTTCGCGTCCCCTCAGGAAATACTCCCAAATCTTCCCCGGCTTTTCTTTACCGCAAGGCTTGTGCTTTTCTATCGTCTTCGATTTAAAAACCCGTACGGCGCTTTGTGTTTGAGCCCGGAGAGCCAGCTTTTGAGAGAAAACGTTAAAGCCGAGAATTTGGCTCCCCCCCATAGTGGCCGCCGAATGGTTCTTTCCACAATTTATTCCAAGGAAGACTGACAGTTTTTGGGTCATGAAGCAGCTGTTGAAGTCAAGCGGCTTCCCCCCTCCCCTGGAATAAGAAATGAAGCCGTTTTAAAGTAAATAACTAGAGTCCCGAGTTTACACGGAGAAGAAAAATGTATTCTTTCACAACAGAAACAAACAACTAACCTAACCTGGAACGCTTCATAAACCAGCTTGTTTTGTGCATGCCTTAGGAAAGGGGAAGCTGCACTTTGATATCTCACACATGGTGCTCCTTCAGCTGCTACTAAATAAAAGGGACCATTTCCCCTGAGGAAAGCTTCAGAAAAATAAAGCGGGCAATGGTGTGGAATATGGGAACGATGCTAGGACTTTATATGTTAATAGGTCCTCCAGGTAAATGGATAGCGACGTGGGTTAGGACTGGATACTGCTTGAACGTTGTTATAAATGCAACTTCCAGGTATGATTTTTTTCTAGTGTAGTCACATTGGTCCAGCTTGGCACAATGTACATATACATTTCACATACCCCTAAGGCCGCTGTGGAAGCTGGTATTCCCTGTAGTAGTCGGCGCTACTACAGTAATCGCCACTATTCTCCGGGTCTTGTGCCTGATTGGACAAGATGGAAGGGCAGAGCGGTGACCTCACAATCACCTTAACACACTTGGCACTGACGCCCTTTAGAAAACCTTTTTTCACCTAATACAAGGTGTTCTGTGATTGGTTGGGGTGGAGGGATAAAGCAGCAACGTCTTAGAGTCGGTTGACACTGGGGCGGCACGACTCTGTACTACTTCAGGGGCGACTTGTGCATTCCCATGCACCACGACTTCGGAGCGACATGCATGGACTTCACATAATGGAAGTCTATGCAAGTCGCTCCAAGGTTGCCCCGAAGTAGTACAGGACCCTTTTTCTAAGTCGGAGCGACTTGTGTCGCTCCTATTAGAACGGGTCCTGTAGCAGTTAATGGACCGCGAGGGAGCACGACTTGTCAGTGTGAATCGAGTCTTAATCTCTGCCTCATCCAATCAAATACAAGGTGTTTTCAGACCGGGTGAAGTGGGGCTGTGATGTCACAATCTTCACCTAACCGGACGAATACAAGGCACTCTCTGATTGGATGAGACGGAGAGGCAAGGCAGCGACATCACAATCTCCACCTCATCTGACAAATACAAGGAGTTCTCTGATTGAACAAGGTGGAAAGGCAGTGACGTCACCATCTCCACCTTATCTGATGACTAGAAGAAGTTCTCTGATTGGACAAGATGGAGGGGCAGAGCAGAGACATTACAATCGCCACCTCATATGACAAATACAAGGTGTTCCCTGATTGAACAAGGTGGAGAGGCAGTGATGTCTCGATCTCCACCTCATCTGACAAATACAAGGTAGAGTTGGGGTAAAAGGGTAAGTGGGACCTCAAGCTCCCCAAATGTAGAGGTTCTCACTGGGAAAGGGGAATAAGAATGGGGAAATTTACTGGATTTTGGGTACCAATACCTTAACAGGTAACCTCTACATTTGGGGAGCTTGAGGTCCCACTTACCCTTTTACCCCAACTCTATACTGATACTTTTCTGGAAGCTGGTACCATTTTTTTTGTATATTATTCTAGGCACTAAATATTTGACAAATACAAGGTGTTTTCTGATTGAATGAGGTGGAGAGGCAGTGACTTCTCAATCTCCACCTCATCTGACAAATACAAGGTGTTCTCTGATTGAATGAGGAGGAGAGGCAGTGATGTCTCGATCTTTACCTTATCTAATGAATAGAAGATGTTCTCGGATTGGACAAGATGGAGGGGCAGACCGATGACATCACAATCACCACTTCTTCGGATAAATATAAGGCGTTTCTTGACTGGACAAGATGGAGAGGCAGGGCGATGATGTCACAATCTTCACTTCATCTAATGAATACAAAGCATTCTCCGTGGCAGTGATTTCAAAATCTTCATAAGGATGAATACAAGGTGTTCTTTGATTGCATGAGTTGGGGAGGCAAGGCAGTGACATTTTTATCTACACCTTGGTGTCCTTTTATGAAACGGAGATGAGCAGTGATCCTGCTGATCACAGCTCATTTCCGATCATTCTCAGTTTATGAAACAGAAATGATCGGGGGAGAACATGTTCTCCACTGATCATCTCTTCACACGGGAATCTGTCATTGACAGACACAGAAACAGCCAGGCTATGAAGCTGTGATCCCCGCACTTCACTGGCGATCTGTGCCAGAATTCACACTCCCAGATTCACCAGCCTGGAGCTTGTGAAGCGGGGAGTGAAGACAGAATCGGGGGAGAACTGAGGGGGGAAAAGGAAGATTATCGACTTCCTTCTTCCTCGTTCAGACCCCCCAACACAGTAATCATGTCCCCCTGCCATATTTATGTACTGTATATATATATACATGTATATATATATACACACATACCTGTAGATATATATTTAATGTGTATATATATATATACAATGTATGTGTGTATGTATTCAGTGTATATATATATATATATTTATGTGAGGGAACTATTATTTATTAACCTAGTGTACTCAGCAGTGATAATTTATCACTGCTTGTTAAAGCGTGCCAGGGATTTTCATACTACTGTAATCTCGCTTTGTCTCACGAGATTACAGACGCCCCATTGACTTCTACACAGATCTCAGAGAAAACCGTTCTCCTCTGATCACCCTGGTCGAACTGAAGTTCTCCGATTCATAAAAAGGGTGCCAGATGTGATCATTTTCCCCGGAGAACTGTAGAGAAGCCAACAGAGAAAAAAATTCACCCGTTCATAAAAGTACACCCTTATCCGATAAATACTGATTGGATGAGATAGAGAGGTTCTGGAAAGTGCTGTCACAATTTCCACCTCATCTGATGAATACAAGGTGTTCCCTGATTGGACAAGATGGAGAGGCCAGGCAGAGATGTCACACTCTCCACATCACCCGATAGATACAAGGCATTCTGTGATTGGATGAGGTGGAGATAAGGGAAATTACAATATTTATCTCATCAGCTGAGTACAAGGCATTCTTTGATTGGTCTAGGTCCAGAGGTGAGGTAGTGACATCACAAACTCCACCCCATCCAGTCAGAGATTGCCTTGTACTTAGTGAAAAAAATAACAAGACTCTCTTTGGTTACTATGTAGAAGGACAGCTGCTTGATACCGGACCTGGAAGACTGATGTTATCACGGTAGCAGTGGCAACAATTAGGCTAGGTTCCCACATGTTCGGCTGTGGTTTGCAGTCTGGAGTACGGTGCAGTTTTGGTCACCGGTTCAGGTGCGATTCAGGTTCAAATTTTTACATGAATTTGCACCTGAACCAGACCCAAAATCACACAGGACTGTCCTAGAAAATGGACCGCCAGTTCAGATGTAATGTGAATTGCATATATGTGAGCCCAACCTTATAGTGAACCGTCTCATGGCAGGCTCGGTGGAGCAACGTCTTCCCATACACGCTGTATATACTGCTGCTGGTCACAGGCACCCTTATATGTGAGTGTAACCATTACTTTTTTAAAATTCCAACCACTTTTGAAAATGTATACCGTGTTTCCCCGAAAATAAGCCCAGGTCTTATATTAATTTTGGCTACAAAAAATGCATTAGGGCTTATTTTCGGGGGATGTCCTATTTTTCCCCTGTCTTCTCTCCTCCTCTCCCTCCCTGTCAGCAAAGGAGTCCGCATCTCCGCATTCCCAAAAATAAACTCTAATTAAAGTCCTTGTAAAATAATTTAATCCGCTCTGTAAATGGATTATATAATGTCCAGTGTGTGTCTTTATGTAATATTTTAGAAGATACCTTATTTACAGCTTTGCTGGGCGCTCACATGACCTGCCGGAGCTCTTCTTTCTCGCTCTGAGCACTGCCGAGGGAGATGCCGGGATCCCTGCTGATGTCAACCCCGATCCGAGCACTGCAGGGAAAGGGGCCGCTGGCATCAGCCAGGAGGAGGAGGAGAGCTCTGGCAGGTCACGTGAGCACCCAGCGGCACTGTAATTAGGGTATTTTCTACCATCATGTTACATAAAGACACACTGGGCATTATATAATCCTTTTACAGCATGGATTACATGATTTTACAGGGATTTTGATTTGGGCTTATATTGCAGCCATCCTTGAAAATGGAGATAGGTATTATTTTTGGGGTAGGGCTTATTTTCGAGGGAAACATGGTATGATGTCTCCCATTTAGTCATATAATGAATTATTATCAGTAGAGTTGAGCGAACACCTGGATGTTCGGGTTCGGCGGGTTCGACCGAACTTGAAAAAAAAGTCCGGGTTCGTGAACTGGACTTAACCTGAATTTTGTCCCGATCCCGAACCACATTGAAGTCAATGGAGACCCGAACTTTGGAGCACTAAAATGCCTCTACAACAAACATGGAAAGGGCTAGAGGGCTGAAAATGGCAACAAAATCATCTTAACAGCATGCATGGCAAGTGCTCTGCAATCAAATGTGGATAGGGAAATAACTTAAAAGAACAGAAAAAACAGAAAAATAAAAAATAATCATCTTGAATGATGTAGGAGGAGGACGAGGCCCATATGGAGTGAGAGGTTGAGGTGGCGGTGGATATGGCGGTTGTATCAAACGGTGGGAAACAACAAAATTTATAATTCAGGTATACTGGACAGCCACTGACATATCTCGTGAATATTTAGAATGAAAGCACACACCAAGAGCAGTTTTGATAAAAAAGCATAAAACAAAACTTTACTGGACATCATAAACACAAAGCTTCCTTACACATCTTAAAAGTTACCATTACTGGACATCATAATACATAAAGCTTCCTTACACATTAAAGTTACCATGAACAACATACAACCCTTGTCCCAAGAATATTGAATAAATACTTAGCTCTGGTGGTGGGCTCAGCAGATCTCTGCAACAACAGGACAAAGAGGTCTTCGCTGCATGTTTCTCCAACTACAAACGAACAAACAAGCCAGGCTGCATCATGGATGTTTTCTGTGTGACCCTCCAGAGCGAGGGTGAGGGAAAAAGGGCCTTTTCTCATGCAAATCGACCCTTTTATAGTCCTGTACACAGAAAGACCACCCACAGGATGTGGTCATATCTTTTGACCACTTCTAGGTCACTTTGCAGCAACACATGGCTGCACATCCCCTACAACCACATAGCTCATTAAATATGCAGCAGCCATTTTAAAACCACCTGTGGGTGAGAGAGATTATTTACACATGTATGGGAACATCTCATGAAAAAATCCACACTTGATACAGCGGTGTAGGTGGAGGCGGCGGCAGTGTTGGAGGAGGAGGACGAGGCCCATATGGAGTAGGAGGTTGAGGTGGCGGTGGATGTGGCGGTGTAGGTGGAAGCGGCGGTGGAGGAGGACGAGGTAGCCAACACTGGTTTTTGTTTTTAATGTTATTTCTTTTTAAATTAGGGTACACCCCAAAAGAGTGAGAAAGATAAAAAAAAAACAATGGCTGGGTAAGGCCGGTATACATGTTTATTCTGCACATGGTACGGACAAGTCCTGTGGGATCCATGCCTGGTTCATTTTAATGAACGTGAGCTTGTCCACATTGGCTCTGGACAGGCGGCTGCGCTTATCTGTGATAACGCCCCCAGCCATGCTAAATACACGTTCAGATAATACACTGGCTGCAGGGCAGGCCAGCACATCCAAGGTGTAAAGGGCAAGCTCAGGCCATGTGCCCAATTTGGAGACCCAGAAGTTGAAAAGGGCAGACCCGTCATTCAGTATGTCTAGGCGTGTGCACACATACTGCTCCACCATGTTAGCGCTGGGTCGTGGTGCTGCTGGTGGAGCTCCTGTTGCAAGGAGAGGACGTGGTCGATCTATGCCAGCTACACGCACAAGTGAAACACCTTTCTCAGCTGCGAGTAGGCGACAGAACCTTACAGCAGTATTTGGCAGGGCCTAATGCGCCTCTACAAATGTTGAGGCCAGAACAAGTACAGGCGATAGTAGATTGGGTTGCTGACAGTGCCTCCAGTTCCTTCACATTGTCTCCCACCCAGTCTTCTGCTGAAAGGTCAGAGTTGGCACCTGCAGCCGATATCCATCAATCTTTCACCTCACCCCCTTGCAAATCAGCCAAGCAGTCTGAGCCCCAAGTCATGCAGCAGTCTCTTCTTCTTTTTGATGACTCTGTTTGCATGGTTTCCCAGGGCCATCCACCTAGCCCTTCCCCAGAAGTGGAAGAAATTGAGTGCACCGATGCCCAACCACTTATGTCTCAAGATGCGTACGTGGGAGGACCAACGCAGCATGTCTTGGATGATGACGAAACACAGGTGCCAACAGCTGCAGAATTCCGAATTGTGGAGACCGACAAGGGTTGCAGGGGTGACGACTGCTTGGAAGATGATGTGGCGGACGATGAGGTCCTCGACCCCACATGGAATGAATGTCATGTAGGTAACCTGAGTAGTTTGGAGGAAGAGGCAGTGGTCGCACAGAGCCACCAGCAGAGCAGAAGAGGGAGCATGGTGCAAAAGTGGAGCAGCCGTGCCCTAGACACTACGCCTGCTACTGCCCAACGCAGCAAGGGACCGAGCACACCAAAGCCAGCTGAAAGAAGTTCCCTAGCGTGGCAGTTCTTCAGACAATGTGATGATGACAGGACATGAGTGGTTTGCACGCTGTGCAATCAGAGCCTGAAGCGAGGCATAAACCTTCTCAACCAGAGCACAACCTGCATGACCAGGCATCTAAGTGCAAAGCACGAGCTGCAGTGGAGTAGACACCTCAAAAACCAAAGGTCTGTGGCTCCTCCTGCTCCCTCTTCTGCTGCTGCAGTCTTGGCCTCTTAATCCACTTCTTTAGTGAGACTGGCACCTGCCACCCCGCAAACAAAGGATGTGCCAGCAACACCACCACCTGGGTCACCAACAACCATCTCCACAATGTCCCGTAGAAGCGTTCTGCTTTCTATCTCCCAAACACTGGAGCGGAAGAGAAAGTACCCCCCTACCCACCCGCGATCTCTGGCCCTGAATGCCAGCATTTCAAAATTCCTGGCCTTTGAAATGCTGTCATTCCGTCTGGTGGAGACGCAGAGTTTTAAAAGCCTTATGGCGGTGGCTGTCCCACAGTACGTCATGCCCAGCCGCCACTACTTTTCCAGGCAAGCCATCCCTTCCCTGCACAACCAAGTGGGAGACAAAATCAGGTGTGCACTGCGCAACGCCATCTGTGGCAAGGTCCACCTAACTACGGATACGTGGACCAGTAAGTGAAAGGTTATACCCCTTGGTAGGTATAATTCTGCCGGCCAGTCTCCCTTCAATCTGCAAAGAATATACGAGCACTCGGAAATACAACATCTAGACAGGTTTAGTCTTTCAGTATGTATTCGATCATATACATCATGACGACAGCTTATATACAGTACAAAAGGGGATGTAACAATTAGTTTTCCCAGACCACTAAAAATACGTTATACAATTACTTCATCATACATAAAAAGCAGGAAAGGTGTTCACATACGAAGACAGAAAGAATGTTTACATTCAGGAAGTGGCTCAGGAAAGACAGATTATAAAATAGTACAAATTAGGAATCAGAACAGACTTCTCACAGTAAAACACAATAGAAGGAAACTCACAGTGGAACACAATTGTAGGAAACTCATAGCTTTGAAAACCAGTATCCTATAGCAAAACTAAAGCTTTTAAAACAGTTACAGTTTAATAAAGGGGAGCTCTGGATAATTGAATTAAGCATGACTATATTAATATTAATTATAACAATCCTCTCATTTGTCATGAAATGACAATTATAAGTCTTGTTTCCAAAATGCATCATCTTGTGTTGCCTTCCTATAAATACATTGGCCCATTTTTACAAGCAAATATATAAAAAGAAGAAGCAATAAACACATTAAAATTAACATTCCAGCTTGTCTGAACCATCATAATACAGATCCAAAAAAATCTCCAAAACTTCTCATGATACCCAGGTCTTCAGGGTGATAGATACAGTTAGTAACAGTCCATACAAGGGAAAACACTGAAAATGAAGTCAGGAGTATCAGCAGCCACAGTCCGGAGTCCGGTGAAACTGGAAAAGTCATTTTCTACAGGGTCTGGGCGGTCAGTACCCCCTTTTCTTGACTGTCCTGTTCAAGGTCAGGGCGGTCTGCCCCCGTTAGTACCTCCTTTCTTGCTTCTGGATCCTCCGGCTCAGGTCCTCTCCGCACCAACTTCACTCTAATGGCATGGATCCAAGTAGGGCTGTGTTTGGTCAAAACAGCGGTCCTGGTAACTGCTACCACGGTGGTCTCTGGGCCGTAGGCAAAATCCTTTTGCTTCTTTCCTTTGGGCAGCAACTTCATCACCACTACGTCTCCTCCTCTGAAAGGATGGGTATTTTCCTGTAAAGAGAAAAGAAAGGTGTGAGCAACTTTTCGTTCCGTTCCACTTGATTCGAAGTTTCAATTACTCTTTTCTTAATTTGTCTTTATTTGTGCTATTCATTCTTTCCATTATACCTGAACTCTGCGGATAATAATCTATTTTCAAGATTTTAACTAGTTCCTGGCATATTTTTGATATGAAAGCTGGAGCATTATTAGAACTAATTCAAAGCAGGCACCCCCATCCAGGAATAAACTCCTAATTGAGAATGCACGCCACTGTGTGGGCATCTCCCTTTTTGTGGTCCTAAATGCTTCCACTCATCTGCTGAACACATCCACTATTGACTAGAAAGAACTCTTCACTAAACTGTCAGTAATACTTCATATGTTCTTTCCCACCCTGTGTCCAATTCCATAATACTAGGCAATAAACAGTGGGGCGCTAGCTGCGGGGATACACACAAGAGCTCTCCTCTTTTGGAAAAAGTCTATTCTCAACTTTTTCTAAAACATCACCTAAGTCCTTAAAACCTGTTCTGTAGTATGCGTTTGTAGCTCTAATATGTGTGATCTTTTGGCCTGGAGCAGGAAATTATCTACAAAAACATCTTCTGCTCCTTTTATGGCTGCCTATATATCATGTTGTGGTGTAACACACCCTTTAATACCAGTAGCCCATTTAAAACTGGGGCCTACCTAGGGCAAATGATGTAGCCATTCCTATTACCATCTCACAAGATGCTATGTGCTATGTTCAGAGTCACTTCAGGCATGCCTTTAGGCCTGGACTGCGACCATCTTTGGACAAAAACTATAGGGCAAAGTACACCTGTCATGGTCTTACAATTGTCCCTTGCATAAACACAAAACATTTTTCCATGATTTGGGAGGCCCAGTGCAGGCGTTACAACCATAGCATTTTTCAGATATATAAACGCATTCAACATTTCTTGTGACATTTTTGGACCCGTGGTTTGTCTCAAAATGTTATTATAGATAGGAGCAGTCTGGATCCATAACAATCAAAGATCCTGGTTTGTGGGCGGGCAAGACCCACTGTGGGCTGGCAAGACCCACTTCTTATGTGACTGACTCTACTATCACCCTCTGTGAGAATAAAACCAAGGTAAACAACACTTTCCTGACACCATTGTCATTATTCCTGTGACACTTTGTGTCCACATACATGTACATTTCAATAAACTCACTCGCTCTGACTGGCCTCCACATGACTACATATGTCATATACATATTGTAGCGGGACTGACCCATGAGCAGGTGTCCATACCCTCTTGCGTGGTCTGGAGAACTATAGAGCGGACAAATGTCCATATAGCCCTGAGGCATTTCTACACCAGGTCAGTTACCTGGACTGAAAAACAAGAAACAAAGATGGCTGTGTCTCCTCGTCCAATAGGACGCTTAAAAAAAACAAATTACTCAAACCAATCACTGTAAAGTGGGTAGCATCGGATGGTATAGCTGTCAGTAGAGATGGCACATCAGACACCACTTGCATGCTATGATCAGATAAAGAACTAAAAACTTTTTTTTGGCTTAGTGCCAATTTTCCCAAAAAACTTTTTTTTGCTTCGTGCCACTCTAACAAAAATCTGGCCAGAGGTTCCCCTCTTTCAATAGAGGATACCCCTAAAATATCATTTAAGAACTATAATCAGATAAAAAGTTAATCTGATTTGAAACTTTTGGCTCTGTGCCAACAGGGTCCAATGGTCACACTAATTGCGATAACTCTTTCTGTCCAAAAATTAATTCCATAACTATAACAGGAACAAAGATAAGACATTTGAACGCTTTCTTGGCAAATAGACAATTTTTAAAATTTTGCAGGAAGGCTCCCCTTCACATAGGGGACCATTTGCAAAATATACTTTTTCATTATCTATAATTCTATAAAAAATTATCTCAAAATATCCTGCCGACAACGGCAATTAATGTTTTGCCTAATAAAATTGTGTTTTTATTCACTATTATTACTCTTCCCAGAGGTTTCCATGCTTTATACACAATGTATAAATGGAAAACTCCAAAAAACTTTAAAAAAAAATAATTGCATATGTGTGGGAATGCTGGGACTGTTTGTCCTACAACTGTTCTGAATTAGGAAATGCTAGCTGTATTTGCAGAAGTGACCCCCCTCTTTTCCCCTCGCGTAAGGAAATGTAGTAGCTCAAAGCGTATATGATAAGGTCTTTAGAGAAGCAAAAATTTGTGCTTGTCTGACATTACGAAGAAAACTACACCTGCCTTGGAGAATGAAACTGTGGGGTACAGGTGTGGTCAGGGGTATTGGGTATTTGTAAGGTAATATTATTATTGTAGGGGGGCCTATGTTGAAAATGTCCTACTCTTTGATTTGCCTCTTCTGATAAGGCCCTTGGAAATGCGCGCTGACAGGCTGTTTTTCTTTAGACAGATCAAAAAAGCCAGCCGTATCGCTTTCTGTTATGGCTTTTTGAAAACCTTCCAAGGTTTTTGTAGCCCAATCAGAAACTTGCTGTTTTACAATTAACATGTACTGTGACTTTAAATTAACGACAAATGTTTGAATTATAAGACTGTGCTATTCAGCAGTGACACTTAACTTCAGCCCAAAACTCCCAAACAGTCTCACCCGTCTTCTGTCTATAGGCAATCGCTGTGGTCTATATCTATGTGTTTAAAGACTTTCACTTTCACTTCTAATAGCTCTACGTAGCTTTTTTCCTATTCTATTGTACTAATACGGGGCATAAATAAACCAATTCTCCCCGCTTTTTCCATGTACTTTATATTACAACTAAACATTTACTAAAAGATTTACTTGTATCCTAATATCTCTTAGGCTGGCCACACATGTCCGGACAACTCTTTATCGTACAATTTTCTGTTAGATCCACCACAAACCACATAATAAGAGGTCAAAATTAAACATATTCATTTGTATCCAATTAGGTAGGCGTTTGTACTACATAGCTGAAGGTAAATTTCAAGAAAACTGCACTGAAAATTGTTAGAAAATTGTATCATGTATGGCTAGCATCAGACCTAAACCTTTAGTATAAATTCACAAAACCATAAACAAAATATTTATCTAAGATTTACACATTCACTTAAATGTATCTGGGTCCTTAGACCCTCTTTATGGTTAAAAACCCTCCTGAAAAGCCACTTGGTGTATGTATATTAAACCTTAAACTTTTTTTGACTCTGAATTTCCCCTCTTGGAACAACCAAAAAAAAAAAAAACCCTTTCAGAGTCTTGACTGATACTCCCAGGTATAGTGGCTATCAAGAAGGTTTTCCTACCATTATAGACAAACAAACAATACACATAATAAACATTTATCTTGATTTGTCTGATAACCTACGATCGGTCAGTCAATTTTTACAGTAATAATGTGACTGTCGCTATCAGGAACAGTGTGTTATATTAACAGTCCGCAGGCGCAATTTTTACAAGTCATATTGTGACAGGAAGTCAGGTAAATCTGTGAATGTAGTCACAGACAGGAGCTACACTTCCACCTGGGTTAGACAAATCACCAATTACTATAGGGTGTCGGCTGCAGAGGTAGCCAGAACTGTCTAAGGAAGTTGAAAGGCCTTCAGCTGTTCAGAATGAGGAAATGAAGGCCTCTATAATTGTCCAAAGGAAGTCTAATGGATTGCTGCCTCCAGAAGCTGTCTCCTGAAGCCATGTGGGCTGGGAGAAGGAGGACAGTCAGATGTGTGCCTCCCGACAAGCTGGTGAGCATGGGAGAAGACCACCTGAAGTGATGTGTGCTAAGGAGGGTAACCAAGTGTGAAGACGTCTCAAAGGTGAGAAAACAAACTATTTCTATGGGAAAGAAATAAAGGAATGTTTGCCATGGAAAGAGACAAGCCAAGAGACATTCTCATTGTGATGAGTTAAGCGACATGTTCAATGGACATTGGTGCTGTGTGAAGAGATTATAAATGGACTATTGAGTGTCCGCTGTAGGACAAGAAAGTCTGCCCAACAGTAGGTTGGAGACAGACTCTTAGGTAGGTTCCAGAGTGCGTAGGTAGCCGCCCACAGAGGCAAGGATTTATTTTGTCTTTTATTTTATTTTGCTGTTTTGGAGCTTGCAATTGTGTGAAGTAAATTGCATGAATAAAACAAAGTGTTGTTTGCAACCACTGCTCGGCTATCTCTCTGTGAAACGCACCCCCAAAGGGGTCATCCACGCCTACCACCGAGCTAATCCCTCACATATGGTGGAGGTATGCAGTGGGCAGAAGCAGAGATCCCTGCAAAGAAGTGCATATATTTGATGAACTTTGTCTGGTGCACGAGATTGCACAATCTATGTGTGCAGGAGAGAAGATCCTGAAAGAAAAAACAAAAAAAAAACGTGTTTTAAAGAGACAGTGGTCTTAAAAGTTTTTCTGGACTTTGAAACATTTTTTTTGTGGAGTGACTAAAGATGGGGCGATCCAAACGCCTGAAAGATGCAAGGATCGCTGAAATGAGAGACCGGATTCTATGGATGGAGGGGATGCTACCGTTTGAACCAGCCCCATCCATGCCTGAACGGAATCGGCTAAAGAGAAAAGTTGTTGTCCCTGGCAACACTGGTGTAAATGAAACGGTTATGGAGACACAGTGTTCTCAGATGGAAAGTAAGCCCAAAATGGAGGAGATGTTGAAACAACTGATTATATCAAATGCAGCCCAACAGCAGGCAAATGCAGCTCAACAGCAGGAAAATGCGGATTTTCAGCGGAGCTTTGCAGCTCAACAACAGGCTCACCAAGAGAGCATTGCAGCTCAACAACAGGCTCACCAAGAGAGCATTGCAGCTCAACAACAGGCTCACCAAGAGAGCATGGCGGCTCACTGAGAGGCCATGGCAGGCTGGAATCAGAGATGCCAGCAGCCAATGGAGGCCATCAGTTTGGAGGAAACCGAGTATGTGTGCAGGGCTGAGCTGGATGCCTTGCAATGGAAAATGGAAGAAAAGGAACACGCCCTGGAGTTGCTTAGGATGGAGCATAGAAACGTGCAGGCTCAGGTGTTCCAGTGGGAAGAATCCACTGCTCTTCTTTTTTCCGAGTTGCACAAACGCAGAGAGACTATAATGGAGAAAGATACCATCCTCATGGAAAAGGAAATTGAAATTCAGACTTTGCAGAAGCAAAATATGTGTGAAATGTTGGAGTTGCGTAATCAGCTGAAAAAAAGTCTTCAGTGTTTGGAAGCTACAAAAATAGACCTGCAGGGGGCGCAGGAACAGAATGTCGCTCTGAGAACGACATTGTCTCTTAGCGACAACGAGAAAAGTGAAAGAGAGGCTAAATTACTGAGTACTGTGTATGAGCTCACCACTTTGAGCAATGTGGTAGATGAATTACGTGCAGACTGTGAAAGTTGGAAAGGTGAAGCCCAACGTTTCCAGCAGCAGTTAAAGGAGAAAGAAGCCTGTGTGGCAGAATTACAGTCTCATTCCCAGAAGCTAGCCAATGAGGTGAAAGCTCTTATGCAGGGAAAAGGAGATTCGGAACACAAGAGAAAAAAAGTAGAGGCACAACTGCAGAAAGACCTTGAAGTTGCTAATCAACGCTATGAGAAAAAAACAGCTGCTTATGACAAGCTTGAGAAGACCAAGACAAGACTTCAGCAGGAATTGGATGAACTGAGTGTGAATCTGGATCACCAGAATCAGATTGTGTCCAACCTGGAGAAGAAGCAAAAGAAGTTTGATCAGATGCTTGGTGAAGAGAAGACTGTGTCTGCAAAATATGCAGTAGAACGCGACCGTGCAAAAACGGAGGCGCGTGATAACGAGAGCAAAGCCCTGTTCTTGGCTCGCTCTTTGGAGGAAGCTCTAGAGTGTAAGGTTGAACTAGAAAGAGTTAACCAACAGCTGTGTACAGAAATGGAAGATTTGGTCAGCTCCAAGGATGATGTTGGGAAAAGCGTTCAGGAGCTAGAAAGGTCTAGGCGAGCCTTAGAACAGCAAGTAGAAGAGATGAAGATTCCGTTGCAGGAACTGGAAGAGGAATTACAGGCAACAGAGGATCTGTCCCAAAGAGGGGATAGTGTGCCTGATGCAGTTTTTAAAAGGATCAGAGTTTTGGGGTCTGTCCTGAGTGAGCCTCAGAAATGTGATGACATGTGGCTTGAATCACCCCTTTGGAATAAACCGTTCCTTCAAAAACTTCAAGCATTGGAAAATGTATCATTAGAACTTCAGCAAACAAAGGAGCTGTGTAAGAAATGTGATGATTTCTCAGTTCAGGCTGAAAACTTAGTGGAGAAAACTAAGGCTGTTAGTGAAAACGTGAAGCAAAGGAATTTCAAGTGCCTTTCAGGGAATATTTACAAAATGGAACTGGTGAAAGACAGGTGGCAGAAGTTTGATCGTGATCTTGAGATGCATTCCATGTGGAATTCAGATAGAGAAAAGGAACTAGGTGACCTTGAGCGGTCACATAGTTCAGCAGAAAGTGCATTGAAGAAACCTGTAAAAGAATGTGTTGCAGTTCCATGCTTCTTCACTGATGCAGAGAGGAGGTCTATAATGGATACCACCCAGATCGCTGGGTTCAAATGTGTTGCCTTTGACCCCTATGTTGGTGGAAGGAAAGTTGATGATGTTCTGGTTGGCTACTTCTGTGAAGAGTTTGGCAAGAAATATAAACTGAATATCAAATCAAATAGTAGGCCTTTACTGCGACTCGCTCAGGAGGGCGAACAGTTTAAGAAGTTGATGAGTGCAAATGCTTCAGATCTGCCTATGAATATGAAATGTTTGGTGAATGATATTGATGTCTCTGGGAAAAGGAACAGGGGTCACTTTGAAGAAATGTGTGACAGCCTGTTGTCTCAATTGGAAAATCCTCTGCACAGCATCTTAGAGCAAGCCAAGCTCAAGAAGGAAGATCATTCCCTTTTACAACAAAAAGTCAATGATTGTGTACAGCTGTATGGAGAGGCAACTCAAGTCACAGAGGGACGTCAAGAGTCCCTACTTGGAACAAAGCTTAGTGAAGCAGAGGTTCTCAAAGTGTTGTGGAAATCATTTGTTTATTGCAGAGAGAGGCGGCTCAAGAATGTTGAAGACATTAAGACTAGCACAATTGAGTTGCCTATGGATCACGGACCTCCATGGCGGATAGGACAAACTTGTATGCAAGACAAACTTGAGAAGGAGCGAAATGATGCCAAAAATACAGTTGAGGAATGTGTAAATGAGATGAGAGACAAACTGTTTGACATTTATGAGAAATCTGTCAATGAAGATGACAGAAACAGTTTCATTCGGAAGCTTGAAGATACTAAGAGGCGTTTCAGTGAGTGTCAAGAGCAGTGCCTGACACATACGTGTCTGGAAATCTGTGTCCCAACCCTAGGGTTGAAACAAGAGGGGGGGGTATGTGACAGGAAGTCAGGTAAATCTGTGAATGTAGTCACTGACAGGAGCTACACTTCCACCTGGGTTAGACAAATCACCAATTACTATAGGGTGTCGGCTGCAGAGGTAGCCAGAAATGTCTAAGGAAGTTGAAAGGCCTTCAGCTGTTCAGAATGAGGAAATGAAGGCCTCTATAATTGTCCAAAGGAAGTCTAATGGATTGCTGCCTCCGGAAGCTGTCTCCTGAAGCCATGTGGGCTGGGAGAAGGAGGACAGTCAGATGTGTGCCTCCCGACAAGCTGGTGAGCATGGGAGAAGACCCCCTGAAGTGATGTGCGCTAAGGAGGGTAACCAAGTGTGAAGACGTCTCAAAGGTGAGAAAACAAACTATTTCTATGTGAAAGAAATAAAGGAATGTTTGCCATGGAAAGAGACAAGCCAAGAGACATTCTCATTGTGATGAGTTAAGCGACATGTTCAATGGACATTGGTGCTGTGTGAAGAGATTATAAATGGACTATTGAGTGTCCGCTGTAGGACAAGAAAGTCTGCCCAACAGTAGGTTGGAGACAGACTCTTAGGTAGGTTCCAGAGTGAGTAGGTAGCCGCCCACAGAGGCAAGGATTTATTTTGTCTTTTATTTTATTTTGCTGTTTTGGAGCTTGCAATTGTGTGAAGTAAATTGCATGAATAAAACAAAGTGTTGTTTGCAACCACTGCTCGGCTATCTCTCTGTGAAAACGCACCCCCAAAGGGGTCATCCACGCCTACCACCGAGCTAATCCCTCACAATATATAATTATAGATACAGTTTACATATATGTCAAACCAGTAATCGTGACAAATAATTTCCTCTTATTAGACATAAAAGTAAATGAACTTAAATCTCTACACAAAAGTGACAAAACAGTTCATTTAACTTACCAACTGACATTTCATTCTAACAACAGCACAATAAGCAATATAATAAAAAGCACAATAAGCAAAAAACATGCATAGCACTCTTAACAGGTTTAAGGGAGTATTCCTACCACTTTTTAAATTTGCCTAGGCTAATAATCTGTCTGTGAGCTACCTCAGCTCAAACAGACCTATTCTCCTGTGCTCCCACAGCACTAGGGTTCTTTGAAATGTGCCTGCAATCAGGGTGTCATAAGACAGAGTCCCACTTCTGATCACCAGTTCTGAAAGTTTATACCAAGGGCCGCTGTTAGAAATCACGGGGCCCCGTACAGCCCACCTAAGCGGGCCCCCCGACCCCGCCCACCTCAGCGGGCCCCCCCCTGACCCCACCCACCTCAACAAAATGCAGCCTTGGTCCTCAAGTGATATTTATTTTTCTCCTGCCTGTTATCAATTTGATTAGACTATGGTTCAAAGACACCTGAGATCATCCCTTTTTAATGAGAATGCTGCGGCTGACTTTAAGGTATACAGTAGATTTTCTTTAAAGCATAAGTTGACCTTGACCACCCGATTTTGGGTGGAACATGTAACATGTTCCAAATCCTGCAGCCGCCACTCCCCCGCCATTGTAGTTCTCAAAGAACTACAATGGTGCTGTGGAGCACCGTGGTAGTTCTTTGATTTTTTCCTGTCAGTGTATCTGCAAGCCCATATGGGATGTACAGGTACACAGATATACTGACGATCTGAAGAAGAGCTACATGGCACCAGGGATCTGCTGATTGCTGGTGCAATGCTTTACAGGCTCCAAAAGAAAAATAAATAAATGCACGTTTTTTTAACTGCAAAAAAATGTGCATTTACTATTTTTTTTAAAAGGTGAACTTATGCTTGAAGACTTAAGGTACATCTATGATGCCTTTAAATCAGCTGAAGCATGCAATTATAATTATTTAAAATCTTTATGAGCTATTTCACACTAGCATTGCTCTTTGAAGAGTGATCTGCATTCAGATCTCTCTTCAGAGAGCATTTGGCTGGTGGGAGGAGGCATTGTATCACCTCTTCAGCACCTGTTTTAACCACTTCAAAATCCTGATAACAGTTGAATAGGATCGTGGCCAGTAGGCAACATGGTGGGTGGTCCAGTGGGGATAATCTTTGCTGTGCAAAAAGCTTTGCAGTTGTGACATATGTACTTTCCATCCCGCTACCTTTCCAGCATAAGGGCTCTTTGAAACATCTGCTTAGCAAGGGATCCATGAGTGGATTCCCTGCTGAACTGGAGCTGCTTAGCAAGGGATCCGTGAGTGGATTCCCTGCTGAACTGGAGCTGCTTAGCAAGGGATCCATGAGTGGATTCCCTGCTGAACTGGAGCTTCTCGACATAGATGTCAGTGTTAAAACATCTGTGCCAGTTCAGTCTATGCCCGCGTATACCACACAGTGGATAGGGGTGGACTTGTGATGACTCTATGCGTGGCCAGATGTAAATGGAAATGTGTCCATTTACATCAGGCTATGTTTAATCTGTCATGCTTAGGTCTGGAAAAATAGACAAGGATGCAGTCCTTTTCCATTTTTTTTCGGGAACTGGACAGCAATCCTTGTCTATTTTTCCAGACCTAAGCATGACAGATTAAACATAGCCTGATGTAAATGGACACATTTCCATTTACATCTGTCCATCCATAGAGCCATCACAAGTCCACCCCTATCCACTGTGTGGTGTATGTGGATTTCTGTAGATCTACATAGAGGTCTGCACAAAAAATTGACTGGCGGATCTAAGTGGAATGCTTGGGCAAATATTTCTTATGGGGAGTTGTTGGGGGCCTTAAAAACACAGCTCAGCCATTTACTGCCCTCCAAACAGAAATGTAAGCAAGCATCTCATGCTTATGATTACCATCATTATAATGATCAGAGCACAGCAGCTGCTCTGTTGCTCTGTCAGTGTCACTGTTGGTTGCTGATTCTGTTATGGCTGTACTGTGTTACAATCTGTAACACAGTACAGCCATAAAGTTAACAAAATTAGCACCCAACAGCAATGTGACACTGTGACAGAGCAGCTGCTGTGATCTCATCGTCATAATGATGGTAGGCACACAGTGGGGAGTCGGGGAGTGTACCTTCCTTCCTTAGTAGTCAGTGTCATTGTGTCAGGCTGTGCACCTCCCCCAGCCATCAGATTAAGCCTGCAGTGCCCTCTCAGCCTCCAGCCCGCCTCACATCAGTCTCTCCATCTGTCCACAGAACTTACTGAGCAGGAGCAGGAGTGTAGAAAAAAATCACTCCGCCAGTGAAAACATAGGCAGTGGATGGCCGTGACCGGAACTATATGGGCAGCACATGGGCTTGTCTGCCTGCGCCCCGAAAAAGGAAAAAAAGTCCCTCCTCTGCTCAGTGCTGACATCTCCTGGGCCCCTAATGTTAACCCGATGGGGTTACCCTCTGATAAACAAGTTGAAGAAGGTATGGTTTAGAAAAACCTTTTTTTTTTATTTAGGCAGAAACAACTGTAAAGCTGCCCAGGCCCCCCTGCTGGACTGATAGAGCCCGGGCCTGGTACAACAGGGCTGGTTGTACTGCCCTATCAGCAGCCCTGGTTATACCCCTTGGTAGGTATAATTCTGCCGGCCAGTCTCCCTTCAATCTGCAAAGATTATACGAGCACTCGGAAATACAACATCTAGACAGGTTTAGTCTTTCAGTATGTATTCGATCATATACATCATGACGACAGCTTATATACAGTACAAAAGGGGATGTAACAATTAGTTTTCCCAGACCACTAAAAATATGTTATACAATTACTTCATCATACATAAAAAGCAGGAAAGGTGTTCACATACGAAGACAGAAAGAATGTTTACATTCAGGAAGAGGCTCAGGAAAGACAGATTCTAAAATAGTACAAATTAGGAATCAGAACAGGCTTCTCACAGTAAAACACAATAGAAGGAAACTCACAGTGGAACACAATTGTAGGAAACTCATAGCTTTGAGAACCAGTATCCTATAGCAAAACTAAAGCTTTTAAAACAGTTACAGTTTAATAAAGGGGAGCTCTGGATAATTGAATTAAGCATGACTATATTAATATTAATTATAACAGTAAGCACGGTCAGGGACGTTATATCTCCCTAACAGCACACTGGGTAAATGCAGTAGCGGCTGGGCCAGAGGTGGATAGCAGTTTGGCGCATGTCCTTCCACCACCGAGGATTGCAGTGCGCTTCAGTTTGCCTCCTGTTCCTAACTCCTCCTACTCTGCTTCCTCATCCTCTACCGCCTCCTCATCCAGTCAGCGTAACACCTTCACCACCAACTTCAGCACAGCCAGGGGTAAACGACAGCAGGCAGTTTTAAAACTTGCCTGTTTGGGGGGAAAACCACACACTGCGCAGGAGTTGTGGAGGGGCATTCAACAGCAGACCGATGAGTGGTTGGTGCCAGTGAGCCTCAATCCCGGCCTGGTGGTGTGCGATAATGGGCGAAATCTCGTAGCAGCTCTGGGCCTAGCCGGTTTGACACACATCCCTTGCCTAGCGCATGTGGTGAATTTGGTGGTGCAGAGGTTCCCCGATTACCCCGATATTTTAGAGCTGCTGCAGAAAGTGTGGGCCGTCTGTGCGCACTTCCAGCGTTCTCACCCTGCTGCTGCTCGCCTTTCAGCGCTGCAGCGTAACTTCGGCCTTCCCGCTCAGCGCCTCATATGTGACGTGCCCACAAGGTGGAACTCCACCTTGCACATGCTGGCCAGACTGTGCGAGCAGCAGCAGGCCAAAGCTGGAGTTTCAGCTGCAGCACGCATGCATGAGTCGCTCTGCGGAACAGCACCACTTCACCACCAGTAACTGGGCCTCCATGCGAGACCTGTGTGCCTTGTTGCCCTGTAACTGCCCTGTAGACTAGCCTGCAATGTAATATTTTTTTCCTTAAATGGGTGTTTATTGAAGAGCGGAATAGAACAACAGTATCCAAAGGGTGTATCTCACAGTAAAATGTGCAGACTAGGCCACAATGTAATATTTTTTCCCTAAATGGGTGTTTATTGAATAACCGAATAGAACAACAGTATCCAAAGGGTGTATCTAACAGTAAAATATGCAGACTAGGCCGCAATGTAATATTTTTTCCCTAAATGGGTGTTTACTGAATAGCGGAATAGAACAACAGTATAGAAAGGGTGTATCTCACAGTAAAATATGCAGAATGGGCCGCAATTTATTTTTTTCCCCTAAATGGGTTTGTATTGCAAAGCGGAATACAACAGTATGCAATGGGTGTATCTCACCTTAACATATGCAGACAGGGCCGCAATTAACCTTTTTTTTCCCAATGCGCAACACAACAGTATGCAATGGGTGTATCTCACTGTAACATGTGCAGACAGGGCCGCAATCAACTTTTTTTGCCCCTAAATGGTTTTTTTTTATTGCAAAGCACAATGCAACAGTATGCAATGGGTGTATGTCACTGTAACATATGCGGACAGGGCGCAAACAACTTTTTTTGCCCCTAAATGTTTTTTTTTATTGCAATGCGCAATACAACAGTATGCAATGGGTGTATCTCACTGTAACATATGCGGACAGGGCCGCAATCAACTTTTTTGCCCCTATATGGGTTTTTTTTATTGCAAAGCGCAATACAACAGTATGCAATGGGTGTATGTCACTGTAACATATGCGGACAGGCCGCAAACAACTTTTTTTGCCCCTAAATGTTTTTTTTATTGCAATGCGCAATACAAAAGTATGCAATGGGTGTATCTCACTGTAACATATGCGGACAGGGCCGCAAACAACTTTTTTTGCCCCTAAATGGGTTTTTTTTATTGCAAAGCACAATGCAACAGTATGCAATGGGTGTATGTCACTGTAACATATGCGGACAGGGCCGCAAACAACTTTTTTTGCCCCTAAATGGGTTTTTTATTGCAAAGCACAATACAACAGTATGCAATGGGTGTATGTCACTGTAACATATGCGGACAGGGCCAATATCAAATTATTTTGCCCCTAAATGTTTTTTTTTTTTGCAAAGCACAATACAACAGTATGCAATGGGTGTATCTCACTGTAACATATGCGTACAGGGCCACAATCAACTTTTTGTTGCCCCTAAATGGGTTTTTTTTATTGCAAAGCGCAGTACAACAGTATGCAATGGGTGTGTGTCACTGTAACATATGTGGACAGGGCCACAGTCAAATTTTTTTGCCCCTAAATGTTTTTTTTTTCATTGCAATGCGCAATACAACAGTATGCAATACGTTACAGTATCTCACTGTAACGTATGAATGAAAATCTGATAAATAATTGTCCCCTTAATTGGTGCTTGTTGAATAGCAGATTTGTCAGTGTCTGTCTAAACGCTCACAGTAAAATATGAAGGAAAAAAGTTTTTTTCTTTTTTAAAGACTGGGATGAGGGGACTGCACACTCACAGAAGGCCCGTCTATTCACGGAAACCTTACTGGATAATTACATGTCACAGTTGGTGGATTCCCCTACCAGAGAAAACGCAGTCCTGGATCTATTGATCACTAATGACCCAGACATAATCTCGGAGGTAGGAGTCCAGAACTACCTGGGCTCTAGCGATCACGGGATGATCACATTTAGTATAAATAACAATATAACAAGGCAAGTGGGGAACATAAAAACCCTAAACTTCAGAAGGGCAAACTTTCCAAAATTGTACTCATTGATGGAAAGGGTAAACTGGGACCAAACCTTGGGATCACTGACCACAGAGGAAAAATGGGAATGCTTTAGGAACATATTAAGCAAATGCATCTTGCAGTGCATTCCTATGGGAAATAAATTTAGAAGAGACAAAGCCAAACCTGGCTGGTTAAACCGTAGCGTTAAAAAACTTATCAGGGGAAAAAAATTGGCCTTCAAGAAATATAAATCAGAGGGCACAGTATCGGCTTTCGAGCAATACAAGGAGGCAAATAAGAAAAGTAAACAAGAAATCAAGATGGCTAAAATCAACTTTGAGAGACAAATAGCGGAGGATAGTAAAAAAAACCCAAAGAAATTCTTTAAATATATCAACAGCAAAAAAACTAGGGCAAAGCATATTGCACACATAATTAACAATGATGGGAGGATGGTTACAGAGGACACTGAAAAAGCAACCGTGCTGAATGCTTTTTTCTCGTCAGTCTTTACACAGGAAAAGGAGGTGTACACTGACCATGACTGTATGGTTAGTAGTAATACACAGGACTTGCCACTATGGCTAACAGAGGGTGAAATCAGGGAAAGGCTGGATAAACTTAACACAAACAAATCACCAGGCCCGGATGGCGTACATCCAAGAGTACTCAAGGAACTCAGTAAGGTTATATCTAGACCGCTGTTCCTGATCTTTGCTGACAGTATTAGGACAGGAGATGTACCAGGGGATTGGAGGAAGGCTAACGTGATTCCGATATTCAAAAAGGGCCAGAGGCATATCCCGGGAAATTATAGGCCTGTCAGTTTGACATCAATAGTATGTAAACTTCTGGAGGGGATTATAAGGGACTATATCGTAGAGTATGCTAAAGACAACAACATCAGCAGCACCATCAGCACGGGTTTACAAATGGGCGTTCTTGTCAAACCTATCTCTTATCATTCTACGAGGAGGTGAGCTGTGAGCTAGATAGGGGCAGACCAGTAGATGTGGTGTACTTGGATTTCGCTAAGGCGTTTGATACAGTTCCCCACAAGCGCTGAATTTATAAAATAAGGTCTGCAGGTATCGACAGCAGGGTTTGCTCTTGGATACGGAACTGGCTAAAAGGGCGTATCCAAAGGGTGGTAATAAACAGCGCATACTCAGACTGATCTGAGGTAGTAAGCGGGGTGCCCCAGGGCTCAGTCCTGGGACCAACCTTGTTCAATTTATTCATAAACAGCATTGAGGACGGGATCAGTAGTTCGTTATCAGTTTTTGCAGATGACACAAAATTGGCAAGGGCAATAACTGCACAGCATGAAGCAGATATCCTACAGAATGACCTGGACAAAATAACGGAGTGGGCAACGACATGGCAAATTAAGTTTAATGTGGAGAAGTGTAAGGTTTTGCACTTGGGGACTAAAAACATAAAAACACAATACCCGTTAGGAGGGGAACCCTTGGGGGAATCAAAAATGGAGAAGGATCTGGGAGTCTTGGTTGATGATAGATTAGGCAACAGCATGCAATGTCAAGCGGCAGCTGCCAAAGCCAGCAGAATATTAGCATGCATAAAGAAAGGGATGTATTCCAGAGATAAGACTATAATCCTTCCACTTTATAAAACTCTGGTCCGACCGCATCTGGAGTATTCTGTCCAGTTCTGGTCGCCAGTCCTCAGGAGGGATGTGTTGGGGCTGGAGAGAGTCCAGAGAAGGGCAACTAAACTGATTAGGGGATTGGAGGACCTTAACTATGAAGAGCGGCTGCAATCGCTCGATTTATTCTCCCTGGAGAAGAGACGCCTGAGGGGGGACATGATGGCAATTTATAAATTTCTCAATGGGGATCTCAGCTTAGAAAAAAAGCTGTTCATTCGAAGGGATTGCATGAGGACAAGAGGGCATACCATGCGATTAGAGGAGAAGCATTTTAACCTCAGGCAACGAGGGGGGTTCTTTACTGTTAGGGCTACAAGATTGTGGAATTCTCTACCACAAGAGGTGGTTTCTGTGGGTAGTATGGTGGCCTTCAAAAGACTCTTAGACTTACATCTCAAGGATCAGGACATTAAGGGCTATGTGAGATGATTACAGCCACACACACCCACACAGGTTGAACTGGATGGACTATTGTCTTTATTCAACCTCACCTACTATGTAACTATGTAACTATGTAAATGCAGATTAAGCAGACACAAATGCACTCAGCTTGCAGTAAATGGCCGCTACACACCGCACGCCTAACAAGTTGGATACCGTTGTTGTTCTATTCCGCTATTGAATAAAAAAAAAAAAAAAAAAAAAAACATTTGAATGAAAAACTGAAAGATAATTTTTTTCCCTAAACTGAAAAATTATTATTTTCCCCTTACATTGGTGCTTTTTGAAGAACAGGTTAGAAAAGCAGTGTCTGTCTAAAGACTGTATGTCAAAGTTAAATATGAAGGAAAACATTTTTTTTCTTTTTTAAATGCAGATTAAGCAGACACATATGCACTGAGCTTGCATTAAATGTGCAGCACCGCACGCCTAACAGACTGATAAAAGTTTTTTTTTCTCCCTCCTCACTGGGCTCAGGTTAGGGTACAAAGATTGTGCACTGCACCCCCACACAATACAATCAATGTAGATCGCTGTATGTTTAAAGCAGATTGTTCCTATGCTTTCCCTAAAAGCAATCTCCAGCCTGACCCTACAGTAATCTCCTATCTCTCCCTCAGCAGCAGCAGTCATGAACCTCTCCCTAGTATAGTTATGGCAGAGTGACGCGCGTTGCTGTGTGACTCCAGCTTATATAGAGTCTGGGTCACATGCTGCACTGGCCAATCACAGCCATGCCATTGGTAGTTATGGCTTTGATGGCTTCTAGGGCACACTAGTTAAACGCTTGCTGAGTGGCTGCCTTGCACCTGTTGAAAGCGCGCCATTAAAACCGTGACAAAACATCAAATAATGTTACCGAACAACGGACAGTACCTGAACATACAGTGAAATGTTCTGGTTCGGGTCCGGGTACCGAATACCCAAAATCCGGTACGAACACGAACAATACAGTCCGGGTTCGCTCAACCCTAATTATCAGTAAAAATCAGAGGAAGATACTGGGGCCTAATCTCAGAGGGATCTCAGCCTCTGAGGGCGAAAGCCCTTTTTTGACCTACCTGTAAAAAGGGGTCACACATCTCTGTGGAGTGTACATTCACACTTTTGAGTGGTGAAGAAACAGGAGATTTGCTTTGAAGAAACATTGGTGTTGGGAACATGTCACATTGGACTGTTTGGTTTATTCACTTTATTTAACACTGTTTAAATGTTATAGAGATTTGTATGAATCACATACTTTACTAAAATACAACTTTACTATTTTCTAATTTGTCACAAGCTGATTTAATCCATTTAAAGGGGCAGCTACATTTGCTTTATGTTTTTGTTACATTTAGGCACCGAACATTGGTTTATTTATATTAACCACTTTAAGACCTGGCCCTTTTCTGACACTTTTGTTTACATTTAAAAATCAGAATTTCTTGCTAGAATTTTACTTAGAGCCCCAAACATTATATATATACAGTGGGTACGGAAAGTATTCAGACCCCCTTAAATTTTTCACTCTTTGTTATATTGCAGCCATTTGCTAAAATCATTTAAGTTCATTCTTCTTCCTCATGAATGTACACATACCACCCCATACTGACAGAAAAACACAGACTTGTTGACATTGTTGCAGATTTATTAAAAAAGAAAAACTGAAATTGGGAACTGAAGAGGTGGTGGCATCCCTAATATTGTAAACATAGGACAGAACTAAGGGAACACATAGTGTTCAAATATAAAAACTTTGGACTTTGTATGAGATGTGGCAAGTATACACATGATGACATAGTGGTAATGCATATACAACTGCTGGTAAGCATTTAGAGGCATATGATTAATCATCACGTGTTTATTGACAAATTCAATAGCACATAATATCAGTATAGTAGATAAAACATTGGATCAAAGGGGGATATACACACTATACAAATGATAACATGATATGACCATAATAATGATATAAATACATGATACAGACAATTACAAATACCAACAGGCATGGGATATAGGTAGAAAAAGTAATTGGATGCATGCTGGATGTTAGCAATGACTTGAATGGCTTCTTGGGCTCGACGCGTATCGTGAAAGACATTTTACTTCATCAGGAGAAGGTTCATTTTAATTACTAAAAAATATGACATAATTAGTGTTGCATCCATTAAGGGGTACATACAGGAAGGTTGCTTATAGACACTCACTTACAATAAGATGAAAACTGTCAGGGAGGCTGATGGTCACCCAGGGGTACGTCCATGAAGGGAACTGAGGGGGTGAATGCTCCGCACAAGGCCCTTGCGCAGGGTCCACAATTAATATGTGGGTTTCCATTGAGGGTCAAGTAGGGCTGTATTTAGATGTAAAAAAGATAATAGGTATAACTGGTAACATTATAATATAGAGGTCAGATAGATAAGCCCATGACCAGACGTGATATAGAGGTAAAATGAATGAGCCCATGACCAAGAGTGCAAAAAAGAAAAAATAAATAAATAAATAAAACGAGATCAGGGTAGCTGAGTATCAGAAAAATACACTAGGTGAAGGTGAGCAGTGAGACGAGGGTAGGTATCCTATCCAAGATAAGTATATCTTGGTGTGCCAAAATAGTGCTCAAAAGACAAACGAGAAAAGGTTGAAAAGGTGACTATGGAACAAAGGTAAGGATGATATTGCCAAAGTGGGGGTGAAGGGTGTAAACCAATGGAAATGAAAAGGAGGGCAAATTTTAGATATATACTAATAACCTGGTATTCTGAGTGGTGAAGATAGAAATCATGGAGAAAAATGTGCACTGAGGCGGAGGCAAAGATCGCTCCCAGCGCCACGGGCCGTTCGAGCTACGGGTCACCACCGAGCAGACTAAGGCTGCTAAGGATGGCGTCCCAAATAAGAACGCTGATGGAATTCACGTGCCAGGACGTCGATGCCGTGTTGGCGACACGCTCAGCACGGAAAATCGTGGTGCTGATGCTCCACGGCTGCGACCACGCCCCCCGCCCCCTCCCCAGCCAATGGGTCAGGGAGGGGGAGGGGGGGTGCGGAAACGGACGGGGCGCGTCACAGTTCCCAACCAGAGATGGATAGGGATTGACATCTATGCCCCAGCGACAGTAGATTTGGGAGAAAATCTAGATATACTGATAGAGAGGTAACCAAATGGGGAGATAATCCCCAGTGGCATATAATAAAACTTATAATGGGTGACATATAATGAGTAAATGGTTTATGCTCGGGTATAAGTGAATTGATACACAAGTAGAAAACTGGTGACACACCTCCATCCCGGATGAATAATAGCAAAAGGTGGGATTTGAGGGAAAAATGGGGAGGGAAGGGAACTTGGAAAAAATAGGGGAAAAAAAGGGGGAATGGGACTATATATGAGACTTGTGCAACGGAGTCTCCATCCCTAATATTGTAAACATAGGACAGAACTAAGGGAACACATAGTGTTCAAATATAACAACGTGGGGCTTTGTATGAGATATGGCCAGTATACACATGTTGACATAGTGGTAATGCATATACAACTGCTGGCAGGGCCGGTGCAAGGATTTTTGACACCCTAGGCGAAATCTAATTTTGCCACCCCCCCCCCCCTTGGCTCTGCCCCTGGCTGCACCCCCTTTCCCCTGCCCATGTATATACGGTGTAGGTGGCAGGCGTCAAGAGTGTGTAATGCACAGAATGCAGGGTTGCGGGGTGTGCACTACATAAAGAGTGCAGGGTTGCAGGGTGTGCTACATACTGCGTGCAGGGTTGCAGGGTGCTCTTTGTACTGATTGTAGCTTTGAGGGGTGCGCTAGGTACTGAATGCAGGGTTGAGGGGTTTGCACTAAGTATTAAGTGCAGGGTTGTGGGGTGCGCTAGGTACTGTGTGCAGGGTTGCGGGGTGCGCTTTTTAGATAGTGCAGGGTTGTGGGGTGCGCTAGGTACTGAGTGCAGGGTTGAGAGGTGTGCTACGTACTGCGTGCAGGGTTAAGGGGTGTGCGCTAGGTACTGAGGAGGGGGGGAAAGGAGTGGGGGATGGAGAGTAGGAGGAGAGGAGGGGGGATGGAGAGGAAGGGGGGAGGAGAGAGGGGGGTGGAGATGCATGGAGAGGAAGGAGGGGAGGAGAGGAGGGGGGAGTATGGAGAGAAAGGGGGGAGGAGAAGGGGAGAGGAGAGGGGTGTATGAAGAGGAGGGGGGGTGTATGGAGAGGAGGGGGGAGAGGAAGGAGGGGAGGGGAGAGGAGAGGGGGAGGGGAGAGGAGAGGAGGGGGGTGGATGGAGAGTGGAGGGGGCGGATGGAGAGGGGGTTGATGAAAGGAGAAGGGGGGGGGTGTATGGAGAGGGGGTGGATGAGAGGAGGGGGGGAGGAGGGGGGTGGATGGAGAGGAGGGGGGGAGGATAGAAGGGGGGGAGGAGGGGGTGGATGGAGAGTAGGGGGGGAGGAGGAGGAGGAGGGTGGATGGAGAGGAAGGGGGGGGAGAGGAGGGGTTGATGGAGAGGAAGGGGGGAGGAGAGGGGGAGAGAGGAGAGGTGGCGATGAGGGGGTGTATGGAGAGGAAGGGGGGAGGAGAGGAGAGGGGAGGGGTGTATGAAGAGCAGGGGGGGTGTATGGGGAGGAGGGGGGTGGATGGAGGGGAGGGTGGTGAATGAGAGGAGAAAGAGGGGGGGTGTCTGGAGAGGAGGAGGGGGGTGGAGAGGAGGAGGGGGTGGATGGAGAGGAGGGGGTGGATGGAGAGGAGGAGGAGGGGGTGGAGAGGAGGGAGGGTGGAGGATGGAGAGGAGGAGGGGGGATGGAGGGGGGGTGGAGAGGAGGAGGAGGGGGAGAGGAGGGGGGTGGAGGATGGAGAGGAGGGGGGGTGGATGGAGAGGAGGAGGGGGGTAGAGGATGGAGAGGAGGAGGGGGGATGGAGAGGAGGGGGGGATGGAGAGGAGGAGGGGAGATGGATGGAGAGGAGGGAAGTGAGAGAGACCCCTGCACTGTCTGCAGCCCCTGTCTGTAGGAAGGTGTATGTGACACAGACAGTACAGTGCCTTCTATACCAGCAGTGGGCAGGTCCCATTCTCATAGCTGGGTGGTGACAGGTCATGGAGCTGCTTCTTCCAGGGGATCCGTTTGCAGGCAGATGCAGCTGTCCCTGGCTGCCTGCACTTCCTGCCCATCCTCGTTCTTTGGCCCCCTGCAGCCTGTCCATCGGTCCTGGGAGGTCTTGCTCTCGCTGCTCTTCCTCCCCCTCGCCGCTGCCTCCTGGAGCTGGGTGGAGTCTGAACTGCTATTGGCTAGGTTAGAGGAAAAGAGAACCTATCTCCTTTATCCGCCACGCTGCACGGCTTTCCTTCAAACACTAGGATAACACACTGTGGAAGGATTCTATCCTTTCATGTGTCCTCACACCGATCTATGTGGGCGGCTTCATTGCTGGAATAGTTCTATTGAGGGCCATAGGAGAGGCTACAACATAGCGCCCTCAGCACTTCATTCTCTAGTAGCCGATTAGAAACGCCGAAGATTTCCAATGCTGGAGCCCGCTCAGCCGCCTGACTCACTCAGCTCAAAAGAGCCCAGGCAGGCCCCGGCACAGCACAGCATGAGGGGCGCCGCTCGCACCCACCGGTCCATATTGATTCCGGGACCAGGTGCAGCAGGCAGGATGCTGGCGCCCCCTGCTGAGTTGCGCCCCAGGCGACTGCCTGGGTCGCCTTATAGGTAGCGCCGGCCCTGACTGCTGGTAAGCATTTAGAGGCATATGATTAATCATCACGTGTTTATTGACAAATTCAATAGCACATAATATCAGTATAGTAGATAAAACATTGGATCAAAGGGGGAAATACACACTATACAAATGATAACATGATATGACCATAATAATGATTTAAATACATGATACAGACAATTACAAATACCAACAGGCATGGGATATAGGTAGAAAAAGTAATTGGATGCATGCTGGATGTTAGTTTCAGCTTATCACAGCAACCCCTAACAGTCCGCAGTGTATCATAATAGTAATTTCACACACTATCTACTTACAAAGAGTGTGTGTATGCACATCTTTTTGGATGTGCATAAGCAATGGTTCGTTTTCCACTAGGCGCTGGATTGTCCCTGTGTAACTGCTTGGAGGATGTGATGCTCTATTTGGTTTGGACCAGGACATGCACAGGTCAGTTTACCACACCAGCTTAAATATAACATTTTGGCATGTATGATATGTGAAATAGAGTCTACGATGGGCTGGGAAGTTTTGTTTGATTGATTGGACAGCTCACCAGTGGAATAAATGGTCGCGCGGGGCTAGCCAATTGAAATGTAATTATAATTGTGATCTGCAATAGTTTTGGGCAATTAGCTGTGTAGTCACGCCCATTTGGGCGATATCTCCTCCCACATCCCCAAAGGTCATGTGGAGGCCTGGCCTTTCATATTATATTTAAACTATGGACTTGACCATGGCCTCCAGGCTCTGAGGAAGAGGCACGGCCTCGAAACGCGTCAGCCCTCTGCTTCCAGTAAAGACGTTGATCCTCTGGCAGGAGGCAGGTGTATGGAATTGATGTGCCTGAACTTCATGTTTGTTTGTGAGTATTTGATTTTAAAAATTTTATCCAAATAAACTCACTGAGGATAATGCGCTAGGCTGGTGCGCCCTTTTCTTTGCTTTGTATTTTCAATGTCTGGTCGACCGCCCTGGTCGTAAGGGGCAGCAAAGCCTAGCCATCACGGATGCCTAATATCAGCACGAGTTCCGGGATTGAGGCAGCCTGAGGACCAGGTTCCGAGCGCAGGAAAGGGGGTGCTGTATAGCACTTATCTTTTTTGGAATGCTGGATGTTAGCAATGACTTGAATGGCCTCTTGGGCTCAACGCGTACCATGAAAGACATTTCACTTCATCAGGAGCAGGCTCATTTTGATTACTAAAAAATATGACATGATTGGTGTTGCATCCATTAAGGGGTACATACAGGAAGGTTGCTTATAGACACTCACAAGTTTTTCTTATTTTCTGTGAGTAAATTGAAAAAAAAAAAAAAGTTCTCCTTCACTGATGTGCGCTGATGAGGTGGCACTGATGGGCACTGATAGGCAGCACTGATGAGGTGGCACTTATACGCACTGATGAGGTTGCACTCATGGGCCTTGATGAGGTGGCACCAAGGAGGAGGTACTACTACACCACACTGATGAGCACTGATAGGCGGCACTGATGGGCACTAACGGGCAGCACTGATGGGCACTGATGGATGCCACTGATGGGCAGCACCATCAGTGCTCACAATGACAATGAGTGCCCATAGTGCTGCCAGTCAGTGCTCAGCAGTGCCTAGATGAGCAGGCACTGATGGGCACTGACTGGTAGCACTATGGGCACTGATTGTGGGCACTGATGGTGGGCACTGCAGGCACTGATGGTGGGCACTGATTGGCACTTTATTTCCATTTTCTGTAATCAGGGCACTGATGATCAGTGCCCTGATTACATGTCCTTGTCTTCCCTGCAAGGAGGAGCCGCTGATCGGCTCTCCTCACCTCACACTGTCAGAGTGTGAGGCGAGGAGAGCCGAATAACGGTACTTCCTTATTTACATGTGACCGGCTGTGATTGGACACAGCCGATCACATGGGTAAAGAGTAATTTCATTGACTCTTTACTGAGATCGGGGTCGCGCCGTGTCCTAGCAACATGGCGTGGCCACGATCGCCGCTCTGTGTGCCCCCGGGGGTGCGTGAGAGAGGCTGTTCTGGTGCGCCATCATATGACGGCGTCCCAGAACAATGGATACACGGCTCCCTACCGTTATTTGATGGCGGGCGGGTACGAAGTGGTTCATTTCCACCTGGTGATCCAGCTAGTAGGTCTGTTTTTCAAAACAACAAACTCACTTGCAGCCACATCTACTGATTTGGTAAGCTGCAATGTATTACATTTTTTGTTTTGCATTTAATGCCACTTTAAATCGAAATTAGGTTCTAAAAAAAACTCTGTATAGCACTAGCTTAACCCAAAGCTGTTCATGAAAAATTGCCAATTTCCTTTCCCCTCTATCCTTCTCAATCTACAAAAAGAAATATATATATATATATATATATATATATATATATATATATATACATGCACACAAGTAGACATATGCCGGTTTTTGGTTATGCGATATATTGCGGTATCGCATATCCACGGTATTGATATTGCCATCATTTTTAAAATACCATATATTTCTGTCTGGTGGGCTACCCCCACGTCTCCCCGCGTCTCCCCGCTGTGTTGGACTCTCAGCTCAGCTCTTCTTCTACTAGAACGGAGCCGTTACTTTCTGTATAGGTTCGGCTCACAGGCAGAGTGATATCAGATGAACTCCGCCTGTGACAGGAGGAGCCATACACAGGAAGCATAGGCTTTGCTCTATACAGCAGCCGCATGCTTACCGGGCCTAACCACAGCCACAGTGCCACTGCCTACTACAAGCAAATCTCTGCAAGTACTTACCTACCCACTATATACTGTCACTGTGTGTGTGTGTGTGTGTGTATATATATATATATATATACAGTATATAGATATATATCGATATCTATATCTATAAATATATAGATATCATATATTATATACACAGTATATACATATATATATATATATATATATATATATATATATATATATATATATATATATATACATATATATATATATATATATACATACATATATATATATATATATATATATATATATATATATATATATATATATATATGCACAGGCATAGCAGCCCACATTACATTATTATATAGTCATCAAGCAGTGTCTGGCCTACCTGATTATTGGTCCTGGCGATCGGCTCCTTCCCGATGGCCTGGTCATTAAGGGGGCAAATCCTTGTGGTCCAGAAGTGGTTAAACCTGCAGGAGAACTGGTGTTTTTATTTAAAAATTACTTTACTATTGCTTTAGCCCTGGTTCACATGTATGTGGGTTGGTGGCCCACATTTGCACAGGTATAGCAATCCATTGATTAGAATGGGCTTGGGCTGCTATGCCTGCGTTTTCGGCTGAAAAAAGGTGCATGCAGAATTTAAAAAATGCAGTGGCCGTGAAATCCATCCTGCTTTTGCACCATGCGACTTACCTGCAGTTCCTGCACACGCAAACTGTGTTTTTAAATGCTGGGCCCACGTATATAAAAACACAGAATGCTTGCCAGAGCAAGAACTGCAGGTAAGTTGCATGGTGCAAAAGCAGGTTGGATTTCAAGGCTACTGCATTTTTTTAAATGCTGCATGCACCTTTTTTCTGCGAAAAACGAGAACATAGCAGCCCATTCAAATCAATTGGCTGTTATATCTGTGCAGATGTGGGCCGCCAACCCGCATACATGTGAACCAGGCCTAAAGCAATAGTAAAGTGATTTATAAATAAAAACACTGGTCCTCCTGCAGGTTTAACCACTTCTGGACCAGTGGCGGAGCTAGACTTTTAAAACAGGGGTGGCAAAGGGGTGGCAAGGTATTATTTTGGGGGGTCAATATACAAAGTGTTCAATTACACTAAAAATACATTTCCTGTGTGTGCTGCCGCGTTATGTTTTGTTTTGGAGCCGTTTGGAGCACAAAGGAGTTGCGTGTCAGCTTAACCAATGAAAAGTGTAGCAGCAACAAGTCCCCCATATAGACCTCCCCCTGTACAGTAGGCCAGGGTAAGGTGAGGTCCCGTCCCCCATATAGATCCCCCTTAAAGCATGCCAGGGTGAGGTGAGGTCAGAGGACCTCACCCTGGCCTACTGTTCGGGGGGAGATCAATATGGGGGACAGGACCTCACCTCACCCTGGTCTACTGTAAGGGGTGATCTATATGGTGGACGGAACCTCACCTCACCCTGGCCTGCTGTAAGGGGGGATCTTAATGGGGGACCTCACCTCACCCTTGCCCCCCATATAGATCCCCCCTTACTGCAGGCCAGGGTGAGGTGAGGTCCCCCATATAGATCCCCCCCTTACAGTCAGCAGACCAGGCATTGGGCAAGGGCAGGTTCCCCATAACATAGATCCCCTTTCCTTTACAGACTTCTCACTACTCAGTCAGTCACTAGTAAAGTCAGACAGTACTACAGTAGTAGTCTCTTACCTACCTTTTGTAGTGACCAGCATGCCCCCCATCAATGTAGTGACCAGCATGCCCCCCATCAATGTAGTGACCAGCGTACCCCCCCATCAATGTAGTGACCAGCATGCCCTCCATCAATGTAGTGACCAGCATGCCCTCCATCAATGTAGTGACCAGCGTACTCCCCCCATCAATGTATTGTGACCAGCGTACTCCCCCCATCAATGTATCGTGACCAGCGTACTCCCCCCATCAATGTATCGTGACCAGCGTATCCCCCCCCCATCAATGTATAGTGACCAGCGTATTCTCCCCATCAATGTAAAGTGACCAGCGTATTCCCCCCATCAATGTATAGTGACCAGCATACTCCCCCCATCAATGTAAAGTGACCAGCGTACCCCCCCCCCATCAATGTAAAGTGACCAGCGTACTCCCCCATCAATGTAAAGTGACCAGCGTACTCCCTCCATCAATGTATAGTGACCAGCGTACTCCCCCCATCAATGTATAGTGACCAGCGTACTCCCCCCATCAATGTAAAGTGACCAGCGTACTCCCCCCATCAATGTAAAGTGACCAGCGTACTCCCTCCATCAATGTATAGTGACCAGCGTACTCCCCCCATCAATGTATAGTGACCAGCGTACTCCCCCCATCAATGTATAGTGACCAGCGTACTCCCCCCCTCAATGTATAGTGACCAGCGTACTCCCCCCATCAATGTAAAGTGACCAGCGTGCTCCCCCCATCAATGTAAAGTGACCAGCGTGCTCCCCCCGTCAATGTAAAGTGACCAGCATGCCCTCCATCAATGTAAAGTGACCAGCATGCATTCCATCAATGTAAAGTGACCAGCATGCCCTCCATCAATGTAAAGTGACCAGCATGCCGTGTCCCCTTCAATGCAGAGACCTGAGAGACTTACCTAAGGTAACAGTTGTTCAGTCTGTGAGTCTGCCCGGGCCGGCCTGCAGCTAGTTCTCTTCATGACCGAGCGGTGAGCGCGGCACAGAAAACCAATCACGTCGTGAGTAGTGGCACAGCGAACCAATCAGGTTTGCAGGCACGCGTGATTGGTTAGCTGTGCAGCTGCTCACGGCGCCGCTGCTGCTCACCGCTCAGTCACAGTCAGGAGAACTAGCTGCAGGCGCGGAGGCGCCTGACCCACGCTCTATCATTCAGCACTGCCAGGGGCGGACTGACAACTCTTGGGGCTCCCGGGCAATAGGTGAGCATGGGGCCCCAAGGTTTCAAGATGGCCACCATGTGGCCGCCAACTTTATGACACAACATTAATGTGGCAGGCCTGCGTGAAGGGGCACCAAGCTCGGTGACATGCAGAGTGGCAGGAGACTTAAAGCTGGTGACCCAATAAAGGAGCCTTTCATGGGCAGTGCCACCTTAACAGCAGCATGGGCCCTGGGGAACCAGTAACCAGGGCCCAGAACCAAGGAGATGGTGACACAGTGGGTGTGGCTAAATTATGCTGCATATTAGTTGTGGCTTTTTAATCTGATTAGAAGTTTTAGTCTGATTTTTTACAAAGTTTTTTTTTTTACAATTATATTTATTTTTTTAATTTTAATGTTTAATTTTTTTAATATAATATTTTTTTACATTCTTTTCACAACGCTGTTGGGGGGGGGGGAGGCTTTGGTGAAATATCAGGGGTCTAAATAGACATCCCCAGTTCCTTTCTCTGTAGCCTAATGCTGCACTGCAGATTAATGAAAAAGAAACAGGGGCTCCTACCCATTCATGAACTGAAGCATAGTAAACACAGATATACCTGCAGCTGCTGCCGGTGGGAGAGGAAAGTAGGGTGCACTCTGGAGGTACTCTATAATCCCCCGTACATCACCCTGTAGAGTACCCCTTAGTGCCCCTTTATGTTCTGCTCCTCCAGAGTGCCCCTATTTAAATACCTTCTGAAATGTGTATAGACTTTGGATAGTAGAGAACACAAATGGTGGAGCTCTCTGCATTGCAGTACATGGCGATCAAATTTCAGGGCCAACTTTAATATTGACTGGACCCTGGGAAAACATTTTCTTGGGCCCCCCTGACCACTCTTAGACATATAACAAATAGCAGGAAAACTCAAAATCCGTTTACTGCAGCAGATCAGGCAGCAATTGCAATTGGTTGCCAGAGGTTACAGCATATCCTTACTGCTCACTGATGGACATACTACAGGAGGTGGTCAGAGACAGCAGACATACTACAAGAGAAAATAATCAGAGACTGCAGAAGTACTACAGGTGATAGTGAGAGACAGCGGATCTAGTACAGGAGATGACCAGAGACTGTGGATCTAGTACAAAAGATGACCAGAGACTGCGGATCTAGTACAGGAGGTGACCAGAGACTGTGGATCTAGTACAGGAGATGACCAGTGACTGCGGATCTAGTACAGGAGATGACCAGAGACTGCGGATCTAGTACAGGAGATGACCAGAGACTGCGGATCTAGTACAGGAGATGACCAGAGACTGCGGATCTAGTACAGGAGATGACCAGAGACTGCGGATCTAGTACAGGAGATGACCAGAGACTGCGGATCTAGTACAGGAGATGACCAGAGACTGCGGATCTAGTACAGGAGATGACCAGAGACTGCGGATCTAGTACAGGAGGTGACCAGAGACTGCAGATCTAGTACAGGAGGTGACCAGAGACTGCGGATCTAGTACAGGAGATGACCAGTGACTGCGGATCTAGTACAGGAGATGACCAGAGACTGCGGATCTAGTACAGGAGATGACCAGAGACTGCGGATCTAGTACAGGAGATGACCAGAGACTGCGGATCTAGTACAGGAGGTGACCAGAGACTGCGGATCTAGTACAGGAGATGACCAGAGACTGCGGATCTAGTACAGGAGGTGACCAGAGACTGCGGATCTAGTACAGGAGGAGGTGACCAGAGACTGCGGATCTAGTACAGGAGATGACCAGCTAAGTAACCATTTTAAAATTCTACCTTACAGCAATGTACACAGATTTTACATATGACTATCAGTGCTGCCCTATATGCAAAATACAAAGTGCTCTTGGTGCATAAATGATATAACAAATATCATACAATAAATCATCAAAGTGTCATCATGATCATAGAATCACATATATAAAATGTATAAAAGTATATAAAGTGCCAAGTGATACTCTAAAAAAAAAAATATATAAATAAATACTGTGCAATTCTTGTGCTATCTCTAGTCCCGCAAAGCCCTTGGATACAGTCACAAAAATAAGGTGCAACATATTTAAGGTGCCTAGTGATTCTCTGCAGGAAATATAATAATTATAAGAATATGTCACTCTAGTGCTATCAACAGTCCCAAAAAGTCCTTGTGCAATGAGAAGGTGCAAAAAAACATAAAGTGCCAAATAGGTGATGCACTACAAGCTTAAAATCAGGTAACCACGTTTACTTCCTCGTGGAATCCAGTGGAATATCACCCTTGCTGTGTTCCTGTGTGCACCCACATACTTGCCATCCGGAGTCCTAGAGGAGAGAGGTCTCAGCAGCATAAGGTTTCATACATAGAAGGTGGTCTTGTGGGTGCTATATCTCTGGTGATCAGGTAAGTGGGGTGAAGAGAGAGGAGCACACAGTGGAGCACTTGGCACTTTTTTTTTTTGGCACCTTCTCATTGCACAAGAACTTTTTGGGACTGTTGATAGCACTAGAGTGATATATTCTTATAATTTTGCATATAGGGCAGCACTGATAGTCATATTTAAAATCTCTGTTAAAAGGTATCCCCTTTTTTTGTCAGCAGCAGCTCAGATTAGCACACTATTGATTTTGAGCACATTTATATACATTCCTGAGTGCAGGTAACTTCACACATTTTGTCAATTTAGCAATATACACAGCTATAATGTTGGTAAGCAGGTCAGGGTTAGAATAAAAATCCAAAAGCAGTCAATTCGGAAAAGGACCTACCTAGCCAGCCTGTCTCACCACCTGCTGTCCTGTGAGGTCCGGGGGCGGGGCGCTCAGAGGTCCGGGGCGGGGTTCCCATTTGAGCTCCGAGTCTCAGAGTGTATTCCTCCCCTATCACCTCCCACACACACACCCCCCCTCCAATCTTACCCTAGATTCCTCCAGCAGCTCAGCAGTACTACAGTGAGACAAGTCCATACATTCCGAGCCGCTGCATATTGTTCTCCTGCCCTCTCTCCTCCTTGGAGAGCCCTCCAAGCCTGGATCGCTTCTCTATCCAGCAGCAGGCACACCATGTGTCTGCTCCGTATGATGGCAACACAGCCCGATATGCCGAATTGTCAGTCCGCCCCTGAGCACAGCTGTGACAGCTAATTAATGCCGGGAAATGTTTTCAGCTAGCGGGGTGGCAACAGGGGTGGCAAGGACTTTGTCTGGGGTGTCAATTGCCACCCCAGCTAGCCCTCTGGCTCCGCCACTGTTCTGGACCGCAAGGATTTGCCCCCTTAATGACCAGGCCATCGGATCAAGGCCACTTGAAATCATATAATCATATAATTGAATACCATGATAATACCGTAAACCATGGCAAAACCTTAATTAATCTCAGCATGGAAATCTAAAAGCGTCACATGCCTATACACAAGTATATCAAAATGGCATGTATTTGTATTTGTAATTATTTTATATTATTGTATTATATTGTATATTGTACAATATGTATATATTGTATATTGTACAATAAATATATTGTGTAAAATGTTCATTCTTTTTCTATAACAAAATAAAAAAATGTGTAAATACATTTACCATGCTTTGTGGCAGTAATGTAAATTGTATTGATTGTTGAACAGTACAAGCTGGATCAACAAAAATTGGGTCCAAATTAGCACATTTTTAAAACCGCCAGTTATCAAACCTGGAAAAAACATCCTGCTCCTTTTTAAGTTCTGCTTGCCTGGGGATGTATGGTGTGGCTAGCATGAATACATGGGGGGGGGGGGTAAGCTTTGCCACAGCCTAAGCCAATATTTGCTAAGGAAAAACATTATATGGAGGAACCCAAAAGTAACCATTATAGAGCTTAGGATGGCTCATTGAACTTGGTTGGAAGCTTAGCATGGTGGAACATACCTGTGTCTGATCATGGGATTTTTCTCTTGCATACAGAAAAATAATGATCTTTTCACTTAAGTGTATTCAGCCATAGTTGCACCTAGATAGAGAAGCAGAAACCTGTTACACAGTGCTAGGATTGGTAGGTCATGTATTTACCTACTATGTATATATTTGGCCTAGGACACTTAGGAAAAATTCACATTTGTTTTCATGATTCTACCACAGTGTGTATTGTGTTATCTTAAGCATACCCGAAGCTAGAGAATGAAATTATTTCCCTAGAGATTTCTCTAGTTGTGTGATGTAAAAAGATGTTTAAGCTTTAATCTGGGAAACATATGTTGTCGTAAAGCTGAAATGTGGCACAGCTCTTGGCCTTGCTGCAAATTTAAAGATGTACAGAAGAATGAGCGAATAGAGGGTGGACCAATAAGAACAGAGTCTTTTAAAAGCCTGGCAGCACTAGTCCACTTGGATCTTCACAATATAGAAATAATACCATGCAAAGGAATCTGCTTTTGGATATCCCTTTAGCACTGGTAGATGCCACCATGGCTATCTCTGAGAAGAGATCTTATTAGACATGAAGGAGTACAGCCAAGAACGGGAAGCTGTCAAAAACATGAGTTTACCAAATTTAACGTAAAGCTAAAAAACCTGAGGGTTGATTCTTATTTAGTCTTCTTGCTTCCTATGTCTGCAAGGATATTTTCAACTCCATTTGTTAGAAAATAAAGCAATGCTACTGAATAGATTATTTAATAAATTGCTTAAAGGTACAGAGTCAACACTAAAAATGAAACTTTGAAATGAATACAAGGATTGTTTACCTGCTCAAGGCTTTTTTTGTCTAAGTATAGCTGTATCGCATCAATCTACCCCAACTCACTTTCTCAGTGTTTTGAAAACACTTTTTGCAGACCTGTTTTTTTCGAATGAAGGACATGTTTAGGAAATCAGTTCAGTAAAACTCTGAGAGAAAATGTTCATTCAAGTATTCATTTAAAGTATCCCAGTGCAATGATAAGCCATTATGATCACACCTGCAGCTGTATCCTCCACCGTATAAGTGATATATATACAAACCATACCAAGAGTCCAATTAAATGTCAAAATAATTGCAGAGGTCGCCGGAAGCATTATTTCTGGTTATCGCCGCCATTTTGTTGGAGTATAATGTGTGCACAGTAATTCCGATTGGCATAGAATGCTGAGTAATATAAAAAGCATAGGGGTAAGTTAACCCCCATGTAAAAAATATTGTGAGAGACTCAATTAAAGTTACTATATTCTTCTTATAGTGTCCCTTCTCGCACAGATACGAGAGACGGAATGTCACTTCCTGTCTCTCGTATCCAATAAACTCTTGATGTGAGTTTTTTTCTATCATTATTGTTTTTATCTTATGTACACTGTACTGGCTTGTCATTGTTGCAGCATTGTTTTATTAAACTCTCTCATGCGGTGTGCTGAGCTGTCTGCTCTGCTGGAGGGTGTTCTCGTGGCTGGATAGGATCGGTTCGCCAGGCTTTCCAAGATCATGAGGTTTATGGATACAGTACATACCTGATTGCTGTCCTATAACATAGACAGCATTTGGCTCTGGTGAGTTTAAAATTCACTCATACGGTGGAAGATAGAGCTGCACGTGTGATCATTACGGCTTATCATTGCACTGGGACACTTTAAATGAATACTTGAATTATCTTTTTCAATTGTTTAATTGTATTCCATATCCCATCATTGGGACACTTTATATATTTCATGCACTTTAACATGTTTGCACCTTACTGTATTTGAACCCTGCAATTTTTTGTATATTTGATGATTTAGTTTAAGTATATTTTGCACCGTTTTGCTAGCAGCTTTTTACTTATATTTTAAGCACTGATTCACTTTTTTTGTTTTCATTAGTTCAGTAAAACTGATTTGTATTATATGTGAATTATTTGTCGTATTTGAAGATACATAAAACTATGTTTTGCAGGATAACCCAATGACAAAGAATCAGCCAGAATGGGTTCATGTATGAGGAGTCATTTCTCATTAACATGATTTGTTTTTATGAGGTAAGTCCAAATCTGGATACTAAAAATTCTATAATATATTTAGATTTTTGTAGAGAAAAAAACAAACTGTTTAAAATATATGCATGGGAGTAATGTCTCCAAATACAGAAAGGTTTCTTCACAGTAAGAGCTGTGAAAATGGGGAATAGACTCCAACAAGAGCTGGTTCTGGCAAACTCAGTAGATTGCGTTAAAAAAGGCCTGGATTATTTTCTAAATGTACATAATATAACTGAAAACTAACATTTAGACCCCATTCAGACTAGCGCGACTTGTCAGGCGACTTGTCAGCCTGACAAGTCGCAGTCGGTCACTCGCCATTGAGTAGTACAGGACCCGTTCTAATAGGAGCGACACAAGTCGCTCCGACTTAGAAAAAGGGTCTTGTACTACTTTGGGGCGACCTGGGAGCGACTTGCATAGACTTCCATTATGTGAAGTTCCTGCAAGTCACGCCGAAGTCGCGGTGCACGCTGTGCACTGCGACTTCACAGGTCGCCCCTCGAAGTCGGATCGCCTCAGTGTGAACCGGCTCTTATAGGTAAAGTTGATCCAGGGAATATCCGGTTGCCTCTCAGGGTATCAGGAAATAATTTTTTCCCCTGCTGTAGCAACTTAGATCATGCTTTACAGGGGTTTTTCACCTTCCTCTGGATCAACTGTGGGTATTGAATTATATATATGGGATTGCATGCTTTTTTTTCTCTTTTATTGGTTGAACTTGATGAACTTGTGTCTTTTTTCAAGCTGACTAACTATGTAAAGTGGAAGTTCCGCCATCTAACATTAAATCTACTCTCTGTCACATTCAGACTAATCTATCTGGGGGTTTTTTGATCCTTATCTACCTATCAGGTAATATGGGGTTTGCCACCGTCCCTATCGTTATCGTGTTTGGGGTAGGTACCTCAAGCCATAAAAAAGTGGGGACTTTAAGGGCAGGGTATCAAAAAGTAAATGTAGATAAAGGTAATAAAAATAAAATTTGTTTACTGTATTAATAACACAATATATATACAGTGAAAACGATAGTTGTGAGGGGCTTATCTCCATTTACTTTTTGCTACATTGCCCTTAAAGTCCCCACTTTTTTATGGCCTGAGGTACCTACTCCAAACACGAAGACTAATCTATCTAGCCCTGTAAAGAAGAGAACCACTATACTTACCTATTCTGCAGCTGCTCCGGTCCTGACCCACAATGAGATATCAGCAGCAGCTTCAATGTGTAGAAGTGTGCAGGAGAGGCAACAAACAGAAGCCCCATATTAACTCTATGGGTGACATCGCATCAGGCATTTTCCTTGAGTAAGTATAGCGTTTTTTTCTTAACAGGGTTAGATAGAGTTAGGTTTTGGCTGAATTTCCACTTTAACCGGTTATAGGACAAAGGATCTATGTTAATTGTACATATTCTTGTCAAGTGTCTGTGGTAATAAGCCCTTGTGGATGGCCAATTAGGGTTCCCCAGGGCATGGAGTCCAGAAGCCTGCTTCTTCATCAGGGCCCCTGATGGTGGGGATGGGCTTGCAGCATTTTCGGACCAGGTTGCGGTCCCCGGGTATGCCTAGCTGAGGATGGAAGTGCAACAGCAGGAGACGAAGGGAAATCCAGAAGACAAGCCGAGGAAAAGAAGGGCAGCAGACAAGCACAAACGGAAGACGCAACTGGGATTGGTACATGAGTAGTCAGACACGAGATACACAAGTAGTAGCAAACAGGAGCTCAAAGAACTGTGAAGTTTCTCAGGCAAGGTGGACTGCACTGAGCACGTGTATATATAGGGAAGCGACCCTGAAAGTGATAGAAGTGAAAAGGTTTTAAATCCACAGTAGGGCAGGTGACACCCATTGATGAATGGAGAAGTCAGCACACATATGAATGAAATTACAGATCTAGCAGAATCATTGCAGCAAGGAGGTAAATAATGCACAAACAGAAATCTGTAGGCTAGACCGTGAAAATTATTTTAATGTGTGCAATGGTGTTCCACAACAGTTAGTATTTAACTAGTAGTTTTTCTCAAGTTTTTTTTTTTTTTTTTTAATAATCATCTAGTGTATAGATATTTTTGTGTCATTGTGTATTTTTGATAGCACAAAATTATGTACAGTTTTTAAAACTTGGAAGTACAAAAGGATCTGGTAATTTAAAAAATTATACACTGCTCAAAAAATTAAAGGAACACTTTTTAATCAGAGTATAGCATCAAATCAATTAAACTCCTTGGATCTGGTCAGTTAAGTAGCAAAGGGGGTTGTTAATCCGTTTCAGCTGCTTTGGTGTTAATGAAATTAACAACATGTGCACTAGATGGGCAACAAGGAGACAACCTTCAAAACAGGAATGGTTTTGCAGGTGGAGGCCAATGGCATTTTTAGCCCTACTCATCTTTTCTGACTGTTTTCCATTAATTTTTCATTTGGCTAGGGTCAGTGTCACTACTGGTAGCATTAGGTGATACCTGGACCTTATAGAGGTTGTGCAGGCAGTCCAACATCAATATGTCAATATCAATTAGATACGTCAATAACAATATGAGCCATTGCCAGAAGGTTTGCTGTGTCTCCCAGCACAAGAGCATGGAGAAGATTCCAGGAGACAGGCAGTTTCTCTAGGAGAGCTGGACAGGGCCTTAGAAGGTCCTTAACTCATCAGCAGGACCGGTATTTGCTCCTTTGTGCAAGGAGGAACAGGACAAGCACTGCCAGAGCCCTCCAGCAGGCCATTGGTGTGAATGTCTCTGACCAAACAATCAGAAACAGACTTCATGAAGGTGGCCTGAGGGCCCGACGTTCTCTAGTGGGCCCTGTGCTCACTGCCTGGCACTGTGAAGCTCAATTGGCATTTTCCATTGAACACCACAATTGGCAGGTCCGCCACTGGCGTCTTGTGCTTTTCACAGATGAGAGCAGGTTCACCCTGACCACATGTAACAGATGTGAATGGGTCTGGAGAAGCTGTGGGGAACATTATACTGCCTGTAACATCATTCAGTATGACCGGTATGGTTGTGGGTCAGTAAAGGTCTGGGGTGGCATATCCATGGAGGGATGCACAGACTTCTACAGGCTAGACCAGTGTTTCTCACCCTTTTTTCAGTTGAGGCACACCCCCAAATTATGGGCAGTCTCGAGGCACCCTTTAAAATTATGGACAGTCTTGAGTCATTCCATCCTAAAATGTAACAACTATTCCAATAGTTTTACATAATGCAGCAACATACACACACGTAGGACGCCCAATGTTACAGGTACAAGTTGGTACTGACTAGTATTCCAAGGTTTCTCTTTTTCCTCAGTTTTTCTCCATTGCTCAGCTAATGTGACCCCAAAACTTATAGAGAGAAGCAGGGGAGGGTCAAACAAGCATGCTACGCAGGCAACTGACATCCTCCTTATCAACTGATGATGTCATTCATCGTTAGCAGGTTGGCAGCTAGAGGGTTGTATTGGTGCACAATGAAAACCCATGGCTTTGAGTAACTAAAAGGCAGGCTTCATCCACCCGCTGCCTTGTATACACTTTTTGGGAATTTTTTGGGGCATTTTGCTGAGGCACCCCTGAGAAAACCTCAAGGCACACCAGGGTGCCAGGGCACCCTGGTTGAAAAAGGCCGGGCTAGACAATGGCATCCTGACTGCCATGGGGGCCATACAAACTACAGAGTACCATTTTGAGTTGCTGCAATGAAATTTCAGCAAAATGAGCTAGCCTGCTTCATCATTTTCTCACTTTGATTTTTGGGGTATCTTTTAGTTCAGCCATCTGTAGGTTGATAATTTTTATTTCCATTAAACAATGTGACCTCCTTTCGTTCCTAACACTTTACCTAATCCATATCAGTATAGATATCCTGCATGAGATTTTTCCACATTGAGATCTGATGTGTTTTTAAAGGGTTCCCTTAATTTTTTTGAGCAGTGTATTTAGGATTTCTAATTGTGAGGTTATGCACCTAGACCATGCTAATATAAAAGATCCCCTCCCAAACATACATTTTTGGATACAGATGGAAAAAAAATATATAAAAGAACTTCGTAACACGGGGTAAAATTAAACAAACCCAAGCCACTCAATGTCCGGTGGGGACTGTAAAAGCAAATAAAGTATTTGAAAATACATACACAGTACAATGGCATATAAAAAACACATGAAAACACATGATCTATAATACTGACCCTTTATAAATTACTTCTAAGGCTGCATTTTGGATATGAAGATTATAATTTCAAACAATATTTTATTTAAAAATAATTAACCCACACAATAAAAAAATAGCATTTTTCCTCCTTCCTTCCTTTTTGATAAAAATCCTTTCTGTATCAATCTATCTATTAAGTGTATAATTACATGTATGGCCAGTACTAAATGTAATGTAATTTGTAAATGTGTCACTATACAGATTTTCCAGACAATTGTTTTATCCCATGGTCTGTACAAAGAACTACGTTGTAGAAGACATCAGCTGTGTATTGAACAAAGGAGATTTTACCTTTAGCAAAGAAAGGGATCTTTATAGTGGTTAGGCTGTGTAATTCCCTACCCTAGAAGAGAGTAATGGCAAAACAAGTAATGACATTGTTAAAAGGGTTTGGACAATTTTCTTATTACAAATTAAATATATAGTAAGATTTTAAATATGTAAAGTCACAACCTTTTGCTATATTTGTCTTCTCTTTACTTCCTGTCCTAGCAGACCCTAAATGAGAGCAAATCTCTCCAAAGTAAATGGAATTCCTATCTTAGAAATTTGTCACAAAAATAGATTTGGTGGGAGGATTTTACCCTGTGTTTTCCTCTGGGGACAACTCTAAATTATTTGATATCCTATTATTTTCTGTTTCAGTGGCCAGGACAAATAGAGCGGACAAAGCAAAAACACAAAGAGAAATTAAAACTTGATAGAGGGCCTACCCTGTGCAACTCTATCCACAAAACTGTGTTTATATACAAATTATTAATAGATTTTTATATTAAGAAAATTGAGCATGAGGGACATTCTACTGTACACATATGTACTGTAAATTTATTGTCTATATAATGAGAAAATCCCGCCAAAGTAATTACTACTAACCTAGCCCTGTCTCCTATTGAGGGCTATTTTGTCAGTCTGTTCTCTCCTCCCCTCTTGTGAATCTGTTTCTTGTCTGTTATGTGTTTGTGGCCATTGGTCTCTGCCCTCACAACCAGCACAGGTGCATCTGCCTTTGTTAGCCTGTACCGACTTTAGCCTGTTTGCTCCTGAATTTGGACTAGACCCTACTGTCTTGAATATTCTGATCTGATCATGTGATTTGACTAGTATTTGCTTTGTTTTGTATATGTCTGTATATGTATTCTGTTGGTCATGATTACAACTCTGTCTGTTTCTGTCTGTCTGCTGTGAACTCTGTCTGTCTGTTCTTTCTATCTGTGGTTGTCCAGTTAGGACATTATGTGGGTCTCCTACCAGGAGTTGTCTTGATGCACAAGTCCATCTGTACATTCAACAGCTATATTACCCAGTGAGAGCCAATTACCCTTACCTGGCAACACTGCCTAAACTGCTAAGAAATTCAAATGTTTTTTCCATAGGTGTGCACAGCCTGATGTATTAGGGTGTGCACCTCAAAGCTCAAACACATACTGTATGTGTTTGTGCATGTGTATATATAGTGATGGTGTCAGTAGAGCAGAGGACAGTGTCAGTAGTGCAGAGGATGGTGTCAGTAGTTTTTTTTAGTTTATTTTTTATTAATTCAATTAATATAATTAATTCTTTTTTGAAATTATTTTTTGCTATTTTTTTAGGAGCCCCGTTACGGGGCTTTGGTGAAATATCAGGGGTTTCAACAGGGGGCATCTGTGCCACATAGGGGGATTAGGGTGAGCCCAGGCACACCTGGCATACCCTGTGCGCATGCCTATGGTTTCTTCCTTGTAGCCCACGGCAACTATATGTATTCTGTACACTGTATGCTCAACCAATGGAACTAATCTGTTATGAAGTGGTGAAGGTAAAATATCATTAACATTGTGGTTGTTCATTAGTCTGCAAAAGATTATTAATCCAAATGGTTGCGCTAGATAAAGAGGGGAACCTACAATACTGCCCCCATAAAAAACTGGCCTAATAGCAGTTATACAGTAATCAGTTTCTGCAAAAAAAAAAAAAAAACATTCAGTATCAGTTTTCAGAATGTAGTAAACTGTTGCAGATTGCTGGGGGTTTAACAATGTGATAGTGCCTGGAAGAATAATAAAAAAAAAACACATATATATATATATATATATATATATATATATATATATGTATGTATAGCGACTGAGGGTGTTCCATTTTTCTTTTTATCTTGAAAAGGGTACATGAGAGACTGCGGTCTACATGTTCTAAATATTCTTTAATTTGGCTTTGCCTTTGTTTTTCCCATAAGTGCTTTTATTGCAGTTAATTATATTCTTTGTCGACTTAGCATGTATAACAGTTCATTTACCAATCATAGGAAGGAGGTTACGTAATAATTGACTTTCATCATTCAGTTGTTAGGGCAGTTCTACAATACCATGTATAAAGATGATGATAATGATGAATAATATACATTTAAGACATGCTCTATCTTACATGTCACTTTTTGCAAGAAACCTACCTTCTGCAGTTAGCCAACAAATAAATATATATAAATGGCTACTTCAGCCACAGACAAGGATTTAAACCCATCAATATTTTAGGTGTATCTAGTCTAGTCACATTTTTTTTTTTTCTAATTTTAAATGACGTAGGTAAGGATGAGAACCCCTGTCAGGATTTACTGATGTAACGGGCTGCATTACAGAGATTTCCCCTAAATAGTTTTATTTGATATACAAGTTTACCCAGACAGGAAGTAAGGAAAATTCTCCAACAGCAACACAGATAAAAGTAAAAAAAAAATAATCAATAGAATAATGCTAGAACCCCTGTCAGTTATTTTTTTGCAGATTTTCCCTTATTTACTGTCTGATAAAAGTGTGTCACCAGAACAGAAAGTGAGAAGAAAGCTCTCTAATAAAGCCTGGATAGCAGTAAGACTTGGCAGAGGTTATATTATTTTATTTTTACTTGCAAATTATAAAAAAAATTGTGACCATACAAACAGAACATTTCATAGCACACTTACCACTTGTTAAAGTGATATTCAAGATTTAAAAAAAAACAATCAAACATGTTATACTTACCTACTCTGTGCAGCTTTTTTGCGTAGAGCAGCCCCGATCCTGTTCTTCTCCCCATCTGGCGCTCCTGGCTCCTCTCCCTTAACCAGTGCCCCCCAATAGCAAGCCACTTGCTGTGGGGGCACTGGTGCATGCTCGCTCCTGAGCCCTGCTCTATGCGTCCATAAGACACATGGTGCAGCGGCTTGGCCTCACCCACTCTCTCTCCTCATTGACTCACTGGCTTTGATTGACAACAGTTGGAACCAATGGCTCCAGCTGCTGTCTCAGCCAATGAGGGGAAGGAATCCTGGGACAGCCAAGGCTCTCACGCATATCACTGAATTGAGAGGGAGCCCAGGGGAGTATGGGGGTAGGAGCAGCACACAGAAGGTGTGAATAGAAGAATACTGGGGTGCCTTGATGGGGCTCTGTAGCTTATGCATGTATTTGCAAATGTGTGTAAAAAACCCCCGGTGTTTAATGCAGGCTGGATGGTAACTTAAGCTTGGAATTTCTTTGGTTTTGTTTTGCATGCATAGAATTCATGAAGGTAAAAAACCATCACTCTTTACAACCACTGTTTAAAAACAGGATTTAGTACACATTTGCAAATATATGTGAAAGCTGCAGTGCCTCTCCAAGGCAAGTGTGGTCCTAACTCCTTTAAGGAGGAATGGGCTCCTTCCAGGCTCCAACTTGGAGACTTTTGTAGAAAAGTTGGGACTACACTTTATAGAGGAGCCTTGGCAAGGTGGCATGTCTTCCACTTACAGTATATTTGCAAATATGTGCAACTAAAATCTCTGTTTTTAATGTAAATTGTTAGACAGTGTAAATGTGGTTGTTTATCTTGCAAGCTAGCTGAAAAGTGTGATAAGAAGTTTTCTGTTTGTTTGTATTGTCCAATGCCCTTCCACGTGTACCCTATTCCAAAATTTAGGTATAGATTTGGGTGGTTGCCATTCTGGTAAAATTTTAGGTATGTACAGTATACATTTAAAGTCTCTCTATGAACTGCTGAACATCAGAACCATATCTATTTTATCCTTTGTGTGCCTTTCTTCTCTGACAGCATGTTCTCACAGCATGAGATGGGCTGCTGCCAAAAAAATAAACTTTCATTTGATACTCTTCATCACTGACATCATTGTTGCCATGCTATAGGAAGGTGAATTTATTTCTGTGGTCCTCATAACTAAATAAAACAATTAATCATCTGTTGAATACCAACAGTAAACACAAAGGGTTCCTTCCTGAACTCTTCCAGCACTCAAATGAGGTTGATAGTCAAGTCCAAGCCTGTAAGAAGTACTTTATTTATACATATTCTTTTTTGCAGTTGAGTTACAGATCACATGTCTGTGCGAAACACAATGCAGTTATTCAACTACTGGCTTTGAATGTTTCTTGATATGTTAAGCCCCGTACACACGTACCGATGGTCGGCTTACAAATGTTCCTCTTTTCTCCCCGGGATGTCGGTGTCTGCTGAAAAGTGCAAAGACAGCACAAGGACAGCACAAGAATTTTGTCCGCCGACTGCAGAAGTGATGTCATGTAATGGTTAACTTTCCCTGTGTTTTCTATTTTCTGAGCATGCCCAGTCTTGCAAATCTGCGGTCTGTCGGCCGAATTGTGTACTGACAGGCGAACAATCGTCCGTTCTGGTGTCGGCATACAAATATTTTCATGTTTGCACGAAAGACTTTTGTCCGCGGATTGTGCGCAGACATCTGTCGGAGGCACCATACTAACACGCGTACAATCGGCAGATCCTTCGTCCACCGACGTTTGTATGCCGACGATCGGTACGTGTGTACGGGCCTTTAGAGTGATGAATTCATTAGGGTTAATTTAATAAGGGCAAAAAGGCTGCAAAGGAATTTACACTTTGTAGGAGATATTTCCCTTTGCCTAATGAGTTTAATAAAAAATCACTTTGCAAAAACGACCCAATCACACGCAAAAGCATTTTTGTTTGCACAGGATTGAATAATGGAAGCTTCACCTAATTCACTAAGCTGAAGGAAAATTCCTTTGCAAAATCAACCTCCTTGCTTCCAATAGAACGAGTTCTACTATTGTCTAAAGTGGTCTGAAACACTCCTTTGGCACGCCTGTTGTGTCCATTTCTAGTACAGAGGGGTTCTCATATGCTGCCATGCTTCTTCATGTTCAGATTAGGGCTCTCCTTCATATAATAGCGGCAAGGATATTGTCAAAATTTGGAGTTATGTCATCCTCCTATTATGCTGGTCTTCTAAAAATGCAAGCTGCAGGTTTTGTGTGTTAATGCATGCATATCCCACGATAACCCTTCCCAAATCAAGTTTCTGTGCATAGGGAGTATTGTTTAGATCAATACAGTATGTGGATCTCAGTAACTATTTTGGCATAAAATCTCCCCGAGTTCCACAAGAAATCCACTGTTGCTTCTTCCTGAAGTTTTCATTGCACTGGTACATATACTTATGTAGTATGGTGAAGCATTACCCTATATGCTGAACAGATAAAATAATTTGAAGTTCAGGCCAAATTTGGAGTTCAGGGGCAGTTTGCTTTGGTCTTCCAATGCTGGCCATAGGTGGTTATTTAGTTTTTTTTACTTCAGCCAGCAGTCTAATGATCAGTTTCTGTAAAGCCCCATACAAATGAGCTGTATGTCAGGCGACATCGGCTGGTTCAACAAAAACAGGTCGACATTCAGCCCGTGTGTAAGGCAGATACAGAAGCTGGCTATTTGGCAGGCTGCTGTCGGACGAGCATTCTGGAAAAGCAGCAGCTGACCGACTCCCGATCAGCGATTTCAGCCAATGGCTGACCAGAGTGTTCTGGAAGGGGAGCAGTTCCTCTATTGGAACACAAAAGAACAGCAGGGGAGATCGCTGTACTAATGTTGGATCGTTAGTGCAGCGACTGCGACCGAAGCTGTCAGTTTTTTTATTTCCATTCAACATGCTGGTTGAACAATGTGTAAATCTGTTTTCTTCACAGGTCACAGGTTACTGCTTTTGTTGAGCTCCTGACAGGCTCACTTCAATGACCACTTGTCTTTTGATGCAATAAGCTTATACCTTTGCTGTATCTGCTTCTGCATGGGCTGTTATCAATTAGCTACTCAGTGATGATCATTGGAAATTGGCAATTTAGATCCCTTAGGCCCCTTTCACACAGGCGGACCATTCAGATCCGCCTGTCCGTTTTTTTGGCGGATCTGAATGGTCCCCCCATGCATTCCTATAGGGCATCGGATGTCAGCGGAGACATGTCCGCTGACATCCGACCCGATCCGATCCGTCAAATCTGGACGGATGGAAACCCTATTTTCCATCCGTCCAGCGGATCGGATGGGATCGGGTGAGAACGGACTGACGGTCCGTTGACATCCGATTTCCCCCATAGAGATGCATGGGGAACTGTCAGCTGTGTCTCCGCACACAGCGCGGAGACACAGCTGTCCTCCTGCTGCTCAGCGGGGGATCGGCGGCTCGATCCCCCGCTGAGAAAAACGGACTCCGTCCAACGGACGGAGTGTGTGAAAGGAGCCTTAGTGTTTTTGGAGAAAGAAGAGTGGCAGGGTGTAGTTTTGTACAATTGTGCTAACCTCACCTGTGCCCATGACCTGGTCACCACAAATGCAATGTGTCTTCCTTAGTTAGAGACTATACCTTACATTAAACAAGAATGGCCTTTCGACTAGCCTTTTTCAACCAGGGTGCCTTGAGGCTTCTTTGGGGGTGCCTTGGCAAAATGGTCAAATATTGTATACAAGCCAGACAAGCTTAAAAAGAGTAGAAAGCAATGTCAAGTTGCTTAAGATCATTGCTGGAGGGAACCAGAGTTGAGTGTCAAAACTAATGCATGAAGCAGAAATTTAGTTCGAAACACAGCTGAAGTCTGTGAAAGTGGAGAACTAAAAAATTAGGACAGACAAACACGACTTGGCAAAATTGTCACAGTGATGGGAAATAGCTCCATTATCATGGTAACAATTGAACTGGTCACAGTAATGTTTCCATGGAAATGAAGGGATTGATTTGATGATTGGCACATTGAAAGAGGGATATGCACTTTTGCCATGGCAACAGATAGATTGTCATTTTTGCAGCAGAAATGAAGTGGGCCCACCACAGTGCAATTGTAACAAAGGAATTTACGCTGTTAGCATGGTGACAGAAGGTGTGACCAGAGAAGGATTTGTCATTATACTATTGCAAAATTAGCCCTGTTGCCTTTGTCACAGAGAGATCCATCATGGTGCCATGGCAATGTAGAGATCTGCACCACTGCAATAGTGATGGTTATTACCATGAATTTGTTATATTGCCATAGAGACAGAAGGATCATTCCTTTTGCTATGGCAACAGAGTAATCCTTACTACTGTGATTTTGAAAAGGAAATTTGCCCTGATGGCATTGTGACAAAAACTGGGGTGCAGAAAAATGGCAGCAGGTGCTCTGGACTGATAAGTCAAAATGTGAAATATTTGGCTGTTGCAAAAGGCAGTTTGTTTGCTGAAGGGCCGGAGAACGTTATAGTAATGAGTGTCTCTACTCAACAGTGAAGCATGGTGATGGTTCCTTGTAAAGTTTGGGCTTCCTTTCTGCAAATGGAGTTGGAGATTTGGTCAGGACTCAGGATCAATGGTGTCCTCAATGCTGAGAAATACAGACCGATATTTATCCATTATGCCATACCATCATGGAGGCATTTAATTGGCCCCACATTTATTCTGCAGCAGGACAACTACGCCCAACATGCAGCCCATGTCAATGTCATTAAGAACTACACTATATTACCAAAAGTATTGGGACACCTGCCTTTACATGCACATGAACTTTAATGGCATCCCAGTCTTAGTCCATAGGGTTCAATATAGTTGGCCCACCCTTTGCAGCTATAACAGCTTTGACTCTTCTGAGAAGGCTGTCCACAAGGTTTAGTAGTGTGTCTATGGGAATGTTTGACTATTCTTCCAGAAGCGCAATTGTGAGGTCAGGCACTGATGTTGGAGAGAAGGCCTGGCTCACAGTCTAGTAAAGGGAGGGTGACCAGCGCTATGGACTAAGGATATATGAGGGGGCAAATGAATAAATAAATTAAAGGTGTGAGCTGCCACCAATCAACCCTTAAGTGCAAGGGTGAAAATGAAATATATTATGTGGCGATTGGTATCGTCGCTACCTTACAATGTAAAAAGTGACCTGCCCAAAGTGTGGGTGAAAATGATATAAGGGTGTCACCAAATATTTTGTGAGTAAACTTCTTAAATTAAGTAAAATAAATAAACAATCCGTGTATTTATTGAAATTCAAATGAAAAACAAAATGTAGTGATACATGTGCATATTACATATTGCAATGGTGAGAAACGTGAAAAGAAAAAAATGGGGGGGGGGTTTGGGGGGGGGGGGGGTGTTGCCCACAACCACAAGTGTTATATCAGGTATACACTTTTCCTGATATATGTGCCACACAAGTAATGAAAGTAAACAGGTGCTACTGTGCAGAGTTCAAATTGACCACAACCACAAGTGTTATATCAGGTGTGTATTTTCCTGATATATGTGCCACACATGTGATAAAAGTAAGCAAGAGCTGCTGTGCAGAGTCCAAGTTGGCCACTAGGTGGCGTCTGCAATACGACCTGTGCAGCTGTATGGGGGGGTCTCTTCTCCGTATTGGGGGAGCACTTCCGAGCCAGTGGTCTGGTGCCCTAAATGCTCATAACGAGAGAAGGCCCCATAGTGAATAGATAATCCATACAATAGCGGCAAAAAGGCGCAGTACACTCACTATTAAGATGATCTGGATCAGAGTAGAAAAAACAGTCCGCGCCGGGATGCTTCCGCGTTCCACGGCCGACAACCGGAAGTGACGTTGCACGTTCTAGACTCCGCCCTACGCGTTTCGTCAGAGTTGACGTCCCTCTGACGAAACGCGTAGGGCGGAGTCTAGAACGTGCAACGTCACTTCCGGTTGTCGGCCGTGGAACGCGGAAGCATCCCGGCGCGGACTGTTTTTTCTACTCTGATCCAGATCATCTTAATAGTGAGTGTACTGCGCCTTTTTGCCGCTATTGTATGGATTATCTATTCACTATGGGGCCTTCTCTCGTTATGAGCATTTAGGGCACCAGACCACTGGCTCGGAAGTGCTCCCCCAATACGGAGAAGAGACCCCCCCATACAGCTGCACAGGTCGTATTGCAGACGCCACCTAGTGGCCAACTTGGACTCTGCACAGCAGCTCTTGCTTACTTTTATCACATGTGTGGCACATATATCAGGAAAATACACACCTGATATAACACTTGTGGTTGTGGTCAATTTGAACTCTGCACAGTAGCACCTTTTTACTTTCATTACTTGTGTGGCACATATATCAGGAAAAGTGTATACCTGATATAACACTTGTGGTTGTGGGCAACACCCCCCCCCAAACCCCCCCCCCCATTTTTTTCTTTTCACGTTTCTCACCATTGCAATATGTAATATGCACATGTATCACTACATTTGTTTTTCATTTGAATTTCAATAAATACACGGATTGTTTATTTATTTTACTTAATTTAAGAAGTTTACTCACAAAATATTTGGTGACACCCTTATATCATTTTCACCCACACTTTGGGCAGGTCACTTTTTACATTGTAAGGTAGCGCCGATACCAATCGCCACATAATATATTTCATTCCTGGCTCACAGTCTGCACTCTAATTCATCCCAATGAATGTTCAAATGGGTTGAGGTCAGGACTTTGTACAGACCAGTCAAGTTCCTCCTCCCCAAACTTGCTCATCCATGTCCTTATGGCCCTTGCTATGTGCATTGGTATGCAGTTATGTTGGAACAGGAAGGGCCAACCCCAAACTGTTCTCACAACGTTGGGAGCATGAAAATGTCCAAAATGCCTTGGTATGCTAATGCTTTAAGAGTTCTTTTCACTGGAACGAAGGGCCCAAGCCCAACCCCTAATAATAAAAAAAAAAAACCCACGCCATAATCCCCCCTCTACCACAAATGAATCTGACCAGTGCACAAAGCAAGGTCCATAAAGACATGGATGAGCAAGTTTAGGGTGGAGGAATTTGACTGGCCTGCACAGAGTCTGGACCTCAACCTGATGGAACACCCTTGGGGTGAATTAGAGTGCAGACTGCGGGCCAGGCCTTCTCTCCAACATCAGTGCCTTACCTCACAAATGCGCTTCCTGAAGAATGGTCAAAAATTCCCATAGACACACTCCTAAACCATGTAAACAGCCTTTCCAGAAGAGTTGAATATGTTATAGCTGCAAAGGGTGGGCCAACTCAGTATTGAACCCTTCAGACTAAGACTGGGATGCCATTAAAGTTCATGTGCATGTAAAGGCAGGCATTCCAATACTTTTGGTAATATAGTGTATCTTCAGCATAAAGAAAAACAAGAAGTCCTGGAAGTGATAGTTTTCCCCCACAGAGCCCTGATCTCTACATCATTGAGTCTGTCTGGGATTACATGAAGAGACAGAAGGATTCAAGGCAGCCTACAGCCACAGAGCATCCATGGTTAGTTCTCCAAGATGTTTGGAACAACGTACCTGCTGAGTTCTTTTAAAAACTGTGAGCAAGTATATCTAGAAGAACTAATGCTGTTTTGAAGGCAAGGGGTGGTCACGGCAGATATTGATTTGATTTGGATATCTCTTTTATTAATGTACTTTCCATTTTGCTAATTGATAAAAATAAACTAATAACACTTTGATTTCTGAAAGCATTCCTAATTTACAGCATTTTTTCACACCTGCCTAAAATGTTTGCACAGTACTGTGTGTAAATGTGTGTATATATATATATATATATATATATATATATATATATATATATATATATAAACACTGACACACACACATATATATATAACACAGTATCTCACAAAAGTGAGTACACCCCTCGCATTTTTGTAAATATTTTATTATATCTTTTCATGTGACAACTTTGCTAAAATGTAAAGTTGTGAGTGTACAGCCTGTATATCAGTGTAAATTTGCTGCCCCCTCAAAATAACTCAACACACAGCCATTAATGTCTAAACCGCTGGCAGCAAAAGTGAATACACCCCTGAATGAAAATGTCCAAATTGGGCCAATTAGCCATTTTCCCACCCCAGTGTCATGTGACTCGTTAGTGTTAAAAGGTCTCAGATGTGAATGGGGAGCAGGTGTGTTAAATTTGATATTATCGCTCTCACTCTCTCATACTGGTCACTGGAAGTTCAACATGACACCTCATGGCAAAGAACTCTCTGATGTGTTGAAAAAAATAATTGCTGCTCTACATAAAGATGGCCTAGGCTATAAGAAGACTGCCAAGACCCTGAAACTGAGCTGCAGCACGGTGGCCAAGACCATACAGCGGTTTATCAGGACAGCTTCCACTCAGAACAGGACTCGCCATGGTCGACCAAAGAAGTTGAGTGCATGTGCTCAGCATCATATCCAGAGGTTGTCTTTGGGAGATAGACGTATGAGTGCTGCCAGCATTACTGCAGTGGTTGAAGGGCTGGGGGGTCAGCCTGTCAGTGTTCAGACCTTACACCGCCCACTGCATCAAAATGGTCTGCATGGCTGTTGTCCCAGAAGGAAGCCTCTTCTAAAGATGATGCACAAGAGAGCTCACAAACAGTTTGCTGAAGACAGGCAAGAACATGCATTACTGGAACTATTTCCTGTGGTCTGATGAGACCAAGATAAAATTATGTGGCTCAGATGGTGTCAAGCGTGTGTGGCGGCAACCAGGTGAGGAGTACAAAGACAAGTGTGTTTTGCCTACAGTCAAGCATGGTGGTGGGAGTGTCATAGTCTGGGGCTGCATGAGTGCAGCCGGCACTGGCGAGCTACTGTTCATTGAGGGAACCATGAATGCCAACATGTACTGTGACATACTGAAGCAGAGTATAATCCCGTCCCTTCGGAGTCTGGGCCTGCAGGGCAGTATTCCAACATAATGACCCCAAACACATTTCCAAGATGACCACTGCCTTGCTAAAGAAGCTGAGGTTAAAGGTTATGGACTGGCCAAGCATGTCTCCAAACCTAAACCTATTAAGCATCTTTGAGGCATCCGCAAAGGGAAGGTGGAGGAGCGCAAGGTCTCTAACATCCACCAGCTCCGTGATGTCGTCATGGAGGAGTGGAAAAGGACTCTAGTGGCAACCTGTGAATCTCTGGTGAACTCCATGCGCAAAAGGGTTAAGGCAGTGCTGGAAAATAATGGTTGCCACATAAAATATTGACACTTTGGGCCCAATTTGGACATTTCCACTTAGGGGTGTACTCAGGGCCGGCGCTACCTATAGGCAAGGTAGGCGCTGGCCTAGAGTGCAGAATGAATGAAGTGGTGCTCTTTTCCCTGCTCGGTCTGTCAGGGATGTGACACCAGCTGTGCGATCCTGTGAAGGAGGAACGTGAGGAGCTTGTCAGTGCTCTATTCTCATCTGCCTGAATGGGAGGAGTGGTCATGTGGATCTCTGAGGCAGATGGAGAAGGAGGACACAACGGGGCTGCAACAGCTGCTGGAGGGAGGATTCTACTCTCACCTCCCTCCAACAGTAACCTGACATGGGTGGGAGAAGGCTGGCAGAGTGGGTACTGCGTCTATGCTGTAATCCCTCCCCCTTCCTCTGCCGCCTTGTTTTGATTTTCAGTACCAGAGCAGATCAAGAAGAAGCCAAAATGGCCCCTAAGCTCTCATATTCCCAGGTGAGTCTTTTTTTTCTGTACATTGCTTGACGGAGGGGAGAATCATGTTGTGCAGCAGCCTGGACAGTCACAGTTCCTAGTTTTAGTGCAGGCAGTGGAGGGAGCAGAGGAGGGAGCAGAGGAAACCATTCTCTATATATAATCTGTTTATTTACACACCAAGAGGCTGTTGTTAGAAGTCCTCAAGGATAGTGTCAGAGGAAACACACACACCAAGTATTCCTTTTTTACTATAAGAAATCATGTTTCCTATATGATATATGTCTACATGAGACTCTCTGACTAGGAGAAAAAAAAGGTTGGATCTGTGTGTTCTGTCCATCCCCACTCTCTGCTTTATTTATCTTTAACCCTTAGGGCTCCTTCACACTAGCTGTACTCTCTGAAGAGCAGAGATGTATAGTAACTAAGTAGAACTACTTCACTACTTTACTTAAGTACCAAAAGGCGGTATCTGTACTTTCCTAGAGTATAATTTTTTTCTCCTACTTCCACTTTTACTTCACTACATTTTTTCGATGATTTCAATACTTCTACTTCGATATTTTTTTTTTGTGCTGCATAGTTACTCGTTACTATTAAAAAAATTACCACTGCCAGAACAGTAGATCGCAGGTTTCATGAAGCTCAAAACGTGTATTATCAGCGCATATGAAAATAAATGCTACTGTATGTATAAATAAAAGCTGCATTTGAAATAATAAAAAACAATATGATGTTCAAACTTTTGACTTCTTTCTTTAATAACTACATAACACAGTACTTGTACTTTTACTTTCAGTACTTGAGTAGCATTTTTTTTTTCAAAACTACTGGTACTTTTACTTTCAGTACTTGAGTAGCAAAATTTAAAAAAAAAAACTACTTGCAATATTTAAGTACAAAAAATGTTGAATACTTTAGTACTTCTACTCAAGTCACTTTTTGATCGAGCACTTCCACTTCTACTCAAGTCACTTTTTGATCGAGCACTTGTACTTTTACTCAAGTATGGGTTTCGAGTACTTTATACAACTCTGCTGAAGAGCAATAAACACGTGGATTGCTTTTCAGAGAGCATTAGGCAGGTGGTTTTATCATCTCCTCAACGGAAGCTTGCAAAATATATTTGGTTTTATGATTAATCATATTATTAATATGTGGGAATGACTTTGATCAGGTGATTAGTGATAAGGTTCTTCATCTGAGCTGAGGCAGTAAAACGTCAAATATTTCTGGTGTATGTAGCTAGCTGAAGGATGACATAAAAGGTACCTGGTATAGAATGTCATGGGAAGTCAAGAATAGACAGGATCTATATAATATGAGGAATAATACATACATTTGTTTAAATAATGTTACTTGGGCATAGTGTAATCTCAGTCCTATTTAATAGTATTTGTATGTAGGGTTGAGCGGACACCTAGATGTCCGTGTTCGACGGGTTCGGCCGAACTTTAAAAAAAAGTCCGGGTCCGTGTCCCGGACTTTTACCGAACTTTTCCCGGACACCGAACCCCATTGAAGTCAATGGGGACCCGAACTTTAAGGCACTAAAATGGCTCTAAAACACCAATGGAAAGGGCTAGAGTGCTGCAAATGGCAGCAAAACGTAGTTAAGAGCATGGCAAGTGCTCTGCAAACAAATGTGGATAGGGAAATAACTTAAAACAACAAAAAAAAAAACAGAAAAATAAAACAATGTTCTTCATCTCTGAAGGACGAGGCCCATAAGGAGTAGGAGGGAGGTTGAGGTGGTGGTGGATGTGGCGGTGTCATAGGCGTGCGCACAGGGTGTGCCTGGTGTACCTGGGCACACCCTAATCACCTAGGGCACATAGCATTATCGCTCTGTTTGCCAGTGAGGAGATGGGAAAGATCTCCCTCGCACCTGCTCTGCTCTATTTCTCTTTGCCAGCAGGGAGAGTAATGTATCGGGGCCATGTACATGTAGGCAAACACATGCATGTGTATTTCAACTTTGGGGTGCACACCCTAATGCAATAGGCTGCGCACACCTATGGGCGGTGTAGGTGGAAGCGGCGGTGGAGGAGGACCAGGGCCGGATTAAGAGCATCATGGTCTTGGTGCTGAGGATTTTGAAGGGCCTTAAGGGCCGTGCCTTGGCATGCACCCAGAGGAGGAAGGGTGCAGCCATGCATGCCTAATTCAACATGGGATGCTGTCTCTGAAGCCCATAAACACATCCATGCATCGGCAACTGTCCCTCCTTGTCCGGCCTTCGCACTGTGTGGGGAGGTTCTGAGGGTGCTGCCTGGGGAAGCGAGCATAGAAGCCAGACTTCTGTGTTTACAAGTGACAGAAGAGCGGTCACAGTGAATATGGCCAACCCGGGGCCTATATAAAAGGTAGGGGCCTGCATGGAGCTGCAGCTCCAATAGCCCCTACGTTAATCTGGCCCTGAGGAGGAGGACGAGGTAGCCAACACTGCTTCTTTTCACAAATTTTAAATGAGGGTACACCCCAAAAGAGTGAGAAAGAGCAAAAATGGAACAATGGCTGGGTAAGGTCGGTATCTATTGCTATTCTGCACAAGGTACGGAAAAGTCCCGTGGGATCCATGCCTGGTTCATTTTAATGAACGTGAGCTTGTCCACATTGTCTCTGGACAGGCGGCTGCGATTGTCTGTTATAACACCCCCAGCCGTGCTAAATACCCGTTCAGATAATACACTGGCTGCAGGGCACGCCAGCACCTCCAAGGCGTAAAGGGCAAGCTCAGGCCATGTGCCCAATTTGGAGACCCAGAAGTTGAAGGGGGCAGACCCCTCATTCACTACATGTAGGCGTGTGCACACATACTGCTCCACCATGTTGGTAAAATGCTGCCTCCTGCTAAGACGTTCCATCTGAGCTGCTGGTGCTGCTGTTTGTTGTGGCGTGCTGACAAAGCTTTTCCACATTTCGACCATGCTAACCCTGCCTTCTGAGGTGCTGGCGGTGCCCTGGTTGAGTTGGCGACCTCCTCCTCCTCCTCCTCTGCCTTGTGCTTCCACTGTGGCCCCGCTGTCAGATGGGAATGCCAGCAGCATCGCGTCTACCAGCGTGCGCTTGTACTCGTGCATCTTGCGATCGCGCTCCAGTGAGTGAATTAAGGACGGTACGTTGTCCTTGTAACGGGGATCCAGCAGCGTGGCCACCCAGTAATCAGCACAAGTTAGAATGTGGGCAACTCGGCGGTCGTTGTGGAGACACTGCAGCATGTAATCGCTCATGTGTGCCAGGCTGCCCAGAGGCGACGAAAGGCTGTCCTCTGTGGGAGGTGTATCGTCCGTGTCCTCTGTATCCCCCCAGCCACGCACCAGTGATGGCCATGAGCTGGCCTGGGTGCCACCCTGCTGTGAACATGGTTCCATCTCCTCCTCCAGCTCCTCCTCCTCCTCATCCTCCTCATCCTCCAGAACTGTGCCCCTGCTGGACAATTGTGTCCCTGGCGTTTGTGTGTGCAGGAACCCACCCTCGGAGCCCCTTGCGAATGACTGCCCTGAAAGCCTTTGAAATGTTACCTCTTCATCCTCCTCCTCCTCCTCCTCATCCTGTGCCACATCCTCTTCCATCATCGCCCGAATTGTTTTTTCAAGGAGGCATAGAAGTGGGATAGTTAAGCTGAGAACGGCGTCATTGCCACTGGCCATGTTGGTGGAGTACTCAAAACAGCGCAACAAGGCACACAGGTCTCGCATGGAGGCCCAGTTATTGGTGGTGAAGTGGTGCTGTTCCGCAGAGCGACTCACGCGTGCGTGCTGCAGCTGAAACTCCACTATGGCCTGCTGCTGCTCGCACAGTCTTTCCAGCATGTGCAAGGTGGAGTTCCACCTTGTGGGCACGTCACATATGAGGCGGTGAGCGGGAAGGCCGAAGTTACGCTGCAGCGCTGCCAGGCGAGCAGCAGCAGGGTGAGAACGCCGAAAGTGCGCACAAACGGCCCGCACTTTCTGCAGCAGCTCTGACATATCGGGGTAGTTTTTAAGGAACCTCTGCACCACCAAATTCAGCACATGCGCCAGGCAAGGGATGTGCGTCAAACCGGCTAGGCCCAGAGCTGCTATGAGATTTCTCCCGTTATCGCACACCACCAGGCCGGGCTTGAGGCTCGCTGGCAGCAACCACTCATTTGTTTGCTGTTCCATGCTCCTCCACAACTCCTGCGCGGTGTGTGGTTTGTCCCCCAAACAGGCAAGTTGTAAAACTGCCTGCTGTCGTTTACCCCTGGCCGTGCTGAAGTTGGTGGTGAAGGTGTTACGCTGTCCGGATGAGGAGGCGGTAGAGGATGAGGAAGCGGAGTAGGAGGAGTTAGGAACAGGAGGCAAACTGAAGCGCCCTGCAATCCTCGGTGGTGGAAGGACATGCGCCAAATTGCTATCCGCCTCAGGCCCATCCGCCACTGCATTTACCCAGTGTGCCGTTAGGGAGATATAACGCCCCTGACCGTGCTTACTGGTCCACGTATCGGTAGTTAGGTGGACCTTGGCACAGATGGCGTTGCGCAGTGCACACCTGATTTTTTCCCCCACTTGGTTGTGTAGGGAAGGGATGGCTTGCCTGGAAAAGTAGTGGCGGCTGGGCACGACGTACTGTGGGACAGCCACCGACATAAGGTTTTTAAAACTGTGCGTCTCCACCAGACGGAATGACAGCATTTCAAAGGCCAATAATTTTGAAATGCTGGCATTCAGGGCCAGGGATCGCGGGTGGGTAGGGGGGTACTTCCTCTTCCTCTCAAGTGTTTGGGAGATGGAAATCTGAACGCTTCCACGGGACATTGTGGAGATGGTTGTTGGTGACCCAGGTGGTGGTGTTGCTGACAGATCGTCTGTTTGCGGGGTGGCAGGTGCCGGTATCACTACAGATGTGGCTGGAGCGGCCGAGACTGCAGCAGAAGAGGAAGCAGGATGAGCCAGAGACGTTTCTTGGTTTTGAAGGTGTGTACTCCACTGCAGCTCGTGCTTTGCACTTAGATGCCTGATCATGCAGGTTGTGCTCAGGTTGAGAAGGTTTATGCCTCGCTTCAAGCTCTGATTGCACAGGGTGCAAACCACTCGTGTGCTGTCATCAGCACATTTTCTAAAGAACTTCCACGCTAGAGAACTCCTTTGAGCTGACTTTGGTGCGCTCGTTCCCTTGCTGCGTTGGGCAGTAGCGGGCGTAGTGTCTAGGGCACGGCCGCTCCGCTTCTGCACCCTGCTCCCTCTTCTGCTGTGCTGGTGGCTCTGTGCGACCACCGCCTCTTCCTCCAAACTACTCAGGTCACCTGCATGACGTTCATTCCATGTGGGGTCGAGGACCTCATCGTCCTCCACATCATCTTCCACCCAGTCTTCACCCCTGCCCTCCTTGTCGGTCTCCACAATGCTGAACGCCGCAGCAGTTGGCACCTGCGTTTCGTCATCATCGGAGACGTGCTGCGATGATCCTTGCATGTACTCATCTTGAGAAATAAGTGGTTGGGCATCGCTGCACTCAATCTCTTCCACTTCTGGGGCAGGGCTAGGTGGATGGCCCTGGGAAACCCTGCTGACAGAGTCATCAAAAAGAAGAAGAGACTGCTGTATGGCTTGGGGCTCAGACTGCTTGCCTGATTTGCAAGGGGGTGAGGTGAAAGACGGTTGGACATCGGCTGCAGGTGCCAACTGTGACCTTTCTGCAGTAGACTGGGTGGGAGACAATGTGAAGGAACTGGAGGCACTGTCAGCAGCAAACCAATCTACTATTCCACTTGTTCTGGCCTCATCACTTCTAGGGGCGTATGATGCCCTACCAAATACTGATGCAGGTTCTGTCGCCTACTCACACTTGAGGAAGGTGTTTCACTTGTGCGTGTAGCTGGCACAGATCGACCACGTCCTCTCCTTGCAACAGGAGCTCTAGCAGCAGCACCACCACGACCCAGGCCACGGCCCCTATTTGACGCTCTCCTCATATTTCTGAAATTTAAGATCTTGCCCTAGAAAGGTCTTTATTGAATAGCGGAACAAAAGAACAACAGTATCGCACGGGTGTATCTCACAGTCAAATATGCAAACTATGCTGCAATTTAATGTTTTTTACACCAAAAGGGTGTGTATTGAATAGCGGAATAGGATAAAAAACTGTGTATCTCACACGTACAAACACAGACTAGGCCCGATTAAATTTTTTCCTACCCTAAAGGGAGGATGAGGAAGAGGAGTATGGAACAGGCAGCACCCTCAAATCTTCAGAAGTATGAGATGAACCCCAAAAACTTGGAAAGGTGGATCTCACACGTACCGACACAGACTATTCCGCAATTTAATTGAGCCCCAAAGGTTTTTATTGAATAGCGGAATAGGAAATATGATCAAAAAAAGTGTATGTTTTTCACACGTACAGAAGCACACTAGGCCCCAATTACTATTGTTTGTACACCTAAAAGGATGGATGAGGAGGAGGAGGAGGAGGAGTATAGAACAGGCAGCACCCTCAAAGCTTCAGAAGTATGAGATGAACCCCAAAAACTTGGAAAGGTGGATCTCACACGTACCGACACAGACTATTCCGCAATTTAATTGAGCCCCAAAGGTTTTTATTGAATAGCGGAATAGGAAATATGATCAAAAAAAGTGTATGTTTTTCACACGTACAGAAGCACACTAGGCCCCAATTACTATTGTTTGTACACCTAAAAGGATGGATGAGGAAGAGGAGGAGGAGGAGTATAGAACAGGCAGCACCCTCAAAGCTTCAGAAGTATGAGATGAACCCCAAAAACTTGGAAAGGTGGATCTCACACGTACCGACACAGACTATTCCGCAATTTAATTGAGCCCCAAAGGTTTTTATTGAATAGCGGAATAGGAAATATGATCAAAAAAAAGTGTATGTTTTTCACACGTACAGAAGCACACTAGGCCCCAATTACTATTGTTTGTACACCTAAAAGGATGGATGAGGAGGAGGAGGAGGAGGAGTATAGAACAGGCAGCACCCTCAAAGCTTCAGAAGTATGAGATTGTGTTCACTGTACCCCACAAAGATTGTGTTCACTGTACCCCACAAAGATTGTGTTCACTGTACCCCACAAAGGTTTTGTTCACTGCACCCCACAAAGATTGTGTTCACTGCACTCCAAAAGGATTGTCTTCACTGCACCCCACAAAGATTGTGTTCACTGTACCCCACAAAGGTTTTGTTCACTGCACCCCACAAAGATTGTGTTCACTGTACCCCACAAAGGTTTTGTTCACTGCACCCCACAAAGATTGTGTTCACTGTACCCCCCAAAGATTTTGTTCACTGCACCCCACAAGGATTGTCTTCACTGCACCCCACAAGGATTGTCTTCACTGCACCCCACAAAGATTGTGTTCACTGTACCCCACAAAGATTTTGTTCACTGCACTCCAAAAGGATTGTCTTCACTGCACCCCACAAAGATTGTGTTCACTGTACCCCACAAAGGTTTTGTTCACTGCACCCCACAAAGATTGTGTTCACTGTACCCCACAAAGGTTTTGTTCACTGCACCCCACAAAAATTGTGTTCACTGTACCCCCCAAAGATTTTGTTCACTGCACCCCACAAGGATTGTCTTCACTGCACCCCACAAGGATTGTCTTCACTGCACCTCACAAAGATTGTGTTCACTGTACCCCACAAAGGTTGTGTTCACTGCACCCCACAAAGGTTTTGTTCACTGCACCCCACAAAGATTGTGTTCACTGCACCCCACAAAGGTTTTGTTCACTGCACCCCACAAAGATTGTGTTCACTGTACCCCACAAAGATTGTGTTCACTGTACCCCACAAAGGTTTTGTTCACTGCACCCCACAAAGATTGTGTTCACTGTACCCCCACAAAGGTTGTGTTCACTGCACCCCACAAAGGTTTTGTTCACTGCACCCCACAAAGATTGTGTTCACTGCACCCCACAAAGATTGTGTTCACTGTACCCCACAAAGGTTTTGTTGACTGCACCCCACAAAGATTGTGTTCACTGTACCCCACAAAGATTGTGTTCACTGCACTCCAAAAGGATTGTCTTCACTGCACCCCACAAAGATTGTGTTCACTGTACCCCACAAAGATTTTGTTCACTGCAACCCACAAAGATTGTGTTCACTGTACCCCACAAAGATTTTGTTCACTGCACTCCAAAAGGATTGTCTTCACTGCACCCCACAAAGATTGTGTTCACTGTACCCCACAAAGGTTTTGTTCACTGCACCCCACAAAGATTGTGTTCACTGTACCCCACAAAGGTTTTGTTCACTGCACCCCACAAAGATTGTGTTCACTGTACCCCACAAAGATTGTGTTCACTGTACCCCACAAAGGTTTTGTTCACTGCGCCCCACAAAGATTGTGTTCACTGTACCCCACAAAGATTGTGTTCACTGTACCCCACAACGATTTTGTTCACTGCACTCCAAAAGGATTGTCTTCACTGCACCCCACAAAGATTGTGTTCACTGTACCCCACAAAGGTTTTGTTCACTGCACCCCACAAAGATTGTGTTCACTGTACCCCACAAAGGTTTTGTTCACTGCACCCCACAAAGATTGTGTTCACTGTACCCCACAAAGATTGTGTTCACTGTACCCCACAAAGGTTTTGTTCACTGCACCCCACAAAGATTGTGTTCACTGTACCCCACAAAGGTTGTGTTCACTGCACCCCACAAAGGTTTTGTTCACTGCACCCCACAAAGGTTTTGTTCACTGTACCCCACAAAGGTTTTGTTCACTGCACCCCACAAAGATTGTGTTCACTGTACCCCACAAAGGTTTTGTTCACTGCACCCCACAAAGATTGTGTTCACTGTACCCCCCAAAGATTTTGTTCACTGCACCCCACAAGGATTGTCTTCACTGCACCCCACAAGGATTGTCTTCACTGCACCCCACAAAGATTGTGTTCACTGTACCCCACAAAGATTTTGTTCACTGCAACCCACAAAGATTGTGTTCACTGTACCCCACAAAGATTTTGTTCACTGCACTCCAAAAGGATTGTCTTCACTGCACCCCACAAAGATTGTGTTCACTGTACCCCACAAAGGTTTTGTTCACTGCACCCCACAAAGATTGTGTTCACTGTACCCCACAAAGGTTTTGTTCACTGCACCCCACAAAGATTGTGTTCACTGTACCCCACAAAGATTGTGTTCACTGTACCCCACAAAGGTTTTGTTCACTGCACCCCACAAGGATTGTCTTCACTGCACCCCACAAGGATTGTCTTCACTGCACCCCACAAAGATTGTGTTCACTGTACCCCACAAAGATTTTGTTCACTGCACCCCACAAAGATTGTGTTCACTGTACCCCACAAAGATTTTGTTCACTGCACTCCAAAAGGATTGTCTTCACTGCACCCCACAAAGATTGTTTTCACTGTACCCCACAAAGGTTTTGTTCACTGCACCCCACAAAGATTGTGTTCACTGTACCCCACAAAGGTTTTGTTCACTGCACCCCACAAAGATTGTGTTCACTGTACCCCACAAAGATTGTGTTCACTGTACCCCACAAAGGTTTTGTTCACTGCACCCCACAAAGATTGTGTTCACTGTACCCCACAAAGGTTGTGTTCACTGCACCCCACAAAGGTTTTGTTCACTGCACCCCACAAAGGTTTTGTTCACTGCACCCCACAAAGGTTTTATTCACTGCACCCCACAAAGATTGTGTTCACTGTACCCCACAAAGGTTTTGTTCACTGCACCCCACAAAGATTGTGTTCACTGTACCCCCCAAAGATTTTGTTCACTGCACCCCACAAGGATTGTCTTCACTGCACCCCACAAGGATTGTCTTCACTGCACCCCACAAAGATTGTGTTCACTGTACCCCACAAAGATTTTGTTCACTGCACCCCACAAAGATTGTGTTCACTGTACCCCACAAAGATTTTGTTCACTGCACTCCAAAAGGATTGTCTTCACTGCACCCCACAAAGATTGTTTTCACTGTACCCCACAAAGGTTTTGTTCACTGCACCCCACAAAGATTGTGTTCACTGTACCCCACAAAGGTTTTGTTCACTGCACCCCACAAAGATTGTGTTCACTGTACCCCACAAAGATTGTGTTCACTGTACCCCACAAAGGTTTTGTTCACTGCACCCCACAAAGATTGTGTTCACTGTACCCCACAAAGATTTTGTTCACTGCACTCCAAAAGGATTGTCTTCACTGCACCCCACAAAGATTGTTTTCACTGTACCCCACAAAGGTTTTGTTCACTGCACCCCACAAAGATTGTGTTCACTGTACCCCACAAAGGTTTTGTTCACTGCACCCCACAAAGATTGTGTTCACTGTACCCCACAAAGATTGTGTTCACTGTACCCCACAAAGGTTTTGTTCACTGCACCCCACAAAGATTGTGTTCACTGTACCCCACAAAGGTTTTGTTCACTGCACCCCACAAAGGTTTTGTTCACTGTACCCCACAAAGGTTTTGTTCACTGCACCCCACAAAGATTGTGTTCACTGTACCCCACAAAGGTTTTGTTCACTGCACCCCACAAAGATTGTGTTCACTGTACCCCCCAAAGATTTTGTTCACTGCACCCCACAAGGATTGTCTTCACTGCACCCCACAAGGATTGTCTTCACTGCACCCCACAAAGATTGTGTTCACTGTACCCCACAAAGATTTTGTTCACTGCACCCCACAAAGATTGTGTTCACTGTACCCCACAAAGATTTTGTTCACTGCACCCCACAAAGATTGTGTTCACTGTACCCCACAAAGATTGTGTTCACTGTACCCCACAAAGATTTTGTTCACTGCACCCCACAAGGATTGTCTTCACTGCACCCCACAAGGATTGTCTTCACTGCACCCCACAAAGATTGTGTTCACTGTACCCCACAAAGATTTTGTTCACTGCACCCCACAAAGATTGTGTTCACTGTACCCCACAAAGATTTTGTTCACTGCACTCCAAAAGGATTGTCTTCACTGCACCCCACAAAGATTGTGTTCACTGTACCCCACAAAGGTTTTGTTCACTGCACCCCACAAAGATTGTGTTCACTGTACCCCACAAAGATTGTGTTCACTGTACCCCACAAAGGTTTTGTTCACTGCACCCCACAAAGATTGTGTTCACTGTACCCCACAAAGATTGTGTTCACTGTACCCCACAAAGGTTTTGTTCACTGCACCCCACAAAGATTGTGTTCACTGTACCCCACAAAGGTTGTGTTCACTGCACCTCACAAAGGTTTTGTTCACTGCACCCCACAAAGATTGTGTTCACTGCACCCCACAAAGATTGTGTTCACTGTACCCCACAAAGGTTTTGTTCACTGCACCCCACAAAGATTGTGTTCACTGTACCCCACAAAGATTGTGTTCACTGCACTCCAAAAGGATTGTCTTCACTGCACCCCACAAAGATTGTGTTCACTTTACCCCACAAAGGTTTTGTTCACTGCACCCCACAAAGATTGTGTTCACTGTACCCCACAAAGGTTTTGTTCACTGCACCCCACAAAGATTGTGTTCACTGTACCCCCCAAAGATTTTGTTTACTGCACCCCACAAGGATTGTCTTCACTGCACCCCACAAGGATTGTCTTCACTGCACCCCACAAAGATTGTGTTCACTGCACCCCACAAAGGTTTTGTTCACTGCACCCCACAAAGATTGTGTTCACTGTACCCCCCCCAAAGATTTTGTTCACTGCACCCCACAAGGATTGTCTTCTCTGCACCCCACAAAGATTGTGTTCACTGTACCCCCCAAAGATTTTGTTCACTGCACCCCACAAGGATTGTCTTCACTGCACCCCACAAGGATTGTCTTCACTGCACCCCACAAAGATTGTGTTCACTGTACCCCCACAAAGGTTTTGTTCACTGCCCCCCACAAAGATTTTGTTCACTGCACTCCAAAAGGATTGTGTTCACTGCACCCCAAAAAGATTGTGTTCACTGCAGCCCACACACAGAAAAATGGATGTGGATCACTGACACCTGCCTATCTCCTATCCCACACCACACAGCAATATCGATTGTAGTTTGTAGAACACAGTTTCCCTAAAATTCAGCAGACTCTGTCCCTAACAGGATTGAGAAGAGATCGTAGATCAGGAGAACTAAGTGCAGACCCCACCCCACACAGCAATATCGATTGTAGTTTGTAGAACACTCTGACCCTAAAATTCAGCAGCAGCCTCTCCCTAACAGGATTGAGAAGAGATCGTAGATCAGGATTGAGTGCAGACCCCACCCCCCACACAGCAATATCGATTGTAGTTTGCAGAAGACACTGACCCTATAATTCAGCAGACTCTATCCCTAAAATGCCTACAACTCGCCCTGCCTAAACACTCCGACCTGTCCCTCAATTCTATCCGGACACAAATGGTTTTTTCCTGCCTATCTTTCCCTAATCAGCAGCCAGCACGTTGATGTGTGCTCTGTCCCTGATCTAAGCAGCATAATGACGCCGCTGCGGCTGCCTCGAACTTATAAAGACTTGGTCACATGCTTCAGACGGCCAATCACAGCTACTGAGACATTTGCAGGCATGGCTGGGATGGCTTAAGGCACACCAGTTAAACGATTGTTGATTGGCTGTTGAAAGCCCGCCATGAAAAGAGCGCCAAAGCATGCAAAACCCGGAAATAAAACGATCGAACACGGATTTTTACCCGAATATACAGTAAAGTGTCCGTGTTCGTGTTCGGGTAACAAAAATCCAATTATTCGGTACGAACACGAATAATACAGTCCGTGTTTGCTCAACACTATTTGTATGTATTTACTTAATGTTGTATAAGTTGGTAATATGTTTTGCTTAAGTAGCTCTTTGGTTATATGACATAACATGACATTAGCCACGTTACAAGAACAAGAATAGTGTGTTACATGTGGGCTTGTCAATCAAAGTCCCTTTATGACTTAATGAATTTAGTACCTCCTCTTGTATAGAAACAGCTGAAGTTAGCAGAAATGATGTATGCCTCACAAGGTTTTGAGCATTGTGAAGTTATGATGTCTACATGTAAGATATATTGCCAAGAGATACACATTCAGGAGGGCACAGACGCACACTGGGAGAAATCGCACACTCCTTCACACATACACTGAAGGAAATACAGACACATATACACACATAAAGACGTTACATATATTCTTTGACAATCTTAAACAGTTGCTTGCTCTCAGAAACCCAAAGATGTAATTTCCTGCTTCTTTCTTGAACATGCAGCTTAGAGTAGAAGGACATGGAAGGACACACAGGCCTATACAGTCTTAATTTCAAGCTTCACACATTTTTCATAAGGCAGCTTTTATTTTCTATATTTTTACCTACACTGAACTGAACTGTTTTACTTTTTAAATTGTATTTATGATGCCAACTGTGTGACAATAAATTCACACTTTGAAACGCCTAAAGGTACTAAAAAATTAGATATCGTCAATATTTTTCATTTTGGCAAAGCCAGCCATAGTGGTCATTTTTTTCCCCCAATCCTTGACAATGGGGAAAGACTAACACAATTTCGTGATTGATCAAGTCTCAGGAAAAAACATCATAGAACCTAGAAAGAGGTGTTTGTGTTTCATCAGATGTGGACAAGAGGTCCAGTGACTGAGCCGGCTGAAGATGAGAAATTGTTCTAATTACAGTGAGTAAAAAATATGGAATTCATCGATGACTTAGCTAGAGAAAGCAAGTTAGAGTTCAACCACTTGCCGACCGCCGCACGACTATCTACGTCGGCGGTCAGCCCCTCACAGGCAAACTAATGTAGGGCTACGTTGCTTGCTTGTGAGGGTCTAGGGAGCGAGCGCGCGCCCCCGGAGGCGCGCTCCCGCTCCCGCGTGGTCACGGACCCCCCCGCGCGTGTGACCAGCGGACCCGATGTCCGCCGGCCACTCGGCGGGGGAGAGGGAGAATGTCAGGCAGCTTGTGTAAACAAGCTGCCTGTCATTCTCCTCGCTGTAAAGACACTGATCACATGGATCTACTATGTAGATCCGTTGATCAGTGTCCTTACAGCTCAAGCCACAGCCAATCACAGTAGAAAGCACGCCCCTAGGGACACACACAGCCCCTCCCTCCCAAATAAAGTTAACCCCTTCACTACCAGTGTATTTTTACAGTAACAGTGCATATATATAGCACTGATTACTGTAGAAATGTCACTGGTAACCCCAAAAGTGTTAAAAATGTCAGTCAAGGGTCCGATCTGTCCGCCGCAATGTCACAGTACCGCAAAAAAAATCGCAGATCGCCGCCTTTACGCGTTAAAAAAAAACAACAAAAATGACAAAAATCTTTCCCTTTGATAGTAAACGCGATAACTTTTGCGCAAACCAATCAAAATACGCTTTTTGCGATTTTTTCATATAAAAAAATGTGAAAAATATTGCTATTTTTGCAAAATTGACGCTCTTTTTTTGTTTATAGCGCGTGATCAAAAAATCGCACAGGTGATCAAATACCACCAAAAGAAAGCTCTGTTTGTGGGAAAAAAAGGACGCCAAATTCATTTAGGTACAGCGTCGCACGACCGCGCAATTGTCCGTTAAAGTCACGCAGTGCCGAATCGCAAAATACCCCCTGGTCGGAATGGGGGTAAAATCTTCCGGGGCTTAAGTGGTTAAAGATGTGTCTTTTTATCCAAACGAAAGTCACTTATGGAAATATATGTACAATTAATGTTTACAGGCCAATACACAGATTGAAAAATCCAGGTTTACTGTGCACAAATTATGAAAAAAGATAAATAATGTGTTAAAGTCAAAAAGAATATTTAATAAAATGATTATTAAAAATAATATACCAGCCAAAAATGTTTGTATATTTAATCAGACAGAGACTAACAATGTACAGAACACAGGAATGCATGAAAATGTGTCTAAAGATTCTTTTAGTTGCCCAAATTGTGAGATGTTTTGTAATTACATAGAGGATCTTGAAAAACAAATAGAATCTTAGGCTACGTTCACATGTGGGCATAGCGGATCGCGGGCAGAATCACTGCGATTCTGCCCGCGATCCAGAAATCATTGCAAATAGCGGGACGCCTGTGCGTTGCCCGTGATTTGCAATGGCACCCCAAACGCTGTGCGATGTTGCCGCGATTTCCGCCTGCCGAATCGCGGTAACATGGCACAAACAAAATCGCGGGACGCATGACACCCCAAAGAAGCTCTTGTACCTTTTTTGGGCGTCATGCATCCCGCGATTTTGTTTGCGCAATGTTACCGCGATTCGGCAGGTGGAAATCAATGCAACATCGCACAGCGTTTGGGGTGCCATTGTAAATCACGGGCAACGCACAGGCGTCCCGCGATTTGCAATGATTTCGCGGTGATTCTGCCCGCGATCCGCTATGCCCACAGGTGAACGTAGCCTAAAACAAATCTATTATTAGAGTTACAAAATGACTGTAGACAGATTGCTGTAATAACAACAGATGACAAAAAGACTGAATTCAAGTTAAAGCCTCAAACTTTTCTTATATTCCTGAAAGTTCGGATATGGAGAATGTTGTTGCTGATGACGAAACAGAGATTAAACATAAAAAACGTATTATGTAGAACTGCAAAACTAAAGTTGCAAATACATGGCCAAGTAATGTTCATGACTAAAGGAAGATGCATTTTGTAATGCATATTTCTTTGAGGCATATGCAGACTATTTCAATCGGTCACGGTGAAATGATCCACACAATTACATATTTAAGCTGTGGGTTCCTAATAATTTTGCTAAACGAATTAAGTCACCTGTTATTGATGACGAGGGTCGGTAGAGACATAGTGATGCGATAGACAGACTGTGACAATTGCTGCTATGTACGACTGGTGAAGAAGTACTGTCCAAAGAAATGTTAGAATTATTACAGACTACTAAAGAAGAAGATCCTTTTGAGTTTAAAATTTAATTTTGCAAAGCATATAAAATGATATTTGGTGTATACAATGAAAGCAACCCAGGTATGATAATATCTTTTGTAAAAAAATTTAATTTCCTTGACCCAACTTCATTACCCATAGCACAGGAACGACAAAATTTGAACGATATAGTAAACTTAATTGATATAGTAAACTTAAAAATGGAGATAATTGAAACAGAGCAATCTCACATGAGGTAGCTATGATTCAATGTGACAAATAGTAAGGCAACAGACGTGTCAGAAACTACAGATCCCAGCAAGAATGACAACTAAAGGTGCAGGCAAGCGAGACAAGGACAGTCTATCACATGTTTTTACTGTCATAGATTTGGCCATATGAAAAAACATTGTTGTAAATTTTTAGAGAGCCTCACAAATGGAGAATGAAAATGCAGCTTTATTATTGTCAAGATAAAAGTTTGACTGAATTGCCTTATGCCACCACTGTCAAACAGATCAGTAATTTGACTGTTAACAGCAGTTCAGACAACATGGCAAAGGGAGCTGTCACTGACAGAGATGGTTTATTTCCATTGTCAAAATTAGAATCACATTGAGATTCAATCCCTATACCATTACAAAATGTTGCTCCAATTATATTGGATGAGAATGGTAGACCATATATACAAGGTTTGCTGAATGGTAAAAAAATAAATCTTGTCATTGATAACGGAGCTGAGATTAGTCTAACCAGAGAAAACATACCTGTGAAACCAAATTCTCCTATATGTCATATAGTCGGTTTTGATAATACAGGCAATTCCACTGCTAGACAGGTGTCTAATGTAACTTTTGAAGTACTAGTAAAGACTAACTAGTACTAGTAAAAACTAACATTGACGTTTGGTTTTGTCACAATGCAGAGAATATTCTTGGCAGTGATGTAATCAATAAACAAAAGAGGGTGATTGATTTGGCTAATAAAAGTATTTGGAAAGTTCCATCTAGGCCCACATCAGTGCTAAGTGATCCCTCTGTATACAGTTATGTTGGTTCCATTACTTATATGTTCACAGAACAAAAATGGCCTAATACTTGATTGTGTTTTAAAGGAAGTGGTACAACTTTTTCCAAATTTGTGGTCAAAGTTCAAAAATGACATAGGAAGTTTGAAAAATACTGAACTGAATATTCAGTAAAGGAAAAGATCCAGAACCTCTTAATCAGAATGAGTTACCACTAGAATCAATTGGTCCGCTTTCTGCCATTATATAAGAGTTTGTACAACATAGAATTTTAAAGAAAGCAAAATCAGTGGTAAATAACTGTATATGGCCTATCACAAAAGCTAAAAATTCATATTCTTTATCAGTTGAATTAAGGACACTGAATAAACATATCACAAGTATCACAGTTACTTTTCCATCCCTTTAGCTAAAAGTTGTCAATACAAACTCACGTTCACATTCAAAAAAGAGATTTATGTTCACGCTATTAATACGCTGGTTTGAATCCCAACCACGACACAACCTGCCTGGAGTTTGCATGTTCTCCCTGTGCCTGTGTGGGTTCCCTCCGTGTACTCCAGTTTCCTCCCACACTCCAAAGAAATGCTGGTTGGTTAATTGGATCCTGTATAAAATTGGCCCTACTATGTATGTATGAATGTGAGTTAGGGACCTTAGATTGTAAGCTCCTTGAGGGCAGGGACTGATGTGAATGTGCAATGTATATGTAAAGTGGTGCGTAAATTGACAGCGCTATATAAGAACCTGAAATAAATAAATAATACCTGGCCTAGGTATTGGTGATGGTGTAGTTACATAGTTAAATAGTTACATAGTTTGTGAGGTTGAAAAAAGCCATCAGTCCATCCAGTTCAACCTATGATATGTGTGTGTGTTTGCTGTTAACCATACATTGTATACCCCTGTATGTTGTGGTCTTTAAAGTGCTCATGTCACGTACCTGGCGGATGGAGCCTGAATATGCTGAAGAAGGCCTCCCTTACACCTCTGACTCGCGGCCCCTGGTGGTGTAAACAGAAGGCGCGGGAGTACAGAGTCGCACGAGTGCCTGATGGTGTGCTGGTTGATAGCAGAGTAGATTGTCAGGTGGCCACAGAACTCCAGTGGAGAAAAGGCAGCGGGTGTGACTGGGAGCTTCCAGAAACTGAAAGTAAGCAGAGTTAAACAAGCCGGGTTGTACACAGGAAGAACAGATCAGATGAAATCGGTTTTGCAGAAGGATGGTCAAAGTCAAGCCGAGGTCAATGCAGGCAGGAGGCAGGGACAGTCAAGAGCAAGCCGGGTCGGTATTTCACAGGTGGAGACAGGTAGCAGAAGCAGGAACAACAGGGGAAGCTGAAGACGAGACAGCACTGAACCTGATCCAGCTTAAATAGTGCTCTTTCTTGATGAGAAGGGTGGAGCCGGGATTAGCCTGTGGGTTTTAACTCATCCTCTGCCAGAGCCTTCCTAACAGCTCATCTAATAGTTTTTTAAACTATCGATGCTCCCTGCTGATACTACTGCTTGTGGAAGAGAATTCCACACCCTTACTGCTCTGACAGTAGAGAACCCCTTACGTATTTTAACCACTTTGCGTCAGCTCACAGTAATACTACTGCGGCAGAGTGGCTCGTTATCGTCTGACGACGTAGTATTAACGTCGTCAGACACTCCCCCTTCTGGGCGGCGCTTGCGCGCCGCCGGAGGCTCGCTCCCGCTGTTTTCATTCACAGCGGGAGTCGGGCCAGGGGAGGAGCAGCGGCGATCGCCGCTGCTCTTACCCGATCGTCGGGGATTGAGTCTGGAGATCCGCCCGCTGTGTGTAAACACAGCGGGCGGATCTCCATAGTGACAGGGAGTGACAGATCGGACTGTTCAGCATAGCTGGACATCCGATCTGTCCATGACTCACACAGTCACCTCCCCCCCTACACGTCAGTAAGCACCAGGCATACATTAACCCCTCCCTCTCCAATAAAATTAACCCCTTCCCTGCCAGTGTCATTTTTACAGTAACAGTGCATATATATAGCACTGATTACTGCAGTAATGTCACTGGTACCCCCAAAAGTGTCAAAAATGTCAGTCAAGGGTCCGATCTGTCCGCCGCAATGTCGCAGTCCCGCAAAAAAAATCGCAGATCGCCGCCATTACGCGTTAAAATAAAAAACACCAAAAATGACAGAAATCTTTCCCTTTGTTAGTAAACGCAATAACTTATGCGCAAACCAATCAAAATACGCTTATTGCGATTTTTTTTTACCAAACATAGGTAGCAGAAAACAAATTGGCCAAAATTTTTTTAAAAAATTGGTTTTTACATCTTTTTTGGGGGGAATTTCATATAAAAAAATGTTAAAAATATTGTTATTTTTTCAAAATAAACGCTCTTTTTTTGTTTATAGCGCAAAAAGTAGAAATCGCACAGGTGATCAAATACCACCAAAAGAAAGCTCTGTTTGTGGGAAAAAAAGGACGTAAATTTCGTTTGGGTACGGCATCGCAGGACCACGCAATTGTCAGTTGAATTCGCACAGTGCCAAATCGCAAAAAGTGGCCTGGACGGAAGACAGCAAAATCCTCCGGAGGTAAAGTGGTTAAGGTTAAACCATTTTTTTTCTCTAGTTTTAGTGAGTGGCCACGTGTCTTATTGTATTCACTTTCTCTGAAAAGTTTGTTCCTTATGCTAGGGTCATCACCAGTACAGTATTTGTACACTGATATCATATCCCCCCTCAAGCGTCTCTTCTCCAGAGAGAATAAGTTCAGTGCTTGTAGTCTTTCCTCATAGCTGATGTCCTCCATTCTCCTAATTATTTTTGTTGCCCTTCTCTGGACTCTCTCCAGTTCCAGCACTTCCTTTCTGAGGACCAGTGCCCAGAACTAGACAGCATACTCCAGATGTGGCCAGACCAGAGTCTTGTAGAGTGGAAAAATAATTTCTTAATTTCTGGAGTGAATCCCCTTTTTTATACATGCCAGTATTTTGTTGGCTTTGCTTGCAGCGGCTTGGCACTGCATGCCACTGTCAAGCCTGTTGTCCACTAGTACCCCCAGGTCCTTTTCCATCTTAGATTCACCCAGAGGTTCCCCCCCTAGTGAGTAGCTTGCTTTCGTGTTTTTGATGCCCAAGTGCATTACTTTACGCTTTTCAACATTAAAACTCATCTGCCATGTAGTTGCCCACCCCATTATTTTGTTCAGGTCCACTTGTAAGGTTTCCAAATCCTGCATAGAAGATATTGGCATGCTTAGTTTAGTATTGTCTGCAAATACCGAGATTGTGCTAGATATCCCCTCCTCTAGGTAGTTTATGAATAAATTAAACAGGATTGGTCCCAGGACAGAACCTTGGGGGACCCCACTTTCCACACCCGCCCAATCTGAGTACTCCCCATTTATCACCACCCTCTGGACTCTCCCCTGGAGCCAGTTCTCTATCCAGGTACTCACCCTATGGTCCATACCTACGTACCTTAGTTTGTACAGTGGGGAACTGTGTCAAATGCCTTTGCAAAGTCCAGATACACCACATCCACAGGCCTTCCTTTATCTAGATGGCAGCTCACTTCATCGTAGAAGGTTAATAGATTGGTTTGGCAAGAACGATTTTTCATGAAACCATGCAGCTGGCACCATACCCATCTGTAGACTATCCTTAAAGAGCAAGAAAAATGGTCTGGCTATCACCTGGCTGAGCTCTTTAAGAACCCTCGGGTGAAAGCCATCTGGTCACGGTAATTTATTTATGTTAAGTTTCTCTAGTTTAGTTCTAAGTCTATCCTCTGTTAGCCATGGGGGTACTTCCTGAGGTGTATTATTTAGTTTAGCATTACAAGCTGGGTTAGTGTAGCCCCCCAATTCTTTTGTGAAGACTAAAGAGAAGAAATTATTTAACCACTTAAGCCCCGGATGTTTTTACCCCCTTCCTGACCAGGGCCTATTTTGCGATTCCGCACTGCATGTCTTTAACGGACAACTGCGCGGTCGTGCGACGCTGTACCTAAACGAATTTGACGTCCTTTTTTCCCACAGAGCTTTCTTTTGGTGGTATTTGATCACCTGTGCGATTTTTTGATCATGCGATATAAACAAAAAAAGAGCGTCAATTTTGCAAAAATAACAATATTTTTCAAATTTTTTTATATGAAATTCCTCAAAAAAATAATGTAAAAATCAAAATTTTTTAACATTTTAGGCCAATTTGTTTTATGCTACATATTTTTGGTAAAAAAAATTTTCAAAAAGCGTATTTTGATTGGTTTGCGCAAAAGTTATTGCGTTTACTAACTAAGGGAAAGATTTTTGTCATTTTTGTTGTTTTTTTTTTTTAATGGTGGCGATCTGCGATTTTTTTTTGTGGGGCTGCGACATTGCAGGGGACAGATTGGACCCTTGACTGACATTTTTGACACTTTTGTGGTTACCAGTGACATTACTACAGTAATCAGTGCTATACATATGCACTGTTACTGTAAAATGACACTGGCAGTGAAGGGGTTAACTTTTTTTTAGAGGGAGGGGTTGTGTGTGTCCCTAGGGGCGTGTTTCTAACTGTTATTGGCTGTGGCTTGAGGTGTAGGAACAGTGATCAACGGTCCTACATAGTAGAACCGTATGATCACTATTCTTACACAGGGGAGAATGACAGGCGGCTTGTTTACATCAGCCGCTTGCCTTTCTCCCGCTCTAACGGATGTTTGCGAGTGCCCGGCGGACATCGGGTCCGCCGGGCACACGCGCGGGGGGGGTCCGTGACCGAGCGGGAGTGGGAGCGCGCCTCTGGCGGCACGCGCTCGCTCCCCAGGACCTCACAGGCTAGTGACGTACCCATACATCACTTTGCCTGTGACGGGCTGACCGCCGCAGTATATGTACTTGCAGCGGTTGGCAAGTGGTTAACACTTTCGCCTTCTTTCTGTCCTCTGTGGCCAGATTTCCTTCGTCGTCTTTTATGGGGCCAATGTGTTCTGGCCTCGCTTTTTTACTATTTATATACTTAAAGAATTTCTTTTTTTTTTTTTTTTTTACTCTCTTCCACTATATGTCTCTCGTGTTCTATTTTAGCCACCTTGATTTTGCCTTTACATTTCTTATAACACTCTTTGTAATGCTTGAATGCTGCCAATGACCCCTCAGCCTTGTATTTTTTGAAGGCCTTTTCTTTAGTATTAATATGCATTTTTATGCCACCCAGGGTTTAGTTTTGCTCTTTTAAATTTATTTCTCTTTGGAATGCACTGGCCAATTCCTTTTTTTTAGTATGCTCTTGAAGCACTCCCATTTTTCCTCCATGTTCTTTGTTCCTAGGGTTCTATCCCATTTGATATTTTCTAGTAAAGAGCGCAGTCTTGGGAAATTGGCTCTTTTGAAATTCAGTGTCCTTATATTACCCTTTGTTTCCTATTACTATGATTAATACTGAAACTAACTGACCTATGGTCACTGTTTCCTAAGTTGCCCTGTAGTTCAATGAATCTATTCTATAGCAAAAATACTGTCAATTTTTTCAAGACAAAAATGTATTTGTCAGTATGTGGATACGATTCTGTTGAGTATGCAGAATATTGATGAACATATTTCTCTTTTGTCTGAGTTGTTTACGTTGTTACAATTTGCAGTCCTAAAATTAAATATGACAAAAGTTCAGCTGATGAAAAGTCAAGTGAAATACCTTCATATGCAAATTAGCCAAGGAAAGAGACAATTGCTGCAAGAAACAGTTAGAGATATTACTTTTATCCCAACTCCAACAACTCATAAGGCATTGCATCAATTTTTGTAAAATATAAATTATCGTACAGAATTCGTAAACAGTTTTGAAGAAAAAGTTAATCCGCTATATAATCTTTTGAGCAATAAAAGTATTAGGTATATAGTTGACCAATTCGGTCCAAATGAGAAAAATGCATTTTGAAGTGTTGAAAAAAGATTTGCAAAATGCTCCAGTGTTAAGTACAATAGAGGTTTGTTTTGAATCCACTTTTGTTTTGAAAACTCATGTATCTGAGAATGCAATCTCAGTAACATTGTCTCAATTAAAAGAAGGTAAGGAGAAAATAATTGTCTATTATTCCAGACTTTTATCATTTTTGGAAAAACTTTTGAGTCAGGTGTAAAGAAACTGCTGTTTATTATGCAATTAAAGCAACAGAGAGCACAGTGAAATCAAACAAGATCATATTAGAGACACCTGACTGCTCATTAAAAGATATTTTTGAGAAAGATGGTTTTAGAGAATGTCAAGAAAAATATCCTCATTGGTTTAGAACATTGTCATCTAAACAAATTTAGATAAATGTAACAAGACATTTTCATAAAAGCACACCAGCACATATTGCTGTATTTGAGAAGTCTTTACCTCATGTTTCCAGCAACTGAGTAAGATAAAAAAAAATACTACTTGTTATTACAGAACAGTCTAACACTAGAATAAGTGCTTCAACACAGAAAACAGTTACGCATATTTCTAATTTCAGAGAGATGAGAACAAAGGCATAGTCCATTGTAATGGGGGTCATACAAAACCTTTCTTTGTTTGTGAAAACAAGATTTTGTGTCATCACCAAAAGGAGATGTTGGGTTCTGTCATACCTAAACTTCTCAGTATATTTGTATTATAGTTTAGGCCATCTTAGACATGATAAGGACAGTACATTGTCATATAGAATTTCTCTTTGAAGAAATATTAGTATTATTTCACATATAGTTTTACAAATTCATGAAACTATTGTCCCATAATATTTTAACATTTGTTGAAAAAAAAGATACAAGGATAATGTAAATTAATTATGCCAAAGTAATAATACTGCATTTCTTTTACAGAAATGGCATCTAAAACCAAATAAATATGGATGATAACAAGCTCCTAAGAAGAAGAGCAAAGATAGCATCAAGAAATTAAAAGTTAGGGAAGAGATCTTCTCTGGAAGAATTTTGGACGAAAGATTTACACTTCATATTTATGACTGTTTTTTTTTTATTCAACAATGTTTTTCGAACCTAGCAGAACTAAAAGAAGAAGATATTTTATAGACATTTCATGAATAAAGAATTCATCAGGAAGCAACTCTATCTACTATTGATAAATTATTAAGGATTGAAACATTATTATTTGTTTACATATACATTTTAGGATTATCAATATTATTATTTTTTAATTTATTTTTACCTATTCATATATTGAATATTTTTAGGTTAAAACTTCACTGTCATTCTAGTTAACAGAACATCTTTTGTTAGTAAGTTAAGAAAATATCACTCTAAAAAAAGAAAATGAGAAAGTTATGACAAGTTATAAAATGTGTATATAATGTGTATATGAGTATATTTCCAAAGAGCTAAAATATTATTTAAGCACAAATATGGAAATATATTATTACATCATTATTGATTTATCAATATTACATCATCATTATTGATATCAGTCATCATTATTTTATACATATTTAAAATCTATATACAGTGCCTTGTGAAAGTATTCGGCCCCTTTGAACTTTTCAACCTTTTGCCACATTTCAGGCTTCAAACATAAAGATATAAAACTGTAATTTTTTGTGAAGAATCAACAACAAGTGGGACACAATCATGAAGTCATCTGAGCTGAGGCAGTAAAATGTCAAATATTTCTGGTGTATGTATAGCTAGTTGGAGCTAGAGATGTACCGAACGGTTCGCCGGCGAACGGTTCCCGGCGAACTTCGAACGTTCGCGTTCGCCGCTGCGGGCGAACATATGCGATGTTCGGTCCGCCTCCTATACATCATCATTGAGGCAAACTTTGACCCTGAACATCACAGTCAGCAGACACATTCCAGGCCAATCAGCATACCTCCCTCCCACACCCTCCCACCTCCTATAAATAAGCAAGGGCAGCATCCATCTTAGATCATTTCTGTGTTACTGAGAGCAGGGAAAGTGCTGGTGCTGCTGCTGCTGTTATAGCTGAGGACAGTTCCCGGTCTTTTTAGCCATTGTTCTTGGTACACTCCTGCTGTAAGGACAGCACCCCAAAAAGCCCTTCCTAGGGCTGGTATTTGAGGTTTTTTTTGGATATATATATATATATATATCTATTGTCCCCAAAAGCCCTTTTGAGGGCTGGTATTTGTGTAATTTTTTTTGTTCTGTGATATATATATATATATATATATATATATATATATATATATATATATATATATATCTATTGTCCCCAAAAGCCCTTTTGAGGGCTGGTATTTGTGTAATTTTTTTTGTTCTGTGATATATATATATATATATATATATATATATATATATATATATATATATTGTCCCCAAAAGCCCCTTTGAGGGCTGGTATTTGAGTATTTTTTTAATATATATATATGTAGCATGTCCAGAACCAGAAAAAAAAAGATCATATAGGTGTAAAAGGGGTTCCCACCATCCCTGCTCTACTGAAAAATTATCTTTTTTTTTTTGGTTCTGGACATGCTACAGAGCTGAAACTTCACAGGTACACTTTTTAGACCCCCTAGACACTAAATCACACAAAAAAGTTCTTAAAAATTGTCATTTTTGATAGAGAGCCAATTATTGGAAAACTTAAAAAAAAAAAAAAAACTTAAAAAAAAAAATTTCTTTGGATTTATTGTCTGGGGGGTCTAAAAAGTGTACCTGTGAAGTTTCAGCTCTGTAGCATGTCCAGAACCAGAAAAAAATAGAATCAGGGTTAGGGCTAGGGTTAGGGTTAGGGTCAGGGCTAAGGTTAGGGTTATTTTTAGTGCTTAGGGTTAGAGTTAGAGGGGTAGGGGTAGGGCTACTAACTCTAACCCTAAGTATCTCACCGTAACCCTAACCCTAGCCCCTAACACTAAACCTAACCCTAACCCTCTAACCATAACCCTAACCCTCTAACCTTAACCCTAACCCTCTAAGCCTAGCCATAAAAATAACCCTAACCCTAGCCCTAACCCTAACCCTAACCCTAGCCCTAACCCTAACCCTAACCCTAGCCCTAACCCTAACCCTAGCCCTAACCCTAATTCGTAATTTTTTCTGGTTCCGGACATGCTACAGAGCTGAAACTTCACAGATACACTTTTTAGACCCCCCAGATGCTAAATCCAAAGAAATTTTTTATTTTTATTTTTTTTTAATTTTTCCAATAATTGGCTCTCTATCAAAAAATTACAATTTTTAAGAACTTTTTTTTGTGTGATCCCTCTCCGGCATGCCACAGTCCAGGTGTTTGTCCCCTTGAAACAACTTTTCCATTACTATTGTGGCCAGAAAGAGTCCCTGTGGGTTTTAAAATTCGCCTGCCTATTAAAGTCTATGGCGGTTCGCAATGTTCGCCGGTTCGCGAATATTCGCCAATGTTCGCGTTCGCCGTTCGCGAACAGCGAATTTTATGTTCGCGACATCACTAGTTGGAGCATGACATAAAAGGTACCTGGTATAGAATGTAATGGGAGGTTAAAATTAGACAGGATCTATGTAATACGAAAAATAATACATATACACTGAACAAAATCATAAACGCAATACTTTTGTTTTTGCCCCCATTTTTCATGAGCTGAACTCAAAGATCTAAGACTTTTTCTATGTAGACAAAAGGTCTGTTTCTCTCAAATATCTTTCACAAATCTGTCTAAATCTGTGTTTGTGGGCACTTCTCCTTTATCGAGATAATTCATCCACCTCACAGGTGGGGCATATCAAGATTCTGATTAGACAGCATGATTATTGCACAGGTGTGCCGTAGGCTGGCCACAATAAAGGACCACTCTAAAATGTATTGGGGGGTTTGGGGGGGTCCAAAAACCAGTCAGTATCTTGTGTGACCACCATTTGCCTCACACAGTGCAACACATCTCCTTCACGTAGAGTTAATCAGGTGTCCTGGATGTAGGAGCTCAAGGATCTCGCATGCGGACGTACAGTAGGTAATCGTCTCCCAGTTGGCTGGCTGGTTCGTTTGGGCAACCATTTTCCGAAACTACAGTATTGGTCATCGTCATTGGGAAGGGCATATAGTGTGGGTGTTTTGGATATTTAAATGTTAAAAATTCTAAAGTTTTGGAATCACCCCATTTTGGAAGGCATTCCCAATAAGGTTTTTGTAATTGGTCACTATCTGATCCAAGTAATCACTAAGAACAATCCTGTACAAAAGGTGGTTGTTTAGGATATCCATGACCATAGCTTTGTATTTGATTTCGTCCATTACCACTAATTTTCCACCTATATCAGCTGGCTTTATAATTATTTCATCATTGTTCTTAAGTTCTAATAATGCCCGTTTTTGAGCAGGGGTTAGATTAAATACAGGTCTACGATTCCAATTTGTCTGCTAAATTTCTTTGGTGACTTGTTGAGTAAAGGCCAAGATGTTAGGGTTGGCTTGTAGAAGAGGCAAGGCTTTACATTTGGGTTTATATAGTGTGGGAGGAGGGAAACATCTAACTGAATGGATGGTACCGGGGGGAGAGGAATCAGAGGAATCCCCATGAATGGGCTCAGATGGGGGCTCGTCAGAGGGATTGCTCTCCTCCCAGAGTTCAATAAGATCATTCAAAGCTTTAACATTGCTTATTGTGAGATCCTTCCAGAGATCTTGATTGGGGAATTGCAATCAAGGCTTGGTATTCTTTGTCATAAATTACTTTATACATTATTCACCTAGCAAATAAAAAAAAAGTTTTGTTTATGTTATAAAATTTTGTATATAAATATGTTTTTCCTGCACTGAAAAGCACTGATGAGGCCGCGCTGACAGGCACTGATAAGGAGGCACTGATGGGGTGGCACTGATGGGCACTGATAGGCAGCACTGATATGTGGTACTGATAGGTAGCACTGACATGCAGCATTGATGGGCACTGATAGGTGGCACTGATGGGCACTGATAGGCGGCACTGATGGGCAATGATGGGTACTGGTGGGCGGCACTGAAAGATGGCAATGATGGGCAGCACTGATGAGGAGGGCACTGACAGGCTCCCTGAGCACTGATTGGCATCCCTGGTGGCATGGGTGGGCATCCCTGGTGGCCATGGGTGGTCAATCCCTGGTGGCCATGGGTGGGCAATCCCTGGTGGCTCTAATGGCATCCCCCAAGGATCTGCACTGGTAATCAATGCTCTGATTACCAGCACAGACCCCCCCGTTAGGAAAGCCACCGATCGGCTCTCCTCTACTCACGCCTGTCAGGCGCGAACTGAAGAGAGCCGATCAACGGCACTTCCTTTTCATTATGTGACCAGCTGTGATTGGACACAGCTGAGCACATGGAAAAGAGCCTACGTCATAGGCTCTTTACCGGGATGGGAGATGCGATGTGTCAGAGAAACACCGGGGGCGCACAGAGCAGCCTATCCTGCTGGACGTCACATGACGCCCAGTCAAGATGGGGCCACCACTTTGCGGCCGTCATTTTGTTATATGATGGGCGGGAAGTGGTTAAAGAAAAAATGCAGTCCTTTAATACATTTAAAGCCAAAGGTTCCTCGTCTGCATTTGAAAACTACAAAGAATGTAAAAAGAAATGCAAGAATGTGATCAGGGCAGCTAAAATAGATTACGAGAGACACATTGCTGAGGTGAGTAAACAAAAAAAAAAATGTCCCCCAAATTTTTTTAAATACATTAATAGTAAAAAGGTAAGATCATAACATATTGGCTCAATAAAAAATGATCAGGGGAAGTTGGTGACAGGGAAAAGGCAACTGCATTTGATACATTTTTTCTCCTTAGTTTGTACAAAGCCAACACAATTTACAGGGATATGGAAAACCGTAGTCACACGTCGTATTCAACCTTACTAACTATGAAATAGAAACTGGTGCAGATAGACCTGAAACAGGTCTATCTGTTTAGTTAGTGTGGTGCACGCCACATCCGCTAGTTTCCTGTACCATTATAATGGTGCAGGAAGCTTAGTTATTTCCCCGGACTGTGTGTTTTTTTATTGGAAGTAGGGATTTTCATCTTTTGTTATGTTATGTTCTTTTATGGCATGATTAATGTGCTCTTTGACATGCTTAATGTTTTGTCATTCGCTATGTATATATATTCTCTACTTAATGTACAACTGCTACTAACTTGCAAGTCATTGATATTATACTTTTATCTGTATATCTGATCACAGTTAAACACTGTATTCCTCAAAACTTTTTACAATAAATTTATTAAACGACAAAGTAGGGTTTTTTTTTTTTTTTACCAGGAAGACTAAGAGGCTGGCCATACATTATACAATTTTCTTACAATTTTCTGTACCATTTTCTTGAAATTTACCTTCAACTATGTAGTACAAATTCCTGCCTAAATGGATACAACTGAAAGTGTTGTTTAGTTTTGACCTCATATTATGTGGTTTTTGGTAAATCTAATGGAAAATTGTACAATAGAATTGAACATGTATGGCCAGCCAAAATCCCTATTTACTTATTTTATCTGCATACAATTTGATAACTGAAATAAATATTCACACAATTTATTGTGTGAATTTCTCAAATCCTTTAGTAAATTGGCCTCCTTATGACATTTCTCACAAAACAGCTTCTTGTATCATCAAATTGAAGTGAGTCACAAGCCAATAATCATATAGGTACACTTAGTAAGCCATTTTCTGGTCAACAGGATTAACAAACCCAATTAGCCACTGATTTGAAGACATATCTAGTGTAAAATTCTCCAATAAAAAAATATATGATCAGAAGAAATTGAAGGCCATCTGCCATTATGTTAACCTTTCACTTTTAAATAAAAATTCTATACAGCATTTTTTCTGGGAGAATTAATACAATAAACTTCTACTTCCATTGTCCAACTAATTATGAAACATGAAAAAATAATAGTGAAATTATTTCTAGTCTCTTTTTAAAAATTTCACTACCCCAGATTATTAAAGTATTATTAAATTCCAAGTCCAGTCAAAAAAATTTTTTTTTATTTTAGAGTGTGGAAGGGTTAAAGCCTCTGTTGGATTTTTTTTTGAGTTGAGGAGGCAGGAAACAATGGGAAAACATTCCAACATGCACACAGACAAAAACATTTTTAATGGGGTTGGGAATGGTCACCACTAGCAAAGAGAAATACACACCAGATTTAGAGATTATGTATATCTCTTATGTTTTGAAACCATTGGTAATGATTTAAAATTATGGCACATTATCAGTCATTACACAATAATTTGAGAATTCTGCATTGGACGTAGATAGTTTGTTACCCACTTTGTTAATAATTTAAACACAAGAATAATTAATCAACAATAAAGTGTTCTTACATACAAATAAAATTGTCTATATGGATTTGGCATTTTCCAAGCTTTCACTATTTTTTCTTTCTTTTACTGTTGATACACAGTTATATCTGGTATTTTAGATATCATGCTGAGGGAAATAATGATGCCAGTAGGTTTTATGATACTGCTGCTGATAAATTTTACATTGACAGTGAGATATAGTCTAAAGCCCGTCATAAATAGTGTGATTTTTTTTCCTGCAACCACGGGACAGGAATCGGCTGAACAAAAAAAAAAGGTAACAACAGATTCCTCCACATAAATGATGATGGTGGAGTCCCCCCTCCTCCACCTCCCCCAACCAGGACATTGTATTCTGAAAGCGGGATGCGTCGCTGTCAGAATATACTGATCAGTGGCTGCAGCTGCTGATTGAGAACGTTTTTCAGCTTGTCCCTTCAACAGAAGTCAATCAAACAATCAACTTCTTTCAGCTTTCTTAAACTGGGAATTAATATAGTGCTGGTGCTAAGGGAAATTTTACTTTCTTTAAAAAAAAAATAAAAACGCATGTTTGTTATGGCTGTCTGAGTGCTGTCATAGATGCTGTTTGGTGAACTTTCTGTAAAGTAATCATTTATACTTTATTATTAATTTTTAAATGCAAGCAGTGTCAGTGGCAGAATTTGACTGGGTATTAGCCTTTTTGCAGTCCATCTATAACAGACTGGGAGAGAGCAAGAACAAGGACTCCAATGGTAGGATGACAGAAAAGTGGCATAAATATGACTTTATCAGTCTGCTGCTTCTCCTTTTGTTGTAGATAAGCCTGTTTATACAATTAAAGTGATACTGAAGCTAAAATGTTTTTTTTACCTTAATGCATTCTTTGCATTAGGGTAAAAAATATTTTCTATTTCTCCACCCTGTGTGAAGGGGAAGAGAGGGTAGAATAGATCCAGCGCAGTGCACGGCTGCATCTATTCTCGCCTCTCTTCCCCGTCACACAGCACTCGAGCAGCAGCAGTAGCCATTGGCTCCTGCTGCTGTCAATCAAATGCAGTGAGGAGGAAGTGAAAGGGAGGGTAAAGTCCTGCTGAGTAAGTCTATGGAGTGCGTACCCAAGAAGAGGAGGATCTGGGCCACTTTGTGCAATAACACTGCCCAGAGCAGGTGAGTATAACATGTTTGTTTTTTAATTTTTCTTTTAAATTGTGACTTTAGTAACACTGTAAGCCAGTTTCTGTCAAAGTTTGCAATGTCGTGCTGGGCTTGCAGCCAATTACCCTGTAAATATTACACTATTGTTCTTTTGTCCTTTTTTCATCCCATGTATATATAAACTTTCTTACTGAAAAGTGTTTAAGGGTAGTCGGTATGGCGCTGCTCTATTATTTATAAATGTGTGGTGCCCTTTCAATGAAAGCAAATAAAATATAGATGCAATACTTGCAAATTTAAGCTGATTATTTTTTAACTTGCCTAATTTTAAAGAGCACCCGTTACTTTAATTTGCAAGTATTGTTCACCTAAGAATTCCTTGCACACTTAAGGTTTATCAATTTGTCTTGTTATTTCTTTATTTTTGAGTAATAAGAGCACCTGTCACTTTACAAATTAAATTCATTGAATATGTTTCAATGAATACGTTTTGGTAACACTGAGGTATAGATACCAAATTGGAATTCAATAGAGCATCAGGAATCTATATTTTATTGACTTTCATTTAAAGGGCACCACACATTTAAAAATAATAGAGCAGCGGCATACCTAATACCCTGAAACACTTATTATCTCAGACTCTACGTAGGTAGTTGTATTAGTAGGGGCAGCAGTTCTCACAAAAATAAAAATAATAATTTACCAACAGCCAATTGCGTGGAATCACCTCTGTTTTTTAACTGCCCGTGTCACACTGGTGTCTGTGTTGGAACCTGTTCCCCGCTAAAGCAGATATTCTGTTGATTATAGATTAGTCTCAACTGATTGTCTGTCATTTGCTGAACCTCGAATTTCCATGACTTCTGTGTTAAGCAGTAGGGCAAAAATGAAGTCTTCCGCAGGGCTGTGTTGTGAACCTGCTTTGTAAATCACAGGTGGTAATGGGCAAAAATAACATTTCTTTGGGCAGGTAAAACCGTGCCCATATATGTATTTCATCAGTGTATTTAGGGTTTTGCCTGAAGTTTGGCTTTAAAGGTTAGTTTCTCTTTAATAGCACCCACCTAATCATTATTGTGAGCTTTACGTTTATTTTTAAATCCTCACTCCCTGTTGCTAAATTTGACAGAAGCATATACTGGTTACTAAAGAACATTCCTGCACTTTCAAGAAAGAAGCTAGATAATCTTGATATATTATCTCATATTTTATCAAGTTCTGAAGTGTGTGTTTTGCATACTACTTAAGACCTCTATAATTTACACTGATAGATCACATGGAGCCTTTGGTGCTATCTGGTTCAAGGTTATCATAAGGTCATTAACTTTACCAGTTGCTGAAATGTGGTGCCAATTTAAATATTTATACATGCAAATGAGCAAGAGTATTCTGTCTTTTTAGCTCTCATTTTGCCATTCTGCATCTGTCTCATATGACTGCTTCTGAAGTGCTTCCTTATAAAATTTAAATGTGAGCTATCTCTTTGGAAGACATATACCACGCTGACCATCTGCTGTGTAGCCATAAAACTTTATTTTCTCCCATCTAAAATATTCTATGTTGCATAGAATTGAGGGATGCCTCAAATCAGCATGTTAAATATGAAAGATCTTAAAAAGTGCAGATGCATCAACTACCCGCACATATAATACTGGCTGGTGATTCACTGGATCTAGTTCTACATCCATTTTTATTCTTACTGATTTTACTGCAAACTTTTTTTTTATTTGGGCTAATCAGGGAGCAGCCTTAGACAATTTTATTGGGGTGCTCCCTTGGTGCTGGGAATTATAACCTGAACCCAGTGTTATAAAAAAAACAAACATAATGAGAAATGCTAAGCCTGAAAATGAAAGATGCAATGTTATATAGAAACAAATCACAGTGTAATAGGAACGTAGACTGTAGCCCTTTTTAAGCCCATTGAAACAATGTACCTTGGTCAGAAGTTAGGGCTTGTTCACACTTGACTAAATTTCTAACGCTTAACAAACGCTCCTATAGCGTTAAGCCCCATACACACCATCAGATTATCGAACGATCTGTCGTCTGTTTTTTGTGGCATGCTAGTCTGATGTGGAAAGTGAAGAGGTTATTTTCATACGAATTTTCCCGTACGACAGAATTCTACTTCAGAAGTGATGTCATGTGTTGGCAGGGCCGTTTGAAGGAATTTGGGGGCCCCAAGCAAAATGGACATGGAGACCCCCCCCCCCGACCCCCCGCACACACGCAAAGCCTTTTTTTTTTTATCAGCTAAAAGGTATAATATATATAGATTTCCATGGTGTCCTGTGTGCGGGGGCGTGTCGGGGTCGCATACTGACGATCCCTGGCGGTTTCTGTATGATGCGAGTAGTTCTTGTAACATATGGCCTTTATGTGAAATCCAGCTCAACTCAATGGTCTCTCCTGTGAGGAATAATGTGTACATACATTTGCATGATCCCACACAATTTTAATAAAAAGATATGAAAAATATACGATTCATATATTTTTATTAAAATTGTGTGGGATAATGCAAATGCACACATTTTTCCTCAGAGGAGAGACCATTGAGTTGAGCTGGATTACACATAAAGGCCATATGTTACAAGAACTACTCACAAATCAAACAGAAACAGGGGATCTGAGGAAGAGGGAACTCCTTTCAAGTTGCAAGGCATCAGCAACTAATCCAGCTCCACTCAAAATGGTCTCTCCTATGAGGAATGATGTGTACATACATTTGCATTATCCCACACAATTTTAATAAAAATATATGAATCATATATTTTTCATATATTTTTATTAAAATTGTGTGGGATAATGGCAAATGTATGTACACATCATTCCTCACAGGAGAGACCATTGAGTGGAGCTGGATTTCAGGCCACAAGAACTACTCACAATGAAACCGCTGCCATGGATGGATGGGTGAAGGGCTTGTTGAAGAAGACAATCGCAGGAATCCACTGAAATTCTGTACTGGATCGTCGTACCCAATGGAGGCGGGGCACGTCGACGTCACGTCAGTATGCAACGCCAACACGCCCCCGCACACAGGACACCATCAGCAATGGAAATCCAGCGCTAGCCTGGGCCCCTCCTCCTCTCACTAAAGCAGCAACGACCGCTGGGCCCCTCCCCACCTCTCACAGAAGCAGCGCCTCCGCCGGGCCCCTCCCCAGCTCCCCTCCTCACACTGAATCAGCGCCGGGCCCCTCCCCTCCATCCACTACTTATCCCCGGCCGGGTGAGTTGTACTGGGCGGCAGGCTTGGGGCCCGCGGCCAGCTCGGGGCCCCAAGCAATTGCTTGGTTTGCCTGCCTTGTTGCGACGGGCCTGTGTGTTGGATTGCTTTCTATGTGTTCTTTCATCTCTGAGCATGCCTAGTCTTGCTCATAAGATTTTTCCCCATCGAAATCTGTACTAATGAGACGAAAATCGGACGTGTGTTGACGGAGGACAAAACTTTTAATGCCTGCACATCAGCATTTTGTCAGCCGAAAAGTCGGAGTCGGCTGTCGAAAGCACCATGCTAACAATCTGAAAATCGGCAGATCGGTCTTTGGGGCGAAATTTCTCTTCCGAATTTCTTATCGTGTGTACGGGCCTTTAGTATGGGCATTAGACTCACTTTATTGAGCTTTAGTGTGGACGTTAGATTGGTGTTTTTTCGTCTGGGTGTCTAGGCAACCACATATCCCTATATTAGTAAGCGCCTGGTTGCGCATGGTTTAACCAATTAGTGGGGGTTCTTTTTTTTTTTCTTCTTTTGCCTTTTGTGTTGTTTCCCTCCGGGCCGGGGTTTGCCAAATATGGCATCTAGGGCTGCGATGCTGTGACAATTGGTCTCGTGGGTGTAAAATTATCACCTATAATGTCAGAGGGCTATCCACCCCACAAAAACATTTACTTCTATTAGGAGACTTAAAGAGGTACTCTACTCATGTAGCTTTTGTTCAAGAGACATATTTTCGTAAAGATTTTTTACCCAAATTGCATAATAAAGATTTTCCGTGGTCTTACCATGCCCCATCCCCTATTTCTAAATCTAAGGGGGTAAGCACCCTTATTTCTAAATGTATGCCTTGGACTTTCAAAGAGGAATTAGCTGATCCTATGGGTAGATATCTAATGGTCAAAGGGAGTATTGGTAGTACTGAATTAACATTATTGAATGTGTATTTCCCCAACTCTGACCATCTAGTGTTTCTACAGCAATTGATACCGATTATACTAGAGTTTCGAGAGGGTCATCTTGTGATGGGCGGAGATTTCAATTATGTCTCTGAACCACTCTTAGATGCCTCTAAGAAAACTTTATGCATTTCTTATGCCCGACTGCAGAGATTACAGCGAGAAATCTCTTTATTGGAGCTGACCGATCCATGGCGATTGATGCATCCAGGAGAGAGAAATTATACATACTACGCCTCAATCCATGGTGCCTATACTCGAATTGATCGCATCCTTGTAACACAGCCTGATCTGCCTTTGGTTTCTTCATCTGATATAGATGACTTTTCCATTTCAGGTCATACACCTGTACATATGACTATAGAATGGAAGGCCACCTAGACCTTCGACTTGGTGTCTAAATGAATATTTCTTACAATCCCCAGAAGCCGAGGCAGTGTTAGATGAATCATTAACTAACTATTTTCGGGAAAACGATTATGAATCTTTATCTCCTTCTGTTATCTGGGAGGCACACAAGTATGTGATACGGGGGCTGTTTATTCGGTTGGCCACACAACGTAAAAGAGAACAAGAGATGGTGGTAAGAGATCTTCTGTCTAAAATAGCATCTCTTAGTAAGCTCCATTAGAGATCTTTAGCGGAGGTGCATTTGGCTCCCCTCACCTCTGCTAGAGAGGAACTAAATCGTATCCTCTTTCAAAAGACAATACGAGGTATGATGTGGGCCAGAAGGCATTACTACGAGTACTCAAATAAGCCGGGGGTGATGCTGGCACGGGTACTAAGGGGCCCGAGACGACGAACATACATATCACGAATACAGGGGGGGGGGGGGGTGTTGTGGTGCATACTTCATCCGATATTGCAGACGAGTTTAGCTCCTTTTATCAATCGTTGTATAATCTCCCTAGTACAGGGAAAAAAGTACATCCCCTAAAAAAAAAAAAAAAAACAGAACAAATAGAGGCATATTTACGAGATTCTGGTATGCCCTCCTTATCGGAGGAACAAGTTTTAATACTGGAGGGGGAGATAACGGAAGAGGAGCTGCTATTAGCCCTCGAGCAATCCAAACCACATAAAGCACCTGGCCCTGACGGGTTTACTTTATCTTACTACCAGAAATTTAGTACACGTCTTAGACAGCCTCTATTAGCTCATTTTAATGCAGTACGGGATGGCTCATCGTTTCCACCTGATTCGCTAAGGGCACATATTGCCCTAATACATAAAGAAGGGAAAGACCCCCTTTTATGTGGAAGCTACCACCCTATCTCCCTTATAAATTCTGATACTAAACTCTTTTCGAGGATTTTAGCAAATCGCCTCATGCCCCACATTCCACATTTGATACATTTTGATCAGGTGGGCTTTGTGCCGTCCCGGGAGGCTCGTGATAACACGACACGAGTGGTAGATCTCATACATTCAGCCAGAGTCTCACGGAGCAAATTGGTTTTACTATCAACTGATGCAGAAAAAGCCTTTGACAGGGTGGCTTGGAGTTTCATTCGGGCCACCCTGTCATACATTGGGCTGGGCCCCCAAATGCGGCAATATATACTAGCGCTCTATTCTGCAATGATAGCTGCAGTGCGGGTGAATGAATGGAGGTCTGATTATTTCTCAATCTCCAATGGTACCCGTCAGGGATGTCCGTTGTCGCCTCTCATATTCATCATAAGTTTAGAACCCTTATTGTGCTGGATACGTAGGTCTCCTGACATTTTGGGTGTGTCAAGTGGTGGCGATCAACATAAGGTGGCCGCATTTGCGGACGACCTTTTGTTTTTCGCCACTAACCTGTCCATTTCACTCCCCAATGTTTTAGACGCTCTCTTAGTGTATGGTAATCTATCTAATTTTAAGATTAACCTAAATAAATCGGCGGCTCTTAATATATCTCTATCCGCTCAAGAAGAGCGCCTTCTGCGTATGTCTTTTTCGTTCCAGTGGGCTTTGGGCTCACTGGAATATTTAGGGGTACAGATTACATCAGACCCATTAGATTTATACAGAAGAAACTATCTTCCGTTAACCACTTAAGCCCCGGAAGATTTTACCCCCATTCCGACCAGGGGGTATTTTACGACTCGGCACTGCGTGACTTTAACTGACAATTGTGCGGTCATGCAATGTGGTACCCAAACGAAATTTACGTCCTTTTTTTCCCACAAACAGAGCTTTCTTTTGGTGGTATTTGATCACCTCTGCGCTTTTTATTTTTTGCGATATTAATAAAAAAAGAGCGAAAATTTTGCAAAAAAATGACATTTTCAACTTTGTCTTTTAAAAAATATCCAATATACTCAATTTATGTATTTTTTTTTGGCCAAAATATATTTAGCTACATGTCTTTGACAAAAAAAAATTCAATGAGCGTATTTTTATTGGTTTGCGCAAAAGTTATAGCGTCTACAAACTATGGTGTAAATACAGAAATTTACGCAGCTTTAATTTTTGACTGCCTATCTCATTTCATGAAGTGCTAAAATGGCAGGGCAGTACAAACCCCCCCCAAACTACCACTTTTTGGAAAGTAGACATCCTAAGGAATGTTCTGAGAGGCATGTTGAGCTTATTGAATATTTCATTTTTTTGTCACAGGTGTTTGAAAAATGACTAAAAATTTTTTTTTTTTTTTTTTTACACAAAGTTGTCATTGAAATGATATATTGCTCACACATGCCATGGGTATATGTGTAATTACACCCCAAAATATATTCTGCTGCTTCTCCTGAGTACAGGGATACCACATATGTGGGACTTTTTGGGAGCCTAGCTGTGTACGGGACCACAAAAACAAATCCCCACCATCAGAATTTCAAAGGGCGTACATTTTTCATTGCATTTTCTCACTACCTCTAACGGTTTAGGAGGCCCTGAAATGTCAAGATACCACAAAACCCCCCCAAATGACCCCATTTTGGAAAGTAGACACCCCAAGCTGTTTGCTAAGAGGCATGGTGAGTCCATGGAATATTTTATATTTTACCACAAGTTTTGGGAATATTACTATTTTTTTTTTTTATTTTTTTTTTTTACACAACGTTGTCACTAAAAGATAAAATTCTCACACATGACATGGGTATATGTGGAATTACACCCCAAAATACATTCTGCCACTTCTCCTGAGTATGGGGATGCCCCATGTGTGAGACTTTTTGGGAGCCTAGCTGTGTACAGGACCGCGAAAACCAATCAACACTCCCAGGTTTTCTAATGGCGTAAATTGTGCATGTCACCTCTGCACTACCTGTCACAGTTTCGGAAGCCCTAAAATTCCAAGATAGCACAAACCCCCCCCAAATGACCCCATTTTGGAAAGTAGACACCCCAAGCTATTTGCTGAGAGGCATGGTGAGTCCATGGAATATTTTATATTCTGCCACAAGTTCCGGGAAATACATATATATATATATATTTTTTTTTTTTTCACAAAGTTGTCAGTAAATGAAATATTGCTCACACATGCCATGGGTATATGTGAAATGACACCCCAAAATACATTCTGCTGCTTCTCCTGAGTACAGGGATACCCCATGTGTGAGACTTTTTTGCAGTCTAGCCGAGTACAGGTCCCCGAAAACCAGTCCCCGCTTTCAGGCTTTCCAAGGGCGTAAATTGTTGATTTCACTCCTGACTACCTATCACAGTTTCGGAGGCCCTAAAATTCCAAGATAGCACAAAACCCCCCCCAAATGACCCCATTTTGGAAAGTAGACACCCCAAGCTATTTGCTGAGAGGCATGGTGAGTCCATGGAATATTTTATATTTTGCCACAAGTTCCGGGAAATATATATATATATATATATTTTTTTTTTCACAAAGTTGTCAGTAAATGAAATATTGCTCACACATGCCATGGGTATATGTGAAATGACACCCCAAAATACATTCTGCTGCTTCTCCTGAGTACAGGGATACCCCATGTGTGAGACTTTTTTGCAGTCTAGCCGAGTACAGGTCCCCGAAAACCAGTCCCCACTTTCAGGCTTTCCAAGGGCGTAAATTGTTGATTTCACTCCTGACTACCTATCACAGTTTCGGAGGCCCTAAAATTCCAAGATAGCACAAAACCCCCCCAAATGACCCCATTTTGGAAAGTAGACACCCCAATCTATTTGCTGAGAGGCATGGTGAGTCCATGGAATATTTTATATTTTGCCACAAGTTCCGGGAAATATATATATATATATATATATATATTTTTTTTTTTTACACAAAGTTGTCAGTAAATGATATATTGCTCACACGTGCCATGGGTATATGTGAACTGACACCCCAAAATACATTCTGCTGCTTCTCCTGAGTATAGGGATACCCCATGTGTGAGACTTTTTTGCAGTCTAGCCGAGTACAGGACCCCGAAAACCAATCATCGCCTTCAGGCTTTCCAAGGGCGTAAATTGTTGATTTCACTCCTGACTACCTATCACAGTTTTGGAGGCCATGAAATGCCAAGACAGCACAACCCCCCCCCCCCAAATGACCCCTTTTCGGAAAGTAGACACCCTGAGCTATTTGCAGAGAGGCATGTTGAGTGTTTTGCAGATCTCACTTTTTGTCACAAAGTTTTGGAAATTGAAAAAAGAGGAAAAAAAATGCATTTTCCTGTTTTTTCTTCATTTTCCAAAAAAAATTAGAGCTGCAAAATACTCACCATGCCTCTCAGCAAATAGATTGGAGTGTCTACTTTGCAAAATGGGGTCATTTGGGGGGGGGGTTTGTGCAATCTTGGCTTTTTATGGACTTCAAAAGTGTGATAGGTAGTAAGGAGTGAGATCAACAATTTACGCCCTTAGAAAGCCTAAAGGTGCGCATTGGTTTTCCGGGTCCTGTACGCGGCTAGACTGGCAAAAAGTCTCACACATGGGGTATCATTGTACTCAGGAGAAGCAGCAGAATGTATTTTGGGGTGTCATTTCACATATACCCATGGCCTGTGTGAGCAATATATCATTTACTGACAACTTTGTGTAAAAAAATAAAAAAAAAAAAAAAATTTTTTTTCCTCGAAACTTGTGGCAAAATATAAACTATTCCATGGACTCACCATACTTCTCAGCCAGTAGCTTGGAGTGTCTACTTTGCAAAATGGGGTCATTTGGGGGGGTTTTGTGCCATCTTGAAATTTCAGGGCCTCTGAAACTGTGACAGGTAGTCAGGGGTAAAATCAGCAATTTACGCCATTAGAAAACCTGAAGATGTGGATTGGTTTTCGGGGGCGCGTACACAGCTAGGCTCCCAAAAAGTCTCACACATGTGGTATCCCTGTACTCAGGAGAAGCAAAAGAATGTATTTTGGGGTGTCATTTCACATATTCCCATGGCATGCATGAGCAATATATCATTTAGTGACAACTTTCTGTAAAAAAACAACAAAAAAAAAAAATAATAATTTTACCGAAACTTGTGGCAAAATATAAAATACTCCATGGACTCACCATGCCTCTCAGAAAAAAGCTTTGGGTGTCTACTTTTCAAAAAGGGGTCATTAGGGGGATGTTTGAACAGTCCCGGCATTTTATGCTCAATCTTATCCACACATCACCCACTCTTCTAACCACTTGAAAACCAAGCCTTTTCTGTGCCTTTTTGTTTACATGAAAAAATATTTTTTTTTTTACTAGAAAATTACTTTGAACCCCCAAACATTATATATTTTTTTAAAGCAGAGGCCCTATAGAATAAAATGGTGGATGTTGCAAATTTTTTTGTCACACGGTATTTGCGCACAGATTTTCCAAACGCAATTTTTGCGAAAAAAATACATTTTTTTTAATTTATTGCACAAATACACTATATAATTCCAATTTTTTTGGTAAAATTTAAAAGATGATCTTATGCCGAGTTCATAGACACCTAACATGACATGCTTTAAAAATTGCGCATCCCTGCGCAGCGACAAAAACGTATGTACATTTTTGAAAACCTTTAAAAGTCTCTACAGGTTACCACTTTAGACTTACAGAGGAGGTCTACTGCAAGAATTACTGCACTCGATCTGGCGATCGCGGCGATACCTCACATGCATGCTGCAATTGTGGTTTACATATGACACTAGACCACCGCTTGCGTGCGCCATTGCGCGCAAGCACCGGGGGTAAGGGGGGGGCTCAATTTTTTTTTTTCTTTTTTCTTTTGCTTTTTTATGTTATTTTGACACCTTTCCTTTAATTTTTTTTTTTTAAATCATTTTTATTGTTATCATAGTGAATTTAAATATCCCCTATGATAGCAATCTGTGGTGACAGGTACTCTTTTTTAAAAAAATTGGGGTCTTTTAGACTCTAGATCTCTCCTCTGACCTTAACGCATCTGACCACACCAAAATTGGTGTGATAAAATACTTTCCCAATTTCCCAATGGCCCTGTTTATTTCTGGCGAAACAGAAGTCATAAAATGCTCGTAGCCTCCGGCATCTTAGGCCATAGAGATGATTGGAGCCATTCTCATCTCCAATTAGCTCTATGGTTAGATAATTGAACCACCGGCTGCACTCTCGGGTTAACCGGTGGGACAGGAGAGCCAGAGAAAAACCATGGAAGGCTGCGGAAGGCGGCGGTGGGGGGGGGAGGCCCCTCCCACTGCATGTAAAAGCAGTCTAGCGGCCAATTACCTGCTAGAATTGCTTTTACATGTAAGCCGACCGCTGGCTGTAAAAAACGATACCAAGATGATGCCTAAATCTGCAGGCATCATCCTGGTATAACCACTCAAAGTCCAGCAACGTACCAGTACATTGCTGGTCCTTGTTTGGCATATAGGTTTTTTTTTTTTTCATGCAGCCTGTGGGCTGAACGGAAAAAAAGAGAACCTATCAGAAATCAGCACAGGAATAATGCGTAGTATTACTCATCATTAACCGCCCAAACAACCACCCACTGAATTTAATGATGGGTATACACGACACTATCCACGTATACCAAAATAGGATTTTAACTGCAGTGCTGAAATCAGAAAATCACCACAGCTGCTATCAGCAAAGGTATCCATATATGCTGAGCGCAAACGCTGTTTGTGTCAGAATATATAAAATCAATGCGTGGTAGCCGACGAGGGACCTGCAAGAGAAACAGGTCACAAAAGAATGAAAAAACAAACAAAGGACATTGAAAAAAAGTATAGTAGGAAGGAGTAGAAGGACATATAAAATGACTGACAACAACAGTTTTTGGATCTTCATCATTAACCGCCCAAACAACCACCCACTGAATTTAATGATGGGTATACACGGCGCTATCCACGTATACCAAAATAGGATTTTAACTGCAGTGCTGAAATCAGAAAATCACCACAGCTGCTATCAGCAAAGGTATCCATATATGCTGAGCGCAAACGCTGTTTGTGTCAGAATATATAAAATCAATGCGTGGTAGCCGACAAGTACCTGCAAGAGAAACAGGTCACAAAAGAATGAAAAAACAAACAAAGGACATTGAAAAAAGTATAGTAGGAAGGAGTAGAAGGACATATAAAATGACTGACAACAACAGTTTTTGGATCTTCATCATTAACCGCCCAAACAACCACCCACTGAATTTAATGATGGGTATACACGGCGCTATCCACGTATACCAAAATAGGATTTTAACTGCAGTGCTGAAATCAGAAAATCACCACAGCTGCTATCAGCAAAGGTATCCATATATGCTGAGCGCAAACACTGTTTGTGTCAGAATATATAAAATCAATGCGTGGTAGCCGACAAGTACCTGCAAGAGAAACAGGTCACAAAAGAATGAAAAAACAAACAAAGGACATTGAAAAAAGTATAGTAGGAAGGAGTAGAAGGACATATAAAATTACTGACACCACAACAGTTTTTGGATCCTTTTATTTTTCTTTCTAACTGTTCCTTTACTTCTTGATTTGGGAGGGACTGCGATCTTCTGCGATCTTCTCTTCCAGCTTGGGTCTCTCAAAATGTCGATGGACATCCAACATCCTTCGAGACCCTGTGTTTATGTGCCCTACACTGTGTCGTGCTGTACCCTACGCTAATAATCCACTAGTGTATGGTAGCGCTCAAAACATTCCCCGATGCAGAGACCAGGTTGGTCAGGACATTTGGGACAATAATAACGGGTGTCACGCCTAAATCCGCGCTTGCTACAGACACGACATCTTCTTTGGGGCCATCTTTGGGTAGGGGTACTCGGGAGGACATGTGAAAAATGCCTCTCATGCAGCCGGCTCACTGCATCTGGAAGGGGAAGTTGGGCAGGCATGCCTCCTGGGTACAGGTAGGCAAGGATGATCTCTTCCTGGAATTCCCGGAAAGATCCAGTTCGTCCTGACGCCCTGTATAGGACAAAGGCGTTCAGCATAGCCAATTGGTATAGGTAAACAGACACTTTTTTGTACCAGCGTCTGGCTTTACGGGCAACTAAATACGGCGCCAAAAGCTGGTCGTTAAGGTCCACCCCTCCCATATTAAGGTTATATTCGTGGACACAGAGGGGTTTCTCCATAACGCCAGTTGCCGTAGGAATTTGGATCGTCGTGTCTGGGTGAAGGGAGGACAGAACATAAACATCCCGTGTATCCTTCCACTTCACCGCAAGTAATTTGTCCGTTTTCAAGCAGGCTCTCGCCCCCCGACTAAGACGGGAATCTACAAGCCGTTGGGGGAAGCCCCGGCGATTAGGTCGCACGGTGCCACATGCGCCAATTTGTAAATCGAGAAGGTGACTAAATAGTGGCACGCTTGTGTAAAAGTTGTCCACGTACAAATGGTACCCCTTTCCGGATAAGGGTGACACCAAGTCCCAAACGATCTTACCGCTGCTCCCTATGTAGTCTGGGCAGTTGGGGGGCTCCACACAGCTATCTTTTCCCTCATAGACCCGGAAACTAACTGTATAGCCTGTGGCCCTGTCACACAATTTATACAGTTTGACCCCGTACTTGGCACGCTTGCTGGGGAGGTACTGTTTCATAGCAAGGCGGCCAGTAAATTTAATCAGGGACTCGTCAACGCAGACAACTTGTTCGGGGGTAAACAAGGCTGCAAACCGCTGATTGAAGTGGTCTATGAGGGGCCGAATTTTGTGGAGCCGATCGTATGCAGGGTCTCCCCGAGGACGACAGAGTTCATTGTCGCTGAAATGCATAAATCGCAGAATTTGCTCGTATCTCGTCCTGGACATAGAGGCAGAGTACATGCGCATATGGTGAACTGGGCTAGTGGACCAATATAGCCGCAATTCACTCTGTTTAGTTATGCCCATGTGGAGGGAAAGGCCCAGAAAGATCTTAAATTCGGAAACCGTTATAGGTTTCCAGCCGAATTGTCTGGCAAGGTGTGAATTTGGGTTGGCGGCGATGAACTGTTGTGCATATAAATTTGATTGATCCACAATAGATCTGTAAAGATCTTCCGTGAAGAACAGCTCAAAAAAGTTCAGGGGCGTAAAACCAGCTGTCTCCACGTGGATTCCAGGTTGGGCGGTGAATGGGGGAAGTACTGGCGCTGTAGTATCAGTGGGTTGCCAATTAGGAAATGCCAGCGCATCAGGGAGGGCACTATGGGCTCTACGGGCCTGTCTTCGAATACGCGGTGGCTGCGGGCCACTACTTGTGCTAGCCACCGCACCAGCTTCAACTGCACTTAGGGGACTCGCCACGTCACCAGGTCTTACTGCAGTGCTGGTTGTACTAGGTCCAGGTTGTACTAGGCCGCTGGCGCTTGCCAGGTCGCCAGAAGGATGAGCGGCACTAGTACCCACACTCTGCTCCATACGAGCACCCTGCGATTCCTGCATCACAACAACTTCAGAATGGGGTCGGGTACGCCTGGGTCTAACAGGGACCCATCTGTCGTCGGAGCTATCTGTCAGGGAGCCGCTGCCGTCATCAGGTTCATATACTGACACTAATTCGGTCATTGTAGCTTCCCCTTCGCTATCAGATGACTCGGTCAGCATAAAACTGATAAGCTCTTCATCCCTGTACGAACGTTTGGTCATTTTGGTAACTAAATTTACTCGTACAGTGATGCGACTCACAGGTAATAAAAGCACCTGGTTGTCGAAGATTATTTCAAGCGCTACAAAAAAAAACTGCTAATGCTAGCAGGGATCAGGCCTGACTCTGCTAACACAGCGGTTTTGTGTCTTGTGTTTTTTTGCAAGTGACAGTAATCTATTGATTACTACACTTGCCTGGGTGAAAGGGTTAAACGCAGGTGCTGGCCGGAATCAGTACTGATCGTGCAAACACCGCGTTTTGGGAACCCTAAACTATGGGGGCGCTAGTATAGTTCTGATCAGATCAGATATTGATCTGTTCAAACACTATACTAGAAATGGAAGTGTAGGTGCGTGCGTGCGTGCGCGCGTGTGTGACAATCAAGGGGTTACTTCTAAACTATGCGCCGGGGATCTGGGGGGGGGTGGCGGGGACCCTAAACCTCCTTTGGGAAAGAAACTAGCTAGCTAGCGCAACCTCAAGTCACAATGACACCAATACAAAATACAGTAAAAACAGTATATTATGTGTGTATTAGTGCTAATGTGACAGAGGGTGTAGGGGTTAACCGGATGTGATCAGGGGGGGATCAGGGGTTTAAATCTTTATTGGAAGGGACTGGCGGGTATCCTAAGGATAAAAGGAACGGTGGCAAGCGCTAAACCTGGTCACAAGTCACACTTATACGGGTATATAGAAAATGCTATATACTGTATACAGTGTGCGTTGTGGCAGGGGGTGTAGGGGTGATCAGGAGGGGATCAGGGGATTAAATCTTTATTGGGCGGGTGGCGGGGACCCTAAACCTCCTTGGGACACAAACTTAGTCGCCTGCGCTAATGCTGATCACAATGACACTAATACAAATATACAAAAACACAGTATATTACGTTTGTATTAGTGCTGATGTGACAGAGGGTGTAGGGGTTAACTAGCGGTGATCAGGGGGGGATCAGGTGGGATCAGGGGCTTAAATATTTATTAGGAGGGGGTGGCGGGTAATTCAAGTGGAAAAAGGGGGGTCGCAAGCGCTAGACCTGACCACAAATCACACTTATACGGGTATATAGCAAAATGCTATATACTGTATACGGTGTGTGTTATGGCAGGGGGTGTAGGGGTGATCAGGGGGGGGTCAGGGGCTTAAATCTTTATTGGGCGGGTGGCGGGGACCCTAAACCTTCTTGAGACAGAAACTTAGTCGCCTGCGCTAATTCTGATCACAATGACACTAATACAAAAATACAATAACACCGTATATTGCGTTTGTATTAGTGCTGATGTGACAGAGGGTGTAGGGGTTAACGGCGGTGATCAGGGGAGATCAGTGGGTTAAATCTTTATTAGGGGGGGTGGGGGGTAATTTGAGTGGAAAAGGGGGGGTCGCAAGTGCTACACCTGTTCACAAATCACACTTATACAGGTATATAGGTATATGCTATATGCTGTATATAGTGTGTGTTGTGTCAGGTGCTGTAGGGGTTAATTGGGGGAGCGATCGGGGGTAAAATGTGCCTATCTAACTGTGTGTGGGTGTGCTTGGTGCAATACTCACAGTAAGATGTGCTCTCCTCTCACGCTGGATCCAAAAAGACCGTTGTGGGGGGAGGGCACATCTCCTCTAAGCCTGTGTTTACATTTCACAGGCTTAGAGGATTATCTGATTGGGCAGGACCGATCAACAGGTCCAGACCAAAAATGATTGGCCTGGACCTGATGACTGATCGGTTCTGAACCCAATCGAGTCATCGTCGGCGGCGGGGACGCGCGGGAGCGCGCACAGGGCCGGCAAATTGTGCTGACGTAGGCCTACGTCAGTTTGCCTGGCCGGGGCTGAGTGCCGACGTAGATCGTCGTGCGCCGGTCGTAAAGTGGTTAATGGGAAAAATTAAGGCGGATTTACGAGCATGGCAACGGATGGCTTTAACGTGGTTCGGTCGCAGCGTAATTAAGATGAATGTACTCCCTCGGTTACTCTATATGCTACAGGCTTTACCAATTGCTGTTCCTCCTTCGTTCTTTCATCAAATTAACGTTCTCTTCCGATTATTTATATGGTCAACCAGGTCCCCTAGGATCAGGATGCGGACTCTATTTTTGCCTAAAGAAAGAGGAGGAGTCGGCTTACCAGATATTTTTCGGTACTATAGGGCCATACATTTGGTAAGAGTGGTCGATTGGCATTGCAATCGGGCCACTAAACGTCGGGTTGGTTTGGAGGTAGATGAGGCCGGACAGCTAACCCCCCCCCCGGCTCCATGGTCGGTCTTTGCATCCACGGATGCTATTTGGGTACATCCAACAGTGGGGGTAACGCTGAGAGAATCTAGACGAGTGCAATCCCACCCTAAGATAGCACCCTTTCCTTCTCCTTTGACGCCCATATCAGGTAACCCGGATTTTCCTCCTGGATGCACGAATGCCAGAATACGTAAATTGGCACAGTTGGGTAGAACACGTTTATGTGATGTCTGGCAACAGGGCCCCATACCTCCCCAAGAGGAGATTATGACGTGGCCTAGATTGTCATTGGATTATCTTAGTATCTACCAACTACGACATTTTATTCGGTCATTCCAGCAAAAAGGATATATACCATGAGATCTGACCCAATTTGAAAATGTATGTCTGTCAGGAGACTCTCCCAAACATTTGATATCTTGGTTCTATAGAATGCTATTAGAAGATTCAGAAGAGCAGCATTTGTCATTTGTACGAAAATGGGAATGGGAGCTTATGATCACCTTGACCCCTGAAAAAATTAATAAGATACTGTGTTTAGTACATAATTCTTCACTGGACAGCAAATTAAAGGAAATAGGCTACAAAATACTCACTAGATGGTATAGAGTTCCAGTAGTCTTAAATAGAATGGATGCGACCTGTTCGGATAAATGCTGGCGCTGTGGATTGAAGGAGGGTACCATGTTTCATATTTTTTGAGAGTGCTCTCTCTTGCGCCCTTTTTGGATAGAGGTTGCTTCAGTTATTAAACATTTAACTAATGTAGAAATACGAGATGATCCTGCATTATGTCTGCTCCATCTGACGACGAGCTCAGTTAAGACTTATAGAAAGTCCCTGACACTCCGACTCCTCAATGCCGCAAAAGCCTGTATACCTGTATTTTGGAGGCAAAACGTGCCACCACCAATTAAGCTTTGGTTCTCAAAGGTAAATGAGATTCATAAAATGGAAGAATTGACTGCCGCATTGAGGAATACGGAAGAACAGACTAGAGTACATTGGCTACCATGGGTTCATTATACTGGCACACCAGTAAACCCAAAGCCAAGGGTATCTCTCTTATCTATGAGGCCATCAACTCTAAATCTCTTTTCACTAAGCTTCCCTCTTGCATGAAATGGGGATTTGGAATTGGGCAAGGTATTTACGGTCCAACAGTGGAAATCAGCACATCTCTCTGGTCATATATATTCCAGATGTTCTAATTATTGGGAGCAGGCCTACAAAATATTCAGCAGGTGGCACTATATTCCTTACATAGTAGCAAAATTGTATCCTGAAGTATCAAACTCATGCTGGAGGAACTGCGCTCAGGTCGGCACGCTGTTACATGTGGCTTGGACTTGCCCTGCCATGAGATCCCTCTGGAGGGAGGTGTTTCTCCTCCTCTCCAGATTGGTGGGCCGATCCCCCCCGGTCCAGAACTCGCACTGTTGGGGATAGGGATTCCTGGCTTTACAGGTCCGACTAAAACAGTTGTGATGCAAATTTTACTATTGGCTAGAGCAGCTATTTTCTCTAAATGGAAATCCGCAGAAATTCCAACGCTCAAGGAAGTCATTGTACATGTGCAGGTGATAGCAGAATATGAAAAAAATTTGGGCTCTCAGGGAGGGAAAAGGTCCACATTATGAAAAGCCCTGGTGTCTATGGTTTGCTTTTTATAGCTCTTGGAAACGTTCTTAATTTTCCAGGATATATACACTGTTTCTTTATTTTTTCTGGTGGTTACAGTTTTGTAATCAAATATCCGATTAATGATAACCTATATCTGGCCTATATTCATTGCTTGCTTATGTTACTTCACCTTAGACTGTAACTTATATTCTTTGTTCTTGTTTCTGTTTTAAATGGTTGTTTCTTTTTTTATTACATTTTTATTCATTTTTAAGTATAATAATAATTAAAAACACGAAAACAAAATAACAATATTCCCCCAGACCCCCAATCGACATAATACAAATAGGTGAAATAAGACCGTCTTGTACCGTAGGAACCCCCCTATGATACATTAGGAATAAATGAAGTGAAATAACACCAGGGGAGAAAGAAAAAAAAAGAAAATAATTCCACACGTCTTCAAGCTCAACCAATTGTGCAATGTAGTCATAATAGTGTAAAAAAAAAAAATTATTAATTCCACACGTGTTCAAACTCGTCCAATTGTGCAATGTAGTCATAATAGTGTAAAAAAAAAAAAAAAAGACACGTGTTACTGCGCATCCAATTATACATTATATTCATGAATACAAGTATAGGTGTCATAAACAACCATGCACCCTTTAAAAAATTACCTATGCGATTGGGGGAACATCAAGGGGGGAAAGAAGGGAAAAAAAGAAAACAACCCTAATCTCGTGTGGGCCGGGGTTTGTCCCAAGGCGACATTTAACATAAAGAGACAGAGGGAGCCAGCCTCTGCTCAGTTGTGTATTTTACTATAGGGGTCACATACCTGTGGGAAAGGGTCCGATACCGAAGGTGCATTAATGTAAAAAAAATCAGTAAGCTTGGCAGAAATGTAGTCTACATTTCCTGGTTGTGACATAGCAAACACATTGTTGCGCATCCTATTTGCCCTTGTAGTAGGAGGGGGCCCCCCCACTCTAATGGAAACTGGTGTGTGGTCAGACCACGTGACATAGTGTATATCAGACCTGGACACCTTTTTATCCACAAAAAATGCATCAATACGTGAGTACGAGCTGTGCACATTTGAAAAAAAGAATAGTCTCTTTCAGATGAGTGTTGGCACCTCCACACATCATATAGGGCTGCCAAAGTAAGGAAGTACGATAGTGAGATCCTACGTCTGGGATGCTTGGGTGCAGTAGAAATGTCCAGTGTGACGTCAGGGGTGGCATTGAAGTCACCACACAAGATGACATGGCCCTGTCTCATTTTATTCACTTTCTTGCAGATTTTGTTTAGAACTGAAAGTTGTTTGATGTTGGGTAGGTACACCGAGACCAGGGTGTAGGTGACATTGTTGATTTGACAATGCAGAATTATGTACCTACCCAGGGGGTCAAGGTGTATCCCCAGCTGGGAGAAGTGAACCGAGTCTCTGATTGCTATGGCGACTCCTTTACGTTTTGATGGGCCATTGGCAGTAAAAGCATGGGGGAATGACAGGTGACGAAAGGCTGGAGGCCGTGTAGCCGTGAAATGAGTCTCTTGGAAAAAGATAACGTCACTGTTCAATTCTAGGGCTTCCTTCCAGGCCAGCTGCCTCTTTGATGGACTATTTAAACCCCTGACATTCAGGGAAGTAATTGTAAAAGCCATCTAGACGTTCCTGTGAATGTAACAATGGCCTTCGAGAGTGTGTTGAGGAGATGAAAACTAGAGTAAAAAAAAGTTTACCTTGCTGCAGACATGGGCGAATTGGGATGTAGCACAAAAAGTAGCACAAAAACAGACAGATGCAGTTGTGTTTTCCGGATGATAAAAAAAACAGATAGTGAGAGTCTGTGCGATAAAATTTATCGCTAACACGGGGGTAAAGAAAACATGTGGCTACCCTCAAGGCCATGTAGTAAGGGTTTGACAAGGTGGAACTCCAGGATCATGGGGGTTTCCCCATCCAAATAATTTACGGAATTGACTGCATTACGGATGAGGCCCCTAGTGCTAGTGGCGCTGGGAACGAGAATTCCCCACCGTTGAAGTAGGCGGAGACCTTCCGCAACCGAGGCTACAGTGTAGAAGTCTCCCTCTCGTGTAATCAGCAACTTAGCAGGGTATAGCCAGCAATAAACTATTTTGTGGTTGGTAAGTGGTTTGGTTATAGTGGCTAATTTCTTCCTCTGCTGCATGGTATATGTCGAGAGATCCACATAAAAGGCAAGATCCTGTACTGAGGGGGGTAAATTTTCCCATCTTCTTGTAGCAATCATAAATTGTTCTTTTATGTGGTAAAAGTGGACGCGCACGATAGTGTCGCGGGGTAAATGAGCAGGAATGTGCTGTGGCTTGGGCAATCTATGAATGTGGTCCAGAACCAGGTCCCCAGGGGGGCTTTCCTGCAGAACCTCCTTCATCACATTTGTAAAGTAGGACTTGAGATCTTGCTGCTTCACCAACTCAGGGATGCCTCTAATTTTAATATTATTCCGCCGGGAGTGGTCCTCTAAGTCCGCAATTTTTCTCTGCATTTGCTCTATCTCCGTGTCCCTGCCATTGTGTGCGTCCACAAGTTCATTAAAAGTCTCAGAAAACTCCCCCATTTTTGACTCAATGTGAGAGACCCTGGCATTTACTGCAGATACTTCCTTCTTAAACTGCTGAATGAGGGCCATAATATCAGCATGTATGGATGCCTGCAGGGAGACCAGCATGTCTTTCAACAGAGTATCCATCACTGGCTGGTTAGTAGTAGGGAAGTCTGAGATTGAGTCCTGCAGCTCCCTTGTGTCTTCTAATGATGATTCAAAAGGGCTTACCTCCTGTGAGGATTCCAGGGGATCTGAGCGTCATGGTCTACTTTTTGCAGGGCTGGCTGAGATGGAAGGCAGTGAGGATCCATTATACTGTTGCCTCTGGCTGTGAGTAGGCGGGCTGGTGTGAGGAGGAGAGCCACGCTGTGTGCTGTGCGGGCCACCAGCGCCATCTTGAGTAGTCTGGTGACGGTTCTGGGGAAAGAAATCAGGCAGCTTTCCTGGCCGGGACTGGCCTTTTCGCTTCCTGGTCGTCATTACCGAGTGTCGGGCGACTTGTGCGGCGGGTGTTGAGCCTTCTCCCAGGGTTCGCCTGTGCTGGGTAACGTTGCTGTGGCCGTATGAGGAAAGGAGCTCCTTCAGAACACGTCCGCGCGCATCCCCTGCTAGCCACGCCCCCATACTAATTTAAATGTACATAGCACCATGCCTACTGTTGATGTGTATAAAAAGGTATGATAATTTCAAATAATACGATTAAGTTCTAATATACAAAATATCATGTATTTGTACCTATGGCAATTTATACACTGCAATACAATGCGCACGAATCCTAGATTTGATCCTAAACTGAAGCCTCTGTATTATGATTTACAGTTGCCTTGACTCTTTAAAGCATGGAGCCTTTCTCTATGACAATAAATGGGTAATTTGACCTATTACTGTCACACCTAACCATGACTCCATGAAGTAAATCACTAAACCTAATACTAAAACTATCTTTAAACCTAAGTATTATCCTATAACCTAACCCTCAATGTAGTCCTCTAACACCTAACTCTATGGGGTTTATTTACTAAAGCTAAAAAGGGCAAAATTAGTCACAATTCTGCAGAGAAACCAATCAGCTTCCAGGTTTTATTGCTAAAGCTGAATTAAACAAACTGAAGTTAGAAATGGATTGTTTTTTCTGCAGAATTGTGACTAACTTTGCCCTCTCTAGCTTTAGTAAATAAACCCCTATATGTCTGCTAACCCCCTGACCATAAAAAAAAATGTTATGAAACCACTGCTGATTTATTTTTCATAACAGAATAATATTTTTTGATCAATATAGTAAAAAAATTGATGTGAAAAGTCTGCACTGTCAGGAAATCTGGTTGTGATATTTTTGCACCTGCACTCTCAGCTCTGCAGAGGTGTTATAGTACCTACAAAGGTATTCCACTTAACCTATAAAAACACATTTGGAGGATTGACAACTCCCAAAGATGGTAACATTCCAACAAAACACGATGTGCAAAAACGTAAACTACGGTAGGGAGAGCTTACCACCAAATTCCTGGCGATATATCAGAAGTCAGAGATTGTCTCAACTCCCTAAGCTTAAAAAAAGAAAATACTGTTTTTGTGTGGACTGCCCCTTTAATGCCACAAATAATGTTTTCATTGGACACCATCTAGTTAATACGTGTTATTTATAACCCATCGACCATTATTTTATTGAATGTTCTTCTGCATTGGGGGATATTTGGTTTTGAAGTTGCGTATCAAATCATGTACAAGTTACAATTAATCTTTAGGTCTGTTTTGTGACCAAAGCAGCAGTTTTAGTTTTGCATGTTAGCACGTCTGAGGTTGAATTTCGTCCCATTATCCATACTAAGGGGCACGTTTTAACCATATGCAGATATGTTCAACGGCTAATTTATTAGGCAAATGGCTTATACAAAATATATCTGCCCCTAACTTGTTTAATGGAGAGAGACAAAAATGTTTCAAAAGCGGGTTTTTTAAAATTTGAAGTGATTATTTGAAACAATCCTGTTCATGTGTTTAGGAACAAAAATTCTCATTATAGTGCAATGGGTGCAGCCTGGACTGAGACAAACCACATGGATGAAAAGCACAGTATGGTCCAAATCCTCAGGACAAATCCTATGGCTTAGGGGACCACTGAAGAATTGAATCCAGCAAACTTAATGCAGCTTTTCTTAGAGATTGAAGAGATCTCTAGGCTGCAAACAGACAAAAAGAGCAAAATGTGCAGACTAAGTGTAGTGGATGTATAAACATTTATTCAAGGAAGGAAATTAGCAACTCACATGGAGTAAAAGGACTTATGCTTTCCATGGTTCTCAAAAGGATTCCCAGTTGGTCGAGAACACCAAAGAAACTGTCACAGTGGATACACTGGATATGGTCAGGATGGCACCTGCAATAGCTAAGAGACAACAAGGAGACACCAATCTAAGTGCCACAAAGTGGAGAGGCAGACACAGCACACAATAATTGGCAACTAACAGTGTGTGGATGATCTCATGCATTATAGTCATTGGTTCATCTGCAGCTGGGAGGAGGAGGCATCCAAGATCACAAGATGGAGCTGCTGCTGGGGTGTGAAACAGGAAGCGGCACATGTGGATCAATAGAGCACAGGCGGGGACAGGAACTGATGAAACAGGAAGTGACATCAGGGGGCATGGCAACATGTTTAGAGGCCCACGCCTCTTTTAAACCAAGGAAGTGGATGCAAATAGGAGCTGTATTTATATTCTATGGCTATACGGCTTGGAACTATAAGGCTCCGCTCACATAGTGACAAATGCATAGGGACACAAAAGGAGTGCAAAATCTGACAGGGTCAAAACTAACTGCACAAAAGGTCTAATAAACACTACCAAATTGTAAAAAAAAGAAATAATAGAAAGCAACTCTAAAATTAGCATGTATACACAATGTAAGTGAATTGAAGGCTGTGCATCGGGGGGGTGGGGGGGGGGTGGTGCTGAAACATCTGAGAAAAAGCACAAGAATAATGTCCATGTCATCAAATTCCTAAATTCGGGAGCATTTCAGGAGGCTTTGTAAAAGTGAGATGTATTGTATCTTCACCTTAAAATGCAAGAGATTGAGGTGAATACTGTTATTTAGCCATGTGTTATTTTTTTTCTACTAGGGCTATATTTCTGATACCATGGGGTTTATTTAGTAAAGCTAGAGAGGGAAAAATTTGTTACAATCCTGCAGAGAAACCAATCAGATTTGAATCTCAGATTCAAATCTCAGCATGTTTAATTAAGCTTTAGCAATAAAACCTGGAAGCTAATTGGTTTCTTTTCAGAATTGTGACTAATTTTGCCCTTTCCAGCTCTAGTTAATAAGCCCCCCATAAGACCAAGGTCCTGTCATCCAGCCAAGCATTAACACTCCATAAGGGTGATATAGTCTGTAAGATATGCATAACACCTAATGCTTTTATAGATCATGTTTTTAATAAGTTATCTGTTTTTTTCTTTTTCCTAGTTTCATTATTTTGGGTGTCGCTCCACCTTTTTTTTGCTGCCTCATAAGGGTGCATTTTTGTTTTTAGTGTGAAATTGTTTTTGTGAAATTTATTGAATTGCCCTGACCTTAAAGTAACTTTTTGCAATCTACCCTTCAGGAGTAGTGTAATTTTTCTTTTTGCCAAATTGGTTAAGGTTTTGTTTTTTCTATCCCCATCTGTTTGTCCCCTTTGCACATTATGACATTATTCTTATGCATTTACTCATATGTTTTAGCACCCCCTGGGGTCTTTAGTTCATTTATATTGTGTATATATACCAATTTTAGAGTTTTTTTTCTATTTGTTTTTTTCCAATAGTGTAGTGTTTTGCAGTCTTTTTGTGTTGTTAGTCTTGAAAATTTTAGTTTTTGTACACTTTATGTGTCACTATACGAGCTGAGCCTTGTAGTTCCACACCTCATTGCCCATAGAGTATAAAATAAAGCTCCCATTTGCATCCACTTCCTGGCTTGAAAAAGAGGCATGGGCCTCAAAACATGTTGCCATGCCCCCTGGCGTCACTTTCTTTTTAATAATTTCTCATTGCTTGTTTTCTGTTTTCAGTCCTGAGGCTGCCTAGTCACCCTGGTCACTCCACCCCTTGCAGCCATCTTGGGATCTTGGATGCCTCCTCCTCCCATCTGAAGATGTACCAATGAGATCATCCACACACTGTGAGTTGCCAAATATTGTGTGCTGTGTCCACCACTCTACCTTCCTGAATTTAGATTGGCTCCCTTTGCTATCTTTCTTAGCTATTGCAGGTGCCATCCAGACCATATCTAGTGTATCCACTGGACAGTTTATTTGCTGTTCCTCCCAGCTGGGAATCCTTTCGAGAACCATTCTAAGCATAATTCCAATTACTCCATGTGGGTTGCTAATTATCTTCCTTTAATAAATGCTTGTACACCCACTGCACTTAGTCTGCACATTTTGTTATTTTTGTCTGTTCAGGTGTTTATATGTTAAAGAAAAAGTATAACTACATTCTAAAAATCTGAGTTGAATCTCTCACGGGACCAACTGCATATGGCACTTGGCCCCGTTCTGATCCATACTGTAGCTGCTAAGCAGCATGGTTGGACAGCACACTCACCATGCTGCTAACAATGACATGAATACATAATAATGGGCTGATTGACAGCTCTTGTTTCTAGCAGCAGACTAGAGAGCAGCACCATCATTTAGCACAGCAGGTGAAGGGGTCAGATCAAATTTCACACACAAGCACTCAGCACTGGCAGGACTGTGATCAGCTGGTGCTAGTAAACAGAGGCTTTGCTGACTGTCAGAATAGTTTATATAACTTCCTTTGCCTTGGGGAAGTTTATTATTCTGCCAGATCTGCCTGGCAGATTAGTATGCAAACTATAGTGCCAACATTCAGTGCTGGCAGAGCTGTGTGATCAGCCAATTGCCTATAAATAGGGTTGAGCGAACACCTAGATGTCCGTGTTCGACGGGTTCGGCCGAACTTTAAAAAAAAGTCCGGGTCCGTGTCCCGGACTTTTACCGAACTTTTCCCGGACACCGAACCCCATTGAAGTCAATGGGGACCCGAACTTTAAGGCACTAAAATGGCTCTAAAACACCAAAGGAAAGGGCTAGAGTGCTGCAAATGGCAGCAAAACGTAATTAAGAGCATGGCAAGTGCTCTGCAAACAAATGTGGATAGGGAAATAACTTAAAACAACAAAAAAAAAACAGAAAAATAAAACAATGTTCTTCTTCATCTCTGAAGGACGAGGCCCATATGGAGTAGGAGGGAGGTTGAGGTGGTGTTGGATGTGGCGGTGACATAGGCGTGCGCACAGGGTGTGCTGGGTGTGCCTGGGCACACCCTAATCACCTAGGGCACATAGCATTGCCAGTGAGGAGATGGGAAAGATCTCCCTGGGACCTGCTCTGCTCTATTTCTCCTTGCCTACAGGTACATGGCCCCGATACATTACTCTCCCTGCTGGCAAACACATGCATGTGTATTTCAACTTTGGGGTGCACACCTTAATGCAATAGGCTGCGCACACCTATGGGCGGTGTAGGTGGAAGCGGCGGTGGAGGAGGACCAGGGCCGGATTAACAGCATCATGGGCTTGGTGCTGAGGATTTTGAAGGGCCTTAAGGGCCGTGCCTTGCCATGCACCCAGAGGAGGAAGGGTGCAGCCATGCATGCCTAATTCAACATGGGATGCTGTCTCTGAAGCCCATAAACACATCCATGCATCGCCAACTGTCCCTCCTTGTCCGGCCTTCACGCTGTGTGGGGAGGTTCTGAGGGTGCTGCCTGGGGAAGCGAGCATAGAAGCCAGACTTCTGTGTTTACAAGTGACAGAAGAGCGGTAACAGTGAATATGGCCAACCCGGGGCCTATATAAAAGGTAGGGGCCTGGAGCTGCAGCTCCAATAGCCCCTACATTAATCTGGCCCTGAGGAGGAGGACGAGGTAGCCAACACTGCTTCTTTTCAAAAATTTTAAATGAGGGTACACCCCAAAAGAGTGAGAAAGAGCAAAAATGGAACAATGGGTGGGTAAGGTCGGTATCCATTGCTATTCTGCATAAGGTACGGAAAAGTCCCGTGGGATCCATGCCTGGTTCATTTTAATGAACGTGAGCTTGTCCACATTGTCTCTGGACAGGCGGCTGCGCTTGTCTGTTATAACGCCCCCAGCCGTGCTAAATACCCGTTCAGATAATACACTGGCTGCAGGGCACGCCAGCACCTCCAAGGCGTAAAGGGCAAGCTCAAGCCATGTGCCCAATTTGGAGACCCAGAAGTTGAAGGGGGCAGACCCGTCATTCACTACATGTAGGCGTGTGCACACATACTGCTCCACCATGTTGGTAAAATGCTGCCTCCTGCTAAGACGTTCCATCTGAGCTGCTGGTGCTGCTGTTTGTTGTGGCGTGCTGACAAAGCTTTTCCACATTTCGGCCATGCTAACCCTGCCTTCTGAGGTGCTGGCGGTGCCCTGGTTGCGTTGGCGACCTCCTCCTCCTCCTCCTCTGCCTTGTGCTTCCACTGTGGCCCCGCTGTCAGATGGGAATGCCAGCAGCATGGCGTCTACCAGCGTGCGCTTGTACTCGCGCATCTTGCGATCGCGCTCCAGTGAGTGAATTAAGGACGGTACGTTGTCCTTGTAACGGGGATCCAGCAGCGTGGCCACCCAGTAATCAGCACAAGTTAGAATGTGGGCAACTCGGCGGTCGTTGTGGAGACACTGCAGCATGTAATCGCTCATGTGTGCCAGGCTGCCCAGAGGCAACGAAAGGCTGTCCTCTGTGGGAGGTGTATCGTCCGTGTCCTCTGTATCCCCCCAGCCACGCACCAGTGATGGCCATGAGCTGGCCTGGGTGCCACCCTGCTGTGAACATGGTTCCATCTCCTCCTCCAGCTCCTCCTCCTCCTCATCCTCCTCATCCTCCAGAACTGTGCCCCTGCTGGACAATTGCGTCCCTGGCGTTTGCGTGTGCAGGAACCCACCCTCGGAGCCCCTTGCGAATGACTGCCCTGAAAGCCTTGGAAATGTTACCTCTTCATCCTCCTCCTCCTCCTCATCCTGTGCCACATCCTCTTCCATCATCGCCCGAATTGTTTTTTCAAGGAGGCATAGAAGTGGGATAGTTAAGCTGAGAACGGCGTCATTGCCACTGGCCATGTTGGTGGAGTACTCAAAACAGCGCAACAAGGCACACAGGTCTCGCATGGAGGCCCAGTTAAATTAAATAGCGGAATAGAAAATATGATCCAAAAAAAGTGTATGTATATCACACGTACACAACCACACTGGGCCCCAATTACTATTGTTTGTACCCCTAAAAGGCTAGATGAGGAGTAGGGGGAGTATGGAACAGGCAGCACCCTCAAACCTTCAGAAGTATGAGATGAACCCCAACAACTTGGAAAGGTGGATCTCTCTCACACGTACCGACACAGACTATCCCGCAATTCAATTGATCCTCAAAGGTTTTTATTGAATAGCGGAATAGGAAATATGATCAAAAAAAGTGTATGTATCTCGCACGTACACAACCACACTAGGCCCCAATTACTATTGTTTGTACCCCTAAAAGGCTAGATGAGGAGTAGGGGGGGTATGGAACAGGCAGCACCCTCAAACCTTCAGAAGTATGAGATGAACCCCAACAACTTGGAAAGGTGGATCTCTCTCACACGTACCGACACAGACTATCCCCCAATTTAACTGATCCCCAAAGGTTTTTGATTAAATAGCGGAATAGAAAATATGATCCAAAAAAAGTGTATGTATATCACACGTACACAACCACACTAGGCCCCAATTACTATTGTTTGTACCCCTAAAAGGCTAGATGAGGAGTAGGGGGGGTATGGAACAGGCAGCACCCTCAAACCTTCAGAAGTATGAGATGAACCCCAACAACTTGGAAAGGTGGATCTCTCTCACACGTACCGACACAGACTATCCCCCAATTTAACTGATCCCCAAAGGTTTTTGATTAAATAGCGGAATAGAAAATATGATCCCAAAAAAGTGTATGTATATCACACGTACACAACCACACTGGGCCCCAATTACTATTGTTTGTACCCCTAAAAGGCTAGATGAGGAGTAGGGGGAGTATGGAACAGGCAGCACCCTCAAACCTTCAGAAGTATGAGATGAACCCCAACAACTTGGAAAGGTGGATCTCTCTCACACGTACCAACACAGACTATCCCCCAATTTAACTGATCCCCAAAGGTTTTTGATTAAATAGCGGAATAGAAAATATGATCCAAAAAAAGTGTATGTATATCACACGTACACAACCACACTAGGCCCCAATTACTATTGTTTGTACCCCTAAAAGGCTAGATGAGGAGTAGGGGGAGTATGGAACAGGCAGCACCCTCAAACCTTCAGAAGTATGAGATGAACCCCAACAACTTGGAAAGGTGGATCTCTCTCACACGTACCGACACAGACTATCCCGCAATTCAATTGATCCTCAAAGGTTTTTATTGAATAGCGGAATAGGAAATATGATCAAAAAAAGTGTATGTATCTCGCACGTACACAACCACACTAGGCCCCAATTACTATTGTTTGTACCCCTAAAAGGCTAGATGAGGAGTAGGGGGGGTATGGAACAGGCAGCACCCTCAAACCTTCAGAAGTATGAGATGAACCCCAACAACTTGGAAAGGTGGATCTCTCTCACACGTACCGACACAGACTATCCCCCAATTTAACTGATCCCCAAAGGTTTTTGATTAAATAGCGGAATAGAAAATATGATTCCAAAAAAGTGTATGTATATCACACGTACACAACCACACTGGGCCCCAATTACTATTGTTTGTACCCCTAAAAGGCTAGATGAGGAGTAGGGGGAGTATGGAACAGGCAGCACCCTCAAACCTTCAGAAGTATGAGATGAACCCCAACAACTTGGAAAGGTGGATCTCTCTCACACGTACCGACACAGACTATCCCGCAATTCAATTGATCCTCAAAGGTTTTTATTGAATAGCGGAATAGGAAATATGATCAAAAAAAGTGTATGTATCTCGCACGTACACAACCACACTAGGCCCCAATTACTATTGTTTGTACCCCTAAAAGGCTAGATGAGGAGTAGGGGGGGTATGGAACAGGCAGCACCCTCAAACCTTCAGAAGTATGAGATGAACCCCAACAACTTGGAAAGGTGGATCTCTCTCACACGTACCGACACAGACTATCCCCCAATTTAACTGATCCCCAAAGGTTTTTGATTAAATAGCGGAATAGAAAATATGATCCAAAAAAAGTGTATGTATATCACACGTACACAACCACACTAGGCCCCAATTACTATTGTTTGTACCCCTAAAAGGCTAGATGAGGAGTAGGGGGGGTATGGAACAGGCAGCACCCTCAAACCTTCAGAAGTATGAGATGAACCCCAACAACTTGGAAAGGTGGATCTCTCTCACACGTACCAACACAGACTATCCCCCAATTTAACTGATCCCCAAAGGTTTTTGATTAAATAGCGGAATAGAAAATATGATCCCAAAAAAGTGTATGTATATCACACGTACACAACCACACTAGGCCCCAATTACTATTGTTTGTACCCCTAAAAGGCTAGGAGTAGGGGGAGTATGGAACAGGCAGCACCCTCAAACCTTCAGAAGTATGAGATGAACCCCAACAACTTGGAAAGGTGGATCTCTCTCACACGTACCAACACAGACTATCCCCCAATTTAACTGATCCCCAAAGGTTTTTGATTAAATAGCGGAATAGAAAATATGATCCCAAAAAAGTGTATGTATATCACACGTACACAACCACACTAGGCCCCAATTACTATTGTTTGTACCCCTAAAAGGCTAGGAGTAGGGGGAGTATGGAACAGGCAGCACCCTCAAACCTTCAGAAGTATGAGATGAACCCCAACAACTTGGAAAGGTGGATCTCTCTCACACGTACCAACACAGACTATCCCCCAATTTAACTGATCCCCAAAGGTTTTTGATTAAATAGCGGAATAGAAAATATGATCCCAAAAAAGTGTATGTATATCACACGTACACAACCACACTAGGCCCCAATTACTATTGTTTGTACCCCTAAAAGGCTAGGAGTAGGGGGAGTATGGAACAGGCAGCACCCTCAAACCTTCAGAAGTATGAGATGAACCCCAACAACTTGGAAAGGTGGATCTCTCTCACACGTACCAACACAGACTATCCCCCAATTTAACTGATCCCCAAAGGTTTTTGATTAAATAGCGGAATAGAAAATATGATCCCAAAAAAGTGTATGTATATCACACGTACACAACCACACTAGGCCCCAATTACTATTGTTTGTACCCCTAAAAGGCTAGGAGTAGGGGGAGTATGGAACAGGCAGCACCCTCAAACCTTCAGAAGTATGAGATGAACCCCAACAACTTGGAAAGGTGGATCTCTCTCACACGTACCAACACAGACTATCCCCCAATTTAACTGATCCCCAAAGGTTTTTGATTAAATAGCGGAATAGAAAATATGATCCCAAAAAAGTGTATGTATATCACACGTACACAACCACACTAGGCCCCAATTACTATTGTTTGTACCCCTAAAAGGCTAGGAGTAGGGGGAGTATGGAACAGGCAGCACCCTCAAACCTTCAGAAGTATGAGATGAACCCCAACAACTTGGAAAGGTGGATCTCTCTCACACGTACCAACACAGACTATCCCCCAATTTAACTGATCCCCAAAGGTTTTTGATTAAATAGCGGAATAGAAAATATGATCCCAAAAAAGTGTATGTATATCACACGTACACAACCACACTAGGCCCCAATTACTATTGTTTGTACCCCTAAAAGGCTAGGAGTAGGGGGAGTATGGAACAGGCAGCACCCTCAAACCTTCAGAAGTATGAGATGAACCCCAACAACTTGGAAAGGTGGATCTCTCTCACACGTACCAACACAGACTATCCCCCAATTTAACTGATCCCCAAAGGTTTTTGATTAAATAGCGGAATAGAAAATATGATCCCAAAAAAGTGTATGTATATCACACGTACACAACCACACTAGGCCCCAATTACTATTGTTTGTACCCCTAAAAGGCTAGGAGTAGGGGGAGTATGGAACAGGCAGCACCCTCAAACCTTCAGAAGTATGAGATGAACCCCAACAACTTGGAAAGGTGGATCTCTCTCACACGTACCAACACAGACTATCCCCCAATTTAACTGATCCCCAAAGGTTTTTGATTAAATAGCGGAATAGAAAATATGATCCCAAAAAAGTGTATGTATATCACACGTACACAACCACACTAGGCCCCAATTACTATTGTTTGTACCCCTAAAAGGCTAGGAGTAGGGGGAGTATGGAACAGGCAGCACCCTCAAACCTTCAGAAGTATGAGATGAACCCCAACAACTTGGAAAGGTGGATCTCTCTCACACGTACCAACACAGACTATCCCCCAATTTAACTGATCCCCAAAGGTTTTTGATTAAATAGCGGAATAGAAAATATGATCCCAAAAAAGTGTATGTATATCACACGTACACAACCACACTAGGCCCCAATTACTATTGTTTGTACCCCTAAAAGGCTAGGAGTAGGGGGAGTATGGAACAGGCAGCACCCTCAAACCTTCAGAAGTATGAGATGAACCCCAACAACTTGGAAAGGTGGATCTCTCTCACACGTACCAACACAGACTATCCCCCAATTTAACTGATCCCCAAAGGTTTTTGATTAAATAGCGGAATAGAAAATATGATCCCAAAAAAGTGTATGTATATCACACGTACACAACCACACTAGGCCCCAATTACTATTGTTTGTACCCCTAAAAGGCTAGATGAGGAGTAGGGGGAGTATGGAACAGGCAGCACCCTCAAACCTTCAGAAGTATGAGATTGTGTTCACTGTACCCCACAAAGATTGAGTTCACTGCACCCCACAATGATTGTGTTCACTGCACCCCACAAAGATTGTGTTCACTGCACCTCACAAAGATTGTGTTCACTGTACCCCCCAAAGATTGTGTTCACTGCACCCCACAAAGATTCTGTTCACTGTACCCCACAAAGATTGTGTTCACTGCACCCCAAAAAGATTGTGTTCACTGCACCCCAAAAAGGATGTTGTTCACTCCACCCCAAAAAGATTGTGTTCACTGCACCCCACAAAGATTGTGTTCACTGCACCCCAAAAAGATTGTGTTCACTGCACCCCAAAAATGATTTTGTTCACTGCACCCCAAAAAGGATTTTGTTCACTGCACCCCAAAAAGGATGTTGTTCACTCCACCCCAAAAAGATTGTGTTCACTGCACCCCAAAAAGATTGTGTTCACTGCACCCCACAAAGGATTTTGTTCACTGCACCCCAAAAAGATTGTGTTCACTGCACCCCAAAAAGGATGTTGTTCACTGCACCCCAAAAAGGATTTTGTTCACTGCACCCCAAAAAGATTGTGTTCACTGCACCCCACAAAGGATTTTGTTCACTGCACCCCACAAAGCTTGTGTTCACTGCACACCAAAAAGGATTGTGTTCACTGCACCCCAAAAAGATTTTGTTCACTGCACCCCAAAAAGATTGTGTTCACTGCAGCCCAAAAAGATTGTGTTCACTGCAGCCCAAAAAGATTGTGTTCACTGCAGCCCAAAAAGATTGTGTTCACTGCAGCCCAAAAAGATTGTGTTCACTGCAGCTCACACACAGAAAAATGGATGTGGATCACTGACACCTGCCTATCTCCAATCCCACACCACACAGCAATATCGATTGTAGTTTGTAGAACACAGTTTCCCTAAAATTCAGCAGACTCTGTCCCTAACAGGATTGAGAAGAGATCGTAGATCAGGATTGAGTGCAGACCCCACCCCCCACACAGCAATATCGATTGTAGTTTGTAGAAGACACTGACCCTATAATTCAGCAGACTCTATCCCTAAAATGCCTACAACTCGCCCTGCCTAAACACTCCGACCTGTCCCTCAATTCTATCCGGACACAAATGGTTTTTTCCTGCCTATCTTTCCCTAATCAGCAGCCAGCACGTTGATGTGTGCTCTGTCCCTGAATCTAAGCAGCATAATGACGCCGCTGCGGCTGCCTCGAACTTATAAAGACTTGGTCACATGCTTCAGACGGCCAATCACAGCTACTGAGACATTTGCAGGCATGGCTGGGATGGCTTAAGGCACACCAGTTAAACGATTGTTGATTGGCTGTTGAAAGCCCGCCATGAAAAGAGCGCCAAAGCATGCAAAACCCGGAAATAAAACGACCGAACACGGATTTTTACCCGAACATACAGTAAAGTGTCCGTGTCCGTGTTCGGGTACAAAAAATCCAATTATTCGGTACGAACACGAATAATACAGTCCGTGTTCGCTCAACACTACCTATAAACATAATCTGCTCTTACTGAGGCACTTTGAGGCAACCAAGGACGCCAAATGTCTCCTAGTAGTGGCTGATTACTGTAGTGACAGTATAGTTTGTGTAACTTTCTTCTCAGCATACCTGTGTAGCACCCTACTAGCATTGGATGCTGCCTAAATTGGCTTTTGGCTCCCTCTGTAATCAAAGCAGAAGTGATTGTTTGTCCTGGTCTGTTCAGGGTTTCACAGGACCGGAGTTTGATTGCTTTCCTCGTCCTCTGGTAGAATCTTCAAGAGCTTAGCGAGGAAGATTCAAATAACCAACCTGAACATTTAGCATGCTGCAGCCAATCCCTGGTGAGGAATGTCTAGAAGGGGTTTGGTAAAGAAGCACTGAGGAGTGGGGTTCCTTCTCCCCAGGAGGGTTACAAAGCCTGAGGGGCTGCTGCCCTTAGGCAGCCCATGGGCTGTGTAGCTGTTCTAGAGGACTCAGGGTGTCAGGGCTGAGGAACTGGATGTATCCTCTTAAACGTCGGGTGCGTGACCTTACCAAATAGGATCAGGCCTGAAAAAAGGACTGTCTCCCTCACTGAACTGTGTCCAAAGGAAGCTGGAAGGTGACAGCTGTCCTGGGAACTTGTGAGTTAAGACCCTAAGTCGATCCCTGTGACTGTACAGCTACGGCTACCAATATTTGTGTTGTGGTGCAAGGAAACCAGATCCCAAAGAGACTTGCCACATGGTCTTCAATTGTGAGCCCTTAGACCAGTGATGGAGAACCTTGGCACCCCAGATGTTTTGAAACTACATTTTCCATGATGCTCAACTACACTGCTGAGTGCATGAGCATCATTGGAAATGTAGTTCCAAAACATCTGGGGTGCCAAGGTTTGCCATCACTGCCTTAGACTGTTCAAAATGTACAATTATCTGAGGAGAAGAATATCCTCTAACCATTATTTGCTGATCATTTTGGAGTATCCATTGTCATAACCCCTCACCAGTTTGAAGTTTTTCAAACAATAAATCTTACAAAGAGATCCCCTAGACCAGGGGTCTTCAAACTATGGCCCTCCAGTTGTTCAGGAACTACAATTCCCATCATGCCTAGTCCTGTCTGTGAATATCAGAGTTTTACAATGCCTCATGAGATGTGTAGTTCCGCAACAGCTGGAGGGCCGTAGTTTGAGGATCCCTGCCCTAGACTGAATTATTGGAGCCAGTGTGTATGAACTGTTGCTTGTGGTGGTAGGCTGCCTTTGTACATTTTAGGAACTACCAGCTATAACCAGCGCTACAATTGCCTGCATGGACAAACATTGAGGAAGTGTTGCAAACAATTCTGCCAGTCAGAGCAGGTAGGGCAAGCTGTAACACTGCAAGAGAGGTGGTAGTGACTGCAGCTTACTTATACCATAGTGATGCCCACAAATGTGCTACAGCTAGCACAGAAAGAATACAAAAAAAAATTGTTTTAATACACATCATGTTTTAATACTCTGGACCAAGTGCTACTTGTACTTCATCCCTTGGGGGATTCAGCTTCTTTAATATGATCGTTTATATGTTTAGGTAGTGCTACCCTCCACGGGAGCAATTTGGTAATTGGGTTTTCTGTCCTTTTGCCTCCACTCTGTGACCTTCCCTATCCTCACTGACACACTTGGTTAAGCAAAGTGTTACTGCAACTACTTATGGGAGCACTAATATAAATATCCTGCACACAACTACAGTATTTCATATTATCAGGAATATAAACACCAGACTAGTTGACTTTAAATAAAGTATGTCTACTATCTAAAATTAAGGAAAATGGTAACAGATTAAACTGAGCAGGTAGAAGAATAATTTTGCTCATATTAGGCTGAACAATGTAATCAATAGGTTACAGCAAAATGGAATGGAAAACTGTACCATTAGAGGGAGATTAAGCCAGGAATAAACAGTGTCAGAAATTATAATGAATCCCAAAGTAACTTCTCTTCTCTCAGTTGTCTGCAATAATTCCAGAGTGCATTCTGCACTCATATGGATAGCTGTATATATCTATATATCCTGTAGCAGAGCATTGCCCTACCAGGGTCTAAAAAGAGATTATGACCCAGAATTCTTAACCTAGCAGGTTGAGGGGCTCCAGGGAGCTTTGTCATGGAGAGGAAACTAGCTTTTCAGTTTCCTCAGTGTTTGGTAAAGTCTGTTTTGGGACCTGAAGCCTGGAGATTTCAAAGTGATCAATGTGGGATAAAATCTCCAATCCTGGGTCCAGGTATTCAGAACAGTCAGCACACTAATAGATCAGGTGTGTGCTGGGCTTTTAATAGTGACCTGACCATAGTCCTGGGCTCCACAATGGCAGACAGGAGGTCTGGCCTAGGAGTCAGGAGAGCTCCATGTAGGAGAGAGGTGGGAGCAAGTGCAGCAAAAAGCTGCTAGCTGTGTGCACAGAGTTGGAGAGCGACCAGTCTGTGGGAGACAGACAAATGCCTAAAGGGTAAGGTCATAGCAGGAGTGCTGCATGTACATGCCTGGGGGCTGAGTGGTCATTTGTTTTGAGTAAATTGCTAAAAACCCTGTGAGGGAAACCTGTTGTTTTGTGTTTTCTGAACTTTCTTTTAATAAAAATGGGCAAGAAAAGCCCTTAAAAAGAAGAAAAGCGAGTGGTGATGTCCTCAAAAGCTCTACATTTGATGCAAGTTCTCACATTTCCTAGAGACGTACCTCTGGCTGTGAGCAATTAAGGCAAGGTCTCTGTGTGATAGTTAGTGGGAAGCTCCTAGCTCAAAAGCTTCAGCCAGCAAATGTTGGGGCCCAGTCTTTAAGGTGGTGCACATGAGTACAGTCCTTTTAAGCTTTGTATGCAGTGATTAGTAACTACCAGGTAGTTGGCCAACCCCTCTATTCTCATCATTGGCAATTCATCAGTCCCAGTGACACAGCAAACCTCAATCCAAGCACTCAGCAACCCTTCTGGCTCTGCACCAGCTCTGGTCCTTAGCAGACAGGCTATCAGTGCTCTGGTTTCTGTCTCAGATCATAGGTTGTAGCTGACAAGTGTGCACACAGAAACAGTGGTGCGCACCCTCCGGTCACCTCATAGCAAGAGCAACTCAGGAACATACAACTCCTTTCTTCTTTTCAACTGGAGGTGGTAAGCATCAACTAATTTAGCATGACAGTCCAGTGAAAGTACACTTAGCAATTGCTGCACAGTGTCCTGAATTTCTCTCTATCTAGCCAAGCACTTGGCTACACACTCCCCCTGCCAAAGAATATTTGGTTCCCAAAGAAGGCACAGAGTTAAGAAACACGTCCCTAACCTTAGATAACCTGATTTGACACAGAGCACGGCTCAGCTCTGCCTTGGGCAGAACTTGGTGGTGAGGTCACAGTAGCATTTAGGGACTCCAATAGCCCATGCTTCTCCACTGACCCAATGCTCCATTCCTTGTCACAAGACGTGTACTCCTTCTGACATTAGTTGGGTCCTCTCTTCTGGTGGAGTTTCAGGGTCATAGGGTCTTATTGGTAGGGAAACCGCATCTCTTTTCCCAACCTCTAGCCAATACTTATGGCTGAAGCCAGATAGAGAAGCCAACTACTATCGCAAAGCCAGGAATTACAACTTGTGTGTGGGATAGTTCTTCTAAGCAAGGGTAAGACTTCTGCTCTCTGACAGTGTTATCTAGCTCTCCTGGATACTTGGCTCTCTAGCCTTTAGTAGCAGCGCCCTTCTGCATGGCCCATCTCTGGTCTATGGATTGGGGTTCTCCTGACAACCCTATAGGAGCCAACCTGGCTCCTGGAACTGAGACCTGCTATTTTCTGGCTTCTGCCTGGGTTGGTGTAACGCTCTAGCGTTTGTTTAGAGAGTTGGATTTGCAGCTGCAGAATCTCCACTCAGTAGTCATGTAGAGATGTGTTGAATCACCATGTCCAACTCTCCAGACTCATCATTGTGGCCAGCCTGCTTCAGCATACAATATACAAACACTCAATAAGATGTTCCTGGAGTGATAGGTTGTATATGATAGTATAGAGGTGATGTGCTGAAAGGACAGGCGTGAGTTGTGATAGCAATGATGAGTACTCAATAGTAATGTTCAGGAGAGTAGTAGATGATGGTAGATAGGTTAGCAATCATGTGCAATAACAGGTGGTAGGGGACAGCAGATGGAGTGTACAAGAGAGGCTAACTTAGTGCAAGGATATAGATGGTAGTAGACTCAAGAGCTAGCAATCTATGTAACAGTGCAGATGATAGAAATAGTAATGCATAGATAGTAACAGTCCTTAGTATGCAGACGTAGATAGTGTAAGTTTGATAGGAAGGAATCCCCTGTGGGGTACTTATCACTAGTTAGATTAGTAAGCTGAAGGGTCCGGTAATGAGTGAATGATCGGGTAGCGAGATACGGGATCAATAGCGAGATTCCGGTCTATCCAGGTATGGCAATAGCTGGAGGCTCCGGCAGCGTAAGACAAGGCTGTATACCATGTGGTTTGAACGAACAATTTGTGAGAGAGAAGCCGGCGATTGAAATAGCCGCTCAGAGCGGCGCTTAGTGATGAGGTCATGCGGCTTAAAGGTATATGCGTTCCACCTAGCTGAAAAGGTGGGACGCAATATGAAGAAGGAAATTACCTATAAGGGTACCGAAGGTACCAGAATCTTACAGTACCCCCCCCCTTAAGGCCGCCTCCGGAAGGCCTATAGCACTGGTCTCTCTGGGTATTTGGAGTGAAACCTTCGTATAAGCCTGGGTGCGTGAACGTCAGAAGTATCCAACCAGGTGTCGTCTTGGGGTCCATAGTTCTTCCATCTTATGAGATATTGGAGTTTTCCTCTGTGGATACGAGAATCCAAAATCTCCCTAATCTCAAATTCCTCTCCGCCTTCAACTTGTACTGGAGGTGGAGGCGAGATGGTAGGCCTTATTCCTTGGTTGGGAACATGTGGTTTCAGTAACGGCACGTGAAAGATGGGATGTATTCTAAGATCTGCCGGTAAAGTGAGTTGCACTGCAGCTCTTCCAATGAGCTTTTTAATTGGAAAAGGTCAGAGAAATAGAGGTCCAAGCTTTTTACTGGGTATCTTTAACCTCAAATTTTTTGTAGATAGCCAAACGAGATCCCCAATAGCGTATTGAGGAGAAGGTTTTCTACGAAGGTCGTAATACCTTTTTTGTTGGCTATGAGCATGTGAGATGGTGGTGTTAAGTAAACCCAGAGAGTCTTTTATTTGGGTAAGATAATCTGAGGCTACTGGGTTACTTGATGGAAGGATGCGTGGTGGAAGAAGTGTTGGATGAAACCCATAGTTTAAGTAGAACGGACTCTGCTTAGTAGTACTGTGGGTTGCATTGTTATAAGCAAATTCTGCCAGAGGGAGGAGGTCCACCCAATCATCCTGTAGGTATGAGGTGTAGCAACGTAGGTATTGTTCAATGCACTGGTTGACTCTTTCAGTTTGTCCGTTGGTCTGAGGATGGTAAGGAGAAGTGAGTTTTCGCTCAATACGTAGTATATGACATAGAGCTTGCCAGAACTTGGAGATGAACTGTGAACCTCGGTCAGATAGAAGAGTCTTTGGAATTCCATGTAGCTTGAACACGTTTCACTAGTAATTCCGCTGTTTGTTTAGATGAAGGTAGTCTGCGAATAGAAATGAAATGTGCCATCTTTGTCAGATGGTCCACTGACACTAGAATGGTATTAAATCCCCTGGAAGGTGGTAATTCTACTATAAAGTCCAAGGATACAACTTCCCATGGAACCTGGGGTATTGGTAGACTGCAAAGTAGACCAGATGGTTTTGTATTGTCAATTTTGGACCTTGCACAGATGTCACATGAGGAAACAAACTTTTGTACAGAAGTTTTCATATCAGGCCACCAAAACTGCCTGGTGAGCAAATTAAATGTCTTAGTCATTCCTATATGTCCTGCCATAGGTACGTCATGTGATAATTCCAAGATCTTGGTACGCATACTAGGAGGTATGTAGAGTTTGTCGTTAAAGTAGAGGAAGCCTTCTGCATCAGCACTTAGTTGTGGTGGAGGTGAATCCAGTCCTATACTGTGCAGAATCTCTTCCTTCAGGGAGCGAACAACACCAACATAGGGTATTATAGGAAATTAAGGGATTTTGGCGCAGTTATCTTCGGTTAATCGTGATAGCGCATCCGCTTTTTTGTTTTTGTCTGCAGGCGTGTAGGTCACTAGGAAGTTGAATCTTAGGAAGAATAGTGACCAACGTACCTGCCGGTGGGAAAGGGTCTTGTTAGTCTGAAGGTATTGGAGATTTTTATGATCTGTATATATGAGTATTGGCAATCGAGTACCTTCAAGTAGATGTCGCCAATTCTCTAGTGCCAGTTTTATGGCAAGCAACTCTTTTTCACCCACTGGGTAATTCACCTCTGGGTTGCTTAATGATTTAGAGAAGAAAGCAACTGGGTGAAGTGGTGAAGTATTTGTTGGTCGTTGGGAGAGAACTGCTCCTACTGCCATATTTGACGCATCTACCTCCAGTATATATTGGAGGGATGGGTCTGGATGGCGTAGTATGGGAGCGGAAGTGAAGCTTGATTTTAATAAGCGGAAAGCTCCATTGGCTTCTTCAGACCATTTAAATGGTTTCTTTACACTTGTAATTTGTGTGAGAGGTCTCACAATAGCAGAGAAGTTCTTGATGAACTTCCTATAGAAGTTTGAGAATCCAAGGAATCGTTGTAATGCTTTAGGAGTTGTTGGTACAGGCCAATCCAGAATACACGATATCTTGCTCATATCCATTTTGATTCCGTTCTTAGATATGATGTATCCTAGGAATAGTACTTCTTCTTTATGAAATAGGCATTTTTTTAATTTTACGTATAAATTGTGTGCGAGTAATCTGGACAACACAAGTCTTACATGTTTTATATGTTCAGACAAAGATTGAGAATAAATGAGTATATCATCCAGATATACCACAACACAAACATCAAGTAAGTCTCTGAAGATGTCATTTATGAATCGCTGAAAAGCTGCGGGAGCATTACACAACCCGAAAGGCATCACAAGATATTCGAATAATCCGTATCTGGTTCTGAATGCTGTTTTCCACTCATCCCCGTCACGGATTCGGATTAGGTTGTATGCCCCTTTTAGGTCCAATTTAGAGAAGTAGGTAGCTCCACGCACTTGTTCAATGAGTTCAGGAATGAGAGGTAAAGGATAGCGATCCTTTATCGTAATGGTATTTAATTGCCTATAGTCAATAATAGGCCTAAGACTTGAATCCTTATTGCGGACAAAGAAAAGTCCTGCAGCTGTGGAAGAAGTAGAGGGTCTGATGAACCCTTTCGCTAAATTCTCATCCAAGTATTCCTTGAGATGAGAAAGTTCATCCTGAGAAAGAGGATAAACATGACCGAAAGGTAATTTGCTATTAGGGAGTAGATCAATAGAACAATCATAGTCCCTATGGGGAGGCAACACTTGAGCGTTTTTCTCAAGGAAGACTTCTGACAGATCCTGGTAGCATGGTGGTGGTGTAATTTCATCTGACACCATAGACAGGATTTTTTTATATGATTGGAGGTTACACGTGATCTCGCAATAGTGAGAAGGGAAGGTTAGAGTCCGTGTCTTCCAATCAATGGTTGGTTGATGTATGTGTAACCAGGGAAGTCCCAAAATAATGGGAAAATGTGGTGAAGGTAATACATCAAAAGTGGTTGTCTCCGCATGAGACTCGTTAGCAGTAACAAGGAGTGCTTGTGTCTGATTGGTGATTGGACCAGAAGATAACGGGATACCGTTAATGAAACTAACAGAGACAGGTTTAGGTTTTGAAATAATAGGTATTTTATTTAAGGTAACAAAATGAGTATCAATGTAGTTCCCACAAGATCCTGTGTCGATCATAGCCTTGGTGGTGATCCTAATTTGGTCCCACTGTAGTGTCAAATGAATAAAGAGATAGGGATTAGAAAAGGAAGTCGTTAAACCCCCCAGCAAGACATGTGAACACTCACCGTCTTTTTTGCGGACAAGGGGACAGACGCTTATCAAATGATCCGAGGAGGCGCAGTACATGCAGAGGTTTTCGGATCTTCTCCTGGCTCGTTCAGTAGTCGATAAAGGTGGGCGTATCGTTCCTACCTCCATAGGAGTAGGGTCAACGGGCGAAACCCGAGAAGGACTGGACAATGGCATTCCCATCTTCTCAGCCTTTCTTTCTCGCAGTCGCCTGTCAATATTGATGCTGAGCTGTATTAAGGCATCCAAAGTGCCAGGTAAATCCGCTCGGGCGAGTTCGTCTTTAACGGCTTCTGATAACCCGAGTCTGAACTGAGTTCGCAGAGATGCATCATTCCACCCAGAATCAAGGGTCCATCTTTTGAACTCTGCTATGAAGTCTTCAACAGGTCTCCTTCCTTGTTTTAAAGCCCTCAATTGGCTATCAGCAGTACTCTGCCTCTTGGGGTCTTCATATAAGCTAGCGAGTTCCGCTATGAACAAAGGATAGGAGTTGAGAAGAGGGTCCTCTTTCTCAAAGAGAGAGTCTGCCCAAGCCCGTGGATCACCTGATAAATATGAAATAGTAGTACAGACTTTAATTTGGTCTGTAGTATAAGTACGAGGTTTTAAATTAAAAAGCAATTGACATGCGTTTTTAAATTCACAAAATTTTTTCCGATCACCTGTAAACACTAGAGGAGGGTTTATTTTAGGCTCACGAGGTTGAGCAGCAGTGAGTTGTGAAAAACGGGCTATCTGCTGTCTTAAAGTCTGATTTTCATTTTTTACTTCAGTAAGAGCAAGGATTAATGCATCTACCTTTTGTGTTAATTGTATCACTTGAGTGGCTAATTCTGCTGAATCCATTTTTTAAAGGTTCGTTCAATCTGTAACGCTCTAGCGTTTGTTTAGAGAGTTGGATTTGCAGCTGCAGAATCTCCACTCAGTAGTCATGTAGAGATGTGTTGAATCACCATGTCCAACTCTCCAGACTCATCATTGTGGCCAGCCTGCTTCAGCATACAATATACAAACACTCAATAAGATGTTCCTGGAGTGATAGGTTGTATATGATAGTATAGAGGTGATGTGCTGAAAGGACAGGCGTGAGTTGTGATAGCAATGATGAGTACTCAATAGTAATGTTCAGGAGAGTAGTAGATGATTGTAGATAGGTTAGCAATCATGTGCAATAACAGGTGGTAGGGGACAGCAGATGGAGTGTACAAGAGAGGCTAACTTAGTGCAAGGATATAGATGGTAGTAGACTCAAGAGCTAGCAATCTATGTAACAGTGCAGATGATAGAAATAGTAATGCATAGATAGTAACAGTCCTTAGTATGCAGAAGTAGATAGTGTAAGTTTGATAGGAAGGAATCCCCTGTGGGGTACTTATCACTAGTTAGATTAGTAAGCTGAAGGGTCCGGTAATGAGTGAATGATCGGGTAGCGAGATACGGGATCAATAGCGAGGTTCCGGTCTATCCAGGTATGGCAATAGCTGGAGGCTCCGGCAGCGTAAGACAAGGCTGTATACCATGCGGTTTGAACGAACAATTTGTGAGAGAGAAGCCAGCGATTGAAATAGCCGCTCAGAGCGGCGCTTAGTGATGACGTCATGCGGCTTAAAGGTATATGCGTTCCACCTAGCTGAAAAGGTGGGACGCAATATGAAGAAGGAAATGACCTATAAGGGTACCGAAGGTACCAGAATCTTACAGTTGGGTTCTTCTGACACCCCGATATGAGATGACCTGACTCCTGGAACAAGACCTACTGTCTCTTGGCTTCTGGCTGGGTTGGGGTTCTCCTGACACCCCGATAGGAGCCAACCTGACTACTGGAATGAGACCTGCTGTCTCTTTGCTTCTGGCTATGGCCCCTAACACAGAGTGAGACCTTCCACTCCCACACTGGGAGCAGTCTCCAAACTGGAAATTGTCTCTAAAATGTAAGCCGTAAGCTATCCTCAGACCTGAGTATTTAACTGCCCTGTATACCTGTGTAAGTTGCACGCATCTAGCAAAACCAAGACACAGGATTGAATGTTCCAATCCAGAACTTTCTCAGCTCAGAAACAATAGTCTGGAATTTACCCTATTGTGAATCCTGTGTCACATTGTTCTTTATTCTTTCAATGACAGGGCTTCTCACTGTCACAATTACTACTTGAATTGTATTCCAGGTTTTGATTGTCTTCAGCTGAGAAAACTTGCAATAGTTTAAGACTTTACATAAAATCTCTGAAATCTTTCATTAAGGTCTTCGCATTAAATCGTTTGAATATTATGTCAAAGATATATTATTTATCATTGCAAAAGAACATATTTCACACTTCTTGTTTTTTTAATTTTCCAGAGAAAAACTAAAAATGGCTTTGAAAAAAAGACGGGGAAAAAAACAGTTTTTCCCATTTTTTTCCAGGCCTTCCCATCTCTAGGTCAAGCTACCTTAGGGAACCCCTCTATGAATCTTCAATAATATAAACAGAATCCCAAGAATTACCTCAGCTCAGTCACATTGTTTGGTCTCTGCCATGAGGTGATCACTTCTAGCTTCTTGGGGTCAGCAACCACATGCTCCAGATAGAGTTAGAGAACAGAGAACAGTTAGAGAAGGCTGGTAGAATTGGCACTTCTCCAGAGACAATTTCAGTCCTGCATGAAGTATTTTCTGCACCTTCTCTAGATGCTCCTCTTGTTCTTCAAGGGTTCTGCCAAAGACAGTGATGTTGTACACCAACCAATCAGATTAATGTTTAATGTTTCCCAGTGTTCAATCCATCAGTCATTGTAAAGTTACTGGAATACCCAATAAACCTTGGGGCATTCTGTCAGTATCGTAGAAGCCAAGTGGACAGATAAAGGTCATCTTCTCTCTGTCTTCTGGATCCATGAAGATCTGGTAGTTCTTTAGGTCCAGTGCACTGAACCACTTAGAGCGGAGACTGTGAGCCAGGCCTTTTTGTCCAACATTAGTGCCTGACCTCACAAATGCGCTTCTGGAAGAATGGTCAACATTCCCATAGACACACTCCTAAACCTTGTGGACAGCCTTCCCAGAAGAGTTAAAGCTGTTCTAGATGCAAAGGGTGGGCCAACTCCATTTTGAACCCTATGGACTAAGACTGGGATGCCATTAAAATACATGTAAAGGCAGGTGTTCCAATACTTTTGGTAATATAGTGTATATTTAAAGTTATACATTGTAGAAAGCCAAATGGTAATTACAGTATGTTATTTACCTTTGCTTAGGATTTGATGCTGATATGTAGGATCTGTGCTCCAAGTTGTAGTTAGATTTTAGGTTAGATAGGATGCATCTTTCTGGTTCATTTCAGGGTCCTGGAAGTGGACAATGTGTCAAGATTGTTGTACCTATTCTGTTTTTTTTTTTTTAATAGGTCCTGTGTTTGCATTTAAGCCCAGTAGTGACATTTCAGCACCTTTTTGCCACTTGGTAGCAATAAAACAAAGAGCATAGTTCATGGCGTATAGGTTATGTGTTACTGATTCTGCTGGAGGATTACCTCTGAGGAGATAATGCCCCAACTCTAGATTGTAATGCCTGAAATTTTCTGCTAACTCTAGTCTTTTACAGGTGATCAACTATACAGACCTGCACTTTGATCGGATTTTCAATGCGCTGACCATTTTTGTTTGGGGCTCTACCCAGATAGGCTGTATTTATGTGTGTATGTATATGCCGTAAAAGTTCTGTCATCTGATTAGGTCCTGGTGTGACCTTGCGCCTACCTCTTTATTTGTTGTAAAAAAAAAATGTACTTTAATTAAAACGTTTTTACTATGTGGAATGCCACATACTAATTCTTGTCACCCTGTTATTTTCCTATTTCCTTATCCTTTAGTATTGTGGGATACTCCTCTCTTGTTTCAAGAGCAGTTTTCGTGCTATTGCCCATGAAGACAGGGCCTATTTTTAGGAGAGGGGCTGCATGTAGCACCCTCCTAGTTATGTTGCCAGGTAAATTTTGTTTTTTGTTCTTTTTGTGGTCTGGGGAGCAGTGTTTTTTTTTGGTCAGTAGATGCTAAGGGTGGGAGAATTCAAATGACCAGCCTAACTATTGAGCAGGGCCTAGCCAATCAACAGTATTCTCCCATTTGTGTGGACTTTACTGCACTGTTTGTGTTTGGTCACATATATCACTGCATGCTGTTAACATATGTGTCACTTGCAATAACTTTAGTTTATCTCTTATATTCTGAGGAATTAGTATTCATTTTTAATTTGTCTCACATCGCTTATCATTTCATTTCTATTATTTTTTATTGTTTCACACAATTGGTCACTTATTCAGTTTACACAGAGCACAGAAGGTGTTATTTTTATACACAGTGTGTGTATGTACAGTATCGCACAAAAGTGAGTACACCCCTCACATTTTTGTAAATACAGTATATATTATATCTTTTCATGTGACAATGCTGAAGAAATTACACTTTGCTACAATGTAAAGTAGTGAGTGTACAGTGTAAATTTGATATCCCCTCATTATAACGCAACACACAGCCATTAATGTCTAAACTGCTGGCAACAAAAGTGAGTACACCCCTAAGTGAAAATGTCCAAATTGGGCCCAATTAGCCATTTTTCCCTCCCAGTGTCATGTGACTCATTAGTGTTACAAGGTCTCAGGTGTGAATGGGGAGCAGGTGTGTTAAATTTGGTGTTATCGCTCACACTCTCTCATACTGGTCACTGGAAGTTCAACATGGCACCTCATGGCAAAGAACTCTCTGGGGATCTGAAAAAAAGAATTGTTGCTCTACATAAAGATGGCCTAGACTATAAGAAGATTGCCAAGACCCCGAAACTGAGCTGAAGCACAGTGACCAAGACCATACAGCAGTTTAACAGGACAGGTTCCACTCAGAACAGGCCTCGCCATGGTTGACCAAAGAGATTGAGTGCACATGCTCAGCGTCATATCCAGAGGTTGTCTTCGGGAAATAGACGTATGAGTGTTGCCAGCATTGCTGCAGAGGTTGAAGGGGTGGGGGGTCAGGCTGTCAGTGCTCAGACCATACACCGCACACTGCATCAAATGGGTCTGCATGGCTGTTGTCCCAGAAGGAAGCCTCTTCTAAAGATGATGCACAAGAAAACCCACAAACAGTTTGCTGAAGACAAGGAGACTAAGGACATGGATTACTGGAAGCATGTCCTGTGGTCTGATGAGACCAAGATAAACTTATTTGGTTCAGATAATGTCAAGCGTGTGTGGTAGAAACCAGGTGAGGAGTACAAAGACAAGTGTGTCTTGTCTACAGTCAAGCCTGGTGGAGGGAGTGTCATGGTCTGGGGCTGCCTGAATACTGCCGGCACTGGAGAGCTACAGTTCATCGAGGGAACCATGAAAGCCAACATGCACTGTGACATACTGAAGCAGAGCATGATTCCCTCCCTTCGGAGACTGGGCCGCAGGGCTGTATTCCAACATAAGGACCCCAAACACACCTTCAAGATTAACACTGCCTTGCTAAAGAAGTTGAGGGTAAAGGTGATGGACTGGCCAAGCATGTCTCCAGACCTAAACCCTATTGAGCATCTGTGAGGCATCCTCAAATGGAAGGTGGAAGAGCCAAGGTCTCTAACATCCACCAGCTCCGTAAAGTCGTTATGGAGGAGTGGAAGAGGACTCCAGTGGCAACCTGTGAAGCTCTGGTAAACTCCATGCCCAAGAGGGTTAAGGCAGTTCTTGAAAATAATGGTGGACACGTAAAATATTGACACTTTGGGCCCAATTTGGACATTTTAACTTAGGGGTGTACTCACTTTTGTTGCCAGCGGTTTAGACATTAATGGCTGTGTGTTGTGTTATTTTGAGGGGACAGCAAATTTACACTGTTATACAAGCTGTACACTCACTAATTTACATTGTAGCAAATTGTCATTTCTTCAGTGTTAACACTGAAAATATATAACAAAATATTTAGAAAAACGGGAGGGATGTACTCACTTTTGTGAGATACTGTATGTAGGCGAGATAGGAACTTTGGATTGTAAACTCCTTGATGGCAAGGATTGATGTGAATGAACAGTATGTAAAGCACTGCCTAAAAGATCAGTGCTTTATAAATACTAATAAAACAAACTTTAGAACCAGGTATGAATTTAAGCCCTAGTTTCAGTACAATTTCAAGATTTATTTCAGTTTCTCTGATATTATAGCTACTGTATACTAAATCTTGTGACAGATTTATGCCCCGTACACACGTACCGATCGTCGGCCGAACAATCGGCCGTCTTTTGTCCAGGGCTGTCGTGTCTGTTGAAAACTGCAAAAGACTGCACACGAATTTTGTCGGCCAACAACAGCCGACTGCAGAAGTGATGTCATGTGATGGTTAACTTTCCGTGTGTTTTTTCTTCTCTGAGCATGCCCAGTCTTGCAAATCTGCTGATTGTCTGCCGAATTCTGTACTGACTGGCGAACAATCGGCCGTTCTGGTGTTGGCCTACAAAAATTTTAATGCCTACACGACAGATTATTTTCGGCCGAAAGAGCGCTGTCGGCTGTCGGAAGCATCATACTAACAAGCCTACAATCGGCCGATCGGTCGTCGGCCGAATATTTATAATAATAAATAAATTAATAAATAATAATTATATAAATCGGTACGTGTGTACGGGGCTTATGTGAAGAGAATGTTTCCAGGCTCATGGCTTTCTTGGGATTTTGTAGTCTACATTCCACACTAATATTACAACACATTCTACCTAGTTACTTTCTCCTGATAATACCAGTACTCACGGGGAAAGTGTTTTTAGATTAGCTAATGACTGTTTTTCAAGATGGTTATTAAAGGAAACTGAGGTGAATACCTAGCCGCATTCAGGGTTACAATGGCTATCTGAGTAGACCGTTTGTTTGCATGGAATTTCGACCCTGTGAAGCCTGTGATGTACAATTTGTTTCACTTACAAACAGTTACAACCATACTCAAGCCTGCTCAGATAGTCATTGACTGTAACATCAGACCTTTGCCTGTTAGGATACAGCACTGCATTAGGCATACAGACCTCCAGAGTGTGGATGAGCTGGTGTCCCTTATGAAGTGACATACTGCTACTGAGGACTATACCTGTAATTTTTCTTCCAAGCCAAAAAATCCTTTAAACAGGTATACATCAAAATTGGGTAAGACTGTTCCTTTTTATCAAAGGGGCAAACAGGCTCTAAAAGATGGTGGTGAGACACCCATGGGTGCCAGATGTGAACTGCTTCCTAGCAGAAAAGAAGTTTCATCTTTGAGGAAGGCAAGGAATATTCGGTGCTTATGGTGCCAAGGAATGGGACCTATGACTGCCATATGTCTGCTTTTATAGAAGTCTTTGGAATGTGATCTGGAGAGGCATATGCAACTATTTGCCTAGATTTTTCTGGGAGCGCACCTAGGAACAGAAACTGGAAGGCAAACAGGTCCTATTATCATAGGATACCTGGTGAATGCACCCTGCCAAACTTCACTCAGACTGTACTTTGAGTACTTTGTATACATGGCGATGCAATAAACTCTCCTACTTTGGTGCTGACAGTGGAGATACCTGGTGAAACTGTAAAACCATGTATTGGGAGTGGTTAGGAACTTTCTACACAGTAATACTGGACTGTTACTTGTCACTGTTTTGGCAACAGTAGGGGAAAAACAGGTAGTCAGATCTAAAAATGTGTCTGACGTAAATTATTTTATTATTTTTGTCTGGACTTTGGGTAATGTTGGAAGTCCTACTACAGGGGAAAAGGCCTAAATGGCAAACCAATATGATAAACCCATGGCTAGGAAAGATTTTGGGACCCGGTAGTTGCAGAATCCCAATTTAGCAAATGCATGAAAATAACGTAAGGGTAATAAATGGGGTACACCAAGAACCAGAGGTTAGCCTAGTATACCCTATTTTGCAGTATCTCATGACTTACTATATCATATAAAAAAATGGGAGCAAATTGTGGAGCAGCTGGTGATTTACCTATATCACACAAGGATGACATATTCTCAGGTATTTGCAAAGCATTTGAGGAGTATTGTAAACCATGCCCTGAAAGTGAAATTTTTGCACCCCAACCACATTTCCAAGTCCCTTGGTATCCTTGCCTGTAACTAAGGTCCCTTTTAAAAGCATTACTATAGGTCTGGTTAGGCCACTACCAAGGTTTGTCAGGGGGCACCAGCACCTATTGGTAGTGCTTGACTATTCCACTCGGTATCCAGAAGCAATCCCTCTCAGAAACATGTCTTCTTGGGTTATATGAAAGAGCTGTTCCTTGGGTACTTCCTGTGCATGTATTTCTAGAGAAATGTTGATGGACTAAGGTACCCTTTTCATGGCGAAGGTAAATAAGGAGCTGTATTGGATTTTTACAATTACTTGCCTATGCATGTGTACCATGTGTACTCCTAACTGATGGGTTGGTGGAATGGTGAAACTGAACTCTGAAAGTTATGCTAAAAAAAGTGGTTGATCAGGATGGAAAAGACACTGACATCTGTTATTATAGCTAATGTTTTGAGTAATGGAATTGACATTGTCATTCACAAGGTTTTTACATTGTACCAATTTAAACTTTTGTACAGTAAATGTCTGCAGGGACTCCTGAATAGGAATGAGTTGGCGATTCAGTGATGGTTAATTATGTCAATACCATCCCTAGCCGTTCTATTATATAGCTGATGACAGCTTGGGGATCAGTCATTTGGTGAACAGTATCCTTGGGATCAGTCATGTATACCCGTTTCATCAGGTTTTCAATTTCAGTGAGTTGGCTGGTAGCAGTCATTGTTATTGATATTAGACTACTATAGGAGACATTTTTGGGGATTTTTATTTTTTTATTAAAGGGTTTGTCAAATGTTCTTTACATATTATTTCAAGGTTACATTTTTTTATACCAATATTTCTCATGGGGGGATGTCCAGATTCAGTAGTGGGGTATATAAGGCACTAAGAAGTGGGTATATGGGGCACTGGTTGTAAAGTTATTGGTGTATGTGCCATCTTGGTTTTTCCATTATACATGGTGAAGGGGCTCCAGGAGTTGTCTGTTATGAAGGGAACATACTTTTTGTTTTCTGAGATCTTTAGATCTCAGTGTTGGTCTTGGAGGCTTTGTAGAACTCTGGATGGGATTAAGCCTATATTCCTAGGAACATGTCTTACTTGATGGCCTGTTGCGTCAGTTTGCAATGAATAAGGAAAATGGTAGTCTGACATGGGGAGGTCCAGGAATAAGGAAAATTGTTTTTATTACTTACCGTAATTTTCCTTTCCTGGATCCTCCCCTTCTGACCCCACCAGGACAACCTCTTTCCTAGCCCATAAAGAGCCTGTCTGCCTGAGCCAGTGTTCAAAAATAACAGACCTCGTGACTAGAATCAGGTGGGAGTCCCCAGCTGACATGGGGAAGGATCAAGGAAAGGAAAATTATGGTAAGTAATAAACACAAGTTTCCTTATTCCTGGACCTCCCCATGTCAGACTACCATGGGACGTAACAAGCAATATCCTATATAAAAGGGAGGGCAAGAAACCTATTAATCAGAAACCACCAGACCGAGAACGTAATGCTGCAAAATATTTTAATGGCCGACAGCCGCTGTTATAACAGTAGATCCGAAAACCTCTGACCATGGGAGAGCCACATTCACCCTGTAGTGTCAGATCAAGGTATTAGGTGCGCTCCAGCTTGCTGCTCTGCACACTACTTCTGTTGAAACCTTAGCATATGCTGCCCAGGAAGCTACCATTAGAGATGGCCTTGCGGTTCGCCCGGCAGTTGGTTCGCGGCGAATTCCCAGGGAGTGCTACTCCATCTGAGACAAATCAACAGCAGGAGTCTGAAGAGGAGTCAGAGGAGGAGGATGGTGCTGGGGGGGGATGAGGAGGAGCAAGAAGAGCATACTTTAAACCTTTCTGGGATGCCTGGTGTTATCCGTGGATGGGGGGAGGGGAGGAGAACGAGGACGACATTATCCTGGATGATGAGCTGGAAGCAGGCCTCTATACCGCTTCCAGTTTAGTGGGAATAGGGGCCTACATGCTGCAGTGTTTTAAGGGGGACCCCGTATAAAACGCATAAAGACCAAGGACCAGTACTGGGTGGCAACGTACTTAGACCCCCGGTACAAACACAAAATGGCAGCACTTCCAGGCCTTGATGAAGGAAATACTGCATTCTGCTTTTCCGTGCGCTGGCAGAGGAATGTCCAGTCACAGAGAGACAGTTGCGGGTAGCAATCCAATAGCGCCTGCAAGAAGAGGGCGGTTGGAAGATGTCTTGGTCACTTCAGATATGAGATCCTTCTTTCAGCCGAACCATCGACAGCTGTACTCCGGATCCAGCATGAGGGAACGCCTAGACCGACAGGTGTCCGACTACATCGGGTTAACGCCCGATGTGGACACTCTGAGGAGTGATGTACCCCTGGACCACTGGGTGGGCAGGCTTGACCTCTGGCCAGAGCATGCACAATTTGCAATGGAAATGTTGGCTTACCCCCCGTCCAGTGTCCTGTCCACAAGGACGTTCAGTGCAGCAGGGGGGGTCGTGACCGATAAGCGCACTCGCCTAGCTCATGACAGTGTAGACTACCTCCCATTTATAAAAATGAATGAGGCATGGATCTCTGAGGAATTCAACACATGTGACTAGTAGACCAGGTTTCATCGAAATTCCTCCACCCACAACAATTCCTGGTTCTTGGCTTCACTACATACAGCAGCATAAAAGGCATTTCATGTCCATTGAACGGCAAATTTTAGGGGACTTTTAGGGCCGACAATTATTTTTTCTGGGAATGCCTAATGTACCTCCAGCCACCAAATACTAAGTTCTTTGCTGTCAGTTCAAACCATGTGAGCTAATTTTTGGAGCCTATACAGGCTGACACTTACGGTTCTGTGTACTGTGAACGCCTACCGTACCTCTAGCCATCAAAAACTAAGTTCTTTGCTGTCAGTTCAAACCATGTGAGCTAATTTTTGTAGCCTATGCAGGCTGACACTTACGGTTCTGTGTACTGTGAACGCCTACCGTACCTCTAGCCATCAAAAACTACGTTTTTTGCTATCAGTTCAACCCATGTGAGCTAATTTTTGTAGCCTATACAGGCCGACACTTACTTCTGTATACTGTGTGAATGCCTAATGTACCTTCAGCCACAGAATACTACGTACTTAGCTGTCAGGTAAACCCATGTGGGCTAATGTTTGGGGCCTGGAATGAGCGACACTTACTTCTGTATCCTGTGAATGCCTAATTTTTCAGACTGGAAATGAAAAACAATGAGTCTGTGAAGGTTCTGCCAAATTGTGGAATGGATGCGGACCCATTTTACAGATGTGTGAATGGACCCTATATGTATTAGACAATGTATTTACGGGCTGCTGTCAGTTCTGGCTGATTTATGAAAAAAAAAAATATATTTTTTGCTATAAAAAAAAAATAAAAATTTAGGGCAACTTTTATCAATTGCAATACTTCTGTTATGACATTGTCCATGTGCTGGGACTATTTGTGCACAGCTAGTACATTTTTTGTGGCTGCAAATATGACCTAAAGGTTTTTAAAGTTCGCCTCCCATTAAAGTTAATGGGGCCCGCCGCAAACTCGCGGTTCATGGACTTTTGAGGAAATTTGCGGCTGGCGTTCGCGAACCACCCCGGCCGATGTTCGTCCATCACTAGCTACCATGCCTCTAGTAGAATGCGCCTTGACCTCCAAGGGTGGAGGAAAGCCCAGAATTTTGTATGCAATCTGAATAGTCTACTATTATAGACAACTCTAGCTGGTACCGCCATGCCCTTTTTTGGGGAAGACAAAAAGATGATCTTGCTTACGGAAACCTTTCGTTCGGTTCAGATAGGTTGATAAAGAGACTACCAAGATACATTGGACTTCCGGTTCCGGCACCTCATGAGGAAGGAGTGAGAGGCAGCGGCTCCGGCTATACCCGCTTCCAAATTCTATCACTCACCGCTCACAGCTTCTCCAACTCCGGTCCCTCTATTGCCCCTGTACTCCGCTCCAACTAGCCGACCGGATGGACTGCTTTGTGGTATACAATGGGACCAGGAACACCGTCGTTCTCAGGCATGACTCACAGCAGGTAACATGGCTACCACTGAGCTCATGGACGGCACGGCCTCCCTCCTTCACACAGCTGAACAGGCTTTAGCCCCTAATGATGATAAGTGCCACAGGATGGCACAAGCCGTGGCTGCAATTCTCTCACCCACAATTGCAGATGCGGTGGAGCGGGCGGTAGCGGCGGGCATAGCGCAGCTCAGCATGGACCTCTGCGAACAGGCCAAACGCCTCTCTGAGGTAGAACATAGACTTTCTGACTTGGAGGACGAAATGCAATCCTCATTTGCCAATGACAGCAAGTATGCACAAACCCAGAATCTATTAACAGAGGCATGTTATCGGAGATATGTACCACACTGATCCCACAGGCACTAGGCATTAATGCTATCTGTACCATGACCGCAAATCACCATGCCCCGTGATTGTATGGTACTTAAATTATTCAGACAGGCTGGCCAGACTTAAATCCTTCAAAAATGCCAAATCACTCGTTTCTGCACGGCCAAATGATTTTGTTATCTGCCGACTACTCCCAGGAAGTCGCCCGCAGGAGAAAAGCATTCCAGCTTTCCTGCAATGCCCTCTACCACAAAGGAATTACATTTACACTTGCTTACCCTGCTATACTTAGTTTTACTGACCAATTTAATCTAAGTCCTTCTCGCATCCTGAAGAGGCAGCTGATTACATCCAGTCACACCTTCATTTGTCTATGGAAAACCATCCCCCTGCTGCTCCCTCCCTCTCCCCCTCCACCAGGGATTTCTGCAGCCCTAGGAAAGACTCTCCCAAAAGGGCTCATCTTTCTAATAAGTCCTGACAGGATAGACCCCCGCTGAAGTCTCAGCCTCAAAATCACGGCAGTCCTTGTTTGGTAACTAGGGAGTCTCACCGCACCTCTATGCTGTACGCCATCTTTTATCTTGGCCGTATAACCTCATCTGTTGACATTATGATTTATCCGTGCCCTTCTTATCTTACTGGTATTAAAAGTTTTACTTATCTGTAAGGGTGTCTATTTTGCTTTGTTTTTTTTTATCATTTGTATTCTCCCATAGCCTTTTCAAAGTCCTGACTTCACTCGCTTTCACTATGAACAGCATACCTATGGGAGCTCATTGATGTTACTTGTACTTGGTGAATTCCCTGCCCACTGCACTAGCGAGCGGAATCAGCTTCACTACCGGTAATGCTGTCGGATGGTGTAAGTCTCATGTGGAAAAAAACGAAGTCCACAAAAGTTATGCTATATTTTTACTTAGTCTGTTAGTCACTATTTTGATATAGTGCCTGTTCACCTGCTTGTTGCTCCTAGTAGCGTCAGTACCACCCCTATACCCACCTCAATATGCTCCATGTATACCATGCTTGACCGTCTATATGCCAGACGTTCTTGCCGAGTGACATCACATCTTCCATATACAGTACCACCGTATATTGCTTTCTTGTAAGTCCCCCCCCCCCTCGATCCTCCTTGATATTCGGGTAGTGTCTTGGAATGTCAAGGGGCTTTGATCTCCGAACAAGCGCATGGCAATTCTCAGACACTTGAAGCAACTCAAGACCGACATAGTCATGTTACAGGAAACACATCTCTCATTGACAGACTTTGACCACATGCGCAAACTTTGGGTGGGCCGGGTATTTGACTCAGCCTCATCCAAAGGCAAGGCCGGGATCATGATACTAGTCCATAGAAGAGTTACATCTAACATTTTGCCCCTACATTCTGATGAGGATGGTCGAATCCTAGTTCTTAAACTGATCCAAGGGCCTAAGGAAGTTGTTCTCTCCAATGTTTATGCCCCCACACCTCCCACAAAATCCTTCTTCCAATCATTGACTGGTTGCCTGGCCCCATATATCCATATGCCTATGCTACTAGGCGGTGATTTTAACACGGTTATGGACCCCAGGGAAGACAGATCCTTGTCAAAAGCATTTAAATCTCCCTCCAAATCCTCCCTCTACTTCTACCTTGTCTTCCTTTGCAGACAGTTTACAGCTCACTGATATTTGGCATCTAGCCCACCCCACCAGCAAGGAATTCACTTTTTATTCACCCCATCACAACACATTTTCTAGAATAGATTATTTCTTTAGCAATTCTCTCCTGGTACACTCCTTACTTACCCCTTCTATATCTGATCTAGTCCTCTCAGACCATTCTCCAATCTCTGTCCTCTTGTCCTTTACAGATTCTCACTCCACTCATAAACCTTGGCGCTTTCTGTCCTATCTTGCCAACAACTCTGACCTATTTTCTTCCTTACAAGCCATGTGGGATAACTTCCTTCATGACAATGCCACCCATGCTTCTGACCCAATCTTGTTGTGGGAGACTGGCAAGGCTGTCCCTCGGGGCAGGATCATAGCTTTTGCTTCGGCCTATAAGAGGAAAGCAGAATCCAACTACAAAACTGTGAGCGAGGCACTTCGTCAGGCTCATTCCAGTCTCCAACAACAAGATTCACCCGCTCAGAGGACACAATGCAAGGAGGCCAAACTCCAATTCAACAAGTGGGCCATGGCTCACGAGTAGAGTTGAGCGGACACCTGGATGTCCGTGTTCGGCGGGTTCGGCCGAACTTGAAAAAAAAGTCCGGGTCCGGGTCCGTGTCCCGGACTTTTTCCGAACTTTACCCGGACACCGAACCCCATTGAAGTCAATGGGGACCCGAACTTTCAGGCACTAAAATGGCTCTAAAACACCAATGGAAAGGGCTAGAGTGCTGCAAATGGCAGCAAAACGTACTTAAGAGCATGGCAAGTGCTCTGCAAACAAATGTGGATAGGGAAATAACTTAAAACAACAAAAAAAAACAGAAAAATAAAACAATGTTCTTCATCTGTGAAGGACGAGGCCCATATGTAGTAGGAGGGAGGTTGAGGTGGTGGTGGATGTGGCGGTGTCATAGGCGTGCGCACAGGGTGTGCCGAGTGTGCCTGGGCACACCCTAATCACCTAGGGCACATTAGCATTATCGCTCTGTTTGCCAGAGAGGAGATGGGAAAGATCTCCCTCGGACCTGCTCTGCCATAAGAGAAGTGCCACACACTTCTATTTCACTTTGCCAGCAGGGAGAGTAATGTACCGGGGCCATGTACATGTAGGCAAACACATGCATGTGTATTTAAACTTTGGGGTGCACACCCTAATGCAATAGGTGTAACGCTCCTGCGTTTTTGTAGTAGGCTGGATTTGCAGCTGCAGAATCTCCACTCAGTAGTCATGTAGAGATGTGTTGAATAACCAGATCCAACTCTCAAGACTCATCACTGTGGGCCTGTCAGCTTCAGCATACAGATATACACACACTCAATAAGATGTTCCTGGAGTGATAGGATGTATATGATAGTATGAAGGTGATGTGCTGAAGGGACAGGTGTGAACAGTGACAGAGTTGGTAAGTACTTGATAGAAATGTTCAGGAGAGTATTAGATGGTATTAGGTAGAATGCAGATAGGTTAGTAATCGAGTATGGTAACAGGTGGTAAGGACAGCAGATGACAAATACAGGATAGCTAACCCAGTGCAAGGATAGATGGTAGTAGACTCAAGAGCTAGCAATCTATGTAGCAGTGCAGATGATAGAATTTGTATGCATGGATAGTAACAGTTCTTAATGTGCAGAGGTAGGTAGTGTAAGTTAGGTTATGGAGGATTCCCCTGTGGGGTACTTATCACTAGTAAGGTTAGTAGTAGAGGGGTCCAGTAGTGAGGGAGTGATCCGGTAGCGAGGTTCCGGTCTGTTCCAGTTAAAAGCAAATAGCTGGAGGTTCCGGCAGCGAGACAAGCTTGTAAGCATGTAGACACACAGGCACATAAGCACATAAGCACAGGCACATTGAACGAACAACGTGAGAGAGAACGCCAGCGGTTGAAATAGCCGCTCAGAGCGGCGCTCGGCGATGACGTCATCCGTCTTAAAGGTGTATGCGTACCACCTAATTAGAAAGGTGGGACGCATATTGAAAAGAAATGGAAATTAAGGGTACCAGAGGTACCAGAATCTTACAGTACCCCCCCCTTAAGGCCGGCTCCGGAAGGCCTATAGCACTGGTTTCTCCGGGTATTTCGAGTGAAACCTTCGTATAAGCCTAGGTGTGTGAACATCAGAGGTATCCAACCAGGTGTCGTCTTGGGGTCCATAGTTCTTCCATCTTATGAGATACTGGAGTCTTCCTCTGTGGATACGAGAATCCAAAATCTCCTTAATCTCATATTCTTCTCCGCCTTCAACTTGTACTGGAGGTGGAGGCAAGATGGTAGGCCTTATTCCTTGGTTAGGAACATGGGGTTTCAGTAGCGACACATGGAAGATGGGATGGATCTTGAGATCTGCCGGTAAGGTGAGCTGTACTGCAGCTTTTCCATTAAGTTTCTTAATTGGGAAGGGTCCCAGAAATAAAGGTCCAAGCTTTTTGCTAGGGATCTTTAATCTTAAATTTTTTGTCGATAGCCAAACGAGGTCTCCAATAGCATACTGAGGAGAAGGTCTTCTACGAAGGTCGTAGTACCTTTTTTGTTGACTATGAGCGTGTGAGATAGTGGTATTAAGTAAACCCAGAGAGTCTTTTATTTGGGTAAGATAGTCCGAGGCTACTAGGTTACTTGATGGTAGGATGCGTGGTGGAAGAAGTGTGGGATGAAACCCATAGTTCAAGTAGAACGGACTTTGCTTAGTAGTACTGTGGGTTGCATTGTTATAAGCAAATTCCGCCAGAGGGAGAAGGTCCACCCAATCATCCTGTAGGTATGATGTGTAGCAATGCAGATATTGTTCTATACACTGGTTGACTCTTTCAGTCTGTCCGTTGGTCTGAGGGTGGTAGGGTGAAGTGAGCTTTCGCTCAATCCGTAATATTTGACAAAGAGCTTGCCAAAATTTGGAGATGAACTGTGAACCACGGTCGGATAAAAGAGTCTTTGGAATTCCATGTAACTTGAACACATGTTTCATCAGTAGTTCCGCTGTTTGTTTAGATGAAGGTAGTCTACGGATAGCGATGAAATGTGCCATCTTTGTCAGGTGATCCACTGACACTAGAATGGTATTAAATCCTTTAGAAGGTGGTAGTTCTACTATAAAGTCTAAGGACACAACTTCCCATGGAACCTGGGGTATTGGTAGACTGCAGAGTAGACCAGATGGTTTTGTAGTGTCAATTTTGGACCTTGCACAGATGTCACATGAAGAAACAAATTTTTGTACAGACGTCTTCATATCAGGCCACCAAAACTGCCTGGTAAGCAAATTAAGGGTTTTCGTCATACCCATATGTCCTGCCATGGGCACATCATGTGATAACTCCAAGATCTTGGTGCGCATAGTAGGGGGTATGTAGAGTTTGTCGTTGTAATAGAGGAAGCCTTCTGCATCAGTACTTAGTTGTGGTGGAGGTGAATCCAATCCTATACTGTGCAAAATCTCTTCCTTCAAGGAACGAACAACACCAATAATACGTTCATAGGGTATTATAGGAATAGAAGGGATTTTGGCGCAGTTATCTTCGGTTAATCGTGATAGCGCATCCGCTTTTTTATTTTTGTCTGCAGGCGTGTAGGTCACTAGGAAGTTGAATCTTAGGAAGAATAATGACCACCGTACCTGCCGGTGGGAGAGAGTTTTGTTAGTCTGGAGGTATTGAAGGTTTTTGTGATCTGTATATATGAGTATTGGTAACCGGGTACCTTCAAGTAGATGTCGCCAATTCTCCAGTGCCAGTTTTATGGCAAGCAACTCCTTTTCACCCACTGGGTAATTCACCTCTGGGCTGCTTAGTGATTTTGAGAAGAAAGCAACTGGGTGGAGTGGTGAAGTATTTGTTGGTCGTTGGGAGAGAACTGCTCCTACTGCCATATTTGACGCATCTACCTCCAGAATATATTGGAGGGATGGGTCTGGATGGCGTAGTATGGGAGCAGAAGTAAAGCTTGATTTTAACAAGCAGAAAGCTTGATTTGCTTCTTCTGACCATTTGAATGGTTTCTTTATACTTGTCAGTTGTGTGAGAGGTCTCACAATAGCAGAAAAGTTCTTGATGAACTTCCTATAGAAGTTTGAAAATCCAAGGAATCGCTGTAATGCCTTACGAGTTGTTGGTATAGGCCAGTCCAGAATACAGGATATCTTGCTCATATCCATCTTAATTCCGGTTTTGGATATGATGTATCCTAGGAATAATATTTCTTCTTTATGAAATAGGCATTTTTTTAATTTCACGTATAGATTGTGTGCGAGTAATCTGGATAACACAAGTCTTACATGTTTTATATGTTCAGACAGAGATCGAGAATAGATAAGTATATCGTCCAGATATACTACAACACAGACATCAAGTAAGTCTCTAAAGATGTCGTTTATGAACCTCTGGAAAGCTGCGGGAGCATTACACAACCCGAATGGCATCACAAGATATTCGAATAATCCGTATCTGGTTCTGAATGCTGTTTTCCACTCATCTCCGTCACGAATTCGGATTAGGTTGTATGCCCCTTTTAGGTCCAATTTAGAGAAGTAAGTAGCCCCACGCACTTGTTCGATGAGTTCCGGGGTGAGCGGTAAAGGATAGCGATCCTTTATCGTAATCGTATTTAATTGCCTATAATCGATAATAGGCCTAAGACTTGAATCCTTATTGCGGACAAAGAAAAGTCCTGCAGCTGTGGAAGAAGTAGAGGGTCTAATGAACCCTTTTTTCAAATTTTCATCTAAGTATTCCTTGAGATGAGAAAGTTCATCCTGTGAAAGAGGGTAAACATGACCGAAAGGCAATTTGCTGTTAGGGAGTAGATCGATAGTGCAATCATAATCCCTATGGGGAGGCAACACTTGAGCATTTTTCTCAAGGAATACTTCGGACAGATCCTGATAGCATAATGGTGCAATCTCATCTGACACCACAGACAGGATCTTCCCAAAAGATGGGAGGTTACACGTAATCTCGCAATAGTGAGAAGGGAAAGTTAAAGTCTGTCGGTTCCAATCTATGATTGGTTGATGTGTGTGTAACCAAGGAAGTCCCAAAATAATGGGATAATGGGGTGAAGGTAGTATATCAAAAGTGGTGGTCTCCATATGAGACTCGTTAGCAGTGACAAGGAGTGCTTGTGTCTGGTTGGTGATTGGACCAGAAGATAGCGGAATACCGTTAATGAAACTAACAGAAACAGGTTTAGGTTTTGAAATAATAGGTATTTTATTTAAGGTAACAAAACATGTATCAATATAGTTCCCACAAGATCCTGTGTCGATCATAGCCTTGGTGGTAATCCTAGTCTGGTCCCACTGTAATGTTAGATGAACAAAGAGATAGGGGTTAGAAAAGGAAGTCGTTAATCCTCCTAGCAAGACATGCGAACACTCATCATCTTTTTTGCGGACAAGGGGACAGACGCTTATCAAATGATCCGGGGATGCGCAGTACATGCAGAGGTTTCTGGATCTTCTTCTGGCTCGTTCAGTAGTTGATAAAGGTGGGCGTATGGTTCCTACCTCCATGGGAGTAGGGTCAACGGCCGAAATCCGAGAAGGACTAGACAATGGCATTCCCATTTTCTCAGCCTTTCTTTCTCGCAGTCGCCTGTCGATGTTGATACTGAGTTGTATTAAGGCATCCAAGGTGCCAGGTAAATCCGCTCGGACGAGCTCGTCTTTAACAGCTTCTGACAACCCGAGTCTGAATTGAGTTCGCAGAGATGTATCATTCCACCCTGAATCAAGGGTCCATCTTTTGAACTCTGCTACAAAGTCTTCTACAGGTCTCCTACCTTGTTTTAAAGCCCTCAATTGAATATCAGCAGTACTCTGCCTATTGGGGTCTTCATATAAACTAGCGAGTTCCGCTAGGAATAAAGAATAGGAATTGAGAAGCTGATCATTTTTCTCAAAGAGAGAGTCTGCCCAGGCCCGTGGATCACCCGTTAAGTATGAAATAACGGTACAGACTTTAATTTGATCAGTAGGGTATGTACGAGGTTTTAACAAAAAAAAGCAATTGGCATGCGTTTTTGAATTCACAAAATTTTTTCCGATCACCTGTAAACACTGGAGGAGGGTTTATTTTAGGTTCAGGGGGCTGAGCAGCAGTAAGCCGTGAAAGACGGGTTACCTGCTGTGTCAGAGTTTGATTTTCTTCTTTTACTTCAGTAAGAGCAAGTATTAATGCATTTACTTGTTGTGTTAATTGTGTCACTTGAGTGGGTAATTCTACTGAATCCATTTTTTAGGTTCGTTCAATCTGTATCGCTCCTGCGTTTTTGTAGTAGGCTGGATTTGCAGCTGCAGAATCTCCACTCAGTAGTCATGTAGAGATGTGTTGAATAACCAGATCCAACTCTCCAGACTCATCACTGTGGGCCTGTCAGCTTCAGCATACAGATATACACACACTCAATAAGATGTTCCTGGAGTGATAGGATGTATATGATAGTATGAAGGTGATGTGCTGAAGGGACAGGTGTGAACAGTGACAGAGTTGGTAAGTACTTGATAGAAATGTTCAGGAGAGTATTAGATGGTATTAGGTAGAATGCAGATAGGTTAGTAATCGAGTATGGTAACAGGTGGTAAGGAAAGCAGATGACAAATACAGGATAGCTAACCCAGTGCAAGGATAGATGGTAGTAGACTCAAGAGCTAGCAATCTATGTAACATTGCAGATGATAGAATTTGTATGCATAGATAGTAACAGTTCTTAATGTGCAGAGGTAGGTAGTGTAAGTTAGGTTATGGAGGATTCCCCTGTGGGGTACTTATCACTAGTAAGGTTAGTAGTAGAGGGGTCCAGTAGTGAGGGAGTGATCCGGTAGCGAGATACAGGGATCAGTAGCGAGGTTCCGGTCTGTTCCAGGTAAAAGCAAATAGCTGGAGGTTCCGGCAGCGAGACAAGCTTGTAAGCATGTAGACACACAGGCACATAAGCACATAAGCACAGGCACATTGAACGAACAACGTGAGAGAGAACGCCGGCGGTTGAAATAGCCGCACAGAGCGGCGCTCGGCGATGACGTCATCCGTCTTAAAGGTGTATGCGTACCACCTAATTAGAAAGGTGGGACGCATATTGAAAAGAAATGGAAATTAAGGGTACCAGAGGTACCAGAATCTTACAATAGGCTGCGCACACCTATGGGCGGTGTAGGTGGAAGCGGCGGTGGAGGAGAACAAGGTAGCCAACACTGCTTTTTTTCAGTCATTTTAAATGAGGGTACACCCCAAAAGAGTGAGAAAGATCAAAAATGGAACAATGGCTGGGTAAGGTCGGTATCCATCTCTATTCTGCACAAGGTATGGAAAAGTCCTGTGGGATCCATGCCTGGTTCATTTTAATGAACGTGAGCTTGTCCACATTGTCTCTGGACAGGCGGCTGCGCTTGTCTGTGATAACGCCCCCAGCCGTGCTAAATACACGTTCAGATAATACACTGGCTGTAGGGCACGCCAGCATCTCCAAGGCGTAAAGGGCAAGCTCAGGCCATGTGCCCAATTTGGAGACCCAGAAGTTGAAGGGGGCAGACCCGTCATTCACTACATGTAGGCGTGTGCTCACATACTGCTCCACTATGTTGGTGAAATGCTGCCTCCTGCTAAGACGTTCCATATGAGCTGCTGGTGCTGCTGTTTGTTGTGGCGTGCTGACAAAGCTTTTCCACATTTCGGCCATGTTAACTCTGCCTTCTGAGGTGCTGCCCTGGTTGCGTTGGCGACCTCTTCCTCCTCCTCCTCTGCCTTGGCCTTGTGCTTCCCCGCTGTCAGGTGGGAATGGCAGCAGCATCGCGTCTACCAGCGTGCGCTTGTACTCGCGCATCTTGCGATCGCGCTCCAGTGAGTGAATTAAGGACGGTACGTTGTCCTTGTAACGGGGATCCAGCAGCGTTTCCACCCAGTAATCAGCACAAGTTAGAATGTGGGCAACTCGGCGGTCATTGTGGAGACACTGCAGCATGTAATCGCTCATGTGTGCCAGGCTGCCCAGAGGCAACGAAAGGCTGTCCTCTGTGGGAGATGTATCGTCTGTGTCCTCTGTATCCCCCCAGCCACGCACCAGTGATGGCCATAAGCTGGCCTGGGTGCCACCCTGCTGTGAACATGGTTCCATCTCCTCCTCCATCTCCTCATCCTCCAGAACTGTGCACCTGCTGGACAATTGTGTCCCTGGCGTTTGTGGGTGCAGGAACCCACCCTCGGAGCCACTTGCGAATGACTGCCCTGAAAGCCTTGGAAATGTTACCTCTTCATCCTCCTCCTCCTCCTCCTCCTCATCCTGTGCCACATCCTCTTCCATCATCGCCCGAATCGTTTTTTGAAGGAGGCATAGAAGTGGGATAGTTAAGCTGACAACGGCGTCATCGGCACTGGCCATGTTGGTGGAGTACTCAAAACAGCGCAACAAGGCACACAGGTCTCGCATGGAGGCCCAGTTATTAGTGGTGAAGTGGTGCTGTTCCGCAGAGCGACTCACGCGTGCGTGCTGCAGCTGAAACTCCACTATGGCGCCTGCTACTGCTCGCACAGTCTTTCCAGCATGTGCAAGGTACAGTTCCACCTTGTGGACACGTCACATATGAGGCGGTGAGCGGGAAGGCCGAAGTTACGCTGCAGCGCTGACAGGCGAGCAGCAGCAGGGTGAGAAAGCCGAAAGTGCGCAAAGACGGCCCGCACTTTCTGCAGCAGCTCTGACATATCGGGGTAATTTTTAAGGAACCTCTGCACCACCAAATTCAGCACATGCGCCAGGCAAGGGATGTGCGTCAAACCGGCTAGGCCCAGAGCTGCTATGAGATTTCGCCTGTTATCGCACACCACCAGGCCGGGCTTGAGGCTCGCTGGCAGCAACCACTCATTTGTCTGCTGTTCCATGCTCCTCCACAACTCCTGCGCGGTGTGTGATTTTTCCCCCAAACAGGCAAGTTTTAAAACTGCCTGCTGTTGTTTACCCCTGGCTGTGCTGAAGTTGGTGGTGAAGGTGTTACGCTGACCGGATGAGGATGCGGTAGAGGATGAGGAAGCGGAGTAGGAGGAGTTAGGAACAGGAGGCAAACTGAAGCGCCCTGCAATCCTCGGTGGTGGAAGGACATGCGCCAAATTGCTATCCGCCTCAGCATTTACCCAGTGTGCCGTAAGGGAGATATAACGCCCCTGACCGTGCTTACTGGTCCACGTATCGGTAGTTAGGTGGACCTTGGCACAGATGGTGTTGCGCAGTGCACACCTGATTTTTTCCCCCACTTGGTTGTGCAGGGAAGGGATGGCTTGCCTGGAAAAGTAGTGGCGGCTGGGCACGACGTACTGTGGGACAGCCACCGACATAAGGCTTTTAAAACTGTGCGTCTCCACAAGACAGAATGACAGCATTTCAAAGGCCAAGAATTTTGAAATGCTTGCATTCAGGGCCAGGGATCGCGGGTGGGTAGGGGGTACTTCCTCTTCCTCTCAAGTGTTTGGGAGATGGAAAGCTGAATGCTTCCACAGGACATTGTGGAGATGGTTGGTGACCCAGGTGGTGGTGTTGCTCACAGATCGTCTGTTTGCGGGGTGGCAGGTGCCGGTATCACTACAGAGGTGGATGGAGAGGCCGAGACTGCAGCAGAAGAGGAAGCAGGAGGAGCCAGAGACCTTTCTTGGTTTTGAAGGTGTCTACTCCACTGCAGCTCGTGCTTTGCACTTAGATGCCTGATCATGCAGGTTGTGCTCAGGTTGAGAAGGTTTATGCCTCGCTTCAGGCTCTGATTGCACAGGGTGCAAACCACTCGTGTCCTGTCATCAGCACATTTTCTGAAGAACTTCCACGCTAGAGAAATCCTTTGAGCTGGCTTTGGTGCGCTCGTTCCCTTGCTGCATTGGGCAGTAGCAGGCGTAGTGTCTAGGGCACGGCCGCTCCGCTTCTGCACCCTGCTCCCTCTTCTGCTGTGCTGGTGGCTCTGTGCGACCACCGCCTCTTCCTCCAAACTACTCAGGTCACCTGCATGACCTTCATTCCATGTGGGGTCAAGACCCTCATCGTCCTCCACATCATCTTCCACCCAGTCTTCACCCCTGCCCTCCTTGTCGGTCTCCACAATTCTGAGTGCCGCAGCAGTTGGCACCTGCGTTTCGTCATCATCGGAGACGTGCTGCGATTGGTACTTCCATGTACTCATCTTGAGAATTAAGTGGTTGGGCATTGCTTCACTCAATCTCTTCCACTTCTGGGGCAGGGCTAGGTGGATGGCCCTGGGAAACCCTGCTGACAGAGTCATCAAAAAGAAGAAGAGACTGCTGCATGACTTGGGGCTCAGACTGCTTGCCTGATTCGCAAGGGGGTGAGGTGAAAGACGGTTGGACATTGGCTGCAGGTGCAAACTCTGACCTTTCTGCAGTAGACTGGGTGGGAGACAATGTGAAGGAACTGGAGGCACTGTCAGCAACCCAATCTACTGTCGCCTGTACTTCTTCTGGCCTCATCACTTCTAGAGGCGCATGATGCCCTACCAAATACTGCTGCAGGTTCTGTCGCCTACTCACACTTGAGGAAGGTGTTTCACTTGTGCGTGTAGCTGGCACAGATCGACCACGTCCTCTCCTTGCAACAGGAGCTCTACCAGCAGCACCACGACCCAGGCCACGGCCCCTATTTGATGGTCTCCTCATATTTCTGTAATTTATGATCTTGCCTTAGAAAGGTGTTTATTGAATAGCGGAACAAAACAACAACAGTATCACACGGGTGTATCTCACAGTCAAATATGCAAACTATGCCGAAATTAAATTTTTTTTTTACCCCAAAAGGGTGTTTATTAAATAGCGGAATAGAAAAACAGTATACAAATACAACGGGTGTATATCACACTCAAGTATGCAAAGTATGACGCAAATTAAATTTTTTTCACCCCAAAAGGGTGTATATTGAATAGCGGAATAGAAAAAAGGATATAAAATGGTGTATCTCACACGTACAAACACAGACTAGGCCCCAATTACAATTTTTTGTACCCTAAAGGGAGGATGAGGAAGAGGAGTAGGAGGAGTTCGGAACAGGAGGCAAACTGAAGCGCCCTGCAATCCTTGGCGGTGGAAGGAGATGCGCCAAACAAATTTAAACGGTGTATCTCACACGTACAAACACAGACTAGGCCCCGATTACAATTTTTTGTACTCTAAAGGCAGGATGAGGATGAGGAAGAGGAGTAGGAGGAGTTCGGAACAGGAGACAAACTGAAGCGCCCTGCAATCCTCGGCGGTGGAAGGAGATGCTCCAAACAAATTTGAAAAGGTGTATCTCACATGTACCGATACAGACTATGCCGTAATTTAATTTTTTACACTCCAAAAGGGTGTATATTGAATAGCGGAATAGGAAAAATTTTATAAAACGGTGTATCTCACACGTACAAACACAGACTAGGCCCTAAAGGCAGGATGAGGAAGAGGAGTAGGAGGAGTTTGGAACAGGCAGGAGGCAAACTGAAGCACCCTGCAATCCTCGGCGGTATGAGATGCGCCCCAAAAATTGGAAAGGTGTATCTCACACGTACCGATACAGACTATCCCGCAATTTAATTGTTTTTACCCCAAGGGTGTAGATTGAATAGGGAATAGAAAATATGATATCAAAAGGTGTATGTATCTCACACGTACAGACCCAGACTAGGCACGATTACTATTTTTTGTACCCCCAAAGGCAGGATGAGGAGTAGGAGGAGTTCGGAACAGGCAGGAGGCACACTGAAGCACCCTGCAATCCTCGGCGGTATGAGATGCACCCCAAAAATTGGAAAGGTGTATCTCACACGTACCGATACAGACTATCCCGCAATTTAATTGTTTTTACCGCAAGGGTGTAGATTGAATAGCGGAATAGAAAATATGATATCAAAAGGTGTATGTATCTCACACGTACAGACCCAGACTAGGCCCCGATTACTATTTTTTGTACCCCCAAAGGCAGGATGAGGAGTAGGAGGAGTTCGGAACAGGCAGGAGGCACACTGAAGCACCCTGCAATCCTCGGCTGTATGAGATACAGACTATCATTTTAATTGTTTTTACCCCAAGGGTGTAGATTGAATAGCGGAATAGTAAATATGATATAAAATTGGTGATTTTTCAATAGCACATGTGAACACAGCAGTGTCTTATATCAGTCAGCTCTGCTGCAGGCTATGAAGGGGAAAAAAAAGAAAATTCCCCTTTAAGTTTGTAATTTTTAAATAAATTAGTACAGACTATGCCACAATTTAATTTTTTTTTAACCCAAAAGGGTGTATATTGAACAGTGGAATAGAAAAAAGTGTATAAATTTTAAAATCACTCAATAATAGCACATGTGAACACAGCAGTGTATTATCACAGTCAGCAGCACTGAAGGAAAAACGCTGCACACAACTGACTGATAAAAAAGATTTTTTTCTCTCTCCTCCTCAGCGGGCAAAAAGATTGTGTTCACACCACCCCTCACACAGCAAAATCGATGTAGAACACTGACCCTGCCTATTCTCCAGCCTCGCCCTAAAATGCCATAATAACTCGCCCTGCCTGCAGCACTCCGACCTGTCCCTGAATTATTTTCGGACACAATATAATTTTTGACTGTCTGTCCCTAATCAGCAGCCAGCACGTATGATGTGTGCTCTGTCCCTATACTACAGCAGAATGACGCAGCAGCGCTCGATCTCGAACTTATAAAGACATGGTCACATGCTTCAGATGGCCAATCACAGCTACTAATACATTAGTAGGCATGGCTGGGATGGCTTAAGGCACACCAGTTAAACGCTTGTTGATTGGCTGTTGAAAGCCCGCCATTAAAAGCGCGCCATTACATACAAACCCGGAAATAAAATGACCGAACACGGATTTTAAACCCGAACATACAGTAAAGTTTTCGGGTCCGTGTTCGGGTAACAAAAATCCAATTATTCGGTACGAACACAAATAAACAGTCCGTGTTCGCTCAACACTACTCATGAGCAATTTCATCAATCCATACTTCACCTCCAATATCACAAATTTGGAAACAAATCTGGCGAACTGTTAGCCCGACTATGCAAAGGACCGCTTTTATGCTACTCTATATGGCCTGGATCCAATCGATGCCAATGAAGCTAATATGTTTCTAGAAGAACTACAATTACCGTCGATCAATGACGTCCAATTATCCCTCCTGCATGCACCCATAACCCCCTCAGAGGTCAATGCATCTATAGCTTCTCTCTCCCCTGGTAAAGCCCCTGGTCCAGACAGGTATATGTCTGAGTTCTACAAACTCGTCAGGTTACCCCTTCCCTCACCAATGTATTTCAACACATCATGGGTGGTGGAAGGTATATGCCCACGGGATCCCAGGCTTTCATTAAGCTCATACCCAAACCAGGGAAGGATGCCACGGAACCCGGCTCGTATCTCCCAATATCCTTGATTAACTTAGATGCCAAACTTCTGTCCAAGATAATTGCAGCCAGACTGGCTTTGATTATGCCATCCCTCCTCCATCCATCCCAAGTGGGCTTTACCAGGGGATGCTCTGCCACTGCCAACATACGCAAGGTTCTGGCCGTCCTTGCTCAAGCCCACTCCAACCCCCAAAACAATTACGCCATTATTACACTCTACGCTGAAAATGCATTCGATAATGTCAGTTTCCAATAGCTAAAGTTGGCACTGTTGAAATTTGGATTTTCTGGGCCCTTCTTACACCTAATATCAGCTATGTACGCCTCCCCTACTGCCAATGTGGACACCTCAAATCTCATATCCGATTTTATCCCTCTCCATAAAGGCACCAGGCAGGGCTGTTCACTTTCCCCTTTCCTCTTCAACTTAGCATTAGAACCTCTCTCCAGCTACCTTTCCTTTAATTCTCCCCTCAAAGGAATAAAAGTAGGCCAAGAGGAAATCAGATCCACTCTTTTTGCAGATGATATCCTGCTATTTACCTCTGATTCATCCAACGACATGAATCACGTCAAAAACATATTCAGTAGATTTAGACTTTGTTCTGCTCTGCGCATCAACTACACAAAGAGCGAAATCCTCCCTCTCGGCGGACCACACACACTCCAATTGAGCGCATCCTCCCCTTTTGCTATTGCTAAATCCCACATAAAATACCTGGGCATCTATGCAGTAAAATCTCCCTCCTCCTTGTATCACCTTAACTATACCCCGCTTCTCTCAAAAATTTCCAGTTGGGCTAAACTTCCTCTTTCCCTTATGGGCAGATGCCATCGCTTTTAAAATGGTCAGTTTCCCCAAGTTATGATACCTCATGCAGACCTTTCCCTTATTCATCAAGCACAATGACATTAGGCTTCTACACAAATCACTCTCCACCTTTATCCCCCCCAAACTCCTAGGTGGAGTGAACCTCCCGGACATTAGGCTGTACAACCTTACTTGCCTATTGAGAGTGGGTATAGATTGGATCAAAGGTACTTCCAGGTTCTCAAACTTCGCCCTAGAGTCACAAATGGCCGGCTCATTGGATCTGGCTGCCATTCTACACTGTAAGCTGAGTGACCTCCCCCCGAGCTTGAAACAAAATATCCTCTTTAGAGACACCCAGACGTCTTGGAGGGAATTTAGAAAAAAACTGGGCCTACCCAAATATATCTCCAAACATCTTCCCATCAAGGGCAATCCTTCACTTCAAGCACTGGACTTGGAAATGGTTTATACTTCTTGGGCCAAACAAGACCTACAAACTTTTTCCCAACTTTTTGATCCCACAACGGGGACTCCTCTTCCCTTCCGGACCCTTCAACAAACCTACAACCTTCCCTTGCACCATTTTCTATATGCACACCAGCTAACTGCTCACACAACAGCCTTATGTTGGGATAAACTTAAAAGATTCGGACCATCAATCTTAGACATTCTATTACCACTGGACACTCTTAAACTCTCCCAAATGTATCGCCCCATCCAGTCCCTCTTACTGGCTTCTCAGGCGAAATCAATGAAATCTTTGTGGGACAAAGTCCTCCTTTGCCCTGACTCAAAACAAAATTTATTGGCGGGCTTTAACTTTACATGCTCATTTATACGAAATTAATTTTGGAGGGAGAAGCAGCTTAAAATTCTTCACCACGCCTACTGCCTTATTCCTCCTCTCCGCTTCACACCCCAAACCAAGGATGCTCGTGGTGCCTTGCTCATCGCCCTACTCTTCATCATAGGATGTGGAGCTGTCAGTATGTGTCTTCCTTCTGGGATAAATTGGAACTCTAAATCTCATCAGTTACGGAGCTTCAACCTAAAAAAAAAACTTTCTCCCTAATCTTCGGCCTACTGGATAATCGGCTGCCATCCATCCATATCACCTACACCAAGTTACAATCTTCCATCATCACAAGGCATAAAGCTTGGATATCAACGTGTTATATGATCGCTCGTCCTAAGACACTGGACTTCCTCTACTCCTCCGTCTGTTAGTGAAGTCAGGTCCGACATAGACATTCTCCTCAACAAGGAACACCTAGACCTGGCGGTCTTCAAATCCAACCCTCATCGCTTCCAGACGAAATGGGAAGCTTATATCGACAAATTTCACCCCCAGCTCTCTATGGACTGTCTCTCTACATGGCGCACTTGGTTTAGACATGAACCTCCCCTTGGAGCTTCATTCCTCCATATGCAGGTTTCCTCTAGTTCTTTTCTCTACCCATCTTCTTCATCTTCTATAACATCATTCAATTTATTGACTAGCAGGTGTTCTCTCTGACGTTTTCGAGATGTCATGTTATTTAGCAAATATGGTATTTATCGAGATATAATGCCCTTTTCACCTCCCCGGCTGATTAGCCGGAGTAGGGATAATATGGTATACTATATGGTTTTGGTATGACTTTAGTACTACCTACTATGGTTTTGTTTCTTCTTGTATTTCTCCCCTCTGCTTCCCTCTCTTCTCTTTTTCCTTTCCCATCCCCCTATATATACCCTCCACCTATATATACCCTCCCCCAATTACCCTTGTCTCCTTCCCTCCCCTCCTACCCCCCCTCATATGTCTGCCCTCCCTCCCTCCCTTCCTTCATACCATTCCCCTCTCTCATCCCCTCTTCCTTCCCTGAGTTAATGTTTGGCCCTTCTCATGCACCTATCTGCATGTAGCCCACCTTTACATTCTGGGCCCTCCCCCAGTTATTGCATTGTTGACCTTGTTTTGTTACAATGTTTTGTCCCAGATGTTATATTTTACTATTGTTAATGTGTTTGAAATTTCAACAAAAACATCTTAAAAAAAAAAAGAAGACTACAAGATCTAGCCTTGACCATTCATCCTCTGACCTGTGCTCTGGAAATGCTGGGAGGACTGAATCCCAATTCATGTGAAATTCAGTTGCCACCTTTGGTAGAAAACTGGGAATAGGCCGGAGCACCAATATGGTCCCTTGGCTGAGAAGGCGCACAATTCAGATACTCTTCTAACTGAAGTGATAGAAGTCAAAAATACAATCCTTAATGTGAAATGAAACACAGAGCACGAGTCAGCTGGATCAAATGGAGGGGTTAACAGTGCTCTCAAAACTAGAGGCAAATCTCATTTGGGAAAAAAGATTTTATTGGAGGTCTGATCTTGATTGCTGCCCCCAAAAAATGCACCACCAGAGGATCCAATGCCCATCCAGCTTGACATAGCAGAAAGGGCAAAGCCTGGACTATTGAGGAATTGTAGACCAAGCCTTTATCCAGACCATCTTGGAGGAACTCTAATATATTGGAGACCGAAGAGGCCACAGACTCCAAATTTCTTTCTGTAGCGAAGCGTAAAAAAGCTTTCCAAATCCTGTAATAGGTAGTATTAGTCGTCTTCTTTCCAGCTTGCAACAAGTTACCCATTACCCAATCCGACAGATCAAAGTGCTTTAAATATCTCCTTTCAATCTCCATGCTATTAATTTCAATCTCCCTGGGTTTGGGTCACAGCCGTTCTGAAGCAGAAGATCTTGACAAGGGGGTAGAGGAATTAGCTTACACAGTTTTATCTTTCATGCCAACTAATACTACGGCCTCCTGGGCCAGAATGGTAGCACCGCTATTGCCACTACTTTCTCCTGACTAATTTTCAACAGGACTTTGAGAATCAACGGGATTGGTGGAAACACATAGACTAGGGGAAAATTTCATGGCTTGGAGAGCGCATCCTGGCCCAGAGCTTGCGGACGCCAAACTCGGGAGAAGTAGTGTGGAAGCTGGAAATTCTTCTTCGTTGCCATCAGATCTATGACTGGCAACCCCCAGGCTTTGAAGATCTTCTGTAAATACTTGGGACTGAGGCCCAATTCATTTTGATCTGTAAACTTAGGCGATCTGCCAGAACATTCTTGGACCCCGGCAGATAGGCCGCCGTAAGAGAACAGACATTTTTTTCTGCCCAAAGGAAGATCTAGCAAGCCACCCTAAGGAGCGGCAGACTCCTGGTGCCACCTTGCCGAGTCACCAAGATACTGTGGTTCTGTTGTCCGAGAGAACCTTGACTGCTTGCTCCTGTAACATCGGCTGGAACACTAGCAGAGCGTGCCAAATAGGCTCTAATTCCAGAAGGTTTGAATTTTGCACTGGAGATGCCTTCCACTGGCCCTGAACATGCTGGCCCAAACAATGAGCCCCCCAGCCTAAACGGCTGGCATCTGTCATTATGACTATCGACTCAGATGGAGATTTGAGTGGTACCCCAGGGGACAGATTCTGAGCAATCCTCCACCAGGCCAGCTAATGCCTTATTGGAACTGGAATGCAGATTTTCTGAATCAAGGAGTGGCGGTCCCACTGGTAGAGGAAAATGTACTGAAACCTCCTTCTCCACTATATGGGCCAAGGTACCACCGAGATCATGGAGAATCCAAGAACTGCATGCACTCCCTCGCACTCAGAAATTACTTAAATATTACCTCCTTCACCCTACTCTGAACTTCCTGAATCTTCCTGGAAAGTGGAAAACACAGCCCCGAACCGTATTGAATTGCATTTCTAGATATTCCAAAATCTGTGTTGGCTGCAACTGACTGTTCCGATAATTGATTAACCATTTAAAGCTACTGAGTATGTTGCAGGTTATCGCTACATGTTCTTGAAGAAGAGACTTTGAGGGGGCTAGTAGGAGAATGTCGTCTAGGTAGTGGAATATCTGTATGCCTTTGATTCTTAAAACCGCAGTGACAGCCGACAACACTTTTGAAAACGTTCTCGGAGCCATACAAAGCCCGAATAGCAGACACCTGCTGAAAATGCAAGCCTTCTATTAAAAAACGAAGGAAGCGGTAGTGAGCTGCATCTATTTGCCTGTGTAGATAGGCATCTGCTAGACCGACCAAAGCTATCCAATCCCCTTTCTTCACCACCAAAATTATTGTTTCCAATGACTCCATTCTGAACGGTGGGACCTTCATAAAATAATTTAGGGCCTTTAGTTCTAAAATATTTTAGAAGTTAAATACCCCAGCTATATGAAAACTTAGAAGTGGTTTGCCAACATCCCTGTAGACTGAACAGGCAGAATGGGGGGTCCCCCTAGGGTGTGGGACTTTAGCGGCAAACACACTTCCACAAGTAGATAAAAGTAAATCGTTTTATTAAACAAGGTTTAAAATTGATCTTACATAGATCAAACGGGTATAAAGGTCAAAAAGATTGTACAGATAGTGTATATGGATATAATTATCAAAAAAGAAATGAGGAGAATTGTATTGCATATACTCAAAGGTACATATTAGCTTCTTGAAGGAAATCCTCCCACCCGACGCGTTTCAGGCACGCAGGCCTTTCTTCAGGGGTCTGAAGTGGGGAGATTAGTGATTTCCTACATGACATAACAAGTGTTTGTTAAGATTAGTTGCATAAACATATTATCAGATACAATATAAGTAAATTAACAGATATACATTGTATATATTGCACGTATAGGCATAGCTTGGATTCTTGAAAATTCATACCTGTAGGCTAATGAAGAAGTGACAAGAGAGTCACGGCTGTTAAAAGAAAGGAACGGAAAGAGTTCCGCTGTGCAGGATACCGACGTGGGCTCCACTGGATCCCTGAGGCTGTAAGTCCTCCCGTATGTGGCCCCAACGAGGATGCCTAGGTTGAGGTCACACTGGCGTCTGTGTAAATGTATATACAGAGGAATGATTCACATTGTGTTCTCTGTGTGGGTAGTATATTTAAAAAAAAAAAAAAAAAAAGGGAAAAAAAGGAAGGGAAGATACCTTCTGGCAATTGTCGCAGCACCTATGCTTAAGGGGGTTTTTTGTGGGGTGTCTGTTCCTGGTCCTGAGAGACTATTAAAATGGGAACATAGCAGATTATATAATGAAGTCTGACCAATGTTTGGTGTTTTACAATTGCTAATTTAAATATACCTAGATGAAGTATTTTAGTGTCGTTCTTGGTTGTTTCCTTCGACTTGCTGGAATATGTGTTCTGAAAATTAAGGGGATAGTATAGATAAAATCCAAAATATATTGAGAAGGGGAGAAGGGGAGAGTGTAATGAAATAAAAAGGAGAGGTCAGGCTGGTAAATTACCTGGTGTTGTTCAGAGGTGATGTAATTTTTTTTGTATGGGAATAAATCTCCCTCTTGGTTCCTGGAATTGTAAGACTCTGTGTTAAGTCCTCTTAAGGTACATGTTTGGTAAGGTAGGAAGGATATATTCCAGGTATTTACCTTTAATGGTCGTAGCAGATGATTCAGCAATGTCAGCAGCATGCTGTGTCTAGTGTCCGCCGCTGTTTATGTGTGGAGTGAGAGACGCCGGAGCATGCGCAGTGAGTACCACGCGCACGCTCCGGCGCTGAAGGTGACCAATGGCATCCCCCGCCGATGGAACGCAGGCCACGCCCCCAGATGCGAAAGCGCGGCCTGCGTTCCAGCGGCGCCGACTCAGTGACTGGCTCAACCATTGCGGGCGGGGCCGAGGTGATCGGGTGATGCCCGCAGGAGGAGCCAGGATGTAGGGGGGGCCAGCATGTGAGTTGCGTGCCCCCCCGGGGTGCGCCGGGTGGAGCAACAGGGGGAGTAACAGTCACAGGGGGTGGAAAATTGGGCGGAGTCGGCCTATGCACATCGGAATGTTAGTGTGAGGAGAAAAGCTGAGAGCAGGTCAGAAAAGGCAGGGGGAAAGGAGAGCAACGGAGGTGAGCAATGGGGATAGTTGTTATGGATCCCCAAAAAAATTGTTGCATTGTTCCATATGTAAAGAAGACATCACTTTATATAACAGGTAAAATATAGTATGAAGATATTATACAGTATATACGTAAAAAACACTTTGTATATATATATATACAGAATATATCCGAGGCTAATAACAGCTCACCGAAGATTGAGTAATATTGTTATATCTGTGTTATTAAAGGTACATAGTATATATTTAATAATCTGTGCGAATGGTTTTATTTCTATATCTTATCCATCACTATGAGTGTGTCTACGTTATATGGTGCACAAATATGAATAGTGTATAGATGAAGGGGAAAAGAAATTGATATAGAAAAAACTGAAAGACCTGAAACCAGGGACCTCAAGTGGTCTGGGAGCAGCAGACCTATTTGGTATAAACAAAGTAATGAGCAACTCATGTAGAGGTTACTGATAGCATACATGTATTACTGTAGGGAAGGAAAAAAGTTTAGTTCAATATTTTTTGGCACATTCTTCATATTGATGGATGGAAAGTGGGGGGAGAGATGTTGATGTGAACTGGTAGAAAATGAGGGAGAGGAGGGGGGGGGGGCGCCGGAAGAGGGGGAGAATGGGGGAGGGGGAACAGGATTGTTGGAAGAAGATGAGTGAGGTGGTGTGAGTTCACTTTTCCCAGCCTCCAGAGGAGAACCCCTCTAGAAAGGGCCTAAAGCTGAGAGAATCATTAAGGCCTGGAGGTGAGGTGGCATTCAGTTCTACTATCCATCGTGTTTCACGTTGTAGAAGTGTTTTGTTCCAGTCACCCCCTCTTTTGTTTGGGTGTATTCTGTCTAGAATTACAAACTGGATAGCGGGGAAGTGGCCATAATGGAAATCTCTTACGTGCCTGCCAAGGGGTAGGTCAGGATTTGCTGTCTTCATACTTAAAATGTGTCTGTAGGCTCTATTGTGAAATTCAAGTTTCGTTTTGCCTACATAAGTTTAGTTCTAAAATAGGCTTGAAGCCCCCTGAGGACTTTGTAACCAAGAACAAATGGGATTACACTCCCTGTCAGGGCCCAGATTCGAACCCAGGTCCTCAGTTGCTTCTGACAGTGCTTCTTCTTGCTGAGCTATCCAGCAGCCATTATCTATGCATTCTAGATCTATGTGGTGACCTAGACCTTGTCCAGTTTCCTGCCTAGTTCCTTGCCCAGCCTCCTGTGAACTCTGAACCTTTGGCCACTCCTTTGTACTTCCTATTTAAGCCTGATCTGGAAACTTCCTGATGCCAGATTGTTGTGCTTTTGCCAAGATCTAGCTTTGTGTGCTTCATCCTCCTGAATCTTCTACTTGTGTACCGACCTCCAGCTACGTTCCAGGACTACGCCTCTGCCTGCTGCCATTTGCCCTTCACTGCTTGTGTACCGACCTTCGGCTAAAGACTACGACTACTCTTCTGCTTGCTCCCTCACTCCGGCTGATCTCTTGTGTACCAGACCCTGCTTGTTGACCACCAGTAATCGTGACAGAATAATCTGGCCACAATGGAGTCCGCAGTAGCAGCTACCCTTACCACTGTCACTCAGCAAATTTCTGAATTACAAGAGTTTGGTGTCACTTATCAGGCAAAATTTAAAGAACTGCAAAATGTGGTGAAAGATCAACAAGAGGCAATTCAGGACTTAGAGAAACAGGTGTTGGATCTTAGTTCCCTAAATGGCGCAAGTCCTGAGCCCAGTGTTCGAATGCCTCTTCCACAAAAAGTCAATGGAGACCGAAGGCTTTACAGAGGATTCCTTAATCAGTGTCGCATTTACTTTCAAATGCAGCCTGTTGCATTTTTTCCTGAAAAAAAGAAGGTACTGTTTATTATCAATCTCCTGACAGAGGAAGCTTTATCTTGGGCCTTTCCCTATGTGGAAAAGGATGACATAATTTTAAATAACCTCCACTCCTTTACTAAAGCTATGGACCAAGTTTTTGACGATCCAAATCGATGTGCTACTGCTGAGGCCAAACTGCATAAATTGCGTCAAGGACGACGCTCCGTGGCTGAATACACTACTGAATTCAGGCGCTGGATCGCAGATACAACCTGGAATCCAGCAGCACAAAGAAGCCAATTTCGTCAGGGGCTTTCTGAGCAAATAAAGGATGAACTGGCTAGAGGTGATACCCCTGATGATCCGGAGAACTTTATCCATTTGTGCATCCGTATTGACCAGAGACTCTCTGAAAGGAGAAAAGAAATACTGGGAATACTGGGAAATACTGAGGGTATGCGTTTTTCTTTTAGTCAACCTCCTCGGAAGAGTTCTCAGGTTTTACATGATTCCAGTAACCCTGAACCTATGCAGATTGTATCCGTTAGAAGGGGTATCACTATTCAGGAAAAGGAAAGACGTCGGAGTGAAAATTTATGCCTTTATTGTGGGGACTCTGGACATTATGCTATTAACTGTCCAAATAAGCTAAGGAGAACAGTTGCTGCAACTGATGTTAAAGACATTGAACAAATTAGTTCCATCGCTCAGTCAGTTTCTCCAATACTTGAAGAAAGTAATCCTATACAAGCTCCGCCCACTCACTTTATAATTCCCATTCGACTCTCTGATGGGGCTAATGACATTTCCTGCTCTGCCATGTTGGACTCTGGAGCGGGGGGAAATTTTATGGATATTGGATTTGCTCAAGACCATCATATTGAATTAAGGAATAAATCCTCACCTGTAGATATGGAGACTGTTGATGGTTCCCCCCTATCCTCCGGGCCAGTTACCCATGAGACTGCTCCTCTTAGTCTGTTTTTTGAGCCTGATCACCAGGAGACCATATGTTTTCAGTTGATTTCATCACCAAAGTTTCCTATCATTCTAGGTATCCCCTGGTTCTCAATTCATAACCCCTCTGTCAATTGGGAAACACGTGTTTTAACTTTTGCCTCAGAGTACTGTAAAGGACATTGTCAACCTGATTCCTCCCATGTCGAGAATCTCCGGGTAGTGGAACACATGGTTCCTGGATATGAAGGCCTGCCACCTCAATACAGGGAATTTCATGATGTGTGTGATAAGAAGAATGCTGATCAGCTACCCCCACATCGCCCTTATGACTGTCCTATTGAACTTTTACCTGGGGCAGAGATTCCTTTTGGCCGCCTCTATTCTATGTCTGAACCTGAATTAAAGGTGTTAAGGGAGTGGTTGGATGAAAACCTGGCAAAGGGGTTCATAAGACACTCAACCTCTCCTGCTGGGGCAGGTCTCTTCTTTGTTGAGAAGAAGGATAAGACATTGAGACCATGTGTTGATTATAGGGAATTAAATAAAATCACTATCAAGAATCGCTATCCCCTCCCACTAATCCCCGAGCTTTTGGAAAGACTTTGTTCTGCAAAGATCTTTACTAAATTGGATTTACGGGGTGCATATAACCTCATTCGCATTCGTAAGGGTGATGAATGGAAGACTGCTTTCAGAACCAGATATGGACATTTTGAGTCTTTGGTCATGCCTTTCGGTCTTTGCAATGCTCCAGCAACCTTTCAACACTTTATTAATGATGTGCTGCGAGATCTATTGGATCAATTTGTGATTGCTTATTTAGATGATATTCTTATCTTTTCAGATTCTCTACAGGAACATCGCAAACACGTATCCATTATTTTCGACCGGCTGAGGAAGAATCGGCTGAACATCAAATTGGAGAAATGCGAATTTGAACAGACCAAGATTCATTTCCTGGGGTACATAATCTCCCCTGAAGGGTTGAGCATGGACCCTGATAAGATTAAAGCAGTGGTGGAGTGGCCTGCCCCTAGGAATGTTAAAGAAATTCAACGATTTCTTGGATTTGCCAACTTTTACAGAAAGTTTATAAGGGACTTTTCCAAGGTGGTTGCACCAATTACCCAGTTAACCAAGAAGGGACGGCTCTTCACATGGGCACCAGAGGCACAAGCTGCTTTCTGTGTTACCTCTGCACCAATTCTAGTACATCCTGACCCTGAACTGCCCTTTGTTGTAGAAGTTGATGCCTCAGATTCTGCTGTTGGAGCTATCCTTTCTCAGCGTACAGGTGAAAAGATGCAGCTTCATCCCTGTGCTTACTTTTCCCGGTTGATGTCCTCTGCTGAAAAGAACTATGACATTGGTAATAAAGAACTGCTGGCGGTAAAGGAAGCTTTCTCTGAATGGAGACATCTGTTGGAAGGGGCTGAGCATTTAGTGACTGTTCTTACCGATCATCGGAACTTAGAGTTCATCCGTTCTGTAAAGAGACTGTCCTCCCGACAAGCACGCTGGTCTTTATTCTTCTCCAGGTTTAATTTCATTGTTTCTTATAGACCTGGCTCAAAAAATGGCAAGGCTGATGCCCTGTCACGGAGTTTGTCTGAATCCCCTCAAGAAAGCAACTCTGACTGCACCATTCTTTCTCAAAAGAACTTTTTAGGAGCCACTAATCCCAAAGAATTTTTGACCTTGTTTAAAGATGGCTACTCTTCTGATTCCCTCCTTAAACATCCTCCCAAGGACCTGAGTCTCACCTTCAGGAATGGCTTTTGGATTCAGAACCATTGCCTCTATGTCCCTAAAAGTGCGTGGCTAGAAGTCCTCAGACTGGTTCATGACTCTAAGCTTGCAGGACATTTTGGGGCCTTTAAAACTGCTGAACTGTTGTCTCGTTCATTCTGGTGGCCTAGTTACAAGAAAGATGTAAAGAACTATGTTGCTTCTTGTCCAACTTGTGCACGTCATAAGACACCCCGATCTTCCTCTGTGGGACTGCTTCAACCTCTTCCAATTCCATCACGGCCTTGGGGATCAATTTCTATGGATTTTGTGGTTGAACTCCCTTCTTCGAAGGAAATGACCACCATCTTGGTAGTGGTTGACCGCTTCACCAAGATGGCTCACTTCATCCCAACTAAGGGGGTACCCAATGCGGAACTAACTGCAGAATTAATGATCCGGGAAGTATTTAAACTACATGGGATCCCGGATGATGTGGTCTCAGATAGGGGGGTTCAATTTACTTCCAAATTCTGGAGAAGTTTCTGCATGTCCCTGGGTGTCGCAGTCAATCTTTCCTCTGCATTTCATCCTCAATCCAATGGCCAAACAGAAAGAACAAATCAGACTTTGGAACAATATCTTCGCTGTTTTGTTAGCTATTTGCAGGATGATTGGGTAGATTATCTGCCAACAGCAGAATTTTCCTACAATAATTCTAAGCACAGCTCCACATCTCTTAGTCCTTTTTATGTGAATACAGGGTACCATCCAGTTTGCCTTCCTGACCTCCCTATTGCTACACCAATTCCTGCTGTTAATGAGAGGTTATCTCTTTTACAGGAAACTCGAAGAAAGTTGCTTGAAACATTGAAGGTGGCACAGGAGGCTTACAAGAAAGCATCTGATAGACGTCGAAGAGAAATACCGTCTTTCCGTGTTGGAGACAAGGTCTGGTTATCCACAAAGAATCTCAGGACTCAGGTACCATCTGTTAAGTTGGGGCCAAAGTATATAGGACCTTTTCAAATCCTGGCACAAGTTAATGCAGTTACTTTCCGCTTGAAACTTCCTGACAGTATGAGAGTCCATCCTGTTTTTCATGTTTCTTTACTTAAACCTTTCCATGAAAATTCCTTCCCTGGGAGAGTCCTTCCTCCTCCCCTGCCTGTGGTTGTTGAGGGTGAAGAGGAATTTATTGTAGAAGGAATAATTGACTCCAGGATCCACAGGAACAAGTTGCAGTACCTGGTGAAATGGGAAGGATACGGACCTGAAGAAAATTTTTGGGAACCTGCTGAGCAGGTCCATGCTCCTAGACTGGTTCGGGAATTCCATCAAAGGTTTCCGCTTAAGCCAGGTCCTGAGACACCCTGTGGTCATCCTAGAAGGAGGGGCATACTGTCAGGGCCCAGATTCGAACCCAGGTCCTCAGTTGCTTCTGACAGTGCTTCTTCTTGCTGAGCTATCCAGCAGCTGATATCTATGCATTCTAGATCTATGTGGTGACCTAGACCTTTTCCAGTTTCCTGCCTAGTTCCTTGCCCAGCCTCCTGTGAACTCTGAACCTTTGGCCACTCCTTTGTACTTCCTATTTAAGCCTCATCTGGAAACTTCCTGATGCCAGATTATTGTGCTTTTGCCAAGATCTAGCTTTGTGTGCTTCATCCTCCCGAATCTTCTACTTGTGTACCGACCTCCAGCTATGTTCCCGGACTACGCCTCTGCCTGCTGCCATTTGCCCTTCACTGCTTGTGTACCGACCTTCGGCTAAAGACTACGACTACTCTTCTGCTTGCTCCCTCACTCCGGCTGATTTCTTGTGTACCAGACCCTGCTTGTTGACCACGGTTGTGCTGCTGCTTCCTGCGACTGGACTCTGAGCCTGACCCAGTAATCGTGACACTCCCTTTGCCCATTAGTGTCTGGGAACTGGCAGAATTGCCTGTGCTGTTAATGATTCCTTGACGTATGTTGGTAAACATAGCCTCTTCTTCGGACAAATTAGTACTCGGGTATCCACAGAAAATGCCTGAGGAGTTTGTCTGAAGCTTTTGCCATCTGGTTGGCCTTGGGCTTAGCAGGCTGCAGGAAAGATGGACTGGCTCCTTTCCATTGTCTGAAAAACGGTCTACCCAGTCGATATGTCGTAGCTTCTCTGAACCCCTCTCTGAACCCCTCTTTGGCCCTTTTGGAAGAATGAAAGGATTGACGCAGCCTTCTTCTCTCTTACGGAATAAGACCTGACTTGCCGCCAGAGACCCGCTGAATCGCTGATTCCAACGTTTTGCTGAACAAGAGCTTTCCTTCGAAGGGGACGGAGCGCAGGCTGTGTTTGGATGCATTGTAAGCTGACCAATGCTTCAACCACAAAGCCCTACGAACCATTACTGAATGAGCTATTAGCTTAGCTGTCATTCTGACCTGGTCCACCGCTGCTTCTGCCAAAAAATCAACTGCGGTTCTAATGGACTGCAAAGGAAGAGAACTTCCACTTCCCACCACCTCTCCCAAAGATCTGGCCTCTAATTCCGCTACCCACACTCTTAGGGCCGCCGCCACAGAAGTAAGCGGTATAGCTGACCTGCAGGCCGCTCCAGCCACTGTATAAATTCTTTTCAATTCTGTGTCTATTCTATGATCCATGGGATCTTTAATGGAAACCGAATCCTCCAGAGGTAAGGTGATATGTCAACCCAGTCTTCGCAGCAAGGCATGTTTTTAGTGCTAGAGGCAGGCAGGAGAATTTATGGAAGATCTGCCATGACAGATTTCACCATTAGGTGTCTTGGCTGCTAGTGAGTCGAACGAGGTGAGATAGAGCTGCACAGAGGACTCACCTAGCAGAGCAGAAAGGAGCCAGGCTCACTGGCTCAATCAGGGTCACTATCAGTAATAGCAGTAGTTTCTACTGCCAACCAGGGGTCACTGCCAGTAATAGCATTAGTTTATATTGCCAACATGAAGTCCCAGCACAAAGGGAACCCACCAAAAGGGAGATTTACAACACTGGGGGTCTTCTGACTCAGGAGAGGCTTGACCTAAGCAGGCCACGCAAGCGAGAAAAAACTGAAAGTAAGTTCCATTACCTTCTATCTTCTTATCCATTTATTTTTTTATTTTTTTTATTCTTAAGAAGTATCTGGAGGACGAAAAAAGAACACTGAAGAAAAAAGAACACTGAAGAAATGAACACAAGAAAAAAGAAGACAGACAGCCATTTTCTATGGGCTAGGAAAGAGGTTGTCCTGGAGGGGTCAGAGGAGGCGGAGCTGACCTATAGTAGGCTGACATGGGGAGGTCCAGGAAATTAATATACTATAATGCTTCATTAAAACTCGCTGGTTTGTGTACTGCAGCCTAGTAAAAGTGTTTAATGATAGTGCACATCCTCAGTTCAACATGTGTTTTTCTTTGGAGATAAGAGACACTTTAATGTTGATTTCTAAATATGGCTGTTAGGGGTCATATTCAAATGTGGGATTTCAACACAGATAAATCAAATCTGAGAACATACTAAAATGTTTTTGGTGTTTTTTTCTGGGTATAATCTAAACATGTTCATTTGAATTTTAGATTTAAACATGGCTGCTGAAGGTCCTTTTCAAATTGGGGGTTGAACACAGATAAATAAAATCTGGGAACTCACTCACTACAATGTTCTGAGAGTTTTTTCTGTGAATAATTGAAAATGTAATATATACTGTATGTTTAAATTGGGGCCTAGTGCAAATAATCTAATGCTGCAAGCGTAGATTATACAATCTTGATGGCTCTATTCAAATTGGGGCTGGAGCATAAAAATTCAAATCTGGGAACATGTTCACAAAATATTTAAACAGGGCTGCTGGGGGGCCTTTTTAAGTTGGACTTGAGCACAAAAAAGGCAAATCTGGGAACATACTCTTTGGGAATGCAAAATTCCTTTTGATTTTTTTTTTGAGGTGTAGATAAAAACTGTAATGTTGATCTCTAGATTAAAACATGGCTGTTGGGGATCCTGTTCAAACTGGGGGCAGTGAGCATAGGTACTGCAATCTTCTGGGTTCTTTTTTCCTGTAAATAAATGACATTCTAAATTTGAGTTTTATATTTTGAAAATGGGCCTTTTTGGGGTTGTACTCAAATAGGGATTAAATGAAAATTATTCTAAAAACATACTCCTCTTTAAAAAATGCCAGTTGATTCTCCTCAATGTATTGTTTAGGCTGTTTTTTAGGGAATAAACAAATCTGTAATGTTGATTTCTAGATTTAAACATGGTTGTTGGGGGCCCCTATTCAAGTTGGGCTTGAGCACAAAAAAAAAAAAAAGAAATCTGGAAACAACAACAATATTTGGTGTTCATTTATTCTTGGAGTAAATGAAATTGTAATATTGATTTCTAGATTTAAACATGGTTGTTGGGGGTCCTTTCCAGGCTGGGCTTAAGCACATATTTTGGCAAAAATGACACTTTATAAGGTTCCTTTTGGGACTTGAGCTCAATTAAATAAAATCTAGAAATGTACTCCAAATATAAAATATAAAGTTTTTTTTTTTTTTTTTTTAAATAAATACAACTGTATTGTTGAGCTCTAGGTTTAAACATGACTGTTTGCGGTCCTGTTCAAACTGGAGCATACAGCAAGCATAGGCACTGCAAGCACAGATACTACAATCTTTAGAGCTTTTTTTTCCTGGAATAAATTACATTTTAAACTTAATTTTTATATTTAAAATGCCTATTGTGAAAGGAAGTACAAAAGTTCTTATTATGGGTTGTATTCAAATTGGGGCTTGAGCACAATCAAATCAAATTAAAAATTGCTGTTGATGGTCCTCTGTGAAATATTCAGGGTGTTTTCCTGGGAATAAACAAATCTTTGGATTTCTAGGTTTGGATTGGGCTTGAGCACAAATACATATAAATCTGGTGTGAAAAAGGCCATTGCCTAATAAAATATATATTTTTAGGGAATGTATGCCATAAATCAGGGCTCAATATTTCAAGTCCTGAGCTACTAGCCAGGCCTTAAGGGTTACTCTCCACCAGTTGCCCCACCCAACTCCTACCCTGCCCCGCCCCTAATTCCACCCCTAAACATGCCCTCATAAATTATCTCATAAAATTACACGGTTAAATGTTTTTGCATTAATGCAGAAGTTACAAAAATAAATATTAATAACGTTTTCAGTGCCCATCAGTGCAGCCTCATCAGAGCCCATCAATGCAGCCTATCAGTGACCATCAGTGCAGCATCATCAATAAAGCTTATCAGTGCAGCCTCAACAGTGCCCATCAGTGCAGCCTGATCAGTGCCCATCAATGCTGCCTCCCCTGTGCCCATCAATGCCGCCTCCCCTGTGCCGTCAATGCAGTCTCACCCATGCCCATCAATGCAGTCTCACACATGCCCATCAATGCAGCGTCACCCATGCCCATCAATGCAGCCTCACCTGTGCATGTGAATGCAACCTCACCCGTGCATATCAATGCAACCTCAGCCATGCACATCAATGCAACCTTACCCGTACCCCTCAGTGCAGTTTCACCCGTGGCCCGTCAATGCTGCTTCACCTGTGCCCATCAATGCAGCTTCACCTGTGCCTGTCAACGCAGCTTCACCTGTGCCCGTCAATGCAGTTTTACCTGTGCCCGTCAATGCAGCTTTACCTAAGCCTGTTAATGCAGCTTCACCTGTGCCCATCAGTGCAGCTTTATCTGTGCCCGACAATGCAGCTTTACCTGTGCAGCTTCACCTGTGTCCATCAGTGCAGCTTTACCTGAGCCTGGGAACGCATCTTTAGCTGTGCCCATCAATACAGCTTTATCTGTGCCCGACAATGCAGCTTCACGTGTGCCCATTAATGCAGCTTTATCTGTGCCCAACAATGCAGCTTCACCTGTGCCCATGAATACAGCTTTATCTGTACTCGACAATGCACTGACTAGTGCAGGGGAAGAGAGAGAGAGAGGAAGAGGAAAGCTGGCCGGATAATAACAGAGCGTGGGTCATTCCGCTGTATCAGCTTTAATTATAATTGCCGGGTGCTCGCTAACACACACAGTCCCGCCTCCTAGCCCGGCTCATTTGATAGACGCCACACGTTCTGGTTGGCCAGGTGTTCTGTCTATCAAAGAAGCCAGGCTAGGAGGCGGGACTGTGTGTGTCGGCGAGCGCCCGGCAATTACAATTAAAGCTGTTACAGTGGGATGATCCGTGCTCTGTAATTATCCAGTCAGTCGACTGGCCGGCTTTCCTCTTCCTCTCCTCTCTTCCCCTGACCGGCTCCCGGAGCAGCCCCACACTCGCCCTAAATAATTTTCCACTCGCAAAATGCGAGCAGGCGAGTGGAAAATTTGAGGGCTGCCATAAATGTATTTATATGTAAATAACATGAGATACAGACCAAAATAAGTGCGTATGCAATGAACTGGATGAAGAACTGGTCTTTTCTGTTGTGCCATTATTAATATGCTAAAGCCAAATGTTACACATTAGAAATAAGATTGCCCTTTTGTCTTCAGGGAGGCTTGTGAATAGGAAGGGGCCATGGGGTTACTGTATATGGATTTGGTATAATAAAATCTGGGATGATGGCATGAGCTGCCTCAACTATGAACAGCACAACAAAAAGTGTTTATAGATAGAAATGTAGACAATGTGGGCTATGTGGGACTTTAAATGAGACACCGGCAGGTATGCCCAGCGTCTCCATCCCTGTATCGGAAAAAACAAATTGAAAAGGATTAAAAGAGGTGCATGGAAGCCAGCCCCCAGTCTGATGTACTCACCCTCCAGTCTGCCACCAACCAAGTAGACCTGTCTCAATATACATAAAGAACAGGGGTTTAGTTGACACGCATTTGCAAACGCATATGTAAGCTTCAGAGCCACGACACAGCACCCTATTTTATCTGCAGTCCCTAAAACTTTTAAATTTAAGTGTCTCCACTCTGGGAGCACATGGTTGCTAATGGGTGGATAGGAAGCAGGTGGGAGGGAGCAGCCCAAACTTCCCCCACCCCACTTCCATCCAAGACTGGTATGGTATCTCAATGCTCTAATAGCAATGTCCTTAAGATGGTACAAACTGAAAACGACCAGCTGAAAAGCATACACCTCCAATCCCTTTGGCGGATGCAGTGTAAAACACAGATTGGGACTTTATATGAGGCAGTTTGCCTGTATAGCTCAGTGCCTCCATCCCTATTTTCATAAAATATTTGGGACTTTACATGAGACAAGCAGGTCATGCTATGGTCTCCATCCCTGTATATGAAAAAACTGGGGTCAAATTTGACTGCATCCACCAAAAACGCATGAAAATCGCACGGTGGGACTTTAAATGAAGCACCAGCCTGTAGGCAAGGTGCCTCCATCCCTAGTTACATAGACAATGTGGGCTATGTGGGACTTTAAATGAGACACCGGCAGGTATGCCCAGCGTCTCCATCCCTGTATCGGAAAAAACAAATTGAAAAGGATTAAAAGAGGTGCATGGAAGCCAGCCAGCCCCCAGTCTGAGTACTCACCCTCCAGTCTGCCACCAACCAAGTAGACCTGTCTCAATATACATAAAGAACAGGGGTTTAGTTGACACGCATTTGCAAACGCATATGTAAGCTGCAGAGCCACGACACGGCACCCGTGACTGGGGGCTGGCTGGCTTCCATGCACCTCTTTTAATCCTTTTCAATTTGTTTTATAGATAGAAATGTTGGATAGGCATCATACCAAAGGAGGCTTGAGTTCAATCCAATCACTTTCATGTGAAAGAATTGATTTTGCAATTTGGATCAATCAGCAATCCCTCAATGAGAGTGAAAACAAGGAACATAAAAGTGGCAAGGAGAGACCTGGCTAGAAAGACCTGAGGAGAGACCTGACCGACACATATGGGGGACACTTGGACAGGCACACAGAGGGGGCCTGTGAGATCCCCTATTGTTTATCCCCTGTGAGTGGTAATACTGGATAACCTTGTTCGCTAGTAATCTATTAAGTTTATGGTTGATTGAATATATTGTCTTTGGTTCTATAGGTATTGGTCTTGGTGCAGAGGTTGTTTTGCTTGGTAGAATTGGGTAATATTGCTGCTAATATTTTTCTGTGATTTGTATGCCTCTAGATGATTGTTACTTACCAGTAATTAGACTTGTTACTTACCAGTAGTGATGGACGAACATCGGCCGGGGTGGTTAGCGAACGCCAGCCGCAAATTTTCTCAAAAGTCCGCGAACCACGAGTTCGCGGCAGGCCCCATTGACTTTAATGGGAGGCAAACTTTAAAAACCTTTAGGTCATATTTGCAGCCACAAAAGACGTACTAGCAAAAAACATATATATTTTTTTTCATAAATCAGCCAGAACTGACAGCAGCCGGTAAATACACTAATACACTAATACTCTAATACACTAATACTCTAATACATATAGGGTCCATTCACACATCTGTAAAATGGGTCCACATCCATTCCACAATTTGGCGGAAGCTTTACAGACCCATTGTTTTTTATTTCCAGTCTGAAAAATTAGGCATTCACAGGATAAAGAAGTAAGTGTTGGCCATTCCAGGCCCCAAAAATTAACCCACATGCGCTTACCTGACAGCTAAGAACATAGTATTCTGTGGCTAAAGGTACATTAGGCATTCACAGGTAACTGAAGTAAGTGTCGCCCATAAAAGGCACCAAACAATAGCCCACATGGGTTTAACTGACAGCTAAGTATGTAGTATTCTGTGGCTGAAGGTACATTAGGCATTCACACAGTATACAGAAGTAAGTGTCGGCCTGTATAGGCTGCAAAAATTAGCTCACATGGTTTGAACTGACAGTAAAAAACATAGTTTTTGATGGCTAGAGGTACGGTTGGCGTTCACAGTACACAGAACCGTAAGTGTCGGCCTGTATAGGCTCTAAAAATTAGCTCACATGGTTTGAACTGATAGCAAAAAGCGTAGTTTTCGATGGCTAGAGGTACGGTAGGCGTTCACAGTACACAGAACCATAAGTGTCGGCTTGTATAGGCTCCAAAAATTAGGTCACATGGTTTGAATTGACAGCAAAAAACGTAATTTTTGATGGCTAGAGGTATGGTAGGCGTTCACAGTACACAGAACCGTAAGTGTCAGCCTGTATTTTCCCTGCCGTGTTTGCTAGACCATGTGTCGATAACACCCCGCTTCAATCTGTGGTATTGGGGGGCCACAGGTTTATCACACCAGTTCTACAAATAATTGGCCAGTATCTATTGCCACCAACGGATGTGGAGGGAAGATACCGGCAGGAAACTCCAAAAATGGACACCACAGAGTGAGGATAAGCATGCATATAACACGGTGTATAGAATAAATAACCACCACAATAAAGAGGCAGAGAGGTATAGGAGGGTAGATATGTGTCTACCTTATTGTAAAGTTCTTTCCAGGAACTCTCATATATCATATAGGGGAAACCAAATAAATTTCCATATGCAGTATCCACTGAGGTCCAGAGGCCCCAGAGATCCTATGTGAAAGGGAAATGGTATAAACAAAAATAGATAAAGTAGGTAGATATCAGGAAAACTAATTTCAAATCTAGGGCAAAACAGCCATAGACTGTATGAAAGGGTTACCTGTTCACAGCTAGTACATTAAATCCGAAAGATGTTTGACCGGCATTTAGGCTGTAAAGCCTATATAGCAGGAAGGTGATGTGGTATCAGGCGAACTGCAATAAGCAGTGCTGCCTGCCTTTACCTCTGAGAATCTGAGGAAGAAATGAAGGTTGGGTCCGGTATCAAAACGTAGCTGTAAGGACGGTGATGTCTGGAGCCTTACCTCCGGTCTGCTGCAATGGCGATGGACGCCGTCTCCTGAAGATCACTGTGGTAATTGCCCGCCTAATATGGCCCTCAACCCGACGTCACCTGCGGATGACGTCATGCGCAGAGTGGGCGGGTCAGGTCCTCAACTGCGCGCGCATATCTAGATGCGCGCGCAGTGCCGTACTTGCAACGGGCCACAATACGCAGGCCCAGAACGGCCACATCGGAGAGGAAGAGGACAAAGAGATGTCCAATCATCGCCGTGTCCGAGGACCACACATCCGTTGGGGAGTCGGGGAGGCGCGTCACCGTCCGGATGGAGATGGAACTGACAGGAGAGGCTTTGGCGGTGCACAATGTAAATGGAAGTCCACGCGAGCATGTTACAACATTAACAGATATTGAACAAAAATTCAAAATACAAAAATATAAATAAATAGAGACACCTTATAATGCATTGTATATACAAAATGTGATATAACATCAATGAGTAGCAGGGGGAAAAAAGGGAAAGAATCCCCGCAAAGCCTCGGTGTAAAAATGTGTATATATTTAGCTCGACTGGGGAGATCTATAAAGAGGATCCCCCAGAGGAGCTATCAGAAATTGATATATATAAAAATTTCTATAAACACTGGTGCAACAGCACTATCAATCTGTAGTAGGGAGAGACATATACTGACATAAAAGAAAATATGACACTAAATCAGATAACAGCTGTTCCAATAGAATTTTGGGTAACTTTGAGCTTACCAAACTCTTGAACCAGAACGCAGACTCCGACGGAGTCGGATCAGGAAGCACCAGGCACAGTAAACCGGAAGATCATGGACCGGCTGGGCTAGGGATCTGGCAAAATGCAGGTATCAAGCAATATTAATGAAGGGGGAATTTGACCTTAGGGAATTAATTAAAGGGAAATTAACCCAAAAAGGGTTTATATGTTAGAACTTCATTAATCCCCGGAGGTACAGTCGCCTCATGGGATTCAATCCAATAGGATTCTTTCTGTAATATACGTTTATCCCAATTTCCCCCTTGGGGGTCCTGGGGAATGACTTTCAGAACAAAAAACGACACGACAGAGTTGTCGTACTTATGGCGAAAGCCTATATGGCGTGTGACGCTGGTCTGGATAGTGCCCCCTTCTGAATGGTAAATGTGGTCTCCTATGCGTTTACTGAGTTTCTGAATCGTTTTACCGACATAGAAAGCTCCACACCTACAGGTCATAAGATATATCAGTCCCTGTGTATTGCAATCTGCATGATGTCTAGAATGAAACCACTTCCCATTGGGTAAGCGTATCCCCGTTCCGGTTTTGACCCACGGACATTTGTCGCAGGAACCGCATTGGTAAGTGCCTTTTTTAGAGGAGTTGATGGTATGATTGTTAGTATTGTTCAAAGGATGCCATTAAAAGGAAGCCATCCATTGTTTCTAATTGTCATGTGATCTGCTGTGATTGCTCACAGCAATCACATGACTCTGGCATCATATGATCACTCACAGCAATCACATGACTCTGGTCGGTGCAGCCGGTGACAAATTGTGCTGCTGCGCGACCCCACGAAGGGTGCTTTTTGAGAGGACGTCATATGACGTCCTCCCAGAACAACAGTGCTCCCACCCAGCCGTCATTTTACTATAGGCCAGACGGGAAAGTGTTGTTCACCCCATTTTCTTACACTGAGAATGCATTCAGTACAATATTTGGGGTTTCATTTATTCTGGGAATTAATGAAACTGTAATGTTGATTTCTAGATTTTTTTGGGGAATAAAGGAAGCTGTAAAGTTAATTTCTGGATTTAAACATTGGTGTATGGGGTGCTTGTTTAAATTGGCGCTGATTACAAAAAATGAATAAGCATAGTAAGAGTATGAGTAAGCATAGTTACTACAATTTTTGGGAGACTGATTTTATATGCAATACATGACACTTTAAATATGTTTTGTGATTTTCTCAGACTTACATATACCATCTGTTTTATTTACAAGAAACCATCAGGTTTTTTGAGTGGACATTTCTCAAACAAATGCCAATGGAATGCTTGCACAAGCTGTGAGCATAGCTACTACTACACTACTATGGTCGTCTGGGCTGTTTTTTGTGCACAAATAAATCAAATCTGGCAACACACCCACAACAGTATTTAGGATATTATTTATGGGAATAAATGAAACTGCATAAATGCCATTAGTATGTTTAAACATGGCTCTTGGGGGGCAGTGTGTTCAAATTGAGATCTATTGCCAATAACCTAATTCTGTGAGAATAGGTGCTACAAGTGACTCTCCAAAATTTTTTTCTAGATTTAAAAATGCCTCATGAGGTTCCTTTTAAAATTGGAAACTAAGCCCCAAAAAAATAAAATCTAGAAATTTACTAAAATATTTGGGTTTTGAACAAGTAATAATCATTTCTAGATTTAGACCTGGTTGCTTAGAGTCCTATTCAAGTTGGGTGTGAGCACACGTTTTGGGATGTTTGTCTGCGGCTAAATGGCACTCCAAATGGAAGGGAGGATCCTACATGGCGCGTGTGGGAGCGCCAGGAGCAGCAGCATTGCTACTCACTATGAGGTGATGGAGTCCCGAGTCCTAGGCACCTCGCCATCCCGCCTCCCTGCTCTTCACCCCCTGCTTGGACGTTCACCAGCCGTTCCCCTTTACTCACTTTATCAGTGGGGTACCTCGGGACATCCGAGCTGTTGTGTGGAGGCCCACCGTGGTCCTGTCAGTGGATTCCGCGGGTACGAGCAGCGCCAAACTGCCTGGTCTGGGAGGGAGAAACTCCACACCACACCACACTGTTCACTGTCCCTCTGGCTGGTCCCAGGGCTCACTGGGGGCCCCACGGAGAGTCCAGCCACAGTAAAGCAGTGCGAAAGCTCTGGACGTAGTGCGTGTGGGAGAGGAGGTTTCGTCCAAGCCACCCGTGACCCGCTCGGCCATGGAAGATACCATGGTAGATACCAGCGGTGATATAAGGAGCAGAGGCGCCATGAAATAAAGGCATGAGAGTCTGGATAATACTTTCCTGTATAATATTTTCCTGAGGGGAAGGAGGGGTAACCAGCCTTGGAGACCAATGCCCGGATGCAGCGGGAAGAACCACCAAGTGGGTGAAGAACCAGAGCAGCGGTCAGGAGGTAAAATGCACTAACCTGGCTGATAGCCATTCCCCCCTGCCGACTCTACAAAAAAAGGGGTGAGAATTTTTGGTTTCCTTCTTTTTGTGACTTTACTCCTCTTCCTTTTTTTTTTCTTTTTTTTCCTTCATTATACCTACCCTCTCTTTTCTTGGAAAAGCGATTGTAATTCTAAGACTGTAATTCATGCAACACTGCCGGAGGCAGATGATTACTTGTTGTAGCCATTTTTTATCACCTATCGGATAGAAACTGTGTGATTTACTAAAGGGATTGATAACCCTTAGGGGGGGGCAGTAAGCACAAGCCCAAGCATGAAAGGCAAGTCAGCAAGAGGCAGTGTGACCACAAGGTAACCTAAAGTGAGTGCCAGTCCTGGTACAAAAATCAAAAAACGTATGCTTCACAAAGACACCATATAAATAGACCACAACGCAGAACAAATGCAGAACAAACGTAAAACAAACATCAAGCGATCAATTGCCCACAAAGAGCTCATTTACTATCAAAGACTTGGAAAAGAGACAAGCCAGTTGTATACTGATAATAAGGGATTTAAAAAGAGAGGTGAAAGAGCTAAAAATGGAAAAACGAAATCTCGCTTTTAAAATGGAAGACCAATAGGAGCAGGAGGAAGAATTTGAGAGTACATGTTCTACCAGAACAGACACGGGAAAGACTTAGCTGATAAAATGAAAACAATTAGAACCATTACTGGTGACTATAAGGAACAACATAAGGGGAGTGAAGGTCGGATAGGAAGAACATAAAGTCACAGCATATGCAGACGATGTTCTACTTTATATCACCAATCCTAGAATAACCCTTCCAAATGTCATTAAGGAGTTAAAGAAATATGGGGAATTATCACATTTTCATTTAAATCCAATAAAGTCAGAAATTTTGAACATCCGCTTAAATAAAAAAGAAGAGCAGACAATGCAGAGGGAATTTCCGGTCACATGGGCAAAATCAAGTTTAAAATATCTTGGGGTAAATTTAACCCCATTATTAGAAAACTTTTATCACGCTAATTACATACCTATGCTAAATGAGATAAAAGCAGACATTAGAAAAATATCGAGCCACCCACTTTCATGGTTGGGGAGAATAAGCATATTCAAGATGAAAATACAGCCCAAAATACTATATAGATGTCAGATGCTACCAATAATTGTCCCACTGGCATACTTTAAAACAATAAAAACAATGATGTTAAATTTCATCTGGCAGGGGAAAAAGCCTAGAGTACAATATGCGGCTCTCAGTAGAGATAAATCACAGGGGGGATTAGCAACACCAGATATTAAAAGATATTACACGGCAGTTATATTTTCACGTATTATAGAGTGGACAAAAACAGACTCAGATAAAAGATGAGTTAGGATAGAAACCACATTAATTAGAACACAATTAAAAAATAATATTTTGATTTCACCAAAATTTAGAGAAATACACAAAGACACACAAGAAAAAACTAGAGTTGTATACAAGAACTGGGACACAATTCGCAGACAAGTAAAATGTTAATATAACTCTCCTTTAATACCATCAGAAGGCACAAAATATTTTGCACCAGGAAATGAGAAACAGTTTGGTAACTGGGTGAAAAATACACAGTTAAAAAAAAATAATAAATGGTGGAAAGATATGGTCATATCATGAACTCAACACTAGGGGATAAAATATGATAATAAATTAATGGAGATACCTACAGTTAAAACATTTTGTGAGATCCCTTCCTCAACCCATCAGATCTGAGAAAGAGCTGAACCTCGTAGAAAAGCTCTTTAATCCATTAGCAAGCATAAAACATAGTATATCTTTGATATACAAGATGCTAACAGAGATGGTGGGATCAAGGAAGCTTCCATTCATAGAAAATGGGAAAAGAGAAAGGATCATGTTTAAAAGAGCATGAAGTGAGCGCAATATTGAGAGCCGTACATTACTCTGCAACGGACGTAAATACCATTCGAATTAACTATAAATGCTTATCGAGATGGTATATAACACCAGTAAAAGCGCAGAGAGGTCAGCCAGAAAAATCAAAATGGTGCTGGTTTTCTGGGAATAAATTAAATAATGGGGTTGGGGGTATACGGAGGAGGAGTATGTGGCTGACCCTGGGGACGCCACTAGGGCAACCTGGCTTGCAGCTCAAGATGTATTGACTAAGGAAATTAATTTAAAGGCAGAGAGGAAATGCTTTTTTTCTAGGGTACATGCTATGAGGAGGGGGAGCAGACCGGCCACCTCTTAGCAAAAATTGTTAATGTGCGCCCTTCGGTTCCAGCTATTGGAGCCTTGACACTTCAGAATGGTAAAATGGTTAATTCCCAGGAGGGAATTATGCAGGAATTGGTTAGATTTTATGCAGATTTGTATGCATCTCGGGCAACTTATTCTTCCAAAGAGATTACATACTTATGTACTAAATATTACCCTCCCTCAGCTTACGGATACTCTAAGGTCGCAATTGGAGGCCCCACTTTCATTGGAAGAACTGCGGGAGGCGGTAGGTCTGTTCCCAAATCCAAGGCCCCGGGGGATGACGGGTTACCAATTGAGGTATATCAAAACTACTCAGAAATATTGTTGCCCAAAATGTTAGAGGTATTCAATGAGGCAAGGGTTAGACAGAGGTTGCCCGAATCCATGACTAAAGCCATCATAGTATTGATACTTAAGCCGGATAAACCGGCGACTGAACCAAATTCATACCGCCCTATCTCACTTTTGCAGACTGATGTCAAACTTCTGGCAAAAGTTATCGCCAGACAATTGAATAAAGTGGTGAGCTCCATAATACATGAGGACCAGGCAGGATTTATGCCCAATAAATCTACATCAGTGAACTTGAGGAGGTTATATGTTGATATGCAGACTCCAACTGACAATGGGGGACAGAGGGTTTTACTGTCATTAGATGCCAACAAGGCATTTGACAGTGTGGAGTGGGAATATCTGTGGGCCATCCTGCGGGTATTTGGGTTTGGCCCCGGGTTTATTTCCTGGATAAGGTTACTGTATAATGCCCCGCGTGCATCTATTAGGGAAGGGGGAAGGCAATCTGCTGGGTTCCAATTGGAGAGGGGAACCAGACAGGGGTGTCCCATCTCCCCATTGTTATTATCCTTGGCAATCGAGCCATTGGCGGTATGTATTCAAAATAATGAGCATATTGTGGGGTTTAAGTACGGTTCTTTACAGGAAAAGATCCTACTATATGCGGATGATATGCTTCTGCTTCTGGGAGACTCAGATTCCTCGCTCAGGGAAACAATGGCGACTATTGCTGAATTTGGGAGGTACTCTGGGCTTACTATCAATTGGACGAAATCTGCTCTTATGCCCCTAGATGGGGTGGTGGATCCATTGGTGAGTAGTTTTTGTTCGGTTCCGGTAGTGGCCTCATTTAAGTACTTGGGGCTGGTGATTTCGCCAGCCCTGTTGGATTTTTGTAGACTCAATGTACTACTGTTACTGGTAAAACTCAAAGATCGGGATAAGATCTGGAGGAAGTTATGGCTATCTGTTGCTGGACGTGTTAGTCTGGTTAAAATGATTCTCATGCCTCAATTACTTTATTGTCTGAATAATTCCCCGGTGGTGATTCCACTGCGGACTTTTCGGATGATAAATTCAATTTTTAAGGATCTAGTTTGGAAGGGAAGCACTGCCAGGATAAGGCTGGAACTTCAGAAGCCTAAGGAGGAGGGAGGGCTCGCCCTTCCGAACCCTGGCTGTATTATATAGCCTCACAGTTACAGCATCTTGTGGGGGGGACTGGCGGATGGACCGATGGCCTCATCATTACGCGTTATGCTTCAATATAGTGGTGCGAAGTCTTTGGCGTGGCCTGGAGGCACAATTATTTGCCAAGTCTAATAAATAATTTCCCACGTATAGACTGGTCCAACAAATATGGGATAAAACCAAGCAGTTACAAGGTGTGTCTGGGTTCGAGAAATATAGCCCGATATGGAATAATTATTCCTACTCTGAACCTTTAAAATTACAATGTGCTGCCCAGTGGAGGGCTGTGGGGGTGACACACCTCTATCATAATTTTGAAGGCGGCAACTTTTTGTCATTTTCTCAATTGCAGGCTAAATTTAATATTTCACTAAATATGACATTTCCATATCTTCAATTACAGCATGCTATAAGAGCCCAGACAGCACTGGAGGGTATTGAGCTCTCCCCAACTCCTGTATTTTCCCTTATGCAACACATGGCTATAACTAAAGGATTTATTTCGGGCTGCTATGTGCTTCTTTTGGGGATGTACTTCGAGAAAGTTCCTACTAATGCCCGTGAAAAATGGGCGAGAGATGTGGGAGAAATATCCGGGGAACAATGGGAGGGGGCATTGGAGGCTGTCATGACTTGCTCATTAAATGCTTCTCAGAGAGTCTCCCAACTATATATCCTCCTACTATACTCCACTTAAATTACATCTGATGGGCGTAAGGCCAGATGCATTATGTGGTAATTGCAGGGGGGAAACGGGTACCCTTATCCATTTGTTGTGGAGATGCCCCAAATTGCACCGATATTGGTCCAAGGTTGTGACCACAGTAAACACTGCTCTAGGTGTAGTGGTCCCTTTGGATCCTAGACAATGCTTGCTGGGTATGCTTGATAAGGTCACCCAGGACAGATGTCTTGGGGAGGCGGCAGCGAGAGCCTTGTTTCAGGCACGTAGACTTTTGTTAGTAAACTGGACTGCATCTGAACCTCCGACGCATGAGATGTGGCTTGAACAGTTGGGTAATACATTACGCATTGAAACACTTATATATCAACATAGGGGCTCCCCTTACAAATTTGAGAAGGTGTGGGTTAGATGGTTGGCTACTCCGGGCCTGGCCCCTCCGGACTTAGTACTGGATAGATTGCTGCGCCAATAATGGCATTTATAATGTTATCTGGGAGGAACTGCAGAGGCGATAGGAGCTATATGTTTGTAACTTTGTATAATGAATAGTATTTTTGTAACATTAGAAATGTATGCATCTGTTATAAATGTATTGTTGTTGGCATCTCAATAAAATTGTTCTTGATTAAAAAATAAAATAAATAAATAAAATGCATAAATAAATAAACTGTAATTTTGCCTTTTGGGTTTAAACATGGCTGTAAGGGGCCTTTTCAAATTCAAAAAATACCTTAATACTGCAAGCATAGCTACTATAATCTTTTGACTTTTTTTTTTAAAAGCAATAAATTACTCTGTAAATTTGATTACTAGATGTCTGCTAGGTGTTGTATTAATGGTAATAATTTGCCCCACAAATAGATACATTAGCACAAATAATTCAGATCTGGGAAAATACGGACTACAATATTTGTGTTGTTTTTCTATTTTCTGGGAATAAATTAAACTTTTGATTCATAGACATAAAAATCCCTGTTGGGGTTCCTGTTCCTAGAGGGGCTTGAGCGCTAATAAATAAACCTGGGAGCATACTCAGTACAATATTTGTGGTGTTATGTTCAAGGAATAAGTTAAAGTGTAATACTGATTTCTACATTTCAAATGACTGTTGGGGTGCATGTTCAAATTGAGGCTTAATCTAATACTACATATATACTACAATTCTAAGGTGTTTTTCTGTGAATAAATAATTCAAAATTTTTGTTGTTGTTTTAAATTGTTTGTTCTACCCAAAATCGGGCTTGAGCAGAAGGAAATTACTACTGGGAATAAGCTCACTAAAATAAATGGGGTGTTTTTTTTCTCTTAAAAAATAATTTTACTATAATGTTGATTTCTAGATTTAAAAATAGCTGTTGATGGCACTAATGGGGGTAAAGCACAAAAACATTTCTACTGTACTTACTACAATATTGTACATATTTGAGGTGTTTTTTTTATGGGATTAAATATTCTATTGTTGATTAAAAAAGCTGCAAATGGCTGTTTAGGGTCCTATTCAAATTGGGGCTTTAGAGGAAGTAAATTAATGCTGGGAACATACTGACTACAATATTTGGGGTGTGTTTTCTGGGAATACTGTATATGAAACTTTAATGGTAATATCAAAAGTTAAACATGGCTGTTGGAGGTTTATTCAAACAGGTTGTTGAGCACAAATCAAATCTGGAAATGTGTTTACTACAGTATTTCAGATGTTTTTTTTTCTGAGAATAAATGAAAAAGTAATATTGATTTTTACTTTTAAAAATTTCTCTTTTTTGAGCTTTGTTTTAAATTGGGGCTTGAGCACAAAAAGAAACCAATTCTCAAAAGGCATATAATACAATATTAGGGCGTAATTATGGCCTAAAAGGTAAAGGGAAAAATAGCACGTAAAAAATATAGTATATACAATTTTTACACTGGCGATTTTGTAATTGAATGTTTTTAAAAATTAATTTTTCAATCAGCAGTGCTGTCATTGTCTGTAAAATATAATGCAATATGGCAACCTGGAGGCATTCTGTACATGGATGATTTATGGAACGCTCCCCAGAAATTATTTTCCTGCTTGTCTTATTGGTTTACTGATTTTCTGCACTAATATATGTCAGCTTTGGGCATCCCCTGCAACAAACATTTCAGTTTTGGTGAGATACTCTCAAAGGGAAATCATGTCTAAAGGGATACAGACCCTGCCACATTCCTCATTAGAATCCTGCAAGTGCAGCAGAGGATTAATAATTATAAAGTCTCTTGAGTACAAAAACAAATCAAATCAAATCACTAAAATATTGGAGTCTTTCCTTCTGGAAATGATGCCATGTTGTGGATTTCTGCATTTAAAAATGTCTGTTACTCTATTTAAATTGGGGATTGGATGTAAATAAATTATATTGGGAACATACCCACTGCAATATCTGGGCTTTTATTTTTAGGTAATGAATGATACCGTAATGTTGATTTTTAGATTTAAAAATGGCTGTTCCTGGTTCTATTTTAATTGGAGCTGGAGCACAAATACATTAATACTGGTATTGTAGGCAATGCAAACTTTTATGGAATTTCTTTTTTTTAAGTGGTAATATTAATTTCTAGATTTTCTAATTTCTGTTGTTGTTCCTGTCTACATAGGGACTGTGTGCTAATAGGTTCTATATTGCAAGCATAGGCAAAATATTGCATTTTGACTTTTTTTTCTAGGAGTACATGCTAATGTTGATTTCCAGATTTTACAATGGCTGTTGGGTGTTCTTATTAAAATGGGACCTACAACATGTAGCTAGTAGGGGTTGAGAAAGGTACTCCACTGGCAAATAAAAAAGTTACTAAACCATATGATTCTATCTTTAAAATTAGGAGGAAATAAAAAAATTTGTGAGTGTATATCCTCATGTGACCACGCCTAGGATTCTAGTGAAGCAAGATTTAATAAATTATATTATAAATTAAGTGTTGCGTGACTTTGCAACTAAAATAAATTATTTTTCTTGAGCCGCTAGTCAAAAACAACAAGGGGGTGTGTGCATAGTGAATTTTGGAAGGGGAGACAGCGCTCAAAGATATAAAGTGTCTTAATATACACCATCTAGTACAAATTATATTATATAGTATATAATATATTATACAGTTGGGGGTTCACTTTTCATATGATTTTTAAGTGCATTTTATAATTTATATGAATTATATATAATTTGTACTAGATGGTGTATATTAAGACACTTTAATATCTTTAATCGCTGTCTCCCCTTCCAAAATTCACTATCTTTAAAATTAGTAGTAGTAGTAGCTGACCCATTGGGCTATTGGAAGTCCAGACTTTAAAGCAGCCGGTGGGAGTTCTGTTCAAGATGTGGTCTGGAATAGGTGCGGAAAGGGTTCCTGATTAAAGGGGCTAGTTTTGGATCTCCACGGCTCACTTACAGATGCCCTGGGGTCTCACAAGCTCTCTTGTTGTTTCTAAGTGGAAAACTGACTTAGGCAAAACTTTTGACCCTGCCACCTAAATCCAGATCTGGCTCAACTCTTCCAAATGTTCTTGGAATATTTTCGCCCAGGAAAATGTTTTAAAGTTTTTCTCTTGATGCTATATGACTCTGGTATGGGTGGCAGAGTTTGCCCCCTCTGCTTCTCTCTTTTGTTTTTGAGGCTGTAGGGATTCAGGCGCCCTTCTCCACAGTTCTGTCAGTCACCTTATAACGTAACCCTTTGGAAGCCTTGTTGCACAAGTCCATCCCATCCTTGACCAAAGCTCAGAGGAAGCTGGTGTGGTTTGTCTTCCTGGAAGAGAGGCAGACCATAGGTAAGGCCTGGCGCCAGCCATTTTTTAATTTTGCTGAGGTTAAGCAGCGCCTCATAGGAACTATGGTGCATGAAAAGCTCATGTCAATTCTCATCGATACTTGCTCCAAGATCCTGAAGGTTTTGGACGCTTGGATAAATGAAAACAACCACATGGGTCTGCATTAGGGATTTCAAACTTTTTAAAAGTTTGGTTCGACCAGAACACCCGAATTTCCCGAAAGTTTGGTTCGGATTCCAGCACCCCATTGAAATCAATGGGACCTGAACTTCTGGAATCAAAAAACACAATTTTGAAGCCCTAAAACCCATTAAATGCCCCTAAAAAGTGACTAGGGTTATGGGTCATGCCCCAGGGACTATGAATCAGGCAAAAAAAAGTTCTTAAAAAAATTGTCGTTTTTGATAGAGAGCCAATTATTGAAAAAATTATTGAAAAAAAAAATGAGATTTCTTTGGATTTAGTGTCTGGTGGGTCTAAAAAGTGTACCTGTGAAATTTCAGCTCTGTAGCATGTCCAGAACCAGAAAAAACGGATTCTTTTTCTTAGAATTTCAGTAGCGCAGGGATGGTGTTACCCTCCTTTCACACCTGGGCGTTTTTGTTTCAGGCGTTTTTTGGGTGTTTTTTTAACTTCTGTATACGGGTATATATATGTGTGTGTGTATGTATATATATATGTGTGTATGTATATATATATATATATATATATATATATACATAAATATGTATATGTATATATATATATATATATATATATATATATTTATTTGTGTGTGTGTGTATATATAGATATATATACACATATATATATATATATATATATATATATATATATATATATATATATATGTATACCCCTAACCCAGAATCTGCATAGTGGGGTCACCCTGACATGGCAGAGTTCGGTCACCCTGACATGGCAGAGTCAGTTCACCCTAAACTACACTACGGTCACCCTGACATGGCAGAGTCAGTTCACCCTAAACTACACTACGGTCACCCTGACATGGCAGAGTTCGGTCACCCTGACATGGCAGAGTCAGGTCACCCTAAACTACACTACGGTCACCCTGACACTTAATACTATCCCTACAAAAACTTGATTTTTTTAATCTAACTATAGTGGTATATTTAGGCTCCATGTACACGGGACGTTGTTAAAAGTCCCTTTGAATTCTGGAATTTTTAGGACGTTCGAAACGTCCGTTCAGTCGCGTTTGTACCTGCGTTTAGTGGGCATTTAGCAGCGTTTGCGGGCGTTTGCGTTTAGAAGCGTTCCTAGAGGTCATAAAAATTATTCCCCTTTAAAATGGAAAAACGCGAACGCTAAACGCGGGTCATCGCGTTCAGACGCGTTTTGGAGGCGTTCAGACGCGTTCGGACGCGTTAGTGCATTTGAAACGCCGGGAAACACATGTTCGAACGCAAATAATTGCGTTTTAAAAACAGTCCCTGAACGCAACTGCCTGCAAATGACTGTAAACGACCTGGTGTACATGGACAGATAAGATAAAATGTAGATGGGTTCAGGGGCTTCTGAAAAAAACGCCCAACTGCTCCTAAACGGCCATTTCCAGGCGTCCCGTGTACATGGAGCCTTAGTGGTACCCTAACTACACTGCATATCCCTCTCCTCACATTAATAATTGCAAAATGACACTGGAGCTTCACAAGCAGCAGGAGAAACATAAATGCTTCCACTCTCTTCCACAGCCTCTGTATTACAATGCTAGAGGTTTGGCGGGGCTATGTTATATACTGGGGGTTTATGGGGGGCGTATTCACTCCTGATTGGCCTGTGGACCCCATAGTCACTCCAATCACATTCCTAGCAGACTCCTGCCCCCTTAATTGGCTTTTACTGATGTTTCTGGGCCAATCATGGGCTTTTAAAGCCCAGTTCCTGTCCCATTGCATTTTGGGCGGTTCTGGTGGCCGAATTCCAAACTTTTACAGCAAAAAGTTCGGAATTCAGCCGAATTTCGAACACCCAATGTTCGGGTCGAACCGATGGTCGACCCGAACCGTTCGATCATCCCTAGTCTGGATCACTCCCTGTTATCGATATGACTATTGTGACCTGATCTGGGCAGCATAATGGATTGAACTGCATGGAATATTTTATCTTTTTTCCTCCCTTCCTTTTTCCCTAGGCAAGTTCCCCCTTTCTCTCTCTCCTTCTGGTCCTCTTTTTCCCCCTTCTGCTTCTTTTCTGCGGCTGCCTTTTTGGGAGGTGTTTTTTTTTTGCCTCCCCCTCTCCTTTCCTCTCTTCTAGTTTCTGATCCCCTTCTGCTGTGAGTTGAAGTACATTTACTTCCCTCCCTCCCCCCTTCTCTTTCTATTTCTTTTTCTATTTTTCTATTTCTATTTTTCTGTTTTCTCTCCCCTTTTTCCCCTTCCCCCCAGGGTGTACAACTACATAGGAAACACTTTTTTCTACTGATCCACGTTGTATGCCACCACGGTTTTGGATTTGCACACATTTTGACCTTGCCCTTGGTTTGAGAAGGCCAAGTATAGTTATGTGACCCTTCGGGCTTGGCTTCATGTCTTCGTGTTAAAAGCTGTAATTCTGCTATCGATGCCTCTCATTTTAGTGTACTCCTTTGTGCATTACTTTTATGCCTTTTGTTAATTTACATTGCAAAACTCAATAAAAATCTTTGTCAAGTAAGATGTGGTCTGCTACAAGTGAATAAATATATATGGGTATATAAAATATCTAGGGGGAATGTTGTGTGAATATACTGGACTATAATGTTGCTCTTTAGCTTTTGCAATAGATTTTTGGGTTTTCCTCAAGAAAGTAATAGAGAGGAAATCTTCCAATGGGGACACTGATTCTCATGACCTAGGAGCCCCAAAGGATTCCCTTAAATTGCAGGGATTTCCTCTTGTTTCCTGTTTTGGCTATGGGATAGGATTTGAAGATAAATCTACCCAATGTGACATAGATGGCCAAACCAAATTTGACAGGGGTTAGAACTGTCCCTTACTGTATATAAAAAAAAAAAGTTTTGCTTACTTTAAATACTGTGAATGGGCCCAAAAAAATATACTTTTTTTTGCATCAGTACCTGTTCCCTGGGGCAGTTCCCAGCTCTGCATGCCCTTTGTTTAATAATCCCTTGTCTATTAGCACTGAAAATAGTCTGAACTGATCTTAATTTTAAGATTCACCCTTCATTGACTTCAGTTAAGGTAAGATTATGGTTTCAGTTTTCAAAATTTGCAGTACCTTTGAAGAACCACCCACAGATTAAACCCAAGCACTTTCCCTCATGACTAAAAATAGGCATTTTATGTAAATATACACTTTAAGGTGACAAGTGGCTTAGAAAAGTAACTTTTTTTATTAACGCTATCCATCTTCATGAATAAGCTCCAGTGGGCGGATTGAAACACATTGGAGGCAAGGCCCTGCGGGGGTCCAGGCTGAGACTGCCACTTTTTCAATTAAATCTTTTATTAATTTTTCCAACATACACATATAATCTCACACAAAAAAGAAAACAGAAAAAAAAAAATACATACAACATAAATTCCCCATAACCTCCATTCATAAACATTCCGTGAAGTGAAATGAGGAAAAACACTATATATAGCAAACATCTTTAATAATGAGAAATATAAAAAAAAGCAAAAAGAGTGAAAAAAAAGTGAAAGAAAAAAAAAAAGTGATAGAGGGGAAAGTACAACCCGCCTTTCCCTAGTCATTTAATCACTGTGTCAACATATCACAAAACAAAACACATGGCATCCAGTGTTTTTCAGAGGGGATCTAAATGGGGGGAGGAAAATGGACATCAAGTATCAAAAAAAAAAAAAACACGCAAAAAGATAAGAATCTGTCACAAAAATCCATAATGAGTCAATACATATTAAACTACATCATGAAATGTGTGCCGTTCTAGAATATAATATATCATGTTCAGTATTCTCCATAACATCATCGTGAGGACCGGGGATTGTCAATGGGCAACTATTAACCAAACTGAGCCCCTAAGTCCCTCTCCAGGATCATATTCCATGGGGGACCCTCACCATCAGAGGGCCATTGTCATTCAAAAATAAGCTAATTCCCAAAAGCTGTAACATCACCATGTCATAAATCCATTATCACCTTGCCTTCCTATGGTTTTTGCCCCTTATTTAACCTATTATACTGTACATACTATTTTGAAGGCCTATACCATATTTTCTTTTTATCCTTATGCTTATCGGGCCCCCAAATACCAGAATTAGGCACCTTGCCCTAACCTTCAGATCCCACTAAAGAGGGAATCGGTACCCAAGAAATGAACCCAAGGCCTCCACCTTTCCCTGACCACCTCTTCCGTGTTACTCAATGCAGCAATAAGCACCTCCATGTTATGTATCTCATTTACTTTAGAAATCCTTAAATTATTTGGTGGTGGAACAGCTTATTTCCAAAAAACCGGTACACACACCAAATATGTGCCGTTCTAAAACATAAAATATCATACTCAGTACAGTTCCCAGCGTCATCGTGGGGGCCGAGGATTGTCAGTAAGCAACTGTTAACCAAACTGGGCCCCTAGTTCCTTCTCCAAGATCTTTCTCCATGGGGAACGCTCACCATTAGATGACCACCACCATTCAAAAACAATTTCCCGTAACTCTGTAGCATCTCCATATCGTATATACTTTATCACCTTGCCTTTCTATGGTTTTTGCCCCTTATTTACCCTGTTATACATAACGTTTGAAGGCCTATACCAAATTTTCCTTGTTACCCACATACTTATCGGACCCCTACTTAAGAGAATTAGGCACCTCACCCCAACCTTCAGACTTCACTTCAGAGGGGGTCATTACCCAAATAATAAACCCAAGGCCTCCATCGCTCCCTAACCGCCTCTTCCGTGTTACTCAATGCGGCAGTAAGCACTTCCATTTTGTGTATCTCGTTTACTTGTTTCCAAAAAACAGGTACACACGCCTTGGCCGCGTTGAGAAGACGGATGGTCAAGGACTTCCTGTAATTCTTAATTGAAATTTGAGTCATATGTAATAAACACCATGCCAGATTATCCTGTACTTCTACATTAGTTAGTAATTTAATTACTGAGGCCACTTTTTGCCAGAAGGGCTGTAAGAGCACACATTCCCAAAAAAATGTGTATCATAGTTCCCTCTGCCAGTCCACAGTGCCAACACGTCCCCACCTGAGTCGCATCGATTCTTTTCAGAACTGAGGGGACCCTGTACCATCTAACAAGAATCTTGTATCCTAGTTCCTGAATTTTACTTTCCATCGACGACCTATGTACTAGGTTCAAGATTTTATTAATTTGTTCCTCAGACAGACTAATATTTAGTTCCTTTTCCCATTTTCGCAAAAACCGTAACGGCTGGGCTTCCGTCTCCTCCAATAGCATTACATAAAACGTTGATATCAAATGTTTAGGAGATTTGCCTGATAGACATATTTTTTCGTGGGGGCCGAGGATTGTCAGTAAGCAACTGTTAACCAAACTGGGCCCCTAGTTCCTTCTCCAAGATCTTTCTCCATGGGGAACGCTCACCATTAGATGACCACCACCATTCAAAAAAATTTCCCGTAACTCTGTAGCATCTCCATATCGTATATACTTTATCACCTTGCCTTTCTATGGTTTTTGCCCCTTATTTACCCTGTTATACATAACGTTTGAAGGCCTATACCAAATTTTCCTTGTTACCCACATACTTATCGGACCCCTACTTAAGAGAATTAGGCACCTCACCCCAACCTTCAGACTTCACTTCAGAGGGGGTCAGTACCCAAATAATAAACCCAAGGCCTCCATCGCTCCCTAACCACCTCTTCCGTGTTACTCAATGCGGCAGTAAGCACTTCCATTTTGTGTATCTCGTTTACTTGTTTCCAAAAAACAGGTACACACGCCTTGGCCGCGTTGAGAAGACGGATGGTCAAGGACTTCCTGTAATTCTTAATTGAAATTTGAGTCATATGTAATAAACACCATGCCAGATTATCCTGTACTTCTACATTAGTTAGTAATTTAATTACTGAGGCCACTTTTTGCCAGAAGGGCTGTAAGAGCACACATTCCCAAAAAATGTGTATCATAGTTCCCTCTGCCAGTCTACAGTGCCAACATGTCCCCACCTGAGTCGCATCGATTCTTTTCAGAACTGAGGGGACCCTGTACCATCTAACAAGAATCTTGTATCCTAGTTCCTGAATTTTACTTTCCATCGACGACCTATGTACTAGGTTCAAGATTTTATTAATTTGTTCCTCAGACAGACTAATATTTAGTTCCTTTTCCCATTTTCGCAAAAACCGTAACGGCTGGGCTTCCGTCTCCTCCAATAGCATTACATAAAACGTTGATATCAAATGTTTAGGAGATTTGCCTGATAGACATATTTTTTCTAATGGGGTCAAACCCCGCGGAGTATATCCTTTTTGCTGAAATGCCCGAATAAAATGACCCAACTGGTAGGCACTTAGGTGGTCTAGTGAACCACCTGACCACTCCCTAATTTCCTCAAATGAAGGTGGGTGCTCCTGTTGCCATACGTTGAGTAGGCAAACTTTACCCTGTTGTGCTAAGTTTCGTATTTTGGCATTGGTGCAACCTGGGGGAAATTCAGGGTTACCCAGTATGGGTGTCATCGGAGACGGAGAAGGTGCGACCTTTGAGTGAGCTTGAATTCTTTTGGTTTCTCTTAGGGTTACCCCTATTGTTGGATGCGCTAATATATTATCTTTAGGGAAAAAGACTGACCATGGAGCCGGCGGGGTCAGCTGGCCAGATTCCCCTGTTTCCAACTCCACCCACCTTTTAGTATCCTGGTTGCCATGCCAGTCCACTACTCTTACCAAATGGATCGCCCTGTAGTACCTGAGGATATCCGACAGACCTATCCCGCCTCTTGCCTTCGGCAAAGACAAAATCTGCATTCCAATCCTTGGGGATTTCTTTGCCCAAATAAATGAGTGGAATAGGCTCTTGATTAGCCGAAAAAAATCAGCTGGAACAGAGACCGGGATAGTCTGCATGATATATAAAATCAGAGGTAGCACGTTCATTTTGAGCACACTACATCTGCCAAACCACGTTAAGGTCAAATTTTGCCAACATCGCAAATCCGTTTTGATTTTACTCACCAATGGGAGGTAATTTTTTCTATATAGATCCAGAGGGTCGGCCGTGATCTGTACTAAGTATTGCAATGATGCATCCCCCCATTGAAATGGGAATGACGTACGTAAAAGCCGTTCCTCTCAGTCCGATAAAGAGATATTTAAAGCTACGGATTTTGTTAAATTTATCTTGTAGTTTGACAAATTACCGTACATCTGTAGGGCATCCAAAATGTTCGGTAGGGAGGTAACCGGGCTGGTGGCAAAGAACATAAGATCGTCCGCAAATGTGGACACCTTATGTTGGTCGCCAGATGCTCGCACCCCCGTTATGTTTGGAGAACTTCGTATCTGACACAACAAGGGTTCCAGACTCAAAACAAATATCAAGGGAGATAGTGGGCACCCTTGTCTAGTACCATTAGTAATTAAAAAATAGTCGGACGTCCAATCGTTTACCCGCACAGCAGCCGACGGATTGGAATAAAGGGCCAAAATGTACTGAAGCATTCTAGGCCCCAACCCAATATGTGACAGGATGGCATGGATAAAATTCCATGCCACCCTGTCAAAAGCCTTCTCTGCATCCGTTGACAACAGGACCAGTTTGCTTCTTGATTTCCGTGCCAAATAGATAAGGTCTATTGCCCTTATCGTGTTGTCCCGTGCCTCTCGTGTTGGCACAAAACCTGCCTGGTCAAAATGCACCAGGTGAGGAATGTGCGGCAATAGGCGATTTGCTAAGATCTTGGAGAACAATTTAGTATCGGAATTCAACAACGATATGGGCCGATAACTGCTGCATAATAAGGGGTCCTTCCCTTCTTTAGGAATAAGAGCAATGTATGCTCTTAAAGTGTCAGGTGGGAACCCTGTATGCTTTCTAACCGCGTTAAAATGTTGTAATAGGGGTTTAGTAAGATGCTTTTTGAACTTCTGGTAATAGGATAGAGTAAATCCATCCGGCCCAGGAGCTTTACGTGGTCTTGTCTGTGCAATGGTAAGATATAATTCTTCTTCCGATATCTCCCCTTCTAAGGCATTTGCCTGTTCTTCTGTCAGAGAGGGCATCCCTGAGGCTTGCAAATATTCCTCTATTTGTTCCTTTTCCTTTAATGGAGAACCTTTTTTTCCCTCTCCACGTTTTGGGAGATTATAGAAAGATTTATAGAAAGAACAAAACTCAGCAGCAATATCTGATGAGGTATGTAACTCTCCGCCCCCCTTCCTTTGTATTCGGGAGATGTGGGTATGTCTCCTAGGGCCCCTAAGTATCCGTGCCAACATTAACCCGGTTTATTCGAGTATTCGTAGCAATACCGTTTGTACCATAACATTGCCCTAGTTGTCCTCTGATACAAAATACCATTCAGCTCCTCTCTAGCTTTTGTCTAGTCAAATGTGTCTCTGCCAAGGACATCTTGTGCTGTTGGCTCAGGGTCTCTATCTTAAACAGTAGCTCTTTAACTTTTTTTTCCTGCTCTTTTTTACGTTGGAAACCTATGTGTATGAGTACCCCCTGAATTACACATTTGTGTGCCTCCCATAGGACTGACGGCATAATGGAGTCGGTTGTATTTTCCAAAAAATAGGTAGCCAATGCCTCATCCAATTGTGTCTCTGTCTCCTGAGATTGAAGTATAGCTTAATTTAAGCGCCAAGTAGAAGGTCTGGGTATCCTATTTTCCCATTCCATCGTCACATGTACAGGTGCGTGATCAGAAATGGAAAAATCCTCTATATCAGATGCCCTAACCAGAGGGAGATCTGATTGAGTCACGGGGATACGGTCAATACGTGTGTAGGCGCTGTGGACTGGCGAGTAGAATGTATAGTTTCTCTCTCCCGGATGCATTAACCTCCATGGGTCAACAAGATCCAGGAGAGAGATTTCTCGTTGCAATTTCCGTAAACGTACATCGGACATGCTAGATACCTCCCTGGATGTATCAATGAGTGGCTCAGCTGCATAATTGAAATCGCCCCCCATTACCAAATGACCCTCTCGAAACTCAAGGATTATAGGGAGTAGCTTCTGTAGGAACCCTAGATGCTCAGAGTTAGGAAAGTATACATTTAGAAATGTAAGCATTGTTCGCCCTATACATCCCTTGACCAATAAATATCTGCCCAGGGGATCTGCTTTTTCCTCCCTAAATAACCAGGCCATAGATTTAGAAATCAAAATGCTGACCCCCTTGGACTTTGGGATAGGGGACGGGGCATGATATGACCAAGGAAAGTCTCTGTTGTAAAACCTGGGAAGGAAGTCTTTGTGAAAAGAAGTCTCTTGGATAAAAGCTATGTGGGTGGACTCCCTTCTCAGATCCCCCAACAGTCTCCATATTTTCTGTGGGGTAGAGAGGCCCCTTACATTTAAGGTAGAAATTTTACAACCTGCCACCATGCGTCCGGCCACACCCATTCCTGGTCCACGTCACTAGAACAAGATTGAGCCAACGCTCTGCAGATTGTCACCAACTGCACTTACAGACAGACAGACCCACAAAAAAAAAAAAATTATACAGGGAAAAGCACCTACAAAACTACTAAGAAACTCTGATAAATGGTTAAATATTAACCCTGCGCAACCAGGCGCTCGCTATTGTGGGGAGAAGTGGAATCCTGGACGCCAAAAGGCTAGATAAAATAAAAAACTGAACAAAAAAAAGAAAAACAGAGAAACCCCAACCGTATCCACACATATAAATATATATGGGCAATGTAAGGGGAAAAAGAAAAAAAAAGAAAAAAAAAGAAAAAATACTTATTTGGGAGACCCACTCCAGCAGGTGCCAGCCTCCTGCTATGTACAAAAAACATTCCTGTCTACTTTTAACAGGATATTTTTTCCTCTATATTACTCCTCCACACCGCCCCAAACCCCTTTAACCTAGGAGTCCCCAACCATCCACCCCCCCCCTCCTTCCAACCTTCCTCTTATAGATATAGATTCAGGGAAAGCATTTAAACTATGTCCCTCCCTCCTGACCCAGCAGGATGGGTGGACTAGTATTCTCTGTCTCCGTCTTCTCTCTTTGCTTCCTCCTGCGATTCGGAGGTCGGCTCCTGCCCACTCTCCATGCATTCTGTCCTCCCAAAATGGCAAGCCAATCTTCCACTGGAATAGGAGAGGTCTCAAGAAAAGTAAAGAGGTCTGGTAATTGGTCTGGCCACTTCAAAATAAATGTATTTGCATTCATCGATACGATCAGATGAAATGGGTGACCCCAATGGTATGTGGCCCCCTTATTGCGTATGATCACCAAAAGGTATATTCTGGGAAAGGTCTGGCAGTAATTTAATATGAGTACCTTCATATTCCAACGAGGCCCGTTCCCAGGCTCGCCTCATTATCTCTTCTTTAACTGAGTAAAAATGAACTCTGATAATAACATCCAACACCAGATCCTTATCCACCCTTTGTGGGGCTTTTACTCTGTGAACTCTATCTATTTCAATAATGTCCTCAGGGGGACGTTCCAACAGATTATTGAACATCCCCGACACAACAGTTTTTAGCTCATGTCCCCCAACTTCTTCTGGCAGGCCTCGCAGCCGTATGTTGTTTCTACGGCTGCGGTTTTCCATGTCATCTTGCTGCAATTGTAACATGATAAGTTGTTTAGAAAAAGTAGCCTGTGTATTTTCTATGGCCCGGATTCTAGTTTCACTATCAGCTTGCACCACCTCTACTGAACTGACCCTTGCATCTGTTTCATTTATTTTCAATTTAATGGAATTTATTTCAGCTTTCAAGTCACTTACTATTGTGGCAGCCATTTCCTGGATATTCTGCTTAGTGGGGATTAAAGCACAAAAATCTCTCCACTCCGATGTCGGTGGGGGCTGGAGCTGCTGCAAATGAATCTGTGGCCCATGCATCGATTCCCCTACTTGTTCCTGGGGTGGGTTAGATAGCGGGGGGCTCCTTGAGGATACTTCCTCCATCACCTCCAGGCTTACTTTGGCGGCAGGTTTTTTTTGTGTCACCGAGCCCGGAGCTACCGGCCGTGCTTGCGCCATCTTGGATCCCGCCCTGCTTTGCAGGGCTGCGGGACGCCGGAGAAAATAAGATGATATGTCCGGTCGTCTGCCCAGCGGTTGCTGTGTTTCCAGGCGTTCGGCCACGGACATGTGTGCCGGCGGGGTGCAGATCTGGGGCGGCGTGTGCTAACGCTGGCTGCGAAGGCTGGTTCACACCGCTGGGTCAGGGAGCTTCTCTACCTCATGTCTCTACGGCGCCATTGCTTGGCCACTCCCCGAGACTGCCACTTATATACTGTGTGTGCAGGTCTTGTTCTGATTTGAGGCTCCCATGAGCATCTTCTGCTCTAGTTTGTCAATAGTAACTTTTTATTAACATCTGATGTTTTTGTAGTTATAAACTGAGGCACATTCGTATGCCGCAAAAAATGACCAGCAATAGGCACATGTTTCCAGGACAACAATGAGAGAAAATTTATTTTACAAGGGATAAAAGTCTATGTGTGACTATTACACGGCAACAATGGTTACCGTATAATGATTTTGCAGATAGGAATATTTAGATAGATATAACTGATCAGTAAGCTGTGTGTTTTGGCATAGTGGGAAGGAACAAACCGTAAAATCTACTTTAATTTTTACTTTTTTAAGTTAGTTGAGAGGTGGAGTAGGTAGCCCAGATGACAAACAGTAAAGTGAGGAAAACACAGATTTTCTCATGATTGCTGGAATAGAAATGGCTTCATCTAAACTTTTTTCTTAATGGCTTGTGAGACAATTGGATGTCATTTGAAAGTTTCCTTGCATCAGTTTTAAACAGACTGCCATAGACACACAATGCTATATCTGCTTAACCAAAAACTTAAATTTTCAGTCCGCAGGGATTACAAGGATTTTTTTTCCCTCCACATACAGTAATGAACAGTTTATTTTGCCCTTTTCTGGATAACAGTTAAAGCTGCTGAGCAAAATCTTTGTGATTTGCTTGAGTGGATGAGTAAATATCTTTCAGTAACTGATTTTCTCATGTTCTAGTACAAAACTCAAGAAGCTGAAAACTCAGTAAACTCCAGTAAAGGGTTAATATAGTGTAACAAATGCCAAAATCATGACATATGATATATACGATGCGGTCTATCACTAGCATTTAGGGGTGTAGTTTGGATTTGCCACAATTCTGAATTTACGGTAAATCTTTTTATTTTGAAATTGGAGGTCCCAATAAAAAAAATTTCAGGCAAGTTTATTTAAAACAATACTGTGGTAAGAAAGGAATGACACTCATGGCCAACATCCGTAATGTATATATTAGGCAAAAAGAAAGAAGAAAATTGGTCTATATAGGCAAGATAAGGAGTACACAATTATATAAAGTATTTCAATTTCATTGTACAATAGATCTAAAATACCTCACAACAAGTATGCTTGAGCATGAAATATTTATTGCTGTACTACTATATGCGGTTGACTTTACATATGAGCAAAAACAATGCAATTGTCTTGTTAATTATAAACAAGCTATTATGTCTTTTATACCACACCCCAAAATGCACAGAGACAACCAATCTGTGCCAATCACGGAGGCTGTATTAAAGCCTGTGTACCCACTGGTCAGGTTTTCTCCACTTTCCAATATGCCTTGCTATTGGACCATGAAACACTCTCCTAGACCAGATAATTCACAAACTGAGCACCATGAGCAGACCTAACTCACAGACCCTGCTCTCTCTTAAGCAGAAAGCAATATAGAATTAGCCTGCTGCTCCTCTGTTAGGCAGACAGAGCCAAAACCATACTCACTCTCTAGCACCTACCTAGGAGGGTGCTACATTCAGAAAAAGGAAAAAAGTCCATTATCCTGGCATGAAGACTACACTCATTTGGCTCACCACCAGTATCTTGGTCCCACACTTGGGATTAGAGTTCCTGTCTGTTTTAGGGTACAATACTCCACTCCACCTCATGGACACCTGTTGCTTTTCAAGCTTTCCTTGCAGGTGGGTTAACCCTATTGGGACCAATGTCCTTGTAACCAGGGTTTGGAGGCCTTTTTTCTATCCAAAGTCTCTGCAGGCCTCTGAATTACAGGTCCCAAAACAGGATTTATTAATCCAGAGAGTACTAAAATCAGTCCTCTGCTCACTTAGCAGACTAGTCCAGAACCCCTCACTCTGCATGGGTGAGAATCCCTAAGTACTAAAAATGTCCCTTGAACTTTCCCTTAAAAGGCCCACAACCCAAATAGTGTGTCACAAGTTAGTCTGTAGTTTTGTTTGTATACTCTTACCTCCTTGCTGCAGTGCTTCAATCTTGCTTCTTTTCACATGTGGTGTTTGGCTTCTCTCTTCCCCCCTTGGACGTCGCCTGCTCCAATGTGGGTTATATCCTTTTCCTGTCTTTCACTTCCTGGGTTACCTCCCTGTTTGCTTCCCGATATATACTCATGCTCAGTGCACTGCTTCTTGCTTGAGCAACTTCAGTTCTCTGAGCTCCCATCTGTATACCCCTAAGCTATTGTATCTGATTCACTGTGTACCGACCCAGGCTTCGTTTTCCCATCTGTGTTTGCTTGCTGCCTGTCCTGACCTCGGCTTGTCTCATGGATATCCTTTTGTATGCTGTTTACTCTGCATACACCAGCGGTCTCCGCATCTTCAGCTGGGCTTACCTGGGGGCCGTGACCTCCGTGCCCTGGGGAATCCTGAGCTGGGGATCTACAAGGGCTCACTACCACAGACCCGCTGACATAGTGGGGAAATATATCTCCTGTCCAGGACCTTTTCTCTTAAAAAACAAATGGGACTGCTCAACATATAGTTTGATTTTGAAGGTTAGTCTACAGGCTAAAATTTACAAAAAGGCCACTCCCAATGTTGGATGGAGGAATAGCAGTGGATGTAAAAGTGAAAGTATGAGGATAGATAGAAATATAGTATTTGCCATTGCTGACATGTCTTTAAAAGCTACAGGCTCTAGGAAAACCATCCTTGTCTTAGCTTCACTACCTAGGTATTGCAGGACTTTTGCATGATCTAGACTTTATTTGCTGTATGCTTGCTCCAGGTTAGTGGCTCACTAGGTTTGAGTGGCAGGTTCCATATTGCTTTCCTAAAATCATTGATATTAATGCAAAGATAAGAATAAAAAAGAATATGACGGGGCACTCTTTAACCTACAGGATTGCAAAGTTGTAGCATCTTTTCCCCTGTGCTTTACATAGCAAATTTAACATATTTGTAGTTGTGGTCACTCAAACTCCCTATTTAACCAAATTTTGTCACACTTCCTATTGCACCAGAATATGGATGGCGTTTAGTGCAAAGAGGAGTGTGATGAAATTTGGTTGGATTATTCAGAATGAGTGACTGTTGGCACAAAATTATTTTTTGTGAGTTAAAAAATATTCATATTAATATTATTCCAGCTTCAATTTCAATGGGTTTGTCAGTCTTTAATCTCTGTTGTGTTTAACATGATGTCATTAGTAGTGATGGCCTTGCGGTTTGCCCGGCGGTTGGTTCGTGCCGAACTTTGCTTGTTGGCAGTCCACCAATTTTGCGAACATATGGCGTTGTTCGCGGCGGCCATATTAGTTTACATTGGGGAGAACTTTGACCCATGACACAGCCATCAGGTGGAACAGGACAGCCAATTGAGACATTTCAGCACATGGACATACCCCCTACCCTATAAATAGATCTGACCTGGCAGCCATTTCACATTCTGCTTTTTGTCAGTGTAGGGAGAGGTTTGCTGTGTGCACCAGGGACAGATTGTCAGTGAAACAAATCGCTCTGTTAAGGTCCACAAAAATCATTTTAAGGACTGCTATTTGGTATAGGTGTACTATTCTTTGGTGTGCAGTGCACTATATAGGGGTGTAATACACTTATAATATACTTTCTAATATATAAAGCATATTATAGTGGATTTTTATTGTGCACTGTGCAGCATTGTGACTGGTGTGGTGAGATTTTCTGCAGCAATACTACAACTACAAGCAGTGACAAAAGCACTACACACAGTGCCAAACTTACTGGCCAATTGTTTGTACAACTGGTGTGATAAACCAGTGGCCCCCCAATACCACAGATTGAAGTGGGGTGTTATCTGAGTATACTTTTATAAGTGTATTTGTTTCCTTCAAATATATTGCCTCTCTTGCTGCGTTAACTCTGCTACACATAGTGCCAAACTTACTGGACAATTTTTTGTACAACTGGTGTGATAGACCAGTGGCTCCACAATACCACAGATTGAAGTGGGGTGTTATCTGAGTATACTTTTATAAGTGTATTTGTGTACTGCAAAAATATTGCCTCTTTTGCTGTGTTAACTCTGCTACACACAGAGCCAAACTTACTGGCCAATTTTCTGTACAACTGGTGTGATAGACCAGTGGCCCCCCAATACCACAGATTGAAATGGGGTGTTATCTGAGTATACTTTTAAAGGGTATTTGTGTCCTTCAAAAATATTGCCTCTTTTGCTGCGTTAACTCTGCTACACACAGTGCCAAACTTGCTGGCCAATTTTTTGTACAACTGGTGTGATAGACCAGTGGCCCCCCAATACCACAGATTAAAGTGGGGTGTTATCTGATTATACTTTTATAAGTGTATTTGTGTACTGCAAAAATATTGCCTCTTTTGCTACATTACCTCTGCTACACACATAGCCAAACTTACTGGCCAATTTTTTGTACAACTGGTGTGATAAACCAGTGGCCCCCCAATACCATAGATTGAAGTGGGGTGTTATCTGAGTATACTTTTATAAGTGTATTTGTGTCCTGCAACAATATTTCCTCTTTTGCTGCATTAACTCTGCTACATACAGTGCCAAACTTACTGGCCAATTTTTTGTACAACTTGTGTGATAAACCAGTGGCTCCCCAATACCACAGATTGAAGTGGGGTGTTATCTGAGTATACTTTTATAAGTGTATTTGTGTCCTGCAACAATATTGCCTCTTTTGCTGCGTTAACTCTGCTACACACAGTGCCAAACTTACTGGCCAATTTTTTGTACAACTGGTGTGATAGACCAGTGGCCCCCCAATACCAAAGATTGAAGTGGGATGTTATCTGAGTATACTTTTATAAGTGTATTTATGTCCTGCAACGATATTGCCTCTTTTGCTGCGTTAACTCTGCTACACACAGTGCCAAACTTACTGGCCAATTTTTTGTACAACTGGTATGATAAACCAGTGGCCCCCAATACCACAGATTGAAGTGGGATGTTATCTGAGTATACTTTTATAAGTGTATTTGTGTCCTGCAACAATATTGCCTCTTTTGCTGCGTTAACTCTGCTACACACATTGCCAAACTTACTGGCCAATTTTTTGTACAATTTGTGAGATAAACCTGTGGCCCCCCCAATACCACAGATTGAAGTGGGGTGTTATCTGAGTATACTTTCATAAGTGTATTTGTGTCCTGCAACAATATTGCCTCTTTTGCTGCGTTAACTCTGCTACACACAGTGCCAAACTTACTGGCCAATTTTTTGTACAACAGGTGTGATAGACCAGTGGCCCCCCAATACCACAGATTGAAGCGCGTGTTATATACCTTGTTCCACATATACTGCACTTCTCTAGAGACTTTTGTCACAGGGTAATTTAAAAAATGACAGGCAGAGGAAGAGGCAGGCCCTTATGCAGGGGTGGTAGGGGTAGGGCAGGAGCAGTAGACCGGAGCCAAAGTGTGAAGTTTCAGAAGGTGCGTTCGATTACGTTAAAGGACGCACCAGACTTGGTTGAGTGGCTCACTTAGCCTTCTTCTTCTACACCCTCCTCATCCTCTCTATCTGCACCCTATTCAATCTCTGCTGTGTGCACCCCCAAAGGCACCACCACCAACACCACCATCAGCACCACCATATACCCTCCGCTTAAATCACTGGAATTATTTTCCAATCCATCACAAGACATTTGCGATGTGCAGCAATTCTTGGCATCGGATCAGGAAGAGGAGGTAGCAACAGCCGCCATTCAGCAGTCTGACAACAGTACCCAGATCAGCCCAAGAAGGTTGTTCCCCGCTGTTGCTGCCTACTCCGAGATCTCTAATGTTAGTGGTGGGGAGATGTCAATGATGATGTGTCTATGGACGTCACGTGGGTGCCCACAAGAGAGGAAGAGGAGGGGGGTTCAGAGGGAGGGACGGACAGCAGATAGGGAGGAGAAGCAGGCGGACGTTACATTGCACAGGAGGGACAAAACAGACTGCCAATGTATCAGGTGCGAGCCATCAACCATGTACGGTCACATCTGGCGCTCCCAGGATGCCGGAACATGGCTCCGCAGTGTGGGCTTTTTTTAATGTGTCCGCTGCTGACAATAGTGTTGCCATCTGCAGCCTTTGCAGTCAACGCATAAGTCGCGGTAAGCCCAACACTCACCTAGGGACAACCACCTTAAGAAGGCACCTGGACTCCTATCACCGAGCCCAGTGGGAGCAATGCCATCAGAACCCACAAAGCCACACTCCAGGCTCTCACCGACCAGCCTTTTCTCCTTCTCCTCTCTCCTCACAATTGTCCTCCACTCCACCTTCCATCATGCTGTCCTCACGTTGTTCTGGAAAAAGGCATGCTTCCGTGGTCCAAATGTTGGAGCGTAAAAAAATTATGACGCCGGATAACCCACTTGCCCAACGTTTGACTGCTGGCTTGTCGGAACTGATAGCCCGCCAACTACTGCCATATCAACTTGATAAAAGAAAAGGAATTGGCAGCACTCCAGGTTGAGTCAAAATCCAGATTTATTGACTGGACATCCAAATATGACAATCGTGACAAGGTAGACGCGTTTCACACACTGACTGTGTGCTTAATCATTACTGCCATATCAAGTGGTGGACTCGGAGGCCTTTCGGAAATTTGTGGCCATTGGAACACCACAATGGAAGGTCCCAGGCAGGAAATATTTCTCGCAGAAGGGCATTCCAGAGCTGTATGGCCATGTTCAGTGGCAAGTTGATGTATCTCTGGCAAACAGTGTCGGTGCCAAGATACATCTGACCACAGACACATGGTCTAGCCAACACGGGCAGGGAAGGTATATAACTTTTACTGTCCACTGGGTAATCCTTCTGACAGCCGTCAAGCATGTAACCCGTGGCACCCGTGTAGATTTGATTTTACCGCCACTGATTGCATGCAGGCCTGCCTCTTCTTCTCCTCCTCCCACTCCATCCTCCCTCTCCTCCTCGGCTGACTTCTCCTTTTCCGCTGCTACCTTCTCTTCTGCTGCGCCGCCCAAGATCCCCAGAACCTATTCCACATGCCAGGTGAGACATTGCCATGCTGTGCTGCATCTGTTGTGCCTGGAAGCCAAGAGCCACACTGGTCCTTCACTCCTTCAGCTTCGCGATCACAGGCAGATCAGTGGCTGACACTGCTCAATTTGACAGTTGTTAAAGTGGTGTGCGACAACGGTGCCAATCTGCTGAGCGCGCTGAAACAGGGCAAAATTACACACGTGCCATGCATGGCACACGTCCTGAACTTGGTCGTGCAGCGATTCATTGCCAAATACCCTGGGGTCCAGGACATCTTGTGGCAGGCCAGGAAAATCTCGGGCCTTTTCAAAAGATCTTACACAGCCATTGCTCGCCTTGCTGACATTCAGCAGTGACACAACCTGCCCATCAGGCGTCTTATTTGTGACTGCCTGATGTGATAGAACTCAACCTTGTATAGGCTTGATAGGCTGCTCCAGCAGAAACATCCAGTTAACGACTACCTGTATGAACTCTGCGGCCGGACAGGTTCTGGGGAGCTTGGGTTTTTTTCACCTTCACCAGTGGCTGCTCATGCGCGACACATGCAGACTTCTGCGGCCATTTGATGAGATCGCTAAACTGGTCAGTCACGGCCAGGGCACCAAAAGTGACATCGTACCTTACACCTTCTTTCTGGAGCATGCATTGCGTCGTGTCATTGATCAAGCCGTCGAGGAGCAGGAGCAGGAAGATGAGGAAGTCACAATGTTGGATGAATTCCCAGGGGGTGCTACTCCATCTGAGACAAGTCAACAAAAGGAGTCTGAAGAGGAGTCAGAGGAGGATGGTGCTGGGGCAGATGAAGAGGAGCAAGAAGAGCATGCTTTAAACCTTTCTGGGATTCCTGGAGTTGTCCGTGGATGGGGGGAGGAGAACGAGGACGACATTATCCTGGATGATGAGCTGGAGCCAGGTCACTACACCGCTTCCAGTTTAGTGCGAATGGGGGCCTTCATGCTCCAGTGTTTTAAGGGGGACCCCCGTATAAAAAGCATAAAGGCCAAGGACCAGTACTGGGTGGCAACGTACTTAGACCCCCGGTACAAACAAAAAATGGTGGAAATGTTACCACCATCACAGAGATTGATCAGAATGCAGCACTTCCAGGCCTTGCCTCGAGAAATGCTGCATTCTGCATTCAGAGAAACAGTTGCGGGTAGCAATCCAACAGGGCCTGCAAGAAGGGGGCTGTTTGAAGATGTGTTGGTCACTTCAGATATGAAATCATTCTTTCAGCTGACCCATCGACAGCTGTACTCCGGATCCAGCAGCAGGGAACGCCTAGACCGACAGGTGTCCAACTACATCAGGTTAACGGCCGATGTGGACGCTCTGAGGAGTGATGAACCCCTGGACTACTGGGAGGGCAGGCTTGACCTCTGGCCAGAGCTTGCACAATTTGCAATGGAACTGTTGGCTTGCCCCCCATCCAGTGTCCTGTCCGAAAGGACGTTCAGCGCAGCAGGGGGGATCGTGACAGATAAGCGAACTCGCCTAGCTCATGACAATGTTGACTACCTCACATTTTTAAAAATGAATGAGGCATGAATCTCTGAGGAATTCAACACATGTGACTAGTAGACCATGTTTGATTACAATTCCTCATGACAGGCCACAAATATCCTGCCAGACTGCCATCCACCCACAACAATTCATTGTCCTTGTCTTCGGTAAATACAGCGGCATAAAAGGTATTTCATGTCCATTGAATACCTAATTTTTGGGGCCTTTCATGGCTGACAATTATTTTTCTGTCAATGCCTAATATACCTCCAGCCACAGAATACAATGTTCTTAGCTGTCAGGTAAACGCATGTGGGCTAATTTCTGGGGCCTGTACTAGCCGACACTTACTTCTGTATCCTGTGAATGCCTAATGTACCTTCAGCCACAGAATACAACGTTCTTATCTGTCAGGTAAATGCATGTGGGCTAATTTTTGGGGCCTGGAATGGGCATTACTTCTGTATCCTGGGAATGCCTAATGTACCTTCAAACACAGAATACAACGTTCTTAGCTGTCAGGTAAACACATGTGGGCTAATTTTTGGGGCCTTGAATGGCCGACACTTACTTCTGTATCCTGTGAATGCCTAATGTACCTTCAGCCATAGAGTACAACGTTCTTAGCTGTCAGGTAAACACATGTGGGCTAATTTTTGGGGACTGTACTGGCCGACACTTCTTTATCCTGTGAATGCCTCATTTTTGAGACTGGAATTGAAAATCAATGGGGTCCATGGCCAATTAAGAATGTTTTTACACTCAGATGAGCATACAGAGACAAGCTATGACAAATTTAGGTGGAAGGTTTTGGTTGTTAGGAGGAAATTGGAGCACATTGGGGAAATGCAAACAAACTCAGAGACACAGTTTTATATATATATATATATATATATATATATATATATATATATATATATATATTGTGACAGGTCGAGACTCAGTCACAGTAAAAATGGTAATTTAAAGCAGTGTGCACATTGGCTCCGTGCAGGACTAGAGAGTGTAGATGTGCATTGGAGAAAACTGCTTTTGCAGCTTTCTCCAGGTTTTGGTATACCTGGGTGGGGCTCTGTAATTTGGAGATTCCATCGTGTCTTGGGTGGGACTGAATCTCCAACCATGTGTCCATGTCTTATAATGGAGGTGAAGGAATACCTCAGAGCTCCCAGTTGCAGACAACTCCACCCAAGAGAGACAGGAGGTCTCTAGGAGTCAGAGGCTGCAGGTGGTGGCCAGAGCATGTGTGTGTCTGTAAGAGACAGGTGACGGCCTGGGGACTAAGGTCAGAGTGAAGCTGTCAGCTTGAGGGAATTTTCATAAGGAGCAGAGGTACTGCAAATGAAAAGCTGAGTGAGAGCTTAAGAGCCAGATGGGCTAGCATTTTCTGTTCATTATTAACTGGAGAAGAACCCCAGCATGGGAAACTCTATACGTTATGGACTTTCTTTATGCCTTTTAAAAATGGGCTGCCATTCTCTAAAATTAAAGTGGAGACTGATGTGAATGCCTTGAAAACGCATCTACCACTTGAGCTAACGGCCCCTGTGTTACTATATATAGGGGTTTGGGTTCCTGGAGAACTGGGCTGACTTCTCAGTCGGCTACCGGCTCTTTAGTAAGGATGGGCTGCACCTTAATGGGGACGGTACAGCTCTTTTGGGGAGAAAGATGGCCACCGAGTTGGAGGGGCTTTTAAACTAGGAGACGGGGGGGAGGGCTCAGAAATAGAATCAGTCAGGAGGGAGCAGAGGACTGAAGGTAGTTGTAGGGTCAATAGCGACAGTAGGTCAACAACATCAATTGGCGGGTCTGTGCGGGAGAACAGCAGACCAAACAGAAATAAACAAAACCGCCAATCACGTTTAACTTCCGTAAAACTAAGAGGGGTATATGCTAATGCCAGGAGCCTAGCTAATAAGATGGATGAGTTGGACATGTTAGTACATGAGGAGGACATAGACCTTGTGGGAATAACGGAGACTTGGTTCGACCCCTCACATGACTGGCTGGCCAATATCCAAGGGTATTCGGTGTACCGGAAGGACAGGGTTGGTAAAAGAGGGGGAGGGGTATGTCTCTATGTCAAGAACAATATAAAGGTGCTAGAAAGGAGTGACATTACGGATGGGATGAGCATGGATTTAGAATCTGTGTGGGTTGAACTCGATAGGGAAGAAGATAAGGGAAAAGTAGTTGTGGGGGTTTGCTATAGGCCACCTAACCAAGGGGAGGAGGTAGAGCTGGAATTTTTAGCACTAATAGGTAAAGCGGCAAAACTAGGATCAGTCATCATATTGGGGGACTTCAATTATCCCGACATTGACTGGGAAGAGGGGACTGCACACTCGCATAAGGCCCGGCTATTCACGGAAACCTTACAGGATAACTACATGTCGCAGTTGGTGGATTCCCCTACTAGAGAGAATGCTATCCTGGATCTATTGATCACTAATGACCCAGACATAATCTCGGAGGTAGGAGTCCAGGACAACCTGGGCTCTAGCGATCACAGGATGATGACATTTAGTATAAATAACAATATAAAAAGGCAAGTAGGGAACATAAGAACCCTAAACTTCAGAAGGGCAGACTTTCCAAAATTGTACTCATTGATGGAAAGGGTAAACTGGGACCAAACCCTGGGATCACTGACCACAGAGGAAAAATGGGAATGCTTTAGAACAATATTAAGCAAAGGCATCTTGCAGTGCATTCCTATGGGGAATAAATTTAGAAGAGACAAAGCCAAACCTGGCTGGTTAAACCGTAGCGTTAAAAAACTTATTAGGGGAAAAAAATTGGCCTTCAAGAAATATAAATCAGAGGGCACCGTATCGGCCTTCCAGCAATACAAGGAGGAAAATAAGAAGTGTAAACACGAAATCAAGATGGCTAAAATCAACTTTGAGAGACAAATAGCGGAGGATAGTAAAAAAAACCCAAAGAAATTCTTTAAATATATCAACAGCAAAAAAACTAGGGCAGAGCATATTGCACACATAATTAGCGATGATGGGAGGATGGTTACAGAGGACACTGAAAAAGCAACCGTGCTGAATTCTTTTTTCTCGTCAGTCTTTACGCAGGAAAAGGAAGGGTACACTGACAATGACTGTATGGTTAGTAGTAATACACAGGACTTGCCACTATGGCTAACAGAGGGGGAAATCAGGGAAAGACTGGATAAACTTAACACAAACAAATCACCAGGCCCGGATGGCGTACATCCGAGAGTGCTCAAGGAACTCAGTATGGTTATATCTAGACCACTGTTCCTGATCTTTGCTGACAGTATTAGGACAGGATATGTACCAGGGGATTGGAGGAAGGCTAACGTGATTCCGATATTCAAAAAGGGCCAGAGACATATCCCGGGAAATTATAGGCCTGTCAGTCTGACATCAATAATATGTAAACTTTTGGAGGGGATGATAAGGGACTATATCGTAGAGTATGCTAAAGACAACAACATCATCAGTAGTAACCAGCACGGGTTTACAAATGGGCGATCTTGTCAAACCAATCTCTTAGCATTCTACGAGGAAGTGAGCTGTGAGCTAGATAGGGGGAGACCAGTGGATGTGGTGTACTTGGATTTCGCTAAGGCGTTTGATACAGTTCCCCACAAGCGCCTAATTTATAAAATAAGGTCTGCAGGTATCGACAGCAGGGTTTGCTCTTGGATACGGAATTGGCTAAAAGGCCGTGTCCAAAGGGTAGTAATAAACAGCGCATACTCAGACTGGTCTGAGGTAGTAAGCGGGGTGCCCCAGGGCTCAGTCCTGGGACCAACCTTGTTCAATTTATTCATAAACAGCATTGAGGAAGGGATCAGTAGTTCGTTATCAGTTTTTGCAGATGACACAAAATTGGTCAGGGCAATAACTGCACAGCATGAAGCAGATATCCTACAGAATGACCTGGACAAAATTACGGAGTGGGCAACGACATGGCAAATGAGGTTTAATGTGGAGAAGTGTAAGGTTTGGCACTTGGGGACCAAAAACATAAAAACACAATACACATTAGGAGGGGAACCCTTGGGGGAATCAAAAATGGAGAAAGATCTGGGAGTCTTAGTTGATGATAGATTAGGCAACAGCATGCAATGCCAAGCGGCAGCTTCCAAAGCCAACAGAATATTAGCATGCATAAAGAAAGGGATGTATTCCAGAGATAAGACTATAATCCTTCCACTTTATAAAACTCTGGTCCAACCGCATCTGGAGTATTCTGTCCAGTTCTGGTCGCCAGTCCTCAGGAGGGATGTGTTGGAGCTGGAGAAAGTCCAGAGAAGGGCAACTAAACTGATTAGGGGGTTGGAGGACCTTACCTATGAAGAGCGGCTGCAATCGCTCGATTTATTTTCCCTGGAGAAAAGACGTCTGAGAGGGGACATGATAGCAATTTATAAATATCTTAATGGGGATCTCAGCTTAGAAGAAAAGCTGTTCATTCGAAGGAATTGCATGAGGACTCGAGGACATACAATGCGATTAGAGGAGAAGCGTTTTAACCTCAGGCAACGTGGGGGGTTCTTTACTGTTAGGGCTACAAGATTGTGGAATTGTCTACCACAAGAGGTGGTTTCTGCGGGTAGTATGGTGACTTTCAAAAGACTCTTAGACTTACATCTCAAGGATCAGGAGATTGAGGGCTATGTTAGATGATTACAGTCACACACACCTACACAGGTTGAACTGGATGGACTATTGTCTTTATTCAACCTCACCTACTATGTAATATGTAATATATATATATATATGTATATATACAGTGTATATATATATATATATATATATATATATATATATATATATATATATATATATATATTTATTTTTTATACATACTTCTCTTTTAAAGGCAGATAGAGTGGGTAGTGATGATTTTTTTTTTTTTTTTTTTTTGGGGGGGGGGGTTTAATGGTACTGTCCTAGAACAGGAAAAATTAATCCAATGAAAAATAGATACAAATATTAATATTTTATTAGAGTAAATGATTAAAAGACAACACCCAAGAGTATCGTACAATATAGACAAACAAGTGATCTAAAAACATGTGTATATGACAATACTATACAACCTAAGGAGAGGGTATTGTTCCCAAGTTCACTCCCTTAATAGTAAGGCTGTAGATATGTAAAGCTCCCAGTATGTTTAGAAATGTTTAGCAGAAAAAACGCTTCTTCAGGGGATAGGGTAACAATACAACAAAAGGAGGTATTTACACTAGTAATATAAAAACAGAGATATTAATTTAAAGATTTCCTTAGTTAGACACAAAATTAAAAATCAGGTATAGTCATCATAATATATGAGCTAGAGCATTAGCATGACAGCGGAGTTACCTCATATATAGGGAACAACACTCCAGAATGGGTCAAGAGACAACAAGGCAAAACGTCTCCCGGGCGAGCATGGAGGCCTAGGAAAAAGGAGAGCACTGTTTTCACTAATAAAAATTGACATAGATATTTGTAAGATAAATAATATATAATTGTAACATAAAGAAAATATATTAAATATTTGCTCATTTTTAGGCAACTTAAAGCTGTACAACAACTCCAGAACAACTCTAATTTCATAATCAAGCATTCCCATGAAGGAGTAAATGTTGTACTCATGACACATACACAATGTGCTTAACATGTGCTTAACTCTACACTGATAACTTGATTTGAAAATGAGTTTCATGATCTCTGTTTGGAGGCATTTTTTTCAGTTCTCATTGAAAAAGATACTTTTGACTACCTTAACATTAAATTTCTCAAAACTCCCACATTGTATACACTACCAAAAATACACAAAAACTAAAAAAAAACACCCGGACGACCCATCGTTTCAGGCATAGGTTCACTCACTTAACATGCTAGTAGATTTATTGATTTCCATCTACTTCCTCATGTTCTTTCCTTACCGTTATATATTCAAGACACCTCAGATCTACTTAGACACATTGAGGACATACAGGTCCGCCCCAAATGCCCTGCTTGTTCCGGTTGATATTGAAGCTCTGTATTTAAACATACCACATGAGCAGGACATTCGGTAGGTGGAAACGTTTTTGATGGAACAAGACAGATCAACCTGGCCTCTAAATACTTTTACACTACGTCTTTTGAGATTCATCCTGACTAGAAATTTATTTACCTTCATGGATACTATATATTTACAAACACAGGGGGTAGCGATGGGGACCCTCTTACGCTAATCTCTACTTAGGCCACTGGGAGAGACATATTTTTTCAGATGACAGATACACCACTTGGCTCACATATATCATGTGCTGGTTCTGCTATATTGACGTCCTGTTTATCATATGGGCTGGACCTCATAAATATTTGCATTCCTTTTTACAGGCTTTAAATTGCAACAATTATAACTTGAAATTTACAAATACTATTAGCTGTGACCAAATATATTTTTTAGACATTAACATTACACTTGAGCCAGATGGTCACATTACTACGAACCTATATCGTAAACCAAGTGCTGGTGACACTCTGTTACATGCGTCTAGCGCACATCCAGTTCCTTTGATAAAAAGTATGCCTTACGCCCAATATCTGCGTCTGCGCAGAAATTGCTCACTTGACACAGATTTTCAACTAGAAGTTCGTAAGCTTCAACAACGTCTTCTAGTGCGTGGATATTCTCACTCAATCCTGAACAAAGCTTACAATAAAGTCAAGAATCAATCTAGAACATCATTACTGTATAAACAAAAAACTCAGAAAAACAATAGTCCAACTGTTAAACTAGTCACTAAATTCTCTAAAAATGCACCGCAGCTACGGTCAATCATATCCAAATATTGGCACCTTTTGGCAGAGTATTACAAACTCTCCAAATATGTCCGAGCCACTCCTGAACTGGTTTTCACTACGAGATTGCCTGGCAGCCAGTCATTATCGTTCTGATTCTGCTCATTCGCTGTCCCCATGCGGGACCTACCACTGTGGACAATGTCCTCGATGCCCCAGGGTTACCAAGGGTCCCACCACTTTACTCCCTAATGCTAAACACCACAAATCACGCTCATACGCTGATTGCACCACTCAGGGAGTAGTTTACCTTATGACGTGTCGTTGCCAAGCATTTTATGTTGGCAAGACAATTCGTCAATTTGGCCAGAGGATAGGTTATCATATCTATTACTCTGGAAATGGTAAAATACTAACCCCATTGACCAGACATATTGTACTTTACCACAAATTTGACAATACTGTGGTGTCGTTCCATGTGCTGGAAGTTATACCCCCAGACCCTCGAGGTGGCGATTTGGACCGCCAGATTCTCCAGCATGCAACTCTCTGGATAGAACACTTACAGTATCTCACAAAAGTGAGTACACCCTTCACATTTTTGTAAATATTTTATTATATCTTTTCATGTGACTATTTTATTATATCTTTTCATGTGACAACACTGAAGAAATTACACTTTGCTAAAATTTAAAGTAGTGAATGTACAGCTTGTATAACAGTGTAAATTTGCTGTACCCTCAAATTAACTCAACACACAGCCATTAATGTCTAAACCGCTGGCAACAAAAGTGAGTACACCCCTAAGTGTAAATGTCCAAACTGAGCCCAAAGTGTCAATATTTTGTGTGGCCACCATTATTTTCCATCACTGCCTTAACCCTCTTGGGCATGGAGTTCACCAGAGCTTCACAGGTTGCCACTGGAGTCCTCTTCCACTCCTCCATCATGACATAACATAGCTGGTGGATGTTAGAGACCTTGCGCTCTTCCACCTTCCATTTGAGGATTCCCCATAGTTGCTCAATAGATTTTAGGTCAGGAGACATGCTTGGCCAATCCATCACCTTTACCCTCAGCTTCTTTAGCAAGGGAGTGTCATCTTGGAGGTGTGTTTGGGGTCATTATCATGTCCCTGAAGGGAGGGGATCATGCTCTGCTTCAGTATGTCAATGGTTCCATCAATGAACTGTAGCTCCCTAGTGCCGGCAGCACTTATGCAGCCCCAGACATGACAATCCCACCACTATGCTTGACTGTAGGCAAGACACACTTTTCTTTGTACTCCTCACCTGGTGTCCACCACACACGCTTGACACAATCTGAACCAAATACATTTATCTTGGTCTCATCAGACCACAGGACATGGTTCCAGAATTCCATGTCCTTAGTCTGCTTGTCTTCAGCAACTTGTTTGCAGGCTTTCTTGTGCATCCTCTTTGGAAGAGGCTTTCTTCTGGGATGACAGCCATGCAGACCAATTTGATTCAGTGTGCGGCGTATGATCTGACTACTGACAGGCTGACTCCCCACCCATTCAACCTCTAATGCAATGCTGTCAGCACTCATATGTCTTTTTCCCAAAGACAACCTCTGGATATGACACTAAACACGTGCACTCAACTTCTTTGATCGACCATGGCGAGACCTGTTCCGAGTGGAACCTGTCCTGGTAAACCGCTGTCTTGGCCACCATGCTGCAGCTCAGTTTCAGGGTCTTGGCAATCTTCCTTTAGCCCAGACCATCTTTATGTAGAGCAACAATTCTTTTTTTCAGATCCTCAGAGACTTCTTTGCCATGAGATGTCATGTTGAACTTCCAGTGACCAGTATGAGAGAGTGAGAGCAATAACTAGAGTTGAGCGGACACCTGGATGTTTGGGTTTGACGGGCTTGTCCAAACTTCGCAAAAAAGTTTGAGTTCGTGACCCGAACTTGACCCCGAACCCCATTGAAGTCAATGGGGACCCAAACTTTTGAGCACTAAAATGGCTCTAAAAAAGTAATGGAAAGGGCTAGAGGGCTGAACATAGCAGCAAAATGCTGTTAAGAGCATTGTACTGTAAGTGTTCTGCAAACAAAGGTGGATAGGGAAATAACTTAAAATAACATAAAATACATAAAAATAAAAAATAATAATCTTGATGTAGGAGGACGAGATCCATATGGAGTAGGATGTTGAGGTGGAGGTGGATGTGGCAGTGTAGGTGGAAGCAGTGGCGGTGGAGGAGGACAAGGTCCATATCGAGTAGGAGGTTGAGGTAGCGGTGGATGTGGCGGTGTAGGTGGAGGAGGACGAGGTAGCCAACACTGGTTTTGGTTTTTAATTTTATTTTTTTTTAAATTAGGGTACACCGCTTTAAATTAGGGTACACCGCAAAAGAGTGAGAAAGATCAAAAATACAACAATGGCTGGGTAAGGCCGGTATGCATGTCTATTCTGCACAAGGTACGGACAAGTCCTGTGGGATCCATGCCTGGTTAATTTTAATGAATGTGAGCTTGTCTGGACAGGCGGCTGCGCTTGTCTGTGATAACGCCCCCTGCCGTGCTAAATACACGTTCAGATAATACACTGGCTGCAGGGCAGGCCAGCACCTCCAAGGCGTAAAGTGCAAGCTCAGGCCATATACCCAATTTGGAGACCCAGAAGTTGAAGGGGGCAGACCCATTATTCAGTACGTATAGGCATGTGCACACATACTGCTCCACCATGTTGGTGAAATGCTGCCTCCTGCTAAGATGTTCCATATCAGCTGGTGGTGCTGGTTGTTGCGGCGTGTTGACAAAGCTTTTCCACATTTCAGCCATGCTAACCCTGCCTTCTGAGGTGCTGGCGGTGCCCCGGCTGCGTTGGCTACCTCTTCCTCCTCCTCTGCCTTCGCCTTGTGCTTCTACTGTGCCCCCGCTGTCAGGTGGGAATGCCACCAGCAGTGCGTCTACCAGCGTGTGCTTGTACTCACGCATCTTATGATCATGCTCCAGTGAGGGAATTAAGGATGGTACGTTGTCCTTGTAACGGGGATTCAGCAGCGTGGCCACCCAGTAATCAGCACAAGTTATAATGTGGGAAACTCGGCGGTCGTTGCGTAGACATTGCAGCATGTAATTGCTCATGTGTGCCAGGCTGCCCAGCGGCAACGAAAAGCTGTCCTCTGTGGGAGGTGTATCGTCTGTATCCTCTGTATCCCCCCAGCCACGCACCAGTGATGGCCATGAGCTGGTCTGGGTGCCACCCTGCTGTGAACATGGTTCCTCCTCCTCCATCTCCTCTTCCTCATCCTCCACCTTGGCATCCTCTAGAACTGTGCCTTTGCTGGACAATTGTGTACCTGGCGTTTGTGGGTGCAGGAACCCACCCTCTGAGCCACTTGTGAATGTTTTTTTGTTTGTTGTTTACAGTGTTTCCAGACTTCCCTGGTCATTTAAGGGGCAGCAAGGCCGCAGCACTCTTCCTGGGTTGTCGTGTCCACAGCTCCAGAAACAGCTGCAAGATCCTAATAAGGTGGATTAGAGACTACACCTCTCTGAGCACAGGCAACTGGTGCTTTGCACCAAAAACTTTATATAGAGCCACTTGTGAATGACTGCCCTGAAAGCCTTGGAAATGATCCCTCTTCCTCCTCCTCCTCCTCCTCCTGTGCCACATCCTCTTCCTTCATAGCCTGAATCATTTTTTCAAGGAGGCATAGAAGTGGTATAGTAACGCTGAGAACGGCGTCATCGGCACTGGCCATGTTGGTGGAGTACTCGAAACAGTGCAACAAGGCACACTGGTCTCGCATGGAGGCCCAGTTATTGGTGGTGAAGTGGTGCTGTTCTGCAGAGCGACTCACGCGTGCGTGCTGCAGCTGAGACTCAACTATCGCCTGCTGCTGCTCGCACAGTCTGGCCAGCATGTGCAAGGTGGAGTTCCACCTTGTGGGCACGTCACATATGAGGTGGTGAGCTGGAAGGCCGAAGTTACGCTGCAGTGCTGACAAGCGAGCAGCAGCAGGGTGAGAACGACGAAAGTGTATACAGACGGCCCGCACTTTCTGCAGCAGCTCTGACATATATTGGGGTAATTTTTAAGGAACCTCTGCACCACCAAATTCACCACATGCGCCAGGCAAGGGATGTGCGTCAAACTGGCTATGCCCAGAGCTGCTACGAGATTTCACCCGTTATCGCACACCACCAGGCCGGGCTAGAGGCTCACTGGCAGTCTGGCACCAACCACTCTTCGGTCTGTTGTTCAATGCCCCTCCACAATGCCTGCGCGGTGCGGGGTTTTTCCCCCAAACAGGCAAGTTTTAAAACTTCTTGCTGTCGTTTACCCCTGGCTGTGCTGAAGTTGGTGGTGAAGGTGTTACGCTGACCGGATGAGGAGGTGGTAGAGGATGAGGAAGTTGAACAGGAGGAGTTAGCAACAGGAGGCAAACTGAAGTGCTCTGCAATCCTCGGTGGTGGAAGGACATGTGCCAAACTGCTATCCGCCTCAGGCCCAGCCACAACTGCATTTACCCAGTGTCCTGTTAGGGAGATATAACGTCCCTGACCGTGCTTACTGGTATCCGTAGTTAGGTGGACCTTGCCACAGATGTCGTTGCGCAATGCACACCTGATTTTGTTCCCCACTTGGTTGTGCAGGGAAGGGATGGCTCACCTGGAAAAGTAGTGGCGGCTGGGCACGATGTACTGTGGGACAGCCACCGCCATAAGGCTTTTAAAACTCTGCATCTCCACCAGACGGAAAGACAGCATTTCAAAGGCCAGGAATTTAGAAATGCCGGCATTCAGGGCCAGGGATCGCGGGTGGGTAGGGGGGTACTTCCTCTTCCGCTCCAGTGTTTGGGAGATAGAGAGCTGAACGCTTCCATGGGACATTATGGGGATGGTTGGTGACCCAGGTGGTGGTGTTGCTGGCTGACCCTCTATTTGCGGGGTGGCAGGTGCCACTGTCACTACAGAGGTGGATGAAGAGGCCGAGACTGCAGCAGAAGAGGAAGCAGAAGGAGCCAGAGATCTTTCTTGGTTTTTGAGGTGTGCACTCCACTGCAGCTCATGCTTTGCTCTTAAATGCCTGGTCATGCAGGTTGTGCTCAGGTTGAGAACGTTTATGGCTCGCTTCAGTCTCTGATTGCACAGCGTGCAAACCACTCATGTCCTGTCATCAGCACATTGTCTGAAGAACTGCCACACTAGACAACTCCTTGGAGCTGGCTTTGGTGTGCTCAGTCCGTTGCTGCGTTGAGCAGTAGCAGGCGTACTGTCTAGGGGACGGCTGCTCTGCTTTTGCACCCTGCTCCCTCTTCTGCTGTGCTGGTGTCTCTGTGCGACCACTGCCTCTTCCTCCAAACCACACAGGTCACCTGCATGATGTTGATTCCATGTGGGGTCGAGAACCTCATCGTCCTCCACATCATTTTCCACCCAGTCTTCACCCCTGCCCTCCTTGTCGGTCTGCACAATTCTGAAAGCCACAGCAGTTGGCACCTGTGTTTCGTCATCATCCGAGACGTGCTCTGATGGTCCTCCCATGTACTCATCTTCAAACATAAGTGGTTGGGCATCGGTGCACTCAATCTATTCCACTTCTTGGGCAGGGCTAGGTGGATGGCCCTGGGAAACCATGCTAACAGAGTCATCAAAAAGCAGAAGAGACTGCTGCATGACTTGGGCCTCAGACTGCTTGGCTGATTTGCAAGGGGGTGAGGTGAAAGACTGATTGACATTGGCTGCAGGTGGCAACTCTGATCTTTCAGCAGTAGACTGGGTGGGAGACAATGTGACGACACTGGAGGCACTGTCAGCAACCCAATCTACTATCGCCTGTACTTGTTCTGGCCTCAACATTCGTAGAGCCACATTAGGCCCGACCAAATACTGCTGCAGAATCTGTCGCCTACTCGCAACTGAGAAAGGTGTTTAATTTGTGCGTGTAGCTGACACAGATCGACCACGTCCTCTCCTTGCAACAGAAGCTCCACCAGCTGCACCACGACCGGGGCCACGTCCCTTATTTGACGTTCTCCTCATAGTTCTCAAATTTAGGATCTTGCCCTAAATGGGTGTTTTTGAATAGCAGAATAGAACAGCAGTATGTTGTGTATTTTGCCCAAAAAGGGTGTTTTTTGACTAACACAGTAGGACAGAAGCTTGATATCTACACGTACAGATGCAGCAAGCAAGTGCTATAAAATTATGGATTTTAGCCCAAAAAGGGTGTTTTTGAAATCCCAGAAAATTATAGCTATATATAACTTAAAATGCGCACTGAATAATGCGACAGAGGCCCAAGAAGGAGGGTGATGCCAAAAATGGGTGTTTTTTAAAACCCTGACAACTATTGCAGTATTTCAAGCTTGTTTTTATCACACATGCAGCAAGCAAGGACTGTAAAACTGTGTTTTTTGACTAACACAGTAGGACAGCAGCTTGAATTCTACACGTACAGATGCAGCAAGCAAGGGCTATAAAATTGTGGATTTTAGCCCAAAAAGGGTGTTTTTTGACTAACACAGTAGGACAGCTGCTTGAATTGTACACGTGCAGATGCAGTAAGCAAGGGCTATAAAATTATGGATTTTAGCCCAAAAAGAGTGTTTTTAAAAACCCAGAAAATTATAGCTATACATAGCTTAAACTGCGCACTCAATAATGCGACAGAGACCCAAGAAGGAGGGTGATGCCAAAAATGGGTGTTTTTTTAAACCCTGAAAACTATTGCAGTATTTCAAGCTTGTTTTTATCACACATGCAGCAAGCAAATGCTGTAAAACTGTGTATTTTCCCAAAAATTTTGTTTTTTGACTAACACAGTAGGACAGCAGCTTGAATTCTACATGTACAGATGCAGCAAGCAAGGGCTATAAAATTATGGATTTTAGCCCAAAAAGGGTGTTTTTAAAAACCCAGAAAATTATAACTATATATAGCTTTAAATGTGCACTGAATATGCTGGTGCACTGACCTTTCATAAAATTTCCCCCCGCCGCCCACCTAACTAACAGATGGATAAAAGTATTTTTTTTGTCACTGGGATCAGGGCAGGGTAAAAAGATTGTGCACTGCACCCACACAACAAAATCTATGTAGATGAGTTGAAGTTCTGCTTAAAGAATAATATTAATGATTCTGTCCTCCTTCTATATACTCTCCCTCTTTCCCTCAATGCAGCACCGCCCTAGTACACAACAAAATTGATGTAGATGAGTTGAAGTTCTGATTAAAGAATAATATTAATGATTCTGTCCTCCGTCTATATACTCTCCCTCTCTCCCTCAATGCCGCAGCGCCCTAGTACACAACAACATCTATGTAGATTAATTAGAATGATCAAAGATTCTGTCCTACTCCTATGCTTTCCCTCAAAGCAGCAGCCGCAGGCAGCCTTTCCCTACACTAGATAGAGGAGAGTGGCGCTATGTGACTCCAGCTTAAATAGACGCTGGGTCACATGCTGCACTGGCCAATCACAGCCATGCCATTAGTAGGCATGGCTGTGATGGCTTCTAAGGGCACACCAGTTAAACGCTTGTGGATTGGCTGCCCTGCATCTTTTTTTACGCGCCATTAAATTGCCGGATACCAAACTCAATAACGAATATACAGTACGATGTCCGGGATCGGGTCCGGTACCCGAAAACCCTAAAGTCCGGTACGAACCCGAACGTTACACGATAACGATAACACCAAATTTAACACATCTGCTGCTCATTCACACCTGAGACCTTGTAACACTAACAAGTCACATGACACTGGGGAGGGAAAATGGCTAATTGGCCCAATTTAGACATTTTCACTTAGGGGTGTACTCACTTTTGTTGCCAGCGGTTAAGACATTAATGGCTGTGTGTTGAGTTATTTTGAGGGTACAGAAAATTTACACTGGTATACAAGCTGTACATTCACTACTTTACATTGTAGCAAAGTGTCATTTCTTCAGTGTTGTCACATGAAAAGGTATAATAAAATATTTACAAAAATGTCAGGGGTGTACTCACTTTTGTGAGATACTGTAGATGTTCTCCAACCCCCAGGCTTGAACAAGATGCACACGTTCAAAGCTTTTCTTTAAATCTCATGAAGTAAATCACATATATTTGTAGATGTATTTATATAATATATTTTCAATTTTTTTTTTTGGTCATATGGCTCTTACTAGTTTTGTGTACCTAGTCGAATCCTAATTGAATCATCAAATTATTCATCTTTATTGATTATTTCATTGTATTATTTATATTACATTACAATATGTCAATTTGTTATTTATTCCATGTATCTACAGTATATCATTATTATTCACTTTTGTTCAATAACCACTTTTTTTAGTGGTATTATTCTTCCATATATGGTCTACAGCATTTATTTTGTCAGACTAGAGGACTCCTTATACACTCCAGGTGTTAAGATGGGGACCTTTGGCACTGTCTCCTGGGCGAGCATGCGATTTTCGTAGGGGTAGACACCCTGGGATTACAGCCATTCTCTCCCCCTTGCTGTTCCTTTTTGGGCTGAACATGTGGGCGGGATGTTTCTCTGGCCTATGATTGCTTTATTTCCATCTAGAAGGCCGTTCCCCTTTTTTTGGCATAGTCATTTGCCCCTCCTGTGGTTTGGCCTCTTCCCGGTCACCGTTCAGCCTATTTGTTAGCAACGCAAATGCGCCAGTTTTTGGCGCATGCACGATTGCATTCCAGATCCAGTTGGGTCATTGCTCGGCGACCGCCATTACTTACCCGAACAGGGCTGCCAAGGGACAAAGTGCTGGTTACGCCCAGCACTATATTGATTTATCTGGAGACATATCTACTTAACTTCAACCTAAAAGATGACCTGTGCTGTGGACCCCTACTTGGAGATCCTCGTGGGAATTCTGATCGGGGGGGCCCATTCACTGTCACTTGTGAAGTTAATATTGATCCCTACTATAACTTGGTCAACAAATCAAGTAATTTCCCTCTTGAAGCCCTTACATATACACCATTTTTGGTCTATCAATACAGACCCAGCCAAGCCGGCACCTACCACTTGCGGTTAAAGATATCTGAAGGTTTTTTATAACCCGTTAAGATCCACTTACATGGTCTTCCGTCCTGGAATCTACAGAGGTTCTGCATATCTGTCTGAGCTCTGGTGCTTCCTGTACTATCGAGAAAGGCAATCCGACCGAAACGCGTCTAGTCCGGTTCCAGACATCTCAGACTCTCTCTGTACCAAGACGTATTTATGACCATGTTTTTATGATACATGTTTTTCATGTCTTTGTTTATTTGCTTTCTATATTCTATGTGATTTTTGTAATAAACTTATATATTTCATACTCAAGTCCTGGTTCTTGCCGTTCAAAGTCCCACTCCTCAGGGGTTTTTTTGTTCTTGCCCAGACCAGCAATTGCGGACACTGGGTGGAGGCGCGGTATTTAGGAACGCACACTGCCCATTGACATTGCTCAGGCAACACAAGAAGCAGCCCACATCAGCTCTCCGGGTATAGCCATGCACTAATTTTTATTTCCCTGCATACTGCCCTATATAGATATTTACCCATGGCTAAACTGTATCTACCAATCTTATAATTTTATCTTTAACTTGCAGGGCCTTCTACAGGATTTACCCTTACAGGTACCCCCACACTAGCTTCACCATACTGGGTTCCTGCGGAGCTGCAGCCCTTACTACAAAGCTTTGTATGGAACTACTCACCAACCAGTCAGGTTAACCCATTGGAGTTTTTATATATACCTGCCATGGTTTGAAATAACTAATGGACTATAAAGAGATTTTTTGATTCCCCCCCTTTTTTCTTATGGTGTTTGTTTATACCATTTTTGGAATATCGATTATCCTGAAGACTCTGGGACACTGCTTCGGCCTAAACTGGCTGTGGATGGGGTACTGTTAAACTTCCCTCCCTGTTTTCCTCCCTGTTGCCTGTTTGTAACATCACGCACATATTTATTTTCCTTTTTGGTAAGGTAGGTCTTTAAGTTACCTAATAATGAGCAAATATTTAAAATATTTTCTTTATCTTACAATTATCTATGTAAATTTTTATGAGTGAAGACAGCGCTCTCCTTTTTCCTTGGCCTCCATGCTTGCCTGGGAGATGTTTTGCCTTGTTGTCTCTTGACCCAATCTGGAGTGTTGTCCCCTATATATGAGGTAACTCCACTGCCATGCTAATGCTCTAGCTCATATATTATGATGCCTATACCTGATTTTTGATTTTGTGTCTAACTAAGGAAATCTTTAAATTAATATCTCTGTTTTTTTTTATATTTCTAGTGTAATTACCTGCTTTTGTTGTATTGTTATCCCATTCCCCTGAAGAAGTGGTTTTCCAGCGAAAAATGTCAGGACATACTGGGAGCTTTACATATCTACAGCCTTACTATTAAGGGAGTGAACTTGGGAACAGTATCCTCCCTTTAGGTTGTATAGTATTGTCTTATACACATGATTTTAGATCACTTGTTTGTCTATATTGTACGATACTCTTGGGTGTTGTCTTTTAATTATTTACTCTAATAAAATATTAATATTTTTTATCTATTTTTCATTGGATTCATTTTTCCTGTTCTAGGATGGTACCATTAAAATAACCCAAAAATATTTTGGCCGCTATGCTCTCTATTTATACTATTGTTTATTGTCAATATTATGGGCACAGGTGTATGTGCTGCAGTCAGATTTAATCTAATCTATATGGGCACTTTAAGTTTAGGAATACATTTTTCTTTTAATCAGGTAAATATATTAAATATTGCACATAAATATTTACCATTTACCAATTGCAGGTATCAGCTATGCAAACTGTAAGCTCTAGTGGTTGAAAATCTTTTTTTTTTTTTTCAATATTTTTTTATTAGTTTTAGTGAAAAATCAAACAGATAAAACAGTCAAACAATAGCTGCAATCACATAGTCGCAAAGTACTACATAAATCATTGGTCATAAGATAACAAGTGCTAATCAGTGAAGAACAGTCCAATACAGCACATAGGTAGAGTTGAGCGGACACCTGGATGTCCGTGTTCGGCGGGTTCGGCCGAACTTGAAAAAAAAGTCCGGGTCCGTGTCCCGGACTTTTTCCGAACTTTACCCAGACACCGAACCCCATTGAAGTCAATGGGGACCCGAACTTTCAGGCACTAAAATGGCTCTAAAATACCAATGGAAAGGGCTAGAGTGCTGCAAATGGCAGCAAAACGTAGTTAAGAGCATGGCAAGTGCTCTGCAAACAAATGTGGATAGGGAAATAACTTAAAACAACAAAAAAAAAACAGAAAAATAAAACAATTTTCTTCATCTGTGAAGGACGAGGCCCATATGGAGTAGGAGGGAGGTTGAGGTGGTGGTGGATGTGGCGGTATAGGTGGAAGCGGCGGTGGAGGAGGACGAGGTAGCCAACACTGCTTTTTTTCAGTCATTTTAAATGAGGGGACACCCCAAAAGAGTGAGAAAGATCAAAAATAGAACAATGGCTGGGTAAGGTCGGTATCCATCTCTATTCTGCACAAAGTACGGAAAAGTCCTGTGGGATCCATGCCTGGTTCATTTTAATGAACGTGAGCTTGTCCACATTGTCTCTGGACAGACGGCTGCGCTTGTCTGTGATAACGCCCCCAGCCGTGCTAAATACACGTTCAGATAATACACTGGCTGCAGGGCACACCAGCACCTCCAAGGCGTAAAGGGCAAGCTCAGGCCATGTGCCTAATTTGGAGACCCAGAAGTTGAAGGGGGCAGACCGGTCATTCACTACATGTAGGCGTGTGCACACATACTGCTCCACCATGTTGGTGAAATGCTGCCTCCTGCTAAGACGTTCCATATGAGCTGCTGGTGCTGCTGTTTGTTGTGGCGTGCTGACAAAGCTTTTCCACATTTCGGCCATGCTAACCCTGCTCTCTGAGGTGCTGGCGGTGCCCTGGTTGCGTTGGCGACCTCTTCCTCCTTCTCCTCTGCCTTGGCCTTGTGCTTCCACTGTGGCCCCGCTGTCAGGTGGGAATGCCAGCAGCATCGCGTCTACCAGCGTGTGCTTGTACTCGCGCATCTTACAATCGCGCTCCAGTGAGTGAATTAAGGACAGTACGTTGTCCTTGTAACGGGGATCCAGCAGCGTGGCCACCCAGTAATCAGCACAAGTTAGAATGTGGGCAACTCGGCGGTCGTTGTGGAGACACTGCAGCATGTAATCGCTCATGTGTGCCAGGCTGCCCAGAGGCAACGAAAGGCTGTCCTCTGTGGGAGGTGTATCGTCTGTGTCTTCTGTATCCCCCCAGCCACGCACCAGTGATGGCCATGAGCTGGCCTGGGTGCCACCCTGCTGTGAACATGGTTCCATCTCCTCCTCCTCATCCTCCAAAACTGTGCCCCTGCTGGACAATTGTGTCCCTGGCGTTTGTGGGTGCAGGAACCCACCCTCGGAACCACTTGCGAATGACTGCCCTGAAAGCCTTGGAAATGTTACCTCTTCATCCTCCTCCTCCTCATCCTGTGCCACATCCTCTTCCATCATCGCCCGAATCGTTTTTTGAAGGAGGCATAGAAGTGGGATAGTTAAGCTGACAACGGCGTCATCGGCACTGGCCATGTTGGTGGAGTACTTAAAACAGCGCAACAAGGCACACAGGTCTCGCATGGAGGCCCAGTTATTGGTGGTGAAGTGGTGCTGTTCCGCAGAGCGACTCAAGCGTGCGTGCTGCAGCTGAAACTCCACTATGGCCTGCTGCTGCTCGCACAGTCTTTCCAGCATGTGCAAGGTGGAGTTCCACCTTGTGGGCACGTCACATATGAGGCGGTGAGCGGGAAGGCCCGACGTTACGCTGCAGCGCTGACAGGCGAGCAGCAGCAGGGTGAGAACGCCGAAAGTGTGCACAGACGGCCCGCACTTACTGCAGCAGCTCTGACATATCGGGGTAATTTTTAAGGAACCTCTGCACCACCAAATTCAACACATGTGCCAGGCAAGGGATGTGCGTCAAACCGGCTAGGCCCAGAGCTGCTATGAGATTTCGCCCGTTATCGCACACCACCAGGCCGGGCTTGAGGCTCAAGAAAGGAGAGAGCAGCGCCAGCTTAGTATAGTACAAGTTTATTTAACACTGTTATCGTCAGGCGAAGGAGCACGGATGCTCCGAACGCGTGCAACCCCTATTTTTCTCCTGGCAGGAAGTGATGTCATCAGGGATCAGAAGTCGGCAGCCGGAGCCCTGTTGTGCATGCTCCGCCGCGGCCAGTGACAACTAGCAGCCCCACAGCAGCTCGGCTATACCTCTGGAACCTCACCACCTTCTCCTATGACCACTATCCTGGAAGAGGAAGATGGATGACCCTAACAGTCTTTGTGTACCGGTCTCACCCAACCTCGGACAGTGAGTCACCAATTTTAACAGTGTTAAATAAACTAGTACTATACTAAGCTGGCGCCGCTCTCTCCTTTCTTGCATCTCTCAGGGCTTCTCCACGCTTCAGCCAGCTGCCGCAGACTATAGCTTCCCTACAGTACCAAACTTTGTTCCCCCCCCACGCAGCCCCATAACCCCCCCCCTCCCATCCACCCACATTCCTTGTACCACCTTGGGATATTAGAAGAGCGCCATGACACCCCCCACTTTCATGTCCGGGCTTGAGGCTCGCTGGCAGCAACCACTAATTTGTCTGCTGTTCCATGCTCCTCCACAACTACTGCGCGGTGTGTGATTTTTCCCCCAAACAGGCAAGTTTTAAAACTCCCTGCTGTCATTTACCCCTGGCTGTGCTGAAGTTGGTGGTGAAGGTGTTACGCTGACCGGATGAGGAGGCGGTAGAGGATAAGGAAGCGGAGTAGGAGGAGTTAGGAACAGGAGGCAAACTGAAGCGCCCTGCAATCCTCGGTGGTGGAAGGACATGCGCCAAATTGCTATCCGCCTAAGGCCCATCCGCCACTGCATTTACCCAGTGTGCCTTTAGGGAGATATAACGCCCCTGACCGTGCTTACTGGTCCACGTATCGGTAGTTAGGTGGACCTTGGCACAGATGGCGTTGCGCAGTGCACACCTGATTTTTTCGCCCACTTGGTTGTGCAGGGAAGGGATGGCATGCCTGGAAAAGTAGTGGCGGCTGGGCACGACGTACTGTGGGACAGCCACGGACATAAGGCTTTTAAAACTGTGTGTCTCCACCAGACGGAATGACAGCATTTCAAAGGCCAAGAATTTTGAAATGCTGGCATTCAGGGCAAGGGATCGTGGGTGGGTAGGGGGGTACTTCCTCTTCTTCTGAAGTGTTTGGGAGATGGAAAGCTGAACGCTTCCACGGGACATTGTGGAGATGGTTGGTGACCCAGGTGGTGGTGTTGCTGACAGATCGTCTGTTTGCGTGGTGGCAGGTGCCCGTATCACTACAGAGGTGGATGAAGAGGCCGAGACTGCAGCAGAAGAGGAAGCAGGAGGAGCCAGAGACCTTTCTTGGTTTTGAAGGTGTCTACTCCACTGCAGCTCGTGCTTTTCACTTAGATGCCTGATCATGCAGGTTGTGCTCAGGTTGAGAAGGTTTATGCCTCGCTTCAGGCTCTGATTGCACAGGGTGCAAACCACTCGTGTCCTGTCATCAGCACATTTTCTGAAGAACTTCCATGCTAGAGATCTCCTTTGAGCTGGCTTTGGTGCGCTCGGTCGCTCTCTGCATTGGGCAGTAGCAGGCGTAGTGTCTAGGGCACGGCCGCTCCGCTTCTGCACCCTGCTCCCTCTTCTGCTGTGCTGGTGGCTCTGAGCGACCGCCGCCTCTTCCTCCAAACTACTCAGGTCACCTGCATGACCTTCATTCCATGTGGGGTCGAGGACCTCATCGTCCTCCACATCATCTTCCACCCAGTCTTCACCCCTGCCCTCCTTGTCGGTCTCCACAATTCTGAGTGCCGCAGCAGTTGCCACCTGCATTTCGTCATCATAGGAGCCGTGCTGCGATGGTCCTTCCATGTACTCATCTTGAGAAATAAGTGGTTGGGCATCGCTGCACTCAATCTCTTCCACTTCTGGCGCAGGGCTAGGTGGATGGCCCTGGGAAACCCTGCTGACAGAGTCATCAAAAAGAAGAAGAGACTGCTGCATGACTTGGGGCTCAGACTGCTTGCCTGATTTGCAAGGGGGTGAGGTGAAAGACGGATGGACATTGGCTGCAGGTGCCAACTCTGACCTTTCTGCAGTAGACTGGATGGGAGACAATGTGAAGGAACTGGAGGCACTGTCAGCAACCCAATCTACTATCGCCTGTACTTCTTCTGGCCTCATCACTTCTAGAGGCGCATGATGCCCTACCAAATACTGCTGCAGGTTCTGTCGCCTACTCACACTTGAGGAAGGTGTTTCACTTGTGCGTGTAGCTGGCACAGATCGACCATGTCCTCTCCTTGCAACAGGAGCTCTACCAGCAGCACCACGACCCAGACTATTTGACGGTCTCCTCATATTTCTGTAATTTATGATCTTGCCCTAGAAAGGTGTTTATTGAATAGCGGAACAAAACAACAACAGTATCGCACGGGTGTATCTCACAGTCAAATATGCAAACTATGCCGCAATTTAATTTTTTTCACCCCAAAAGGGTGTATATTGAATAGCGGAATAGAAAAAAGGATATAAAACGGTGTATCTCACACGTACAAACACAGACTAGGCCCAATTACAATTTTTTGTACTCTAAAGGGAGGATGAGGAAGAGGAGTAGGAGGAGTTCGGAACAGGAGGCAAACTGAAGCACCCTGCAATCCTTGGCGGTGGAAGGAGATGCGCCAAACAAATTTAAAAGGTGTATCTCACACGTACCGATACAGACTATGGCGTAATTTAATTTTTTACACTCCAAAAGGGTGTATATTGAATAGCGGAATAGGAAAAATTTTATAAAACGGTGTATCTCACAGGTACAAACACAGACTAGGCCCCGATTACAATTTTTTGTACCCTAAAGGCAGGATGAGGATGAGGAAGAGGAGTAGGAGGAGTTCGGAACAGGAGGCAAACTGAAGCGCCCTGCAATCCTTGGCAGTGGAAGGAGATGCGCCAAACAAATTTAAAAAGCTGTATCTCACATGTACTGATACAGACTATGCCGTAATTAAATTTTTTACACTCAAAAAGGGTGTAGATTGAATAGCGGAATAGAAAATATGATATCAAAAGGTGTATCTATCTCACACGTACAGACCCAGACTAGGCCCTGATTACTATTTTTTGTACCCCAAAGGCAGGATGAGGAGTAGGAGGAGTTCGGAACAGGCAGGAGGCAAACTGAAGCACCCTGCAATCCTCTGCGGTGTAAGATGCGCCCCAAAAATTGGAAAGGTGTATCTCACACGTACTGATACAGACTATGCCGCAATTTAATTATTTTTACCCCAAAGGGTGTAGATTGAATAGCGGAATAGAAAATATGATATCAAAAGGTGTATCTATCTCACACGTACAGACCCAGACTAGGCCCCGATTACTATTTTTTGTACCCCAAAGGCAGGATGAGGAGTAGGAGGAGTTCGGAACAGGCAGGAGGCAAACTGAAACACCCTGCAATCCTCGGCGGTGTAAGATGCGCCCCAAAAATTGGAAAGGTGTATCTCACACGTACCGATACAGACTATGCGGCAATTTAATTCTTTTTACCCCAAATGGTGTAGATTGAATAGCGGAATAGAAAATATGATATCAAAAGGTGTATCTATCTCACACGTACAGACCCAGACTAGGCCCTGATTACTATTTTTTGTACCCCAAAGGCAGGATGAGGAGTAGGAGGAGTTCGGAAAAGGCAGGAGGCTAACTGAAACACCCTGCAATCCTCGGCGGTGTAAGATGCGCCCCAAAAATTGGAAAGGTGTATCTCACACGTACCGATAGAGACTATGCCGCAATTTAATTCTTTTTACCCCAAGGGTGTAGATTGAATAGCGGAATAGAAAATATGATATCAAAAGGTGTATCTATCTCACACGTACAGACCCAGACTAGGCCCTGATTACTATTTTTTGTACCCCAAAGGCAGGATGAGGAGTAGGAGGAGTTCGGAACAGGCAGGAGGCAAACTGAAGCACCCTGCAATCCTCGGCGGTGTAAGATGCACCCCAAAAATTTGAAAGGTGTATCTCACACGTACTGATACAGACTATGCCGCAATTTAATTCTTTTTACCCCAAAGGGTGTAGATTGAATAGCGGAATAGAAAATATGATATCAAAAGGTGTATCTATCTCACACGTACAGACCCAGACTAGGCCCCGATTACTATTTTTTGTACCCTAAAGGCAGGATGAGGAGTAGGAGGAGTTCGGAACAGGCAGGAGGCAAACTGAAGCACCCTGCAATCCTCGGCGGTGTAAGATGTGCCACAAAAATTGGAAAGGTGTATCTCACACGTACCGATACAGACTATGCGGCAATTTAATTCTTTTTACCCCAAATGGTGTAGATTGAATAGCGGAATAGAAAATATGATATCAAAAGGTGTATCTATCTCACACGTACAGACCCAGACTAGGCCCTGATTACTATTTTTTGTACCCCAAAGGCAGGATGAGGAGTAGGAGGAGTTCGGAAAAGGCAGGAGGCTAACTGAAACACCCTGCAATCCTCGGCGGTGTAAGATGCGCCCCAAAAATTGGAAAGGTGTATCTCACACGTACCGATAGAGACTATGCCGCAATTTAATTCTTTTTACCCCAAGGGTGTAGATTGAATAGCGGAATAGAAAATATGATATCAAAAGGTGTATCTATCTCACACGTACAGACCCAGACTAGGCCCTGATTACTATTTTTTGTACCCCAAAGGCAGGATGAGGAGTAGGAGGAGTTCGGAACAGGCAGGAGGCAAACTGAAGCACCCTGCAATCCTCGGCGGTGTAAGATGCGCCCCAAAAATTGGAAAGGTGTATCTCACACGTACCGATAGAGACTATGCCGCAATTTAATTCTTTTTACCCCAAGGGTGTAGATTGAATAGCGGAATAGAAAATATGATATCAAAAGGTGTATCTATCTCACACGTACAGACCCAGACTAGGCCCCGATTACTATTTTTTGTACCCTAAAGGCAGGATGAGGAGTAGGAGGAGTTCGGAACAGGCAGGAGGCAAACTGAAGCACCCTGCAATCCTCGGCGGTGTAAGATGCGCCACAAAAATTGGAAAGGTGTATCTCACACGTACCGATACAGACTATGCTGCAATTTAATTCTTTTTACCCCAAGGGTGTAGATTGAACAGCGGAATAGAAAATATGATATCAAAAGGTGTATCTATCTCACACGTACAGACCCAGACTAGGCCCCGATTACTATTTTTTGTACCCCAAAGGCAGGATGAGGAGTAGGAGGAGTTCGGAAAAGGCAGGAGGCAAACTGAAACACCCTGCAATCCTCGGCGGTGTAAAATGCGCCCCAAAAATTGGAAAGGTGTATCTCACACGTACCGATAGAGACTATGCCGCAATTTAATTCTTTTTACCCCAAGGGTGTAGATTGAATAGCGGAATAGAAAATATGATATCAAAAGGTGTATCTATCTCACACGTACAGACCCAGACTAGGCCCCGATTACTATTTTTTGTACCCCAAAGGCAGGATGAGGAGTAGGAGGAGTTCGGAACAGGCAGGAGGCAAACTGAAGCACCCTGCAATCCTCGGCGGTGTAAGATGCACCCCAAAAATTTTAAAGGTGTATCTCACACGTACTGATACAGACTATGCCGCAATTTAATTCTTTTTACCCCAAAGGGTGTAGATTGAATAGCGGAATAGAAAATATGATATCAAAAGGTGTATCTATCTCATACGTACAGACTCAGACTAGGCCCCGATTACTATTTTTTGTACCCTAAAGGCAGGATGAGGAGTAGGAGGAGTTCGGAACAGGCAGGAGGCAAACTGAAACACCCTGCAATCCTTGGCGGTGTAAGATGCGCCCCAAAAATTGGAAAGGTGTATCTCACACGTACCGATACAGACTATGCTGCAATTTAATTCTTTTTACCCCAAGGGTGTAGATTGAATAGCGGAATAGAAAATATGATATCAAAAGGTGTATCTATCTCACACGTACAGACCCAGACTAGGCCCCGATTATCATTTTTTGTACCCCAAAGGCAGGATGAGGAGTAGGAGTTCGGAAGAGGCAGGAGGCAAACTGAAGCACCCTGCAATCCTCGGCGGTGTAAGATGCGCCCCAAAAATTGGAAAATTGTATACCACACGTACCGATACAGACTATGCCGCAATTTAATTCTTTTTACCCCAAGGGTGTAGATTGAATAGCGGAATAGAAAATATGATATCAAAAGGTGTATCTATCTCACACGTACAGACCCAGACTAGGCCCCGATTACTATTTTTTGTACCCCAAAGGCAGGATGAGGAGTAGGAGGAGTTCGGAACAGGCAGGAGGCAAACTGAAGCACCCTGCAATCCTCTGCGGTGTAAGATGCGCCCCAAAAATTGGAAAGGTGTATCTCACACGTACTGATACAGACTATGCCGCAATTTAATTATTTTTACCCCAAAGGGTGTAGATTGAATAGCGGAATAGAAAATATGATATCAAAAGGTGTATCTATCTCACACGTACAGACCCAGACTAGGCCCCGATTACTATTTTTTGTACCCTAAAGGCAGGATGAGGAGTAGGAGGAGTTTGGAACAGGCAGGAGGCAAACTGAAACACCCTGCAATCCTCGGCGGTGTAAGATGTGCCACAAAAATTGGAAAGGTGTATCTCACACGTACCGATACAGACTATGCCGCAATTTAATTCTTTTTACCCCAAGGGTGTAGATTGAATAGCGGAATAGAAAATATGATATCAAAAGGTGTATCTATCTCACACGTACAGACCCAGACTAGGCCCCGATTACTATTTTTTGTACCCCAAAGGCAGGATGAGGAGTAGGAGGAGTTCGGAACAGGCAGGAGGCAAACTGAAACACCCTGCAATCCTCGGCGGTGTAAGATGCGCCCCAAAAATTGGAAAGGTGTATCTCACACGTACCGATACAGACTATGCGGCAATTTCATTCTTTTTACCCCAAAGGGTGTAGATTGAATAGCGGAATAGAAAATATGATATCAAAAGGTGTATCTATCTCACACGTACAGACCCAGACTAGGCCCTGATTACTATTTTTTGTACCCCAAAGGCAGGATGAGGAGTAGGAGGAGTTCGGAAAAGGCAGGAGGCTAACTGAAACACCCTGCAATCCTCGGCGGTGTAAGATGCGCCCCAAAAATTGGAAAGGTGTATCTCACACGTACCGATAGAGACTATGCCGCAATTTAATTCTTTTTACCCCAAGGGTGTAGATTGAATAGCGGAATAGAAAATATGATATCAAAAGGTGTATCTATCTCACACGTACAGACCCAGACTAGGCCCTGATTACTATTTTTTGTACCCCAAAGGCAGGATGAGGAGTAGGAGGAGTTCGGAACAGGCAGGAGGCAAACTGAAGCACCCTGCAATCCTCGGCGGTGTAAGATGCACCCCAAAAATTTGAAAGGTGTATCTCACACGTACTGATACAGACTATGCCGCAATTTAATTCTTTTTACCCCAAAGGGTGTAGATTGAATAGCGGAATAGAAAATATGATATCAAAAGGTGTATCTATCTCACACGTACAGACCCAGACTAGGCCCCGATTACTATTTTTTGTACCCTAAAGGCAGGATGAGGAGTAGGAGGAGTTCGGAACAGGCAGGAGGCAAACTGAAGCACCCTGCAATCCTCGGCGGTGTAAGATGTGCCACAAAAATTGGAAAGGTGTATCTCACACGTACCGATACAGACTATGCTGCAATTTATTTCTTTTTACCCCAAGGGTGTAGATTGAACAGCGGAATAGAAAATATGATATCAAAAGGTGTATCTATCTCACACGTACAGACCCAGACTAGGCCCCGATTACTATTTTTTGTACCCCAAAGGCAGGATGAGGAGTAGGAGGAGTTCGGAAAAGGCAGGAGGCAAACTGAAACACCCTGCAATCCTCGGCGGTGTAAAATGCGCCCCAAAAATTGGAAAGGTGTATCTCACACGTACCGATAGAGACTATGCCGCAATTTAATTCTTTTTACCCCAAAGGGTGTAGATTGAATAGCGGAATAGAAAATATGATATCAAAAGGTGAATCTATCTCACACGTACAGACCCAGACTAGGCCCGATTACTATTTTTTGTACCCTAAAGGCAGGATGAGGAGTAGGAGGAGTTCGGAACAGGCAGGAGGCAAACTGAAACACCCTGCAATCCTTGGCGGTGTAAGATGCGCCCCAAAAATTGGAAAGGTGTATCTCACACGTACCGATAAAGACTATGCCGCAATTTAATTCTTTTTACCCCAAGGGTGTAGATTGAATAGCGGAATAGAAAATATGATATCAAAAGGTGTATCTATCTCACACGTACAGACCCAGACTAGGCCCCGATTATCATTTTTTGTACCCCAAAGGCAGGATGAGGAGTAGGAGTTCGGAAGAGGCAGGAGGCAAACTGAAGCACCCTGCAATCCTCGGCGGTGTAAGATGCGCCCCAAAAATTGGAAAATTGTATATCACACGTACCGATACAGACTATGCCGCAATTTAATTCTTTTTACCACAAGGGTGTAGATTGAATAGCGGAATAGAAAATATGATATCAAAAGGTGTATCTATCTCACACGTACAGACCCAGACTAGGCACCGATTACTATTTTTTGTACCCTAAAGGCAGGATGAGGAGTAGGAGGAGTTTGGAACAGGCAGGAGGCAAACTGAAACACCCTGTAATCCTCGGCGGTGTAAGATGTGCCACAAAAATTGGAAAGGTGTATCTCACACGTACCGATACAGACTATGCCGCAATTTAATTCTTTTTACCCCAAGGGTGTAGATTGAATAGCGGAATAGAAAATATGATATCAAAAGGTGTATCTATCTCACACGTACAGACCCAGACTAGGCCCCGATTACTATTTTTTGTACCCCAAAGGCAGGATGAGGAGTAGGAGGAGTTCGGAACAGGCAGGAGGCAAACTGAAACACCCTGCAATCCTCGGCGGTGTAAGATGCGCCCCAAAAATTGGAAAGGTGTATCTCACACGTACCGATACAGACTATGCGGCAATTTAATTCTTTTTACCCCAAAGGGTGTAGATTGAATAGCGGAATAGAAAATATGATATCAAAAGGTGTATCTATCTCACACGTACAGTCCCAGACTAGGCCCTGATTACTATTTTTTGTACCCCAAAGGCAGGATGAGGAGTAGGAGGAGTTCGGAAAAGGCAGGAGGCTAACTGAAACACCCTGCAATCCTCGGCGGTGTAAGATGCGCCCCAAAAATTGGAAAGGTGTATCTCACACGTACCGATAGAGACTATGCCGCAATTTAATTCTTTTTACCCCAAGGGTGTAGATTGAATAGCGGAATAGAAAATATGATATCAAAAGGTGTATCTATCTCACACGTACAGACCCAGACTAGGCCCCGATTACTATTTTTTGTACCCCAAAGGCAGGATGAGGAGTAGGAGGAGTTCGGAACAGGCAGGAGGCAAACTGAAGCACCCTGCAATCCTCGGCGGTGTAAGATGCACCCCAAAAATTTGAAAGGTGTATCTCACACGTACTGATACAGACTATGCCGCAATTTAATTCTTTTTACCCCAAAGGGTGTAGATTGAATAGCGGAATAGAAAATATGATATCAAAAGGTGTATCTATCTCACACGTACAGACCCAGACTAGGCCCCGATTACTATTTTTTGTACCCTAAAGGCAGGATGAGGAGTAGGAGGAGTTCGGAACAGGCAGGAGGCAAACTGAAGCACCCTGCAATCCTCGGCGGTGTAAGATGCGCCACAAAAATTGGAAAGGTGTATCTCACACGTACCGATACAGACTATGCTGCAATTTAATTCTTTTTACCCCAAGGGTGTAGATTGAATAGCGGAATAGAAAATATGATATCAAAAGGTGTATCTATCTCACACGTACAGACCCAGACTAGGCCCCGATTACTATTTTTTGTACCCCAAAGGCAGGATGAGGAGTAGGAGGAGTTCGGATAAGGCAGGAGGCAAACTGAAACACCCTGCAATCCTCGGTGGTGTAAAATGCGCCCCAAAAATTGGAAAGGTGTATCTCACACGTACCGATAGAGACTATGCCGCAATTTAATTCTTTTTACCCCAAGGGTGTAGATTGAATAGCGGAATAGAAAATATGATATCAAAAGGTGTATCTATCTCACACGTACAGACCCAGACTAGGCCCCGATTACTATTTTTTGTACCCCAAAGGCAGGATGAGGAGTAGGAGGAGTTCGGAACAGGCAGGAGGCAAACTGAAGCACCCTGCAATCCTCGGCGGTGTAAGATGCACCCCAAAAATTTGAAAGGTGTATCTCACACGTACTGATACAGACTATGCCGCAATTTAATTCTTTTTACCCCAAAGGGTGTAGATTGAATAGCGGAATAGAAAATATGATATCAAAAGGTGTATCTATCTCACACGTACAGACCCAGACTAGGCCCCGATTACTATTTTTTGTACCCTAAAGGCAGGATGAGGAGTAGGAGGAGTTCGGAACAGGCAGGAGGCAAACTGAAGCACCCTGCAATCCTCGGCGGTGTAAGATGCGCCACAAAAATTGGAAAGGTGTATCTCACACGTACCGATACAGACTATGCTGCAATTTAATTCTTTTTACCCCAAGGGTGTAGATTGAATAGCGGAATAGAAAATATGATATCAAAAGGTGTATCTATCTCACACGTACAGACCCAGACTAGGCCCCGATTACTATTTTTTGTACCCCAAAGGCAGGATGAGGAGTAGGAGGAGTTCGGAAAAGGCAGGAGGCAAACTGAAACACCCTGCAATCCTCGGTGGTGTAAAATGCGCCCCAAAAATTGGAAAGGTGTATCTCACACGTACCGATAGAGACTATGCCGCAATTTAATTCTTTTTACCCCAAGGGTGTAGATTGAATAGCGGAATAGAAAATATGATATCAAAAGGTGTATCTATCTCACACGTACAGACCCAGACTAGGCCCCGATTACTATTTTTTGTACCCCAAAGGCAGGATGAGGAGTAGGAGGAGTTCGGAACAGGCAGGAGGCAAACTGAAGCACCCTGCAATCCTCGGCGGTGTAAGATGCACCCCAAAAATTTGAAAGGTGTATCTCACACGTACTGATACAGACTATGCCGCAATTTAATTCTTTTTACCCCAAAGGGTGTAGATTGAATAGCGGAATAGAAAATATGATATCAAAAGGTGTATCTATCTCACACGTACAGACCCAGACTAGGCCCCGATTACTATTTTTTGTACCCTAAAGGCAGGATGAGGAGTAGGAGGAGTTCGGAACAGGCAGGAGGCAAACTGAAACACCCTGCAATCCTCGGCGGTGTAAGATGCGCCCCAAAAATTGGAAAGGTGTATCTCACACGTACCGATACAGACTATGCCGCATTTTAATTCTTTTTACCCCAAGGGTGTAGATTGAATAGCGGAATAGAAAATATGATATCAAAAGGTGTATCTATCTCACACGTACAGACCCAGACTAGGCCCCGATTATCATTTTTTGTACCCCAAAGGCAGGATGAGGAGTAGGAGTTCGGAAGAGGCAGGAGGCAAACTGAAGCACCCTGCAATCCTCGGCGTTGTAAGATGCACCCCAAAAATTGGAAAATTGTATATCACACGTACCGATACAGACTATGCCGCAATTTAATTCTTTTTACCCCAAGGGTGTAGATTGAATAGCGGAATAGAAAATATGATATCAAAAGGTGTATCTATCTCACACGTACAGACCCAGACTAGGCCCGATTACTATTTTTTGTACCCCAAAGGCAGGATGAGGTTGAGGAGTAGGAGGAGTTCGGAACAGGCAGGAGGCAAACTGAAACACCCTGCAATCCTCGGCGGTGTAAGATGCGCCCCAAAAATTGGAAAGGTGTATCTCACACGTACCAATACAGACTATGCCGCAATTTAATTTCTTTTACCCCAAGGGTGTAGATTGAATAGCGGAATAGAAAATATGATATCAAAAGGTGTATCTATCTCACACGTACAGACCCAGACTAGGCCCGATTACTATTTTTTGTACCCCAAAGGCAGGATGAGGAGTAGGAGGAGTTCGGAACAGGCAGGAGGCAAACTGAAGCACTCTGCAATCCTCGGCGGTGTATGAGGCCCCCCAAAATTGGAAAGGTGTATCTCACACGTACCGATACAGACTATGCCGCAATTTAATTCTTTATACCCCAAAGGGTGTAGATTGAATAGCGGAATAGAAAATATGATATCAAATGGTGTATCTATCTCACACGTACAGACCCAGACTAGGCCCGATTACTTTTTTTTGTATCCCAAAGGCAGGATGAGGAGTAGGAGGAGTTTGGAACAGGTAGGAGGCAAACTGAAACACCCTACAATCCTCGGCGGTGTAAGATGCGCCCCAAAAATTGGAAAGGTGTATCTCACACGTACCGATACAGACTATGCCGCAATTTAATTATTTTTACCACAAGGGTGTAGATTGAATAGCGGAATAGAAAATATGATAACAAAAGGTGTATCTATCTCACACGTACAGACCCAGACTAGGCCCCGATTACTATTTTTTGTACCCCAAAGGCAGGATGAGGAGTAGGAGTTCGGAAGAGGCAGGAGGCAAACTGAAGCACCCTGCAATCCTCGGCGGTGTAAGATGCACCCCAAAAATTGGAAAATTGTATATCACACGTACCGATACAGACTATGCCGCAATTTAATTCTTTTTACCCCAAGGGTGTAGATTGAATAGCGGAATAGAAAATATGATATCAAAAGGTGTATCTATCTCACACGTACAGACCCAGACTAGGCCCGATTACTATTTTTTGTACCCCAAAGGCAGGATGAGGTTGAGGAGTAGGAGGAGTTCGGAACAGGCAGGAGGCAAACTGAAACACCCTGCAATCCTCGGCGGTGTAAGATGCGCCCCAAAAATTGGAAAGGTGTATCTCACACGTACCAATACAGACTATGCCGCAATTTAATTTCTTTTACCCCAAGGGTGTAGATTGAATAGCGGAATAGAAAATATGATATCAAAAGGTGTATCTATCTCACACGTACAGACCCAGACTAGGCCCGATTACTATTTTTTGTACCCCAAAGGCAGGATGAGGAGTAGGAGGAGTTCGGAACAGGCAGGAGGCAAACTGAAGCACTCTGCAATCCTCGGCGGTGTATGAGGCCCCCCAAAATTGGAAAGGTGTATCTCACACGTACCGATACAGACTATGCCGCAATTTAATTCTTTATACCCCAAAGGGTGTAGATTGAATAGCGGAATAGAAAATATGATATCAAATGGTGTATCTATCTCACACGTACAGACCCAGACTAGGCCCGATTACTTTTTTTTGTATCCCAAAGGCAGGATGAGGAGTAGGAGGAGTTTGGAACAGGTAGGAGGCAAACTGAAACACCCTACAATCCTCGGCGGTGTAAGATGCGCCCCAAAAATTGGAAAGGTGTATCTCACACGTACCGATACAGACTATGCCGCAATTTAATTATTTTTACCACAAGGGTGTAGATTGAATAGCGGAATAGAAAATATGATAACAAAAGGTGTATCTATCTCACACGTACAGACCCAGACTAGGCCCCGATTACTATTTTTTGTACCCCAAAGGCAGGATGAGGAGTAGGAGGAGTTCGGAACAGGCAGGAGGCAAACTGAAGCACCCTGCAATCCTCAGCGGTGTAAGATGCGCCCCAAAAATTGGAAAGGTGTATCTCACACGTACCGATACAGACTATGCCGCAATTGAATTCTTTTTACCCCACGGGTGTAGATTGAATAGCGGAATAGAAAATATGATATCAAATAGGTGTATCTATCTCACACGTACAGACCCAGACTAGGCCCCGATTACTATTTTTTGTACCCCAAAGGCAGGATGAGGAGTAGGAGGAGTTCGGAACAGGCAGGAGGCAAACTGAAGCACCCTGCAGTCCTCGGCGGTGTAAGATGCGCCCCAAAAATTGGAAAGGTGTATATCACACGTACCAATACAGACTATGCCGCAATTTAATTACTTTTACCCCAAGGGTGTAGATTGAATAGCGGAATAGAAAATATGATATCAAAAGGTGTATCTATCTCACACGTACAGACCCAGACTAGGCCCGATTACTATTTTTTGTACCCCAAAGGCAGGATGAGGAGTAGGAGGAGTTCGGAACAGGCAAGAGGCAAACTGAAGCACCCTGCAATCCTCGGCGGTGTATGAGGCCCCCCAAAATTGGAAAGGTGTATCTCACACGTACCGATACAGACTATGCCGCAATTTAATTCTTTATACCCCAAAGGGTGTAGATTGAATAGCGGAATAGAAAATATGATATCAAAAGGTGTATCTATCTCACACGTACAGACCCAGACTAGGCCCCGATTACTATTTTTTGTATCCCAAAGGCAGGATGAGGAGTAGGAGGAGTTTGGAACAGGTAGGAGGCAAACTGAAACACCCTACAATCCTCGGCGGTGTAAGATACGCCCCAAAAATTGGAAAGGTGTATCTCACACGTACCGATACAGACTATGCCGCAATTTAATTATTTTTACCACAAGGGTGTAGATTGAATAGCGGAATAGAAAATATGATAACAAAAGGTGTATCTATCTCACACGTACAGACCCAGACTAGGCCCCGATTACTATTTTTTGTACCCCAAAGGCAGGATGAGGAGTAGGAGGAGTTCAGAAGGGGCAGGAGGCAAACTGAAGCACCCTGCAATCCTCGGCGGTGTAAGATGCGCCCCAAAAATTGGAAAGGTGTATATCACACGTACCGATACAGACTATGCCGCAATTAAATTATTTTTACCCCAAAGGGTGTAGATTGAATAGCGGAATAGAAAATATGATATCAAAAGGTGTATCTATCTCACACGTACAGACCCAGACTCGGCCCCCGATTACTATTTTTTGTACCCTAAAGCAGGATGAGGATGAGGAGTAGGAGGAGTTCGGAACAGGCAGGAGGCAAACTGAAACACCCTGCAATCCTCTGCGGTGTAAGATGCGCCCCAAAAATTGGAAAGGGGTATCTCACACGTACAGATACAGACTATGCCGCAATTTAATTCTTTTTACCCCAAGGGTGTAGATTGAATAGGGGAATAGAAAATATGATATCAAAAGGTGTATCTATCTCACACGTTCAGACACAGACTAGGCCCCGATTACTATTTTTTGTACCCCAAAGGCAGGATGAGGAGTAGGAGGAGTTCGGAACAGGCAGGAGGCAAACTGAAGCATCCTGCAATCCTCGGCGGTGTAAGATGCGCCCCAAAAATTGGAAAGGTGTATCTCACACGTACCGATACAGACTATGCCTCAATTTATTTCTTTTTACCCCAAGGGTGTAGATTGAATAGCGGAATAGAAAATATGATATCAAAAGGTGTATCTATCTCACACGTACAGACCCAGACTAGGCCCCGATTACTATTTTTTGAACCCTAAAGGCAGGATGAGGAGTAGGAGGAGTTCGGAAGAGGCAGGAGGCAAACTGAAACACCCTGCAATCCTCGGCGGTGTAAGATGCGCCCCAAAAATTGGAAAGGTGTATCTCACACGTACCGATACAGACTATGCCGCAATTTAATTCTTTTTACCCCAAGGGTGTAGATTGAATAGCGGAATAGAAAATATGATATCAAAGGTCTATCTATCTCACACGTACAGACCCAGACTAGGCCCCGATTACTATTTTTTGTACCCCAAAGGCAGGATGAGGAGTAGGAGGAGTTCGGAACAGGCAGGAGGCAAACTGAAGCACCCTGCAATCCTCGGCGGTGTAAGATGCGCCCCAAAAATTGGAAAGGTGTATCTCACACGTACTGATACAGACTATGCCACAATTTAATTCTTTTTACCCCAAAGGGTGTAGATTGAATAGCGGAATAGAAAATATGATATCAAAAGGTGTATCTATCTCACACGTACAGACCCAGACTAGGCCCCGATTACTATTTTTTGTACCCTAAAGCAGGATGAGGATGAGGTGTAGGAGGAGTTCGGAACAGGCAGGAGGCAAACTGAAACACCCTGCAATCCTCGGCAGTGTAAGATGCGCCCCAAAAATTGGAAAGGTGTATCTCACACGTACCAATACAGACTATGCCGCAATTTAATTCTTTTTACCCCAAGGGTGTAGATTGAATAGCGGAATAGAAAATATGATATCAAAAGGTGTATCTATCTCACACGTACAGACCCAGACTAGGCCCCGATTACTATTTCTTGTACCCCAAAGGCAGGATGAGGAGTAGGAGGAGTTCGGAACAGGCAGGAGGCAAACTGAAGCACCCTGCAATCCTCGGCGGTGTAAGATGCGCCCCAAAAATTGGAAAGGTGTATATCACACGTACCGATACAGACTATGCCGCAATTTAATTCTTTTTACCCCAAGGGTGTAGATTGAATAGCGGAAAAGAAGATATGATAACAAAAGGTGTATCTATATCACACGTACAGACCCAGACTAGGCCCCGATTACTATTTTTTGTACCCTAAAGGCAGGATGAGGATGAGGAGTAGGAGGAGTTCGGAAAAGGCAGGAGGCAAACTGAAACACCCTGCAATCCTCGGCGGTGTAAGATGCGCCCCAAAAATTGGAAAGGTGTATCTCACACTTACCGATACAGACTATGCCGCAATTTAATTCTTTTTACCCCAAGGGTGTAGATTGAAAGCGGAATAGAAAATATCATATCAAAAGGTGTATCTATCTCACACGTACAGACCCAGACTAGGCCCTGATTACTATTTTTTTGTACCCCAAAGGCAGGATGAGAAGTAGGAGGAGGTCGGAACAGGCAGGAGGCAAACTGAAGCACCCTGCAATCCTCGGCGGAGTAAGATGCGCCCCAAAAATTGGAAAGGTGTATCTCACACGTACCGATACAGACTATGCCGCAATTTAATTCTTTTTACCCCAAGGGTGTAGATTGAATAGCGGAATAGAAAATATGATATCAAAAGGTGTATCTATCTCCCACGTACAGACCGAGACTAGGCCCCGATTACTATTTTTTGTACCCCAAAGGCAGGATGAGGAGTAGGAGGAGTTCGGAACAGGCAGGAGGCAAACTGAAGCACTCTGCAATCCTCGGCGGTGTAAGATGCGCCCCAAAAATTGGAAAGGTGTATCTCACACTTACCGATACAGACTATGCCGCAATTTAATTCTTTTTACCCCAAGGGTGTAGATTGAATAGCGGAATAGAAAATATCATATCAAAAGGTGTATCTATCTCACACGTACAGACCCAGACTAGGCCCTGATTACTATTTTTTTGTACCCCAAAGGCAGGATGAGAAGTAGGAGGAGTTCGGAACAGGCAGGAGGCAAACTGAAGCACCCTGCAATCCTCGGCGGTGTAAGATGCGCCCCAAAAATTGGAAAGGTGTATCTCACACGTACCGATACAGACTATGCCGCAATTTAATTCTTTTTACCCCAAGGGTGTAGATTGAATAGCGGAATAGAAAATATGATATCAAAAGGTGTATCTATCTCCCACGTACAGACCGAGACTAGGCCCCGATTACTATTTTTTGTACCCCAAAGGCAGGATGAGGAGTAGGAGGAGTTCGGAACAGGCAGGAGGCAAACTGAAGCACCCTGCAGTCCTCGGCGGTGTAAGATGCGCCCCAAAAATTGGAAAGGTGTATATCACACGTACCGATACAGACTATGCCGCAATTTAATTCTTTTTACCCCAAGGGTGTGGATTGATAGCGGGAATAGAAAATATGATATCAAAAGGTGTATCTATCTCACACGTACAGACCCAGACTAGGCCCCGATTACTATTTTTTGTACCCCAAAGGCAGGATGAGGAGTAGGAGGAGTTCGGAACAGGCAGGAGGCAAACTGAAACACCCTGCAATCCTCAGCGGTGTAAGATGCGCCCCAAAAATTGGAAAGGTGTATCTCACATGTACCGATACAGACTATGCCGCAATTTAATTATTTTTACCCCAAAGGGTGTAGATTGAATAGCGGAATAGAAAATATGATATCAAAAGGTGTATCTATCTCACACGTACAGACCCAGACTAGGCCCCCGATTACTTTTTTTTGTACCCTAAAGCAGGATGAGGATGAGGAGTAGGAGGAGTTCGGAACAGGCAGGAGGCAAACTGAAACACCCTGCAATCCTCGGCGGTGTAAGATGCTCCCCAAAAATTGGAAAGGTGTATCTCACACAGTACAGACTATGCCACAATTTAATTTTTTTTAACCCAAAAGGGTGTATTTTGAATAGTGGAATAGATAAAAGTGTATAAAAATTTAAAATCACTCAATAGCACATGTGAACACAGCAGTGTCTTATCACAGTCAGCACTGGAGCAAGAAGGCTATGAAGGGGGAAAAAAAATCCCTTTTAACTTGTAGTAAAATAGATCTAAGATGAACGCTACACACAACTGGCTGATAAAAATAGATTTTTTTTTCTCCCTCCTCCTCCTCCTCAGTGGGCTCAAGTGAGGGCAAAAAGATTGTTCACTGCACCACCCCCCACACAGCAAAATCGATGTATACTGTCCCTGCCTAATCTCCAGCCTGTCCCTAATATGTTTAATAAGATCGTTCACTGCACCACCCCCCACACAGCAAAATTGATGTATACTGTCCCTGCCTAATCTCCAGCCTGTCCCTAATATGCTCAATAAGATCGTTCACTGCACCACCCCCCACACAGCAAAATCGATGTAGAAGACTGACCCTGCCTAATCTCCAGCCTCGCCCTAAAATGCTCTAATAACTATCCCTGCCTGCACTCCGACCTGTCCCTGCATTCTTTTCGGACACAATTTTTCACAGAATCACTGTCTTTCCCTAATCAGCAGTGAGCACGTATGATGTGTGCTCTCTCCCTAATCTACAGCAGAATGACGCAGCGCGCTGGGGCTCTCGAACTTATAAAGACATGGTCACATGCTTCAGATGGCCAATCACAGCTACTAATACATTAGTAGGCATGGCTGGGATGGCTTAAGGCACACCAGTTAAACGCTTGTTGATTGGCTGTTGAAAGCCCGCCATTAAAAGCGCGCCATTACATACAAAATAGGAAATAAAATGACCGAACATGGATTTTAAACCCGAACATACAGTAAAGTTTTCGGGTCCGTGTTCGGGTAACAAAAATCCAATTATTCGGTACGAACACGAATAATACAGTCCGTATTCGCTCAACACTACACATAGGTACAATGTTAAACATCAGGTAATTAGGTAGACATCCCCACCCTAGACACCCCAATGGGACCAAACTGTGTCCTAGTGGGGGATGTCCCTTCAACAATTTAGGAACCTCAAACTCAATCGGCATTTTGACTGTCACTACAGAGTGAATCCGATCTTAGGGGAAGACAAAAGGAGCAAAACCTAAAGGGTTAAGGGGAGGGAGGGAGACACACGAGGGGGGGAGGGAACATATAAGGTGGGTTATGAAGTAGGGGTCTGGGAGGGTATAGTAGGTACTAACCAGCAACCAGAAGGTCAGTTGGATGTAATAAAACTACATCATATGATAACTGTGCATTTAGGATGATGGAGCCAGACATCCCATTTTCTGAAAAAAGATTTAGTGGTTAGGATGGTGCGCGATAATATGTGTTCCAATTCACATTGTTGATTCAAGGTAACAACGGTATCCTTTATCGACAGGGAGTTAGTGGATTTCCATAGTCTGGGAATCGTAAGTTTGGCTGCTAGGGGGAGGTGGATAATTAGTATTACTGGACGATATTTGGGCAGAAAACTGTGTATGTTAAGGTGTAGAAGGGCCAGTTCCTGGTTGGGCTCTATAGGTTGTAAGATATTAGGGAAAAAACTTTATTCCAAAAGGATCTAATCGACAAACAAGTCCACATAGTGTGATATAAGGTACCTTGTTCACCGCATTTCCTCCAACATAAGGCCGGAAGAGAGGGGTAGATTTTGGACAGCCTATACAGAGTTATGATATAACTTCTAGGGCCTTCTGCCAAGATGGGGACGGGAAAACTTTCTGGAGGTTGGTCTCCCATTTAGTCATGGTGTTCGTCTTGGAAAAGGAGCCCTGTTGGGTGTAGGCTCTATAGAAGAGGGTTATCACTTTGCAGGGTCCAAGGGGTTCCTGAAAGCATTTTTGAATGGAAATAGGGAGTTCAAGGTGCATTGGTAGAGGATGTGATCGCAGAAATGAGATATTATCTGTAGATATGTGTGGAACATCTTGGGAGGTAGTTTGAATGTTTTAACCAGATCTGCATATGAGGACAGTGATTTCCCTTGGTATAGATCATGAACATGCATTTGTGGGGAGTCCTTAAGTGACCATAGTCTTAAGTCTAGGTTGGGGATAAAATGCTCCAGAGTGGTTATTGGAATTGGGATTTTCTGTTCCGGTTCGGAGGAGGATTGATTTAGTGGGAACTCCTTCCATAATTGAGCGGATATCTGTATAGAATGAGAAGATGAACAGCCCCCAGTTTGATAGCTAGCAATAATAGTCGTAGGTTTTTATGAGGGGTTGTAGCGGCTTCTACATGTGTCCAAGTTTTGTGGGGAGAAGTCGTCCACCAATGTTTAAGTTGATTGAGGGCGCATGCCTTGTAATACGCAAGGATATTGGGCACTCCCATGCCCCCAGTGGACCTATTTCGAGACATAGTTGCCAGAGAGCATCTCGAGGGTTTATGGTTCCATATAAATTTAGTAATTATGCTCTGGATTGCCGTAAATAAGCGCTTTGGTAGGGGGATTATCAATGTGCGAAAAAAATAGAGAAGTTTGGAAAGGATTAGCATTTTGAATGTGGCAATTCTACCCGTCACGGAGAGTTCTTGTGTTTTTTTTTTTTTTTTAGTTCTTGGGTTTTTAAAGAAGTAAGTGACTGGGGTAGGGAATCCAATAAGGGCTTAAAGTTATGGTCATACAATTGTGAGGTGAGCGGGGTGAGTTGAAAGCCTAGGAAACGTAAAGAGTCTGTGACCTATGTAAAGGGAAATTTGTGGGACAGTGATTTTCGGAGAGCAGAGGATATCTGTAAACCGAGAATTTGGGATTTATTGGTGTTCAATTTGTAGTATGAAACTGTTCCTTAATTCCTGGAGTAGTTTGTAGGTTGCTGGGAGGGACGAAGCCGGGTTTGACAGCAAGAGCAAAACATCATCCGCGAAGAGGCTGATCATGTGCTCTATGCCGTCAATGCAGAGGCCTTTGATAAGAGAGCAAGAACAAATTCTTTGAGCCAAAGGCTACATGAGGAGTGTAAAGATGATGGGCGAGAGTGGGCAGCCTTGTTGGGTGCCATTTGTAATATGGACCTGTTTTAATTTAATACCTGAATTGAGGACGGTAGCCAAAGGATTGGTATATAGGGATAAAATAGCAGATTGCAGCCAATCTCGGATACCAAATTTGTCAAGTACCTGCTGGAGATAGCCCCAGTGGACCCTGTCGAACGCCTTCTCCGCATCCAAAGATAAGAGCAGAGAAGGCGTCGAAGAGGGTCCAAAAGGGGAGATCAAGTTAAGGAGACGTCTGGTGGCATCAGGGGCTTGTCGTCCTAGGACAAATCCCACTTGATCAGGGTGTATCAAAAGGGGGAGTACCTTCTGTAGCAGTGTTTCTCAACTCCGGTCCTCAGGGCACACTAACAGGCCAGGTTTGCAAGAAAACTGAAATACATCACAGGTGATATCATTTGCTGCACAGTGATTGCAGCATTCTAGTCTGCATCTCCTCAAGGTAATACTTAAAATCTGGCCTGTTAGTGTGCCCTTAGGACCGGAGTTGAGAAACACTGTTCTGTAGTCTGAGAGCTAATATTTTGGCATAGATCTTAGCATCAACATTCAAGAGTGATAAAGGTCTATAATTGGCAGGGAGCGAGGGGTCCTTATTAGGCTTAGGTTTTTTGACTATTACAGCTCGTAACATGTCAGGAGGAAATGAGGCAGTGGAGGAGGCAAGGGAGAAGATGGACTGCAAACGAGGTGCTACTTCAGAGGAGAATCGTTTGTAGTATTCATTGGAGAACCTGTCTTTACCAGGTGATTTGTTGTTAGGGAGTTTTGAGATAACGGAACAAATCTCCTGAGAGGTAATGGGCTGTGATATAGATTGCAGCAAGTCTACAGAAAGGGTTGGTAAAGTAGTTTTTGACAAGAAGTCAGTAATAAACTCAGGCGTAGGTTGTGGTGTTAGCTTGTCGTTACGGAGATCATATAGTGTTTGGTAGTAAGTCGCAAAGGCATCCGCTATGTCCTTCGGGTTGGTCAGGAGGTCAGCCGGGGTAGGATAGGTGAGGGATGTAATTTTTTGCTTAAGTTGTTTAGATTTGACCCTGCTAGCCAGCCAAGATCCTGCCCTGTCATGAAGGGCATAGAATCGAGCCTTCATATACTTAAGGTGATTCTCGTATTTGTATAAAAAAAGGGATCTAAGAGACTGCCTTTCGGACAAGAGAGTTTGGGTCAGGTGGGGGGAAGGATTCATTTTATTTTCCCGTTCCTTGGTTTCAATAGAGAGCAGTAGGTCCTCAATTTGCCTCCTCCTCTGTTTTCGTAGCACAGATGACATTTTAATCAGGACCCCTCGTATATAAGCTTTATAGGCATTCCACAATGTGAATCTATCAAAATCCGGGCTGTCGTTATACTCAAAAAAGTTGCTATGTTCCTGTAAGATTTGTTGGCACAGTTTCTCGTCAGCCAGCAGTGTAGAGTTCAATCTCCATAAGGGTGGGGGAGAGTTGCGCAGCTGATCATCAAACTCTAACACAATCGGTGCGTGGTCCGACCAAGAAATTGTACCAATGTTCACATTAATCACACTCCGTAAAGATCTCTTTGTTGTAAGAAAAAGATCTATGCAGAAATATGAGGAGTGCGTGGCAGACATAAAAGTGAAATATTTTTCAGAGCCATGAAAACATCGCCATACATCATATAATTTGTGGGTATTTAGTAGGGGTACAATGGAGTCGATTGGTCGTCTGGTGTGGGAGGTGGAATCCATAGTAGGATTCAGGACAGAGTTAAAGTCTCCTCCTTTGATGAGGGTGCCTTATACGAGCTTCACGGTTTCAGAGAGTAGCGGGGCCAAGAACTTCCTCTGTTTCGTGTTTGGGTCATAAAGATTAAGTAGAGTAAATACACTGTTGTTAATTTGACAAATCAATATAATGTACCTTCCTTCAGGGTCAGCAACTGTTTTAATATGTTTAAAGGATACTGAGTCTCTGATGGCTACGAAAATGCCACAAGCTTTCTTCGGACCATTTGCCATATACACATGTGGGAAACGTGGAAAAGACACCTTGGGGCATTTATGGGCCACAAAATGTGATTCCTGAATGAAAAGAACATCCGCTTTGTGGGACCTAGCTTCTTTCATTAATGCTGATCTTTTGTAAGGGCTATTAAGGCCTTTCACATTAAGGGAGACTACGTGCAGGGGCATATTGGGAGGGATAAAGTGCAATATCAGTTGGGTCTTTAACGCCTGTAGGGCCTTTTGTAGACAGTACCTTATTGTGGAAGACCACCGGAGAGTGAAGGTCAGTAGTAGGTTATGAAAAGCGAATGGAGCACAAGGAGGATGTCTATTTCTGCATGTCAGTGGTACTGTCGAGTTCTTCAAACTTTCGATGCTTGAGGGATGACTTGAATCCATGCAGGTGGAGAGTTGGAGTAGAGGAGCCTCAAAGGGAAGGGAAGACAACAAAGACATACAAGACAAACACCACACATATAAGAAAAGCCTGAAAAAAAGACAGGCATGATGGGCAGCTACTAGAGCCACTGCGGCCGAAGGGGGCATAGTGATGCCCAGCCACGTGCTGAGCAGACCACATATTAACTTACAGCTGTGTCAGGAGAAAAAGGGCCTGAATCCATAAAAAAAGGACAAAAAAGGAAAAAGGAAGGCAAGAAAAAAAAAACAATCAGGTGACAGGCAGGTGGGCTCTCAGCAGACCTCTGGAGGAGTAAGGAGGGTTATGGAGATGAGATCATGAGAAGCAGCACAAAGAGTCAAGACCATTCAGTTTGTAGACGTTCCAAAGGAGAAGCAATAATTGGGCGATCTTCAGCAGGTAACAGGTGCCACTGTTGGAAAAGTTGAATCCCCTTTTCCACGCTATATACTGGGTAGGTCTACCTGTTCCAAGTAATCAGGAGTTTCGTGGGGAAGCCCCACTTATAGATCACCTTGTTATTGCGGAAGATTTTGGGGAGCGGAGCTAGTTTCTTGCGGTTCAAAGCTGTTTGTTGGGAAATGTCTGTATAAAGAGAGATGCCAATAAATTCATAAGGTACTCCTGGACTTTGTTTAGCCACCATCATGATACGCTCTTTGACGTGATAATAGTGGGTTCATGCTAGGGTATCTCTGGGTGCCATGTCCGGAAGAAATTTTGGTTTAGGAATGCGGTGAGCCCTATCCACGCACAGTTCAATATCGCATAAGGACGGGATAAGGGCCTTCATCAAGCATTGCACATAGTTGGTCAGGTCACTGTGGGGAATAGATTTAGGGATCCCTCTAAATGTAATATTGTTTCGTCGAGAACGATTCTCTAGGTCGGCTATTTTGTTTTGGAGATGCTGCAATTCACTTTCTTGGTCATTATAGGCATCTACCAAATCGTTGTGGGCAGAGTAGAGGTCCGCCATTTTAGATTCTATGTGATGAATCTTGTCAGCATGAGTCTGAACCGTATCATGCAGGGGTGAGAACATAGCAGAAAAGTCTGCTTGGAGGGTGCTCCTTAAGGAGAGAAGCATGTTCTTCATGGTGGATTCAGAGATAGCTTGGTCAGAGGCAGGAAAAATTTCTATGGTGAGGCCTGGTGAACTATGCGGCCTAGGAGTCTGGGCTGCTACATGCTGGGAGGAGGGAGAGATGTCCTCACCCCCCCCCCCTGCGCTGCTTAGACTTAGCGGGGCTCGAAGTAGTGGGAGAGGAGGGTGGAGAGCACTCTTCCAGGGCCCCCATGCCTGTAAAGTCCCCATTGTCATGATCAAATCCTCCCCCAGGCTTACCGCGCTGCAGAGCCGCAGGGAAGAAGTCTGTCAGGCGCTGGGGTGGTTTATTTGCCTTCCTTCTTTTGGACATGCTGTTGCAGGTGATCGGGCTGCTGAGGAGGTAAGTTGGGGTGTGAATAACTCAATCCGCTAGTCGCTGTGAGCTGCTTTGTGACAGAGGCTGCCGGAGCTCTCTCGTTAAGCGGCCATCTCACTCACCGGCCAATCTTTTTTTTTTTTTAAATTAAAGTAACAAACATACCTATACTTACCTGCTCTGTGCAATGGTTTTACACAGAACAGCCCCGACCCTCTTCTTCTGGGGTCCCCTGCCAGCACTTTAGGCTCCTACTCTTCATCGGGTACCCCCATGGAAAGCCTCTTTCCATTGGGGCACACATGCGGGCTTGCTCCCGAGTCCCGTTGCTTCATCCATTGACAGAGACAGTAAAACTCGGCCCCGCCCCCCACTCCGGTGTCACAGGATTTGATTGACAGCAGCGGGAGCTATCAATCTGTCCAATGAGAGGAGAGACAGCGGCTGGAGCCGCTGCACTCGTGCACATCACCTTAAGGCTTTACAACCACTTAATTTAATATATTTTAAACATTATACATTACATCTAAAAAATTATAGGTCTTACTTCTTTATCGACAAGATATTTTTTTATTTTACCTGGAATTATGTATTTTTCTGTTTATAAAAATATAGTACATACCTTGCCAATATTTTATATATTTTCAGAAAAGTAGTGCTCACACAGTTAATCCTCTGAGTTTTAGTCATAGAGTAACAAAGTACACTGTCATTTTTCCTGTCACAGCCATATCAGAACTATTATCATTTCCTGCTGGAATCAGTGTCTTAATTTTCAGTATGTAAACTTCATCAAGCAATTAGACCATATTAAGTTTCTTAGTGCTTTGACTGAAAGGTATAATTGCAATTCCTCAATGTAACTACGCATGGAATGTAGAAAACATTATTGACGACTATTAATTATGTTGTAACATAATTCACTAATGTCCTAAGACTCATTATTATGTCACAACAAAAAAGAAATTAAATAGCACTTTTTCATTTTTGTACAATGCTTAAAACATGGTTGTTCATTTTCTATATTAGAGCTCACATATTTTGTTGAGCATTCAAGATGTTTTTCTATTCCATATCTCTAGTATGTTTAAAGTGTTAGTTCATGCTATATTCAAGATAAAGTCTGTCAGGGAGTCATGACCTGGATCATGAAGGGGATATCTTCTGAAAGAGCTCTGAGAGAATGGTTCATCTCTGCTTAGATTAGTCTTTGTATTACTAAAAGACAGGCAAAAGCTGAAGTGGGTGGGGGGGGGGGGGGTCTTTGGTGGAGGTGGAGCATACTCCAAGTGCTTTAGAGGCTGTCGTTTAGAGGTTACCTTGATGCATATGTGGTGGTCCTGCCCAAAAAATCCTGGATTCTGGATATGCATGCATACATTGTTACATTTACTAACCCATTGTAAACCCAAAAAGTTACCTTTGTATGCATTATTACGCATTTAATATATGGGCATCCCAAAGGGGACTGATGGATTTATTGCATACTGTATATATTTCTGGCAGCTAGAATAATGTTTGCCCAATTTTGGTATCAATACAGTCCCCTCAGATTTGGTAAAACAAAAACTGAACTGGACTATGATTAATGATCAGATACTTGAACCCTGGTGTAGATACTGTACTTTTGGTTCAAGCTGTATGATTAAGGAAAAATCTTCCTTGCTCTATTGGGTAGACAGATGTGGGTACATATGTGATTTTGAATAGAAAATTGGGTATTGGCGCTGCCTGTATTAAAAGTGATGATATATGAATAAATAAATAAGTGCACTGTAAAATGTAATATAAAAAGTAGTGTACAATGAATCAGTGAAGCAAATGAATATACACAATGGAAATATAAAATCAATGTATGAAAAATTGTAATATTAATAAATAAAAAACCCTGTGATAAAGTGCAATTTAAGTGACAAGGTGAATGTAAATATATATACACGCAAGTGATGAATCAATAAATAAATAAATAAATAAATAAATAAATAAATAAATAAATATAATGGTGAAGATGGCAGGGTAAAGTGACAGTGACACAAAGTGCTGGGATGTTGCACTATAAATAAGATTTAGAAAGTGGTTGAAAATAATAAATATAACTATATGGATGTGACAACAGATGGTGCAATAAAGTGCACAGAAAGTGGTTAACAGATATAATATAGTGCCTGGCTGGGATAAAGTCCTAATAGCAAAAAATGAACCGGTGCTATGTGGATAAAAAGGGGGAAATTAGTCCATAGCTTGATAGGTGCCCAAGCGGATAATAAATCTCACAATGACCCCGTGGTGGGTGACTGGCGAGGTGTAGGGTGACCCCTAAAGTAGAAAGACCTACTAACCAGATATACCCACCCCACACAGGGGTATAGAGAGGGTATTAAGATGTAAAGAAGAAAGAATATAATGAAATTATATGAATAAATTATATATATATAGATATCTATATATATAAGAGAAAAAGTCCACAGGGATTGCTGCACAATTCTTTCTTTATTGGAAAGATATCCAAACAAAAAGAAATTTTCTTCCAATACCACCTTCAACAGATCCAGCAAAAACAAAACCTGATCATCATATAAACCCGAATGTTTTAACAAATGGTGACATGCCTCAATCCCCAATTCATGTGGGATGATGGTATATAAACTACCTACGTCCCATGTTACTAGGAGGGAGTCTGGCACAACATTAACCCCGCATATCTTAAACAAAAAATCACTAGTATCACGAATATATGGTCTAGTCTTCGTAATTAATGGCGTTAAGCATTTGTCTAAATACTTTGCCAGGGGTGTTGTGACAGACTCCATCCCAGAAACAATGGGACGTCCAGGTGGATTCAAAAGATCCTTGTGAATTTTCGGTAATACGTATATCACCGGAGTAACTGGATATTCATTGATCAAATAGTTTTGTGTATCATTGTCAATAATATTTGCTTGGACCGCTGATGCTAAGATTTTTTTTATTCTAGTTTGTACGCGAAAGACAGGACTAATGTCTAACAATTTGTAGGTTTCCCTATTCGATAATTGTCTCTTTATCTCAGCCTCGTATTTACAAGTATCCATCACAACAATTGCCCCACCCTTGTCAGCCGGCTTGATTGTTATATCTCGCCGGACTGACAAGGATGAGAGTGCATCCATTTCTTGTTTAGACAAATTCTTTGCAATAAACTCTTTTTTGCCACCATCCTTCAAAAATGAACCAATATCCTGATCAACCTTGTTAATAAATACTTCCACCGCTGCACACGAAGTGGGGGGAGTCATTTTACTTTTAACATACAGGTTCAAATTTTTGACTGATAGTGGCCCTGGCTGTGCAGTTTTGATATCAGGTTTCATTGAATAATATGCTTTTAAGCGCAATTGTCGATAAAAACTATATAAATCTTGTCTCAATTTGAACGTGTCCATCTTTTCTTTAGGACAAAAACCTGAGCCCTTATTCAAAACATCTAATTCAGGTTTAGACAAAGGGACAGATGAAATATTTTTTATTCCTTTATCATTAGGATAACACTGTATATGACTAATTGCATATACAGTAGAGAAGGATCAGTGTTTTGTAACTTTGTCTCAGTCCTCCTAATAAAACATTGGAGACCACTGTGTGAATTAATCAATGATTGACGACTCGTGGATTCTTAATTGATGCTTGAACATATATAAGCTTTTGTACTTGTATAGAGATTTAGATGTATTTCTGTATGAGGAAGGACGTTAACCTTTGAATCCGAAACGTTACGATTGAAATACTATGATATTGTACTGGTATGTACTTTGGATATCTTTCCAATAAAGAAAGAATTGTGCAGCAATCCCTGTGGACTTTTTCTCTTATATATATAGCCTGTGGGATGGCTTGATTGCTTTGCACACGACCTCAACAAACCATTGCTGTTGTACTGCTTACCAAACTTTTGAATATATATATATATATATATATATATATATAATTTATTCATATAATTTCATTATATTCTTTCTTCTTTTATGGTCATTTGTGTCTGTCCATATAAAGGTATTGGTTATTATTACCAGTTTATATTATGCCATTCTTTGTTATGGTTGCATCTCTGTATCATGTGTCATTGTTTATGTATGTCCTGTCATGATACTAAGAAAGATTACTGGCTTGTATGCCTCCCTTCCGCCCACTTCCTCCTTGTCTCCATTCCCCTCCTCCTTCCATTCCCCTCCGTTTGCTATTTATACTGATTCATTGTCTATTCCTGTTATTGCTGTGAAGAAGGAGCGCGGCTGCCTGCCCCTCGGCAGCACGCACGCTCAGAAAAGCGTCGCATTCCAAGTGATGTCGTCCACATGCTACTGCTGACCTGGCCTCATTTTCAATCCATGGACTTCAGAGCCTCGCTCTCGCTCCTGCGCCGCCGTCATTGCCGGCAACGGGGAAGAGGAGACCAGTCCCCGTGGGATGGCAGCACGGACCGGATGATCTCTTCCCCCCACTGACCTGTCTTGGAGTCCCCAGGAGGGTCCCTTTACATGACTTTATTTACGCACAGATGTGAGTGCATACTTTTATTCAATAAATGTGTTTTATAGTATACACTTAGAGGCGCCTCTCTCTCTTTTTCACTGAAACTGAGCTGCAGCACGGTGGCTAAGAGCATACAGCGGTTTAACAGGACAGGTTCAAATCAGAACAGGCTGCACCATGGTCGACCAAAGAAGTTGAGTGAACGTGCTCAGCGTTATATATCCAGAGGTTGTCTTTGGGAAATAGATGTATGAGTGCTGCCAGCATTGCTGCAGAGGTTGAAGGGGTGGGGGTTCAGCCTGTCAGTGCTTAGACTATACCCAGCAACACTGCATCAAATTGGTCTGCATGGCTGTCATCCCAGAAGGAAGCCTTTTCTAAAGATGATGCACAAGAAAGCCCGCAAACAGTTGCTGAAGAGAAGCAGACCAAGGACATGGATTACTGGTTAAGATGATGTCAAGCGTGTGTGGCAGAAACCAGGTGAGGAAAATAAAGTCAAGTGTGTCTTGCCTACAGTCAAGCATGGTGGTGGGAGTGTCATGGTCTGGGGCTACATGAGTGCTGCCGACACTGGGGAGCTACAGTTCATTGGGGAAACCATGAATGCCAACATTTACTGTGATACACTGAAGCCGAGCATGATCCCCTCCCTTCAGGGACTGGGCTGCAGGGCAGTATTCTAACATGATAACAATCCCAAACACACCTCCAAGAAGACTATTGCCTTGCTAAAGAAGCGGAGGGTAAAGGTGATAGACTGGCCAAACATGTTTTAAGACGTAAACCCTATTGAGCATCTGTGGGGCATCCTCAAACGAAAAGTGGAGGAACGTAATGTCTCTAAAATCTACCATCTCCGTGATGTCGTTATGGAGGAGTGAAAGAGGACTCCAGTGGCAACCTGTGAAACTCTGGTGAACTCCATGCCCAAGAGGGTTAAGGCAGTGCTGGAAAATAATGGTGGCCACACAAAATATTGACACTTTGGGCCCAATTTGGACATTTTGACTTAGGGGTGTACTCACTTTTGTTGCCAGCGGTTTAGACATTATTGGCTGTGTGTTAAGTTATTTTGAGGGTTCAGCAAATGTACTCTGTTATACAAGCTGTACACTCACTACTTTACAATGTAGCAAAGTGTCATTTCTTCAGTGTTGTCACATGAAAAGATATAAAATATATACAAAAATGTGAGGGGTGTACTCACTTCTGTGAGATACTGTATATATTGATAATGCGAGAGTTTACACACCTACATTATAGTTACTGCCTCTACACCTGAGATGGAGTGCACCTAAATGGGGAGGATGCATCTCTGTTGGGGAGAAGATGGCCAGAAGGTCGGAGGTACTTTTAAACTAGGATGTGGATGAGGAGGGATTAGTAAGAGCAGTTCACTTCAAAGGGTAACTCCACTTTTATGGGAAATAAAATAGCAAATAAAAACAATATATAGCATATACAATTGCGGCACAAGTCATATTGTAATTGAATGTTATTACAAATTACCTTTCCTTTTCAATCTGCAGCCGTTGTTATTTTCTGTAAAGTGCAATGCTATATCACTAACTGAAGGTGTTCTATTCACCGAATGTGTATAGAAAGCCCCCCAGAAACATAATTTCCTGCTTGTGTGATTGGCTCACTGATTTTCCCAGAGGTCTACACTAGGATACAAATCAGAATTTTGGCATCTCCTGCAACAAAAATGCAATTTTTGCTAGGATACTGCCAATAGGAGATAATTGTGAAATATTATTGTGATTAGCTGTATTTGGTCACAGCTAATCACATGGTACAGATGGGCTGTGATTGACCCTGTCTGTACCATGTGATCACTGTGACCAATCACAGAGATCATTCCACAATGAATGGCATGAATCAAAGTCATTAATTGTGTACAATTGTCATATGGTCTGCTTTAATAGGTCACAGTGATCACATGGTACCGGCAGCAGGCCGGTACACTGATCTGACAGGAGGCGCGATCCTGGGAGGGCATCATATAACATCCACCCAGAATAGTAGGGGTCTCGTATGGCTCTCATTTTACAATAGACCAGGCAGGAAGCAGTTAAGATTGAACTGCTTTTCATCCAACTTCATTGTGTAGCCGCATGTCTTCTTTAGAGAGCTTAGGCTAAATATTTTCCTCCAAATATTAGAGTCACCATTTGAAGATTTGTATATAGGGATCATATCTCCTCTTAAGTGCCTCTGCTCCAGGGTGAATAAGTTTAATATCTGTAGTTGTTCCTCATAACTGAAGTCCTCCAACCCCCTTATTAGCTTTGTTGCCCTTCTTTGGTGGCCAAAACAGGATAGCATACTCAAGATGTGGCCAAACCAAAGTTTTGAAAAGTGGTAGAATTATATTTTAATCTCCTGAGTAAATACCCTTTTTAATGCATGCTAATAGTCTGCTAGCCTTGCTTCCCGCAGCTTGGCATTTCATGCTCTTGTAATCTACTAGGATCCCCAGACTCCCATCCTCAATTCTCTCAGAGATTATTCCCCTAGTGAAAATTTTGCATTCATATTTTTAACTTCCAACTCTTTTACTTAACATTTTTCAATGTTAAATCTCATCTGCCATATAGATGCCCCCTCATTTATTCGAACTACTGTAGGCCTTTTGTAAAGTTGCTATATCCTGTTGTGAAGTTATTGCCCTGCTAGATTTATATTATAGTTATATCTTATATATCTCAGCTTATATCATCAGCAAACACTGAGATTGAACTAAATTTTCCAAACTTTATATTGTAATAAGTTAAGCAGAATTGGTCCCAAGACAGGATGCGCTCCTGCAACCAGTTTTCTATACAGGTACATATGTACATACATATGGCATTGATGACATTTACATACATGACAATTTCATCAATGCCATAAGACCTTCATTTGTAAATGAAACGTTTATGAAGTATTTTATTTATTGTCCACGGGCCTTCCTCTATCCACATTACAGCCCACCTCCTCATAAAATGTCAAAAGGTTGGTCTGGCAGGACTGGTCTTTTATAAATCCATGTTGGTTACTATTATTGAAATTACAGTATTTTTATATTTAAATTTTCAGATTCTTAGATATGGTCCTTATAATGTCTTCCAATAGTTTACATTCTATTGATGTTAGGCTGATTGGTCTTTAGTTTCTAGGTATATATCTCATCCCTTTTTTGAATATGGGTCCCATTTTTGCTCTCAGTCAATCTGTTGGCACCATTCTAGTCAGTAAGCCGTCCTGAAAAATTAGGAATAATGGTCTTAATTAGTGGCAAAGTTCTTTGAAATCTCTGGGGTGTAAACCAACTGATCCTGATAATAGTTTTTCTATTCTTTTTTGAACACAGGTTTTTGTCAGTCACATGGGTACATTCAATATAATGTTATTAACATCACTATCATTTTTTATTACACCCCTCATTTTCATTTGTATAAACTGAGGAACCCTGTCACTCGTGACCAACTTGCTCTGATTATCGTTTATGGGGTGTGCTTTTTACCATTAATATATTTGAAAAAAAATAAATATTTTACTTTCCTCAGCAATGTGTCTCTCATAGCTGATCTGTTATTGCATACTTTGTACTTTTGGAAAGCCCATGGTGACCTTTTGGCCTTAAATTTTTTAAAGGACAATTTTTTCTTGGGTCAGTATGTTCCAACTTCAGCTTTTCACAATTAATATATTTAAAACATTTTTTTTTTACTCTTCTCAGCTATGTGTCTCTCATAGCTGATCTGATTGCACTCTTGCATGTCTTATAGCATTCTTTGTATTTTTGGAATGCCGATGATGACTTTTTGGCCTTATATTTTTTAAAAGACAGATTTTTTTTTGTTCATAAGTCTTTTTACATTCATATTTAGCCACTGAGGTTTTATTTTTGTTCTTTTATATTTATTGCCCATTTAAAAGAACCAAAAAATGCCAATGTTTAATATTTAAATGTTTAAAGTGCTCCCACTTCTTTTCAGTGTTTTTTTTTTTTTTTTTAAATGTTATCTCATTTAGTATCGTGTAGTATGAAGTGCAGCTTAGTAAAGTTAGCTCTTTTGAAATTTGGTGTTCATGTCCTACCCTGGTGTCTACTTTACCTATAACATATGGCAAACGAAGCAGGAACTTCGTAAATCACAGAGGACTGTGGTCAGTGTTTCCAAGTTATCCCTTACTTTCACATCTGCAATTACCTCGGTGTTGTTTGGAATTAGTAGGTCCAGTAGAACATTATTTATAGCTGGGTCTTCCACTATTTCATAAAATGTCCTTCATTACATTCAAGAAATGATGAGCCTTAGTTCCATATACCCCCAGGATAATTTAAGTCCCCTATAATTATAACATTGCGCTGATGGCGAGGCATCTCTGACTGTGAAAGGAGATGATCTCTTCCTCGTCCTTAATGTTAGGGGCCTATAGTATACACCCACAATTCATTTACTATTTGTTTTGTTCTTTTTGAAGCTCCATTTACAAAGACTTCAGCTCATCACTAGCCCCATTTTCACAATTAAATCACTCTTGACATACAAAAAAAAAACAGAAAAAACAATCAGCGCAGACAGGTGAAATAATATGTATGAAAATCAAATGAAAGCTGAAATGCTAGCTAAACACAGACCCAGGACACATAGCAAATCCCAGACAGAATATAATGTAGAAAATTGTGTAGCGCAAATCATATAAAATAAGAACTGTCCATAAAATATACAAAATAAAAGTCCCAGAAAGTCAGAGGCCCATAGATCCGCATAAGGTGCTGGAAAACGTAGGTCACACAAAATCCAATCAGTGATTTCCCTTCACCAAGAAGCACACCAATGCGCTCATCTCAAGATGTGACCCCTGTTTCACCAGCAGGTCAAACAACGCAATAATGCAGATAAATCTAATGATGTCAAATAGTAGCAGGTCAATATATTCAGGTAAAACAGCGCATTAAAACGTCCACCGATTAACCACTTTACCACCGGAGGATTTTGCTGTCTTACGTGACTGCATGACTTTAACTGACAATTGTGTGGTCATGCATAATGGTACCCAAACGATATTTACGTCCTTTTTTCCCCACAAACATAGCTTTCTTTTGGTGGTATTTTATCACCTCTGCGCTTTTTATTTTTTGCGATATTAATAAAAAAATAGCGAAAATTTTGAAAAAAAAAATGAAATTTTTAACTTTGTCTTTTCAAAAATATGCAATATACTCAATTTATGTCATATTTTTTGGGCAAAATGTATTTAGCTACATGTCTTTGACAAAAAAATCTCAATGAGTGTATTTTTATTGGTTTGCGCAAAAGTTATAGCGTCTACAACCTATGGTGTAAATACTGAAATTTACGCAGGTTCAATTTCTGACTGCCTATCTCATTTCATGAAGTGCTAAAATGGCAGGGCAGTACAAACCCCCCCCCCCAAATTACCACTTTTTGGAAAGTAGACATCCTAAGTAATGTCCTGAGAGGCATGTTGAGCTCATTGAATATTTCATTTTTTTGTCACAGGTGTTTGAAAAATGACTAAAAAAAATGTTTTTTTTTTTTACACAAAGTTGTCATTGAAATGATATATTGCTCACACATGCCATGGGTATATATGTAATTACACCCCAAAATATATTCTGCTGCTCCTTCTGAGTACAGGAATACCACATATGTGAGACTTTTTGGGAGCCTAACTGTGTACGGGACCTCGAAAACCAATCCCCACCATCAGAATTTCAAAGGGCGTACATTTTTCATTGCATTTTCTCACTACCTATAACGGTTTAGGAGGCCCTGAAATGTCAAGATACCACAAAACCCCCCCAAATGACCCCATTTTGGAAAGTAGACACTCCAAGCTGTTTGCTGAGAGGCATGGTGAGTTCATGGAATATTTTATATTTTGCCACAAGTTTTGGGAAAATTACAGTTTTTTTAACACAAAGTTGTCACTAAAAGATAAATTTCTCACACATGACATGGGTATATGTGGAATGACACCCCAAAATACATTCTGCCGCTTCTCCTGAGTATGAGGATACCCCATGTGTGAGACTTTTTGAGAGCCTAGCTGTGTACGGGACCCGGAAAATCAATCACCATCTTCAGGTTTTCTAATGGCGTAGATTTTTGATTTTACTCCTCACTACCCATCACAGTTTCGGAGGCCCTGAAATTTCAAGATAGCACAACAACCCTCCCCCCCCCAAATGACCCCATTTTGCAAAGTAGACACCCCAAGCTATTTGCTGAGAGGCATGGTGAGTCCATGGAATATTTTAAATTTTGCCACAAGTTCCAGGAAATATATTATTTTTTTTTTTTTTTACACAAAGTTGTCACTAAATTATATATTTCTCACACATGCCATGGGTATATGTGAAATGACACCCCAAAATACATTCTACTGCTTCTCCTGAGTACAGAGATACCCCATGTGTGAGGCTTTTTTGCAGTCTACCCGAGTACAAGACCCCGAAAATCAATCACCACTTTCAGGCTTTCCAAGGGCGTAAATTGTTGATTTTACTCCTGACTACCTATCACAGTTTTGGAGGCCATGAAATGCCAAGACAGCACAACCCCCGCCCAAATGACCCCTTTTCGGAAAGTAGACACAATAAGCTATTTGAGGAGAGGCATGTTGAGAGATTTGCAGATCTCACTTTTTGTCAAAAATTTTTGGAATTTGAAAAAAGAGGAAAAAAATGCATTTTCCTGTTTTTTCTTCATTTTCCAAAAAAAATGAGAGCTGCAAAATACTCACCATGACTCTCAGCAAATAGCATGGAGTGGCTACTTTGCAAAATGGGGTCGTTTGGGGGGGGTTTGTGCCATCCTGGCATTTCATGGCCTTCAAAAGTGTGATAGGTAGTAAGGAGTGAGATCAACAATTTACGCCCTTAGAAAGCCAGAAGGTGTGGATTGGTTTTCCGGGTCCTGTATGCGGCTAGACTGCCAAAAAGTCTCACACATGGGGTATCCCTGTACTCAGGAGAAGCAGCAGAATGTATTTTGGGGTGTCATTTCACATATACCCATGGCATGTGTGAGCATTATATCATTTACTGACAACTTTGTGCAAAAAAACAAAAAAAATAATAATTTTCCAGAAACTTGTGGCAAAATATAAACTATTCCATGGACTGATCATGCCTCTCAGCTAATAGCTTGGAGTGTCTACTTTGCAAAATGGGGTAATTTGGGGGGGTTTTGTGCCCCCTTGGCATTTCATGGCCTTCAAAATTGTGATAGGTAGTAAGGAGTGAGATCAACAATTTACGCCCTTAGAAAGTCTGCAGGTGGGGATTGGTTTTCCGGGTCCTGTATGCGGCTAGACTGCCAAAAAGTCTCACACATGGGGTATCCCTGTACTCAGGAGAAGCAGAAGAATGTATTTTGGGGTGTCATTTCACATATACCCATGGCATGTGTGAGCATTATATCATTTACTGACAACTTTGTGTAAAAAAAGAAAAAATTATAATTTTTCCAAAACTTGTGGCAAAATATAAACTATTCCATGGACTCATCATGCCTCTCAGCTAATAGCTTGGAGTGTCTTCTTTGCAAAATGGGGTCATTTTGGGGGGTTTTGTGCTATCTTGAAATTTCAGGGCCTCTGAAACGGTGACAGGTAGCGCAGTGGTAAAATCAGCAATTTACGCCATTAGAAAACTTGAAGATGGGGATTGGTTTTCGGGGGTCCTGTATGTGGCTAGACTGCCAAAAAGTCTCACACATGGGGTATCCCTGTACTCAGGAGAAGCAGCAGAATGTATTTTGGGGTCTCATTTCACATATACCCATGGCATGCGTGAGCAATATATTATTTAGTGACAACTTTGTGTAAAAAAAAAAACAAAAAAAAACAAATTGTCATTTTCCTGAAACTTAGGGCAAAATGTAAAATACTCCAGGGACTCAATATGCCTCTCAGCAAATAGCTTTGGGTGTCTACTTTCCAAGAAGGGGTCATTTGAGGGGTGTTTGAACAGTCCTGGCATTTTATGCTCAATCTTAGCAACACATCACCCACTCTTCTAACCACTGTGACTTTTTGTTTACATGAAAAAATATTTACTTTGAAAATTACTTTGAACCCCGAAAAATTATATATTTTTTTAAAGCAGAAGCCCTACAGAACAAAATGGTTGATATTGCAATTTTTTTTGTCACACAGTATTTGCGCACACATTTTCCAAACGCAATTTTTGCGTTAAAAAAGCACTTTTTTTTATATTTAATGCAGAAATACACTATATAATTCCTAATTGTTTGGTAAAATTTAAAATATGATCTTATGCCGAGTACATAGACACCAAACATGACATGCTTTAAAACTTCGCAGCGGCAACAAACTACGTGCAGTTTTAAAAGCCTTTAAAAATCTTTACAGGTTACCACTTTGGACTTACAGAGGAGGTCTACTGCAAGAATTACTGCCCTCGACCTGGCGTTTGCGGCGATACCTCACATGCATGGTGCAATTACGGTTTACATATGACACTAGACCAATTCTTGTGTGCGCATTTGCGCGCAAGCACGGGGGGACAGGGGGGCTTGATTTAATTTGCTTTTTTATGTTATTTTGACACCTTTTCTTTCATTTTTTTTTTAATCATTTTTATTGTTATCACAGTGAATTTAAATTTCCCCTATGATAGCAATCTGTAGTGACAGGTACTTTTTTCAAAATAATTGGGGTCTTTTAGACTCTAGATCTTTCCTCTGACCTTAATGCATCTGACCACACCAAAATTGGTGTGATAAAATGCTTTCCCAATTTCCCAACGGCGCTGTTTATTTCCGGCGAAACAGAAGTCATGAATTGCTCGTAGCTTCCGATATCTTAGGCCATAGAGATGATTGGAGCCATTCTCATCTCCAATCAGCTCTATGGTTAGATAACTGAACCACCGACTGCACTCTCGGGTTAACCGGTGGGACCGGAGAGCCAGAGAAAAACCGTGGAAGGCGGCGGAAGGGGGCAGGAGGGGGGGAGTCCCCTCCCTCTGCATGTAAAAGCAGTCTAGCAGCCAATTATCCGCTAGGATTGCTTTACATGTAAGCTGACCGCTGGCTGTAAAAAACAATACCAAGATGATGCCTAAATCTGCAGGCATCATCCTGGTATAACCACTCAAAGTCCAGCAACGCACCAGTACATTGCTGGTCTTGTTTGGCATATAGTGTAGTTTTTTTTTTTTTTTTTCATGCAGCCTGTGGGCTGAACGAAAAAAAAAGAAAACCTATCAGAAATCAGCACAGGAATAATGTGTAGTATTACTCATCATTAACCGCCCAAACAACCACCCATTGAATTTAATGATGGGTATACACGACACTATCCACGTATACCAAAATAGGATTTTAACTGCAGTGCTGAAATCAGAAAATCACCACAGCTGCTGCCAGCAAAGGTATCCATATTTGCTGAGCGCAAATGCTGTTTGTGTCAGAATATTTAAAATCAATGCCGTGGCAGCCGACGAGTACCTGCAAGAGAAAAAGGTCACAAAAGAATGAAAAACAAACAAAGTACATTAAAAGTACATAGGAAGTGTAGAAGAACATAAAAAATGACTGAGACGACAACTATTTTTGGCTTTTATGTATTTTTTTTTTTTTCTTCAAACGTCGAGTTCCAGGTTCCAGGTTCCAGGTTCGGGTCTCTCAAAATGACGATAGCCATCGAACATCTTTTGAGACCCTGTGTAAATGTGCCCTAAACTGTGCCGTGCTGTACTCTACGCTAATAATCCACTAGTGTGTGGTAGCGACGGAAACAGTCACCGTGGCAAAGACCAGGTCGGTCAGGACAGTCGGGACAATAATTCCAGGTGTCACGCCTAAATCCGCACTTGCTGCAGACACGGCATCTTTTTTGGGGGTATCGTTGGGTAGGGGTACTCGGGAGGTATTGCGGAAAATGCCTCTCATGCAGCCGGCTCACTGCATCTGGTTGAGGAAGTTGGGCAGGAGCACCAGCTGGATACAGAAGGGCTCTGATTATCTCTTCTTGGAATTGAAAGAAGGATAATGTTCCGGGATTGTATAAGACAAAAGCGTTTTAAATAGCCAATTGAAAAATGTATACAGACACTTTTTTGTACCAGCGTCTGGCCTTACGGGCAATTAAGTACGGTCCCATCATCTGGTCGTTGAAGTCCACCCCTCCCATTTTACAGTTATAGTCGTGGACACAGAGGGGCTTCTCAACAACAACACCAGAAACCGTAGTAATTTGGACTGCCGTGTCTGGGTGAATGGAGGACAGAACAAAAACGTTCCGTTTGTCCCTCCACTTCACTGCAAGCAATTCATCGCACCTCAAGCAGGCTCTCTCCCCTGAGCTCAGTGGGGCATTTACTAGCCGTTGGGGGAACCCCCCGGCGATTAGATCGCACGGTGCCACAAGCGCCAATTTGCAATTGAAAGAGGTGTCCAAAAAAGTGGCACGCTTGAATAAAAATTGTCCACGTACAAGTGGTACCCCTTTCCAAATAAGGGTGACACCAAGTCCCAAACTATCTTGCCGCTGCTCCCTATGTAGTCTGGGCAATCGGGGGGCTCCACAGTGCTATCTTTTCCCTCATAGACACGGAAATTAACTGTATAGCCTGTGGCCCTGTCACACAGCTTATACAAATTGACCCCGTATCTGGCACGCTTGCTGGGGAGGTACTGTTTGATAGCAAGGCGGCCAGTAAACTTAATCAGGGACTCGTCAATGCAGACATCTTGTTGGGGGGTAAACAAGGCTGTGAACCGCTGATTGAAGTGGTCTATGAGGGGCCGAATTTTGTGGAGCCGATCATATTCAGGGTCTCCCTGAGGATGACAGAGTTCATTGTCGTTGAAATGCATGAACCGTAATATTTGTTCGTATTGAATCCTGGACATAACAGCAGAGAACACGTGCATTTGATGAATTGGGTCAGTGGACCAATATAACCGCAATTCATTCTTTTTTGTAATGCCCCTGTTGAGGGAAAGGCCCAGAAACTTTTTAAAATCGGGAATCGTAATAGGATTCCAGGCGAATGGTCTGGCAAGGGGTGAATTTGGGTTGGCGGCGATGAATTGTTGAGCATATAAATTTTATTGGTCCACAATAGATCTGAAAAGATCTTCCGTGAAGAACAGCTCAAAAAAGTTAATGGGATTAAAACCAGCTGTCTCCACGTGGATTCCAGGTTGGGCTGTGAATGGGGGAAGTACTGGCGCTGTGGAATCTGTGGGCTGACAATTAGGAAATGCCAGCGCTTCAGGGAGGGCACCGAGGGTTCTACAGGCCTGTCTTCGGATACGCGGTGGCTGCGGGCCACTACTCGTGCTAGCCACCGCACCAGCTTCAACTGCACTTAGGTGACTCGCCACATCACCAGGTGATACTGCAGTGCTGGTTGAAGGTCCAGGGTGTACTAGGCCGCTCGTGCTTGCCAGATCACGAGAAGTGTGAGCGGCACTAGTACTGGCACTCTGCTGCATACGAGAAACTCCCGGTTCTTGCATCTCAGCAACTCCAGAATGGGGTCGGGTACACCTGACCTTAGCAGGGACCCCTCTGTCGGAGCTATCTGTCAGGGAGCCGCTGCTGTCATCTGGTTCGTATATTGACCCTGATTCTGCCAGTGAGGCTTTCCCATCGCTCTCATCTGACATGGCCATTATACTGTAGACCTCTTCACCACTGTACCAACGGTTGGTCATTTTAGTACCTAAATTTACCGGTACAGTAGTGTGACTACTAGGTAATAAAGCACCTGGTTGTCGAGGACTATTTGGTCGCTACAAAAAAAAAACTGCTAGTGCTAACAGAGATCAGGCCTGACTCTACTAACGCAGCGGTTTTGTGTGATTTGTGTTTTTTGGAGGTGTCAGTAATCTATTGATTACTACACTTGCCTGGGTAAGGTAGTCTGGGCAAGGGGGCTAAATGCAGGTGCTAGCAGGAATCAGTGCTGATTGTGCAAACACTGCGTTTTGGGAACACTAAATTATGGGGACGCTAGTATAGTTCTGAACAGATCAGATATTGATCTGTTCAAACACTATACTAGTAATGGAGGTGTGTGTGTGTGTGTTAGTGTACTTGACTCTAACTGACGCTAAGTAATGGTGGTGTAGTGGGACCCTGACGCTAACTAGCCTAAGTTGTGTCACCCGTGACGCTAATACAGTGATCGGTAATCACTGTATATAGTGAACACTGTGACAGGGCAGTGAAGGGGTTAACTGGGGGAGATCAAGGGGTTAAACCTTTATAGGGGATAGATGGCGGGTGGCCTAAATCTATTTGAGCTTAGCGCAAGCGCAAATTAGGGTCACAAGAGACACTAAATACAGTGATCAGTAGTTATCTGATTTACTGTATATATATTAGTGCACTGTGTTATAGGGAGTGAAGGGGTTAACTGGGGGAGATCAAGGGGTTAAAAGTTTATTAGAGGATAGGTGGCGGGTGCCCTAACCCTATCTGGGCTTAGCGCAAGCGCAAATTAGGGTCACTAGTGACACTAAATACAGTGATCAGTATTTACCTATATACTGTATTTAGTGCACAGAGTAATAGAGAGTAAAGGGGTTAACTGGGGGTGATCAAGGGGTTAAAGCTTTATTAGGGGATAGGTGGCGGGTGCCCTAAACCTATTTGGGCCTAGCGCAAGCGCAAACTAGGCTCACAAGTGACACTTATACAGTGATCAGTAAAAGATCTGTATACCACTGTATATAGTGTTCACTGTGAGTGGTTTGGGGGTGATCAGGGGGTGATCAGAGGTGATCAAGGGGTTAAATGTGCCTATGTGAGGTGTGTCAGTGTAGTGTTGGTGGAACTCACGTTTTTGATGTGTCTCTGTCTTCTCCTGGAACCAAAAGGACTCCAGAAGGGACAGTTACATCACTTCCCCTGCCTGTGTTTACATTACACAGGCAGGGGACAGATTACCATTGGCTGGGACCGATCGCCAGATACTGACCAAAAACAGAGATGTTTAGTAACTAAGTAGAACTACTTCACTACTGTACTTAAGTACCGAAAGGCGGTATCTGTACTTTCCTAGAGTAGAATTTTTTTCTCCTACTTCCACTTTTACTTCACTACATTTTTTCAATGATTTCAATACTTCTACTTCGATATTTTTTTTTGTGCTGCATAGTTACTCGTTACAATTATAAAAATTACCACTGCCAGAACAGTAGATGGCAGGTTTCATGAAGCTCAAAACATGTGTATTATCAGCGCATACGAAAATAAATGCTACTGTATGTATAAATAAAAGCGGCATTTGAAATAATAAAAAACAATATGATGTTCAAACTTTTGACTTTTTTTTAATAACTACATAACACAGTACTTGTACTTTTACTTTCAGTACTGACCCAGACCTAATCTCGCAGGTAGGAGTCCAGGACAATCTGGGCTCTAGCGATCACAGGATGATCACATTTAGTATAAATAACAATATAACAAGGCAAGTGGGGAACATAAGAACCCTAAACTTCAGAAGGGCAAACTTTCCAAAATTGTACTCATTGATGGAAAGGGTAAACTGGGACCAAACCCTGGGATCCCTGACCACAGAGGAAAAATGGGAATGCTTTAGGAACATATTAGGCAAAGGCATCTTGCAGTGCATTCCTATGGGAAATAAATTTAGAAGAGACAAAGCCAAACCTGGCTGGCTAAACCGTAGCGTCAAAAAACTTATTAGGGGAAAAAAATTGGCCTTCAAGAAGTATAAATCAGAGGGCACAGTATCGGCTTTCGAGCAATACAAGGAGGCAAATAAGAAAAGTAAACAAGAAATCAAGATGGCTAAAATCAACTTTGAGAGACAAATAGCGGAGGATAGTAAAAAAAACCCAAAGAAATTCTTTAAATATATCAACAGCAAAAAAACTAGGGCAGAGCATATTGCACACATAATTAACAATGATGGGAGGATGGTTACAGAGGACACTGAAAAAGCAACCGTGCTGAATGCTTTTTTCTCGTCAGTCTTTACACAGGAAACGGAGGGGTACACTGACCATGACTGTTTGGTTAGTAGTAATACACAGGACTTGCCACTATGGCTAACAGAGGGTGAAATCAGGGAAAGGCTGGATAAACTCAACACAAACAAATCACCAGACCCGGATGGCGTACATCCAAGAGTACTCAAGGAACTCAGTAAGGTTATATCCAGACCACTGTTCCTGATCTTTGCTGACAGTATTAGGACAGGAGATGTACCAGGGGATTGGAAGAAAGCAAACGTGATTCCGATATTCAAAAAGGGCCAGAGGCATATCCCGGGAAATTATAGGCCTGTCAGTTTGACATCAATAGTATGTAAACTTCTGGAGGGGATGATAAGGGACTATATCGTAGAGTTTGCTAAAGACAACAACATCATCAGCAGTAATCAGCACGGGTTTACAAATGGGCGTTCTTGTCAAACCAATCTATTAACATTTTACGAGGAGGTGAGCTGTGAGCTAGATAGGGGGAGACCAGTGGATGTGGTGTACTTGGATTTCGCTAAGGCGTTTGATACAGTTCCCCACAAGCGCTTAATTTATAAAATAAGATCTGCAGGTATCGACAGCAGGGTTTGCTCTTGGATACGGAATTGGCTTAAAGGGCGTGTCCAAAGAGTGGTAATAAACAGCGCATACTCAGACTGGTCTGAGGTAGTAAGCGGGGTGCCCCAGGGCTCAGTCCTGGGACCAACCTTGTTCAATTTATTCATAAACAACATTGAGGTCGGGATCAGTAGTTCGATATCAGTTTTTGCAGATGACACAAAATTGGCCAGAGCAATAACTGCACAGCATGAAGCAGATATCCTACAGAATGACCTGGACAAAATTACAGAGTGGGCACGGACATGGCAAATGAGGTTTAACGTGGAGAAGTGTAAGGTTTTGCACTTGGGGACTAAAAACATAAAAGCACAATACACGTTAGGAGGGGAACCCTTGGGGGAATCAAAAATGGAGAAGGATCTGGGAGTCTTGGTTGATGATAGATTAGGCAACAGCATGCAATGTCAAGCGGCAGCTGCCAAAGCCAGCAGAATATTGGCATGCATAAAGAAAGGGATGTATTCCAGAGATAAGACTATAATCCTTCCACTTTATAAAACTCTGGTCCGACCGCATCTGGAGTATTCTGTCCAGTTCTGGTCGCCAGTCCTCAGGAGGGATGTGTTGGAGCTGGAGAGAGTCCAGAGAAGGGCAACTAAACTAATTAGGGGATTGGAGGACCTTGACTATGAAGAGCGTCTACAATCGCTCGATTTATTCTCCCTGGAGAAGAGACGTCTGAGGGGGGACATGATAGCAATTTATAAATATCTTAATGGGGATCCCAGCTTAGAAAAAAAGCTGTTCATTCGAAGGGATTGCATGAGGACTCGAGGGCATACAATGCGATTAGAGGAGAAGCGTTTTAACCTCAGGCAACGTGGGGGGTTCTTTACTGTTAGGGCTACAAGATTGTGGAATTCTCTACCACAAGAGGTGGTTTCTGCGGGTAGTATGGTGGCTTTCAAAAGACTCTTAGACTTACATCTCAAGGATCAGAACATTCAGGGGTATGTGAGATGATTACAGCCACACACACCTACACAGGTTGAACTGGATGGACTATTGTCTTTATTCAACCTCACCTACTATGTAACTATGTAACTATGTAACTTGAGTAGCAATTTTTTTTCAAAACTACTGGTACTTTTACTTTCAGTACTTGAGTAGCAAAATTTAAAAAAAAAAACTACTTGCAATACTTAAGTACAAAAAATGTTGAATACTTTAGTACTTCTACTCAAGTCACTTTTTGATAGAGTACTTCCACTTCTACTCAAGTCACTTTTTGATCGAGCACTTGTACTTTTACTCAAGTATGGGTTTCGAGTACTTAATATACAACTCTGACCAAAAATCATTGGTCAGTATCTGGTGACTGATCGGTTCCCTACCGAATCCGATCGGAATCGGCACCTGCGGCGCGTGGGAGCCCGCTCTGGGAGCCGTGATCGCGCCTGACGTAGGTCTACGTCATCAGACGGTATCAAGCCACTTTGCCGCAGTAGAGCTCTAGTGAGCAGTGTGGAAGTGGTTAAAACAGCGCCGTGGGCTCTGCACAACAGCAGCCAGCCACACAGACACTCGAGACAGCAGCGGGTGAAGTCAGAGGAAGTGATTCCACCTCCCGTACGCGGCGTTACGTCCTACGGGACTTCGTCAGCTGTCTCCAGTGTCTGTGTGGCTGGCATACAGGCACACCTCTTGCCCTCTCCTACCTACCCTGTACCTTTGATACAGGGAGTATCTTTGGACAATCGCAAGCAGGCATGTGAGTTGCTAAACCAAGTTTCTCATATTTCCACAAAAGTGAAAATCCTCCTCATGTTCTAATTCTATTTCTTCTATTTTATTAACCAAACTTCTGGCATTTGTTTGCATACCCTTTAAATGTGTAAAAGCATATATTATATTTTCATTGATCACCCTTGTGTTACAGTTAGATTCAGCAACCCTACTAGCATTGGTCTTGGAAACCTGATCTGGTTTGAGCCCCCCTTTCCCCCCAACTTTGCCCACACTTGCACACTTTGACCCTTATTCACTGCACTGCTCTTACTAATCCCTCCTCATCCACATCCTAATTTAAAAGTACCTCCGACCTTCTCGCCATCTTCTCCCCAACAGAGATGCATCCTCCCCATTTAGGTGCACTCCATCTCACGTGTAGAGCCAGTAACTATAATGTAGGTGTGTAAACTCTCGCATTATCAATATATACAGTATCTCAAAGAAATGAGTACACCCCTCACATTTTTGTATATATTTTATATCTTTTCATGTGAAACACTGTGAACATGTGAACAACACTGAAGAAATTACACTTTGCTACAATGTACACTAGTGAGAATACAGCTTGTATAACAGTGTAAATTTGCTCTCTCCTCAAAATAACTCAACACACAGCCATTAATGTCTAAACCGCTGACAACAAAAGTGAGTACACCCCTAATTGAAAATGTCAAAATTTGGCCTAATTAGCCATTTTCCCTCCCCAGGGTCATGTGATTCGGTGTGTTAAATTTGGTGTTATCGCTCTCACTCTCTCATACTGGTCACTGGAAGTTCAACATAGCACCTCTTGGTGCTCTACATAAAGATAGCCTAGGCTATAAGAAGATTGCCAAGACCCTGAAACTGAGCTTAAGCACGGTGGCCACGACCATACAGCAGTTTAACAGGACAGGTTCCACTCAGAACAGGCCTCACCATGGTTGACCAAAGAAGTTGAGTACACATGCTCAGCATCAAATCCAGAGGTTGTCTTTGGGAAATAGATGTATGAGTGCTGCCAGCATTGCTGCAGAGGTTGAAGGGGTGGGGAGTCAGCCTGTCAGTGCTCAGACCATACGCCGCACACTGCATCAAATTGGTTTGCATGGCTGGCATGCCAGAAGGAAGCCTCTTCTAAAGAGGATGCTTAAGAAAGCCTGTAAACAGTTTGCTGAAAACAAGCAGACTAAGGACATGGAATACTGGAACAATGTCCTGTGGTCTGATGAGACCAAGATAAACTTATTTGGTTCAGATGGTGTCAAGCGTGTGTGGCAGCAACCAGGTGAAGAGTACAAAGATAAGTGTGTCCTTGTAATGTCCCGGTACCTTTGGTACCCTAAATTACACTTTCCACAAGTGTATGCGCCCCACCATTTACTTTTGGAAAGGTGCGCATACACCTTTAAGACTGGAGCTGTCATCACCCAGCGCCGGACTAGATGGCTATTTAAAGCGCCGGTTCTCACTCACATGTGTTCGTTCAAACACCCTTACCTGGATGCTAACCTTGCTTGAAGCTTCCATGCTTGCAAGCTCACCTCGCTGACGGAACCTCGCCGCGCTGATCCCTGTATCCCGCTACTGGATCATCCGCCTCTCTTGAACCACCCTTCGGCTGTATCGCTAATAGTGCTAAGTACCCCGCAGGGGAATTCTCTATAAACTTATACTAAGCTTACACTATCTAGCTCTGCATAGTAAAGACTGTTTATCACATCTGCATAACTAGATTGCTAGCTCTTGAGACTACTGCTACTTTTCTGCACTGGGTTGATCTCTTTTGTATGTCCACCTGCTATTCTGTCATCTGATATCATACAACATTGCTAAACCTTCCTGCATCCATCTGCTACTGTCTCACCTTCAAGTGTCTATCACCTACCACCTCCACTCAACCTATCCCTCAACCTTCATCATTGTGTTACCACATACATAAAGTCATTCTAGGAACCAGCTTGCTAATTGTGTGTATTTACTGGCTGAAATAAGACCTTCCACACATGATGAGTCATTGAGGTTGGGAATGGTATCTCAGCATATCTCTTACATGACTACTGACGTGGAACTATTTCTGCAGCTGAAAATCCACACCATATAAGAAACGCAGGAGCGTTACAGTCCTGCCTGCAGTCAAGCATGGTGGTGGGAGTGTCATGGTCTGGGGCTGCATGAGTGCTGACGGCATTGGGGAGCTACAGTTTATAGAGGAAACCATGAATGCCAACATGTGCTGTGACATACTGAAGTAGAGCATGATCCTCTCCCTTGGGAGATTGAGCTGCAGGGCAGTATTCCAACATGATAACGACCCCAAACACGACTCCAAGATGACCACTGCCTTGCTAAAGAAGCTGAGGGTAAAAGTTATGGACTAGCCAAGCATGTCTCAAGACCAAAACCCTATTGAGCACTGGTGGGGCATCCTCAAACAGAAGGTGGAGGAACGCAAGGTCTCTAACATCCACCAGCTCCGTGATGTTGTCATGGAGGAGTGGAAGAGGACTCCAGTGGCAACCTGTGAAGCTCTGGTGAACTCTATGCCCAAGAGGGTTAAGGCAATTCTGGAAAATAATGGTGGCCACACAAAATATTGATACTTTGGGTTCAATTTGGACATTTTGACTTAGGGGTGTACTCACTTTTGTTGCCTGTGGTTTAGACATTAATGGCTGTGTGTTGGATTATTTTGGGGGGACAGCAAATTTACAGTTATACACGCTTTACACTCACTACTTTACATTGTTGCAAAGTGTAATTTCTTCAGTGTTTTTACATAAAAAGATATAAAATATTTACAAAAATGTGGGGGTACTCATTTCTTTGAGATACTGTGTATAAAAAGTATATGTAAATAAATAACACTGTGAGAAACCAATAAACAACCAGTAGGCCGCAGCTGCAAACACTTCAGCGCTTATCCTCAGCTGTTAAAGTGTGCAAACAATGCAAACAATGGGTATTAGTGTTGCACTGCCCTTAAAATGCTAAATAGAATGTGATATTTTAATTAGTGCAAAGTCGCATATAAATACAAAATAAACATCTTTAGTGATTATGATATTTATTATTTATTTATTATTTATTTATATGTGACTTTGCACTAATTAAGATATGACATTCTATTTAGCCCTTTAAGGGCAGAGGAACACTAAAACCCATTGTAGAACCAGCAACTAACCACTAAGTTGGCCCAATTATCAATGAAACCAAAACTTTCTTTCTTACACCAGTTCCTCAGCCACTTGTTTGCAAAAGGAAAAAGAATGGGCGCTCTTGCCCACAAAGGATGGGTCCTTTGTTCCAAACAGTCTTGATAGGTGAGATGTTAACCAGACTGATGGTGAATGTTCCAAAAGCACAGTGTTAGTGCTATCATCGAGGGCAGCTCTTACAGGGCCGAAGCGAGATCCCACATGTAAGCAGAGAAGGCGAACCGCATACCTCACAGAAGGACCTGCGGCTGTAGACGAGGAATGGGCGGTGGAATGGGCCGCCCATTCCACCGCCCATTCCTCATCTACGGCCGCACGGTCCTTCTGTGAGGTATGCGGTTCGCCGCAGCCACACTCTGATTCAGCCCCTGGATTGGTTTAGGCTGCTGGCAGCTTCCACAACTGGTACACAGTGAATTAGGAAGGACGCCGGGTCATGACGCTCCACTTTTTGCTTTTATGTAAGTCTTGATATGAGCTTAATAAATTTGTTATTACTGCTTCACTGAGTGGCGCCTTCTCTTTACTCTCTTCTCTTTAATTCTGCCACAGAGGTCCTTTTTTATTAATATAGCACCTAATTCCATGAAATTATTTTTAAGGACACCCCATCTTTCTCTAACTTTGTCATTTGTACCAATATGTATCATGATCTGTTCATCCGATCTGCAATATGCCAAACCCGAGGACTCTATAAACAACATACTGTTCAATGATGGCGGTCTATGTGATAGATTGCCTTATCTACTAATATCCCCTACCACCAGTATCTGTTTATCTTTGCCTGTTCACCTGCCACCATCCTGGAGTAGTTGTTCCCCTGGCAGCTAAGGGAATTATATTACTGTCAAATTATACTAATATTCATAGGTCTCAACTGTCCATCAGTTGGAATGACGGTCCCTCTTTTTCTTTAATTGTCTCTCTTTGTTGGGATGAAATCTAGTATAAAGCAAAAGCAGTGGGGAAATTGGTAGCCGTGAGTTTAAATTATACCTTTTTGCAGATTAATTCCTCATGATGTACATATTGGGGGTCATGATAGGGGCATATGTCCTTTGTTTTTACTTTTGTGCAAAAGTTGTCCCTTTTCTCAATAAGGAAAGTTGGGTGGCTCATTAGTATGTGAGCTATTGATCTGCATTTTAACACTATATCTACTGTATGTATAAGTTTGCATCCATATTTCACAGTACCATCTAGAGCAGGGGTGTCAAACTAAATTTAATCGCGGGCCACATCAGCATTATGGTTGCCCTCAAAAGGCCGTTTGTAAGACTATATAAAGGTATTTACTCTATAACATATTAAATAATTGCCGTTGTATTCAATTTTTACTAATTTTATTAACAACTGTAGACCGGCATGGTGCCCATTCACACCCATTCACACTCCTGTAGCAGGTGATACAAATCTGAAAAGGAGGGTTGCACACCACTGGTATCATCCCCAAGAAACTGGTTCTGCCATGGTATTCTGAGCAGTCTCCAAAAAATTTTCTTATGGATGATGCCAGTGGTGTGCGACCCCACCCACCATCAGAAGTCAAAAGTCCTTCATCCTCCCTTACATCAGAATACACCCCCTTTGTGCTGATGCTGGGAAGAAGCTGGGAAGAAGAAAGTGCAGGGTCTGGAGCAGGACCAGAGGGAGGCTGGAGTCAGTTGCCAGAGGCTACTGAATGATGAGACCAGGGGGTCCTGCAAGAGAACAGAGAGGTGCGGAATCTGTAGGAAGAGTTCTGTCATTCTCTCTGCTGCCGACTGCTGAAACGAGGTGGGAACGGAGACGAGGGAGGTGCCACAGCTGCAACAGATGCACAAGGCCCACATGAAATGACCTGGAGGGCTGGATTTGGCCCCGCTGGCCTTGTTTTTGACACATGTGATCTAGAGATTCAACTTACTCTTTACACTGACTCTCACAGTAGTTACGTCTAGTGTCCTTATAAGCAGTAAATAATGCAGAATATAACCATTTTTTAACCAACAAGAATTAGAACTGCAGTTCCAACATAAAAACGAAAAGGAAGTCTTCATTAATTCTGAAGCTGTGCAAAGCAAATGTAGATCTAATTGCTTATCTGTATTGAACCATTTTTTCCCCAAAAAATTCCAATGCACAGTGGGACAGGAGACCATTTAGGATAAAGTATTGTGTTGAAACATTCCATGAAAACAACTGCTGTGTAATCTGTGGTGCAGTACTCAGTTTTGGTTATCTGGTCAAATTTGTATTGAGATTCATGTAAGGCATTTCTTGGGATTTTGTAGTTTACCAGATGCCCAACTCCCACCGTGTTCAGTTAGCATAGTTGCTATGGCAACAGCTGAGATTTGTGGAAGTGATGATGAACATATCCTATGAAGAAAGTGATTTTTGTTTATAATATAGATTTTGTATCAGTCACTTGTGGTGTTCGGCTTGTACAGTATTTAAAAATCAAGCACGTTGTGATATTCTCTCCGAGGAATAAATATGTAGAGAAACAATTTTATAGCTGCTTTATTACCGTATGGTTTTAGAGGACATATTGATAATGAAATAAAGATGACAGAAAACATGGTGCACAAAGGACATTTCTTTAAAGTTAAAAGAAAATGTTATACATCTTTTCACCAGATATGTTCATTTAGGGTTCTGTGTAAACTGAATAAGCTCCTTACAACATGTCTATCTTTGTACTGGATTTATATCTGGTAATCACCTGAGAACAATAAGGATATTCCAAAAATTCCAACCTGCCCTGTCTCCATTTGAATGCAGTGCCAAAATCCCTGGGGTATCTTTAGTTAGATTTAGCTCCACTACCCCCAAACATATATACATATACAACCTTTCTCTGTATGTACAGTATGTCATACCTAATGTCTCGTAAGACCTTAATGTAGGCCTCTTAACACTTTGGGGTTGATTTACTAAAGGCAAATAAAATGTGCACTTTGCAAAGTGCAGTTGCACTCTGCAATAACAGTTGCTCCCGAGCTTAGTAAATTATGTGCAAGCAAAAATGCTTAGGTATTAGGTATTTTTTGCAAAGCAAATCTTTACCTCATTTACTAAACTCTGGAGCAACTGCTCTTGCAGAGTGCAACTGCTCTTTGCAAAGTGAACATTGGTCTTTAGTAAACAAACCCCTTTATGTTGAATGAACACAATTTTGAATGGCCTGGCAACGCACATCAACACACAGAAATGAGACCTGGGCCTTTTTTGTTTCAACACCTTGCACCACAATGCACAGATATTTCACATCTCTGCTTTGTGCTTCAATGAAACATACTATATGTGTGTTGAGGTGCACTGGCAAGGTGTGTTAAAGGTGCCATATCCAATGCCTAAAGCTAAGGATTTATGCAAAAATGTGGAGCTGATTTAGTGAAGGAGTAGAGGCTGTTCAAATCATAGAAACAGGTGAAGGACAGGAGAAAAAGGCCAAGTGATCCATTAAGGGCTCTTTCACACGGGCGTTCCTTTTTTTTTGCCCGATCAGGTCCTTTTTTTTTTTTTTGTAATGGACACGGATGACACTTGTGTCATCCGGTCCGTATGTCCGTTTTTCATCCCATCCGTTTGCGGATGAAAAACTGACATAATGCATGTCTATGTAAATACGGATGTCTGCGGATGACACCACTGACATCCGTTTTTACTTCAGTTCCGTTTTTTGAAAGGAAGAAAAAATAGGGTTCTCCTCCGTTCAAAAAAACTGAACTGAACTGAACTGACGAAAAACGGATGTCAGAGGATGATCATCCGATGACATCCGTATTTACATAGAGATACATTATGTCTGTTTTTCATCCGCAAACGGATGGGATGAAAAACGGACATACGGAACGCCCGTGTGAAAGAGCCCTAAGTCTGCCCTGAGTATTGATAAATGTTTTTCCTCAAACATATTTAACCACTTCAGCTCCAGAAGGTTTTACCCCCTTAATGACCAGGCCATTTTTTGCTCTTCTGCACTGCATTGCTTTAACCAAAAATTGCACGGTTGTGCGACGCTGTACCCAAAAACAATTGATGTCCTATTTTCCCCACAAATAAAGCTTTATTTTGGTGGTATTTGATCACCTCAGCGTTTTTCAGATTTTGCGCTATAAACAAAAAAAGAGCGACAATTTTGAAAAAAAAACGCAATGCTTTTTACTTTCTGCTATAAAACATTCCCAATAAAAACTGTAAAAAAATATTTTTTTTTATCAGTTTAGGCCAATTTGTATTCTGCTACATAGCGTTTACAAACTACAGGATAGATTTTTAGACTTTTTTTAAATCAGTAATGTCAGCGATCAGTGATTTTTAGAGGGACTGCGACATTGCGGAGGAAAGATCGGACCCCAAACTGACATTTTTTACACTTTTTGGGAGCCAGTGACATTAATACAGTAATCAGTGCTAAATAATATGCACTGTTACTGTATAAATGACACTGGCAGGGAAGGGGTTAACACTGGGGCTGATCAAAGGGATTAATGTATGCCTAACTGTGCTTACTAACTGTGGGGGGGAAGGACTCTGTGACAGGCACAGATAGATGGGGGGTTTCAGCTTAGCTGAAACTCCTATTCTCTCTCTGCCTGTGTGACAGAAGACTCGCCTGCTTTGTTTACATAAGCATGTGGGTCTTCTGTCAGTTTCTCTGACAGGCGCGAGGGGCTGGTGGCGATCATCGCCTTTCCTCCCACCGGCTGCCTCCCACTGTGTCTAATCAGAGACCGCGTGCACAAGATCACGTAGATCTAGTAAATCTGCGTGGGGCGGTCAGCAAGTGGTTAAGTTCATATACATTTCTGTTGAAGTTTAAATTCACTTGCTTACATTGCTTTACAAAGCGTATATTGCTTAGCTTAGTAAAGAAAGTGAAGCTGCGTTAAATTTTTATCTGCAAACACATTCTAGAGAAATAAACTGTATTTGTGCTCGCACATTACTGGATGATTAAACTGAACACAGCTTCACTTTGTTATGCTAAGTGATAATTTACTTTACATAGAGATCAATTCATTGAGGGTTAAATAGCGACTGAAAAAATGTATAAAATAACACATGCAGAAACAATTGTATAAATGTTGGATTCACTAAGAATTTGCTGGTAAATAGCTCATGCTGACAAATACTGGTAATGCGGTAACTACTGCTTATCTTTATGCAGTCATTTATCACAGGGTATGGATTTTAAAGGGGAACCCTATGCCAAAATGTTTTAAAAAATGTTGTGGGCCCCCCAAAATCCATACCAGACCCTTATTCAAGCATGCAGCCTGGCAGGCCAGAAAAGGGGGGGGGACAAGTGAGCGCCCCCCCTCCCAACCCATGCCAGGTCACATGCCTTCAACATGGGAGCACCTTGTCATGATGTTGATGCGGACAAGGGCCTCTTTCCCACAACCCTGGCCAGTTGTTGCAGGGGTCTGCGGGCCCCCAGATCCTGGCCCCTATGTACACTATGCACACTATGCACACATGTATACTACTCATTCCCCAAAAAAGTGTAAAAAGTAAATAAAAATACAACGCAATTTTTTGACAATTCCTTTAATAAATAAAAACAAAAATGTCCCCCCAGTGTATTTCCATTGTCAATCACACCACCTGCTGCCACCACCAACCCAAAAAAAAGAAAAAGAAAACCCCGGTCCCGACGAAGACTCCTGCCTTCTGACAGCTCTTAAATAACTAAGAGGCATGGCCACCCGGCAATGTCACTGGGTGACTTCCCCTTATGACATTACCGGCCAGGGGCATGCTGGGTCAGTAATGTCAGCAGGGGGCAGAGTCACCTGGTTATTTAAGAACTGGCAGACTGCAGAACTGGCAGATGTCGGGAGCCTTTGGCAGGACCTGATGTATTTTTTTTCTTTTTTCGAGTCATCTGTGGTAGCGGACATTGTGATTGATGTTGATGTAGGCCAAAGGACATTTAATTTTATTTTTGTAATTAAAAAATTCAGAAATCGTAAAAACTGTCTATTGTCTTGTTTCGTACTATACATCTTTGGGGGGAGGGGGTGAATGAGTAGTGGTACCCCATACTCTTTCAAATGAGAGGGCTTCGATCTAGAGGCCCCCTTGTTAAAGATTCCAATAAGCCCCTGCCTGCAGACCCCAACAACCACTGGTCAGGTTGTGGGGAAAAGACCCTTGTCTCCATCAACATAGGGACAAGGTGATTTGGGGGGGGCAGCCCTCCCTTTGCTCAAAGCACCCCCCCATGTTGAGGGCATGTGGTCTGGTTCAGTGAGGGGGCTCTCGCTCATCCCCCCCATTTCCTGGCCTGCAAGGCTGCATGCTCAGGTAAGGGTCAGTTATAGATTTTTTTTTGGGGGGGAGCCCACATTGTTATTTTTTCTAATTTTGCCATGGTGTTCCACTTAAAATCTATACTAGATCCAGACAAGAATTTAAATTGCCGGCATGTTTATTTACATTCAGCTGACAGCTGATAAGTCATCCGTTGTTAAGGACGCGGCGCCCCACTCCTTAACCACTTGCCGACCGCCGCACGCCGATCTACGTCGGCGGTCATCCCCTCACAGGCAAAGTGACGTAGGGCTACGTCACTAGCTTGTGAGGGTCTAGGGAGCGAGCGCGCGCCGCCGGAGGCACGCTCCAGCTCCCGCGTGGTCACGGACCCCCCCGCGCGTGTGACCGGCGGACCCGATGTCCGCCGGCCACTCTGTGATCGGCGGGGGAGAGGGAGAAAGTCAGGCAGCTTGTGTAAACAAGCTGCCTGTCATTCTCCCCTCTGTATGAGAGCTGATCATATGGATCTACTATGTAGATCCGTTGATCACTCTACATACAGCTGAAGCCACAGCCAATCACAGTTAGAATCACGCCCCTAGGGACACACACAGCCCCTCCCTCTCAAATAAAGTTAACCCCTTCACTACCAGTGTATTTTTACAGTAACAGTGCATATATATAGCACTGATTATTGTAGAAATGTCACTGGTAACCCCAAAAGTGTCAAAAATGTCAGTCAAGGGTCCGATCTGTCCGCCGCAATGTCGCAGTACCGCAAAAAAAATCGCAGATTGCCGCCATTACGCGTTAAAAAAAAAACAACAAAAATGACAAAAATCTTTCCCTTAGTCAGTAAACGCAATAACTTTTGCGCAAACCAATCAAAATACGCTTTTTGCGATTTTTTTTACCAAACATAGGTAGCATAAAACAAATTGGCCGAAAATGTTAAAAAATTTTGATTTTTACATTTTTTTTGGGGGGAATTTCATATAAAAAAAAGGGAAAAATATTGCTATTTTTGCAAAATTGACGCTCTTTTTTTGTTTATAGCGCGTGATCAAAAAATCGCACAGGTGATCAAATACCGCCAAAAGAAAGCTCTGTTTGTGGGAAAAAAAGGACGCCAAATTCGTTTAGGTACAGCATCGCACGACCGCGCAATTGTCCGTTAAAGTCACGCAGTGCCGAATCGCAAAATAACCCCTGGTCGTTTAGCAGCCAAATCCTCCGGGGCTTAAGTGGTTAACAACCAGCTATTGGGGGGGGGGGGGGCCCATGCTGCATCTGAGCAATACCACATGTGATACCACCAACAAATCCCTGGTGCTAAATATCACATCTGTTTTTACTTTCTGTTTGTGAATTGAACCTTTACCAGCACATTTGTAATTTTGCGTTAAACACCCCATGATTGTTTTTGGGGTTTTTTTGGAAATTGCGTGTGATTATTTATGCAAATGAGTCACGTGACCATGTTTGCGATAATCTCTAGTATTTTGACACCATAGTGCCCTATATTGCTCTGTTCACTTCAAACTCAGGTTGGGTAAAATGCACTTCTAGTTTAACCAATTAGATTTTCTTGTACTGTATTTTGCAAGTCTTATCAATTATGCAAGAAAAGGATAATTTTGACTGATCCAATAGTATAGTGCACATTTCACTTCATTCTAATAAAGAAGCCAGTTTGGGGTTGCTTTTTTAACTTATTTTTTTTCACCATCCATTTCACTTACGTTTATCACAAGGTCGCCTCATTGAACAAAAACCTTTTTTTGCACCTCTCCCCCACTTAAACTTGCAAAATGTAGCCTATTTGAGTTTTGTAACCCTTTGGAATGACATAGGGAACACATCAGACTTCAGCCCTTCTTAATAATTCATCACTCTGGTGACCAAAAATCAAAACAACGCTGTCAAAATTGAGCTTGTAGGGAAGCAGGGAAATTAACCAGTAATCTGTGATAATTTTTTTGGTTAATCCTCCAGATACTCTTGCTGTTTGGGAGATATTGCAGGTATGCCTATGTGCTTAGTATAATAACAAGGTGTTTTTAGTTTTAGGGCCAAAATATTATAAAAGAGTTAAAAAAAATTTTTTTAAATGTTTGTGCGCTTGCTTTTTCATTTCTTTTTGATTTTCACTGGCTTCAAGACAAACTCCAAAATACAACAATATTATAGAGCATAGTTTTTGACATAAATAGTCTAAAGGCATTCAATCAAATAGTGCAAATACAGAGTAAGCTGTTACATTTTATCAGAGGTATAAAACAATCAGAGGTCAGGAAAAACGAAATAAATAACATTGCACAAAATTAACAATAAAACAAAGTCTAATGTGCCCATGGCATATGCTATTACATATCAAATAAATGTGTTGCGCTAAATCATAAATGTATACATGTGATATAATAAAGTTAAACAACATAAAAGATGTGAAAAAACGTCCATAAAATCCAAATGGGTGACAATAGTGATGAGTAAGCTCCTTCGGGTAGAAATAATACACAAAGTCCACGTGTAAAAATATGTTGTGCTCTGATCAATTCATTCCAAAGACACCTCCGTGATTGTAAAGATCCACCACCAAAAATGCAAGCCTCTCACCTTAGTGTCTGACCCAGGAGGCACCCAGGGTCAGAGACAGCAGTCCCCTGCAGGGGTAATATAGATCCAGCAAAACGGTGTCTCAGGCGAGTCCAGGATCTTAAAGCTCATACATCCATAGAGCAAGTGAATATGAGAACAAAGAAAAGACAGAATCTAGTGCTCTCTGTTTCAAATTAATCAGGCAGCTGTTTAATCAAATGTAAGGGTACTCACAAAACACAATTTAGTGGTATGACCATGGGCATTCATGAATGTTCTCAGACTCAGAGGCCAACAATATAGGGGTGCAAACAATAAAATCTGTTTGAGTATAGGTGGCCTGTGGATATGAGTAGAATGTGTACTCTTTGGCTCCTATATTATGTCCTCTTCAGGTGTCTAAGAGATGATGAGAATGAAGCAACCCTTTCAGCATATTTGGGAACGCTCTAGCTGACTCCACACATTTACTTCTATCTAATATTTGGGGAGAGACCAGGTTAATGTCCCCTCCTACAATTAAATGGCTGGGGTGATACCCATGATGATGGTAATACCCATTGATACCCAAGATTTTAAAAAACTTTTTGAAGAAAGAGGTCTAGGATTAGTTTGGAGGATATATGTTTGCTAATGTTAGTGCTCGCCTTGAATGAGACCTTGAATATTAGGAAATCTTCAATCAGGATCTTTGCACACATGCTGAACTTTGAAGAATAAAGAGTGTCTAATGAATATTGCAAACCCACAGGCCTTTGATGACAATATGGTAAAATATCCCTGTCAGTATGGTCGGTACTTGATTTAGGATGGTTCGTTTTGTGAGTTTTCTGAATAAGAAATAGAAAGATAATCATCTCCCAGTCTAATGGTGGAAGGCCTTCTTTCGTTTTTGAGGGGAGTGGAGGCCTGCTGAGTTATGAGAATCTATATGGATCCCCATCAGTAAATAATAAATGGCACAGATAACCAGATTGAAAGTGCTGCGTGACAAATAGGAAACTCATGTAGTTAGGTGGGACTGTCCTGGGTGCTGTTTCATTTCTGAGCTTGTGAGCTGCACTGTTCTGTAATGGCTATTACAATTAGTGCAGGGTGATTTTTTTTTATAGGCAATGTATCTTATGATACAGAAAAACAGATACAATATGGAAACGTGGGCGGTTTAGAAAGATGCAAGTGTGTAGCCCGGTGCTTGGTAATGAGTGGAGACAGAAAAACCCCTGGCTGCAACTGCTTCCTGTAGCATCTGACTTGCAGTGCCAAACTGGTTAACAGTTAAATCAACAGGAGGAGGGAGCTAATGAGCGGAAAGAGTTCAATACACTAAGTCAGGCAGCACTGCACTGTGGGAACTGTAGTCCAGAGGAGAGAGACTCTACAGTATTCAAGAGCTTTTGAACTGCATTTCCAAGAGAGAGATTGCCAGGAGGAGGGGGGAAGAGCTGCTTTTTCTCAGGCAGGGATCTAGAGTGCTGAGTTTAGAGGTGCTGACAGCCAGAGTTGCCTGAGTGCTGAGCAGAGAGTGGACTAATCGTGTGGGACCGGATAGTGAATTAGTATATCATTGAGGCTGATGAGCTGCTGTTCCCATTAGGAACTGGCCATACAGCCATTGAGTAGCCTTAATGCTGCCTGCAAGCTTGACAGGGATTATTCTCATGTGAACCAATGCTACAACTGGGCCCCAACATAAGTCGGCTGAAGAGTTAGAACCAAAGACTGTCCCTTTGCAGCTACTACACAGAGACGTTCACCTATTCCTTTTGCTAAGAAGTCCCTCCCAGGGAACATTGCACCATATCCTAGCCATTCCCCTAGAGTGCACTCTAGACTAGCTATAGAATCATTATTTTTACATTGCACTTAATTCTTATATGCACTGTTTATTGCTGACTTAGTTGGTCAATTCATGACTTAATACCAGTCTTATGGTACAGAACTATATTCTAAGTGACCTTGGCATAGTGATTATACTTTCTAGCAGACTGTGTCTGAAACTACCTTTCCATGTTTATTTATGCTCAAGCCACTATTCACTACAACCCGTATCAATACATTGAGTTATTTACCACTAAACGGTCTGGTGTCTATTTCCTAGTGCTAATTCACAGCCGAGTTAAAGGCATCTATACTTGTGTTCTTATAAGTGCTTGCAGTAACTTTCATTCAAATAAGTGTGTCAGAGGGGCTGAGGTTGTTCTTGGAGTCAAGGCGCAGAACAGAGAACCCAAATTATTAAGCAGTTCCTGTGGGGTTGCAACACAATTAATTGGAAATAAATCTTTTAATATTACACAAAAATGATTTCTTAAAGTGGAACTACACCTTCCCATCATTTTACATTTAAGAAAGGTTCCATTTTAGCCTATTGTTGATTTGTAGCTGCATTTTCACTTTTGCAGTCAAATTCGACTAAGCCACACAATATGTTTATGTGTTCCCATTCACACAGCATGCCTACATTTTTTTCTAAATATTTATTACATATTAGATGTTTTTTAGGAGAAGGTATCATGGTTGGCTGCAATGTTTTTTGGACAATGTCAGAGTGACAATCAGATTATATTAAATAATTACAATCACAACAATTTGTATAATCATATCTAATGCATAAGCAGAATCGTTTTAAAAATAGGCTTATATTCCACCTTTGGTTTAAGCTTTGTGATATTCTTGTAACAAGCTTCAGGATCCCTCAAGCTTCCCGCTAAAATAGGCTTCTCTGTAAATCTTCCCTCTGATGGATCTGATAACTCTTTCAATACAATGAAATTAAAATCCTGTCATGTCTCCTTTGTACACATCTTTGAAGTGTTTAGACACCGATGACAGCTGTTTTGCATTTGGATTGATGGTATCACAATAATGCCCACCGACACGCACACTGAGCCGGCAAATTTTGCAACCCATGTACCCGTTTAGGGTACATGTGGGTGAACATTATTGTGGTACCATAAATCCTCCTGCAAAACAGCTGTCAACAGTATTTTACATTGTTATTGAAAGAGTTAACAGACCTATTAGGGGGGGAGATTTACATAGATGCTTATTGAACCGAGGAACCTGGTGGATCCTAAACCTTATTACAAGGATGCCACAAGGCTTAAATCAAAGGTGGGATATAAGCCTATTTTAAGATGATTTTGGGTATACACTGGATATGATAAAATGAATTGTTATGCGTTTAATTATTTCATATAATCTGTTTCACTGCACTTTTTCTTATTCTTTAATCTTTTCTCTTTAACATTTGATTTGAATGATTCCACCTGTTTGTGAACTTGAATCATGGATGTTGAGCTTTTATACAATGGTGGTATGATGTTACATAGCCAGCTATAGGTCATGTCTGGCTGAAAAGCATCTGTAGGGCTACATTTCATGGATTCTTTTTACCCTGTTTACACTAAAGTTTAATTACTGCAGTCCCTGATCAAGTGCCAAATTTATCACACATTTTGACTTTGATAGCTTTCAGGAGCCTTGGCCGCAGCACCAAATCTGTTCACAGCCTATATGGGTTTTCTAGATTAGAGCATGGTGAGTTTGTTTTTTCTAATGCCAGAGTGAATTGGTCCTATATCTGTCCTTATAAACATAAAGCGCAAAAAGCCTAGCTTCTAATTCTTTAACCCTTTGTTAGGACAGACGTTAATTAAATACGGTTACAATTGTTAATGAAGATCTGCTTACTAGGGATGATCGAACGGTTCGGGTCGACCATCGGTTCGGCCCGAACATTGGGTGTTCGAGGTTCGGCCGAATTTAGAACTTTTTGCCCAAAAAGTTCGTAATTCGGCAACCAGAACCGACCAAAATGCAATGCTTCAGGAAATGGGCTTTAAAAGCCCGTGCTTGGACCAGAACCATTAGCAAAAGCCAATTAAGGGGGCAGGAGAATGCTAGGAATGTGATTGGAGTGACTAGGGGGTCCCTAGACCAATCATTAGTGAATACGCCCCCCAGTATATAAGATCGCCTCCGCCATATTCCTAGCATTGTTATACTGGACATGGAAGAGAGTGGAAGCAGTTCTGTTAATTTTACTTTAAAAGTGTCATTTAGCTATTTATTAGTGTGAGGAAAGGGATATCTAGTGTAGTTAGAGTGCTCCTTTACACTTAAGTTAGCTTCAAAAATTTAGTTTCTGTAGGGAAAGTGTTAAGTGTAAAGGGACCATAGTGTAGTGTAGGGTTAACTGGCAGTGACTGCTATGGCAGGGTGACAAAACCCTTCCATAGCAGGGTGACCGCTATAGAGAAATGATCATTTCTCTGAATTGCTTCGGAACTGGAATATGGCTTCTCACCAGCCAAGCATTTTTTATGCTGCAGGGGCTGCCACTGCCAATGCTTTTTTGAGGACATGTTTGATGTCAGACATGATATCTGAACATGTGTATAGGGGGTATATATATACACATATATGTCTGTTTATATACCCCTAGACATATATAGGTGTGATAGTAGCAGAAATAAATGCTTGCGCTAATGAAATCATTTACAGTAATATATTTCTGCTACTATCACACCTATATATGGCTAGGTGTCTATATACATATAATTATGTGTGTATATATACCACTATACACAAGTTCAGATGTTTTGCCTGCCTCAAAAGAACCCAAAAAAATGCCAAAAAAACGCTAGCGTCAAAAAAAAAAATGCCCAGGTGTGTTTTTGCTGGCATTTTTTGGGGGGTTTTGGAGGCAGGCAAAACATCTGAACTTGTGTATAGTGGTGTATATACACACATCCATATATTTATATACACACCTAGACATATATAGGTGTGATAGTAGCAGAAATATATGCTTGCGCTAATGAAATCATTTACAGTAATATATTTCTGCTACTATCACACCTATATATGGCTAGGTGTCTATATACATATAATTATGTGTGTATATATACCACTATACACAAGTTCAGATGTTTTGCCTGCCTCAAAAGAACCCAAAAAAATGCCAAAAAAATGCTAACGTCAAAAAAAAATGCCCAGGTGTGTTTTTGCTGGCATTTTTTGGGGGGTTTTGGAGGCAGGCAAAACATCTGAACTTGTGCACAGTACCACTATACACAAGTTCGGATGTTTTTCCTGACTGCAAAGAACCCAAAAAAATGCCTGCTTTGAAACCGGCAAGGTGTTACGTTTCGTCAGCAAGTGACTTCTACCGAGGGCGTGGTCACGTAGCGTAATCACCTCTATTTACGTGTAAGGAGATGGGCGGAGATGGTGATTAGCCGATCACATGGGAAGACCGCGTCCCTCCCACTTCCGCCCTTACCTTAATGCTCTTCATGTATATTGTACTTCCGCCCTCCACAGGCGTCACCGCTTTCACCGCTCGGATCAGATCCGCACACACAGACCATACAACCCGCATGTGGATCATCAGCGGATCATTTAGCCAATATCTCACCAAATATTTTTAGCCAGTACCACATAACTTTCTATACTGACATACGGCTTTAGATAAAGTGCAAATAATCGTATATATACATAAATACATAACACCGCCAATACTACTAATTGATAAAATTGATCAATTTTATCAATTAGTAGTATTGGCGGTGTTATGTATCTATGTATATGTACAATTATTTGCACTTTATCTAAAGCCGTATGTCAGTATAGAAAGTTATGTGGTACTGGCTAAAAATATTATACTGGATTACGCTATGTTGCTTCTTTATTACTACTCCCTATGTGAATGGTCCATATGCTGGTGAGACGTTCTATCTGTCATCTGACGGCGGTCCCTTTGAAACCTATTGGGGAGATTGAAGGAGAGTATGGCGATCCCACTTGCTTGTTTGGCACAATTGCAGATTTGATCTGGTAAGTGTTCCCACTTAAGGGTGCACACAGCGGTGTGGTGAAGGTTTCTTTTTGGGCTCTCTACAAGGATACACCTTCTCAGCCAACTTCCTTTTGGGACTGCATGTCTGGACTTTCTTTTCATTTATTGATCAAGATGATGTATTGATTCATGTTCACCCATGGACCTTAGCGCTGCTAGTGTGTGAAGGAGTCTATGAGCCTGTTGGTTGTTTGGATCTTTTATGCACCTTATTGATGTTACACACGTACATATATTTATATACACACCTAGACATATATAGGTGTGATAGTAGCAGAAATATATGCTTGTGCTAATGAAATCATTTACAGTAATATATTTCTGCTACTATCACACCTATATATGGCTAGGTGTCTATATTAAGCCAATTATTGAAAAAAAAAGAGAGATTTTTTGATTTTGACTTTGGATTTAGTATCTGGGGGGTCTAAAAAGTGTACATGTGAAGTTTCAGCTCTGTAGCATGTCCAGAACCAGAAAAAAAGATCATATAGGTGTTAAAGGAGGGTCCCACATCCCTGTTCTACTGAAAATTTATCTTTTTTTTTTCATGGTTCTGGACATGCTACAGAGCTGAAACTTCACATGTACACTTTTTAGACCCCCCAGATACTAAATCCAAAGTCAAAATCAAAAAATCTCTCTTTTTTTTTTTTTTTTTCAATAATTGGCTTTTTTTATCAAAAATGAAAATTTTTAAGAACTTTTTTTGTGTGATTAATAGTTAATGGGGCATGACCCAGAACCCTATGCACTTTTTAGGGGCATTTATTGGGTTTTAGGGCTTAAAAATTGTGTTTTTTGATTCCAGAAGTTCGGGTCCCATTAATTTCAATGGGGTTCTGGAATCCGAACCGAACTTTCCTGAAATTCGGGTGTTCTGGTCGAACCGAACTTTTCAAAAGTTCGATCATCCCTACTGCTTACACAATACAGGCAAGGTTAATTTTGGCAAACATAGCTGCCTAACCTAACCGCTCATAAACAGTGAACTACTAAGATTTTTTCATAGTATAATAAAAAAAAAAAAATATATATATATATATATATATATATATATATATTTAAAAATTACCTTGTTAAATGATTTTTTCTAATCTGGATAATCTTTAAATATATATATATATATATATATATATATATATATATATATATATATATATATATATATATATATATATATATATTTTTTTTTTTTTTTTTTTTTGTTTTTTTATTATACTATGTGAATGGGGCCATGTAGCAAATATAAAGTAGATGTTATCCTAATTAGCTGCAAGAGTAGAAACACTGTAAATTGGCCCCACACATAACAATTTGATTCTGTAATCTGATTCAATTGGGTCTAGCTAGTAGGGATTGACTTCAGGTACATGTTGACCATAACTGGCTCCAGGGACATGAGTGGCAGTGCAGGCAATAGAACTAATCGAGCTGGCTGTGGTGGTGCCCTACTGGGATGTGAGAGCATTTTCATTAATTGTATTTTCCAATCTTTAATAGAATATACTACACTATGATCTATCTCTGGGCTTATTGTTTATCTATATGAGTGGAGGAGAATTCAGTGGGATCTTTAGGCTGTCTGGCATTGGAGCCATTAAGGGGAAGATCTGGAATAACCTATTCAGGATCTAACACATAAAGCTTTTGGGCTGCTTTGTCAGCTGCAACTATTTGGTGAGCGTGATTTTCACCTGGATACATGGACGAGTACTTTTTTACAAATATAAAGAAGAATCATATGCTTCATATTTACTTCACAAGATCATGATGATTGTGGAGTTTTCTTTATGTAATGATTTGGAATTTAGTGCCGGTTCACACTACTCCGACTTGTCAGGCGACTTGGTCGCCTGACAAGTCGTGCTCCATTCTGTGCAATGGGAACCGTTCTAATAGGAGCGACTCAAGTCGCTCCGACCTAGAAAAAGGTTCCTGCACTACTTTTGGCCGAAGTCGGAGCGACTTGCATTGACTTATTATGTGAAGTCAGTGCAAACCGCGCCGAAGTTGCGGTGCACGGCGACTTGTTCAAGTCGCCCCGAAGTCGTGTCGCCATAGTGTGAAACAACTCTTACACTATCCTTCGGGATGTTTTGAATCATAATATCACAGGACATTGCATAATTTATATTATAGAGCTAGTGCCTATTTTTTGACAAGTTACATAGTTACATAGATACATAGTAGGTGAGGTTGAATAAAGACAATAGTCCATCCAGTTCAACCTGTGTAGGTGTGTGTGACTGTAATCATCTAACATAGCCCTTAATCTCCTGATCCTTGAGATGTAAGTCTAAGAGTCTTTTGAAAGTCACCATACTACCCGCAGAAACCACCTTGTGTGGTAGACAATTCCACAATCTTGTAGCCCTAACAGTAAAGAACCCTCCTCGTTGCCTGAGGTTAAAACGCTTCTCCTCTAATCACATTGTATGTCCTCGAGTCCTCATGCAATTCCTTCGAATGAACAGCTTTTTTTCTAAGCTGAGATCCCCATTAAGATATTTATAAATTGCTATCATGTCCCCTCTCAGACGTCTCTTCTCCAGGGAAAATAAATTGAGCGATTGCAGCCGCTCTTCATAGTTAAGGTCCTCCAACCCCCTAATCAGTTTAGTTGCCCTTCTCTGGACTTTCTCCAGCTCCAACACATCCCTCCTGAGGACTGGCAACCAGAACTGGACAGAATACTCCAGATGCGGTCGGACCAGAGTTTTATAAAGTGGAAGGATTATAGTCTTATCTCTGGAATACATCCCTTTCTTTATGCATGCTAATATTCTGTTGTCTTTGGAAGCTGCCGCTTGACATTGCATGCTGTTGCCTAATCTATCATCAACCAAGACTCCCAGATCTTTCTCCATTTTTGATTCCCCCAAGGGTTCCCCTCCTAACGTGTATTGTGTTTTTATGTTTTTAGTCCCCAAGTGCAAAACCTTACACTTCTCCACGTTAAACCTCATTTGCCATGTCGTTGCCCACTCCGTAATTTTGTCCAGGTCATTCTGTAGGATATCTGCTTCATGCTGTGCAGTTATTGCCCTGGCCAATTTTGTGTCATCTGCAAAAACTGATAACGAACTACTGATCCCGTCCTCAATGCTGTTTATGAATAAATTGAACAAGGTTGGTCCCAGGACTGAGCCCTGGGGAACCCCGCTTACTACCTCAGACCAGTCTGAGTATGCGCTGTTTATTACCACCCTTTGGACACGGCCTTTTAGCCAGTTCCGTATCCAAGAGCAAACCCTGCTGTCGATACCTGCAGACCTTATTTTATAAATTAAGCGCTTGTGGGGAACTGTATCAAACGCCTTAGCGAAATCCAAGTACACCACATCCACTGGTCTGCCCCTATCTAGCTCACAGCTCACCTCCTCGTAGAATGCTAAGAGATTGGTTTGACAAGGACGCCCATTTGTAAACCTTTGCTGGTTACTACTGATGATGTTGTTATCTTTAGCATATTCTACGATATAGTCCCTTATCATCCCCTCCAAAAGTTTACATATTATTGATGTCAAGCTGACAGGCCTATAATTTCCCGGGATATGCCTCTGGCCCTTTTTGAATATTGGAATCACGTTAGCCTTCCTCCAATCCCCTGGTACATCTCCTGTCCTAATACTGTCAGCAAAGATCAAGAACAGTGGTCTAGATTAGAGTTGAGCGGACACCTGGATGTCCGTGTTCGGCGGGTTCGGCCGAACTTTAAAAAAAAGTCCGGGTCCCTGTCCAGGACTTTTGCCGAACTTTTCCCGGACACCGAACCCCATTGAAGTCAATGGGGACCCGAACTTTCAGGCACTAAAATGGCTCTAAAACACCAATGGAAAGGGCTAGAGTGCTGCAAATGGCAGCAAAACGTTGTTAAGAGCATGGCAAGTGCTCTGCAAACAAGCAGGGAAATAACTTAAAACAACAAAAAAAAACAAAAAAATAAAACAATGTTCTTCATCTCTGAAGGACAAGGCCCATATGGAGTAGGAGGGAGGTTGGGGAGGTTGAGGAGGTGGTGGATGTGGCGGTGTCAAAAGCGTGCGCACAGGGTGTGCCGGGTGTACCTGGGCACACCCTAATCACCTAGGGCACATTAGCATTATCGCTCTGTTTGCCAGTGAGGAGATGGGAAAGATCTCCCTCGGACCTGCTCTGCTCTATTTCACTTTGCCAGCAGGGAGAGTAATGTATCGGGGCCATGTACATGTAGGCAAACACATGCATGTGTATTTAAACTTTGGGGTGCACACCCTAATGCAATTGGCTGCGCACACCTATGGGCGGTGTAGGTGGAAGCGGCGGTGGAGGAGGACCAGGGCCGGATTAAGAGCATCATGGGCTTGGTGCTGAGGATTTTGAAGGGCCTTAAGGGCCATGCCTTGGCATGCACCCAGAGGAGGAAGGGTGCAGCCATGCATGCCTAATTCCACATGGGATGCTGTCTCTGAAGCCCATAAACACATCCATGCATCGGCAACTGTCCCTCCTTGTCCGGCCTTCGTGCTGTGTGGGGAGGTTCTGAGGGAGCTGCCTGGGGAAGCGAGCATAGAAGCAAGACTTCTGTGTTTACAAGTGACAGAAGAGCGGTAACAGTGAATATGGTCAACCCGGGGCCTATATAAAGGTAGGGGCCTGGAGCTGCAGCTCCAATAGCCCCTACGTTAATCTGGCCCTGAGGAGGCCCTGAGGTTGCGTTGGCGACCTCTTCCTCCTCCTCCTCTGCCTTGTGCTTCCACTGTGGCCCCGCTGTCAGGTGGGAATGCCAGCAGCATGGCGTCTACCAGCGTGCGCTTGTACTCGCGCATCTTGCGATCGCGCTCCAGTGAGTGAATTAAGGATGGTACGTTGTCCTTGTAACGGGGATCCAGCAGCGTGGCCACCCAGTAATCAGCACAAGTTAGAATGTGGGCAACTCGGCGGTCGTTGTGGAGACACTGCAGCATGTAATCGCTCATGTGTGCCAGGCTGCCCAGAGGCAATGAAAGGCTGTCCTCTGTGGGAGGTGTATCGTCCATGTCCTCTGTATCCCCCCAGCCACGCACCAGTGATGGCCATGAGCTGGCCTGGGTGCCACCCTGCTGTGAACATGGTTCCATCTCCTCCTCCAGCTCCTCCTCCTCATCCTCCTCATCCTCCAGAACTGTGCCCCTGCTGGACAATTGTGTCCCTGGCGTTTGTGCGTGCAGGAACCCACCCTCGGAGCCCCTTGCGAATGACTGCCCTGAAAGCCTTGGAAATGTTACCTCGTCATCCTCCTCCTCCTCCTCCTCCTCCTCCTCCTCATTCTGTGCCACATCCTCTTCCATCATCGCCCGAATTGTTTTTTCAAGGAGGCATAGAAGTGGGATAGTAAAGCTGAGAACGGCGTCATCGGCACTGGCCATGTTGGTGGAGTACTCAAAACAGCGCAACAAGGCACACAGGTCTCGCATGGAGGCCCAGTTATTGGTGGTGAAGTGGTGCTGTTCCGCAGAGCGACTCACGCGTGCGTGCTGCAGCTGAGACTCCACTATGGCTTGCTGCTGCTCGCACAGTCTTTCCAGCATTTGCAAGGTGGAGTTCCCCCTTGTGGGCACGTCACATATGAGGCGGTGAGCGGGAAGGCCGAAGTTACGCTGCAGCGCTGACAGGCGAGCAGCAGAAGGGTGAGAACGGCGAAAGTGCGCACAGACGGCCCGCACTTTCTGCAGCAGCTCTGACATATCGGAGTAGTTTTTAAGGAACCTCTGCACCACCAAATTCAGCACATGCGCCAGGCAAGGGATGTGCGTCAAACCGGCTAGGCCCAGAGCTGCTATGAGATTTCGCCCGTTATCGCACACCACCAGGCCGGGCTTGAGGCTCGCTGGCAGCAACCACTCATTTGTCTGCTGTTCCATGCTCCTCCACAACTCCTGCGCGGTGTGTGGTTTGTCCCCCAAACAGGCAAGTTTTAAAACTGCCTGCTGTCGTTTACCCCTGGCCGTGCTGAAGTTGGTGGTGAAGGTGTTACGCTGTCCGGAAGAGGAGGCGGTAGAGGATGAGGAAACGGAGTAGGAGGAGTTAGGAACAGGAGGCAAACTGAAGCACCCTGCAATCCTCGGTGGTGGAAGGACATGTGCCAAATTGCTATCCGCCTCAGGCCCATCCGCCACTGCATTTACCCAGTGTGCCGTTAGGGAGATATAACGCCCCTGACCGTGCTTACTGGTCCACGTATCGGTAGTATCCACGTATCTGGACCTTGCCAGAGATGGTGTTGCGCAGTGCACACCTGATTTTTTCCCCCACTTGGTTGTGCAGGGAAGGGATTGCTTGCCTGGAAAAGTAGTGGCGGCTGGGCACGACGTACTGTGGGACAGCCACCGACATAAGGTTTTTAAAACTGTGCGTCTCCACCAGACGGAATGACAGCATTTCAAAGGCCAAGAATTTTGAAATTCTGGCATTCAGGGCCAGGGATCGCGGGTGGGTAGGGGGGTACTTCCTCTTCCTCTCAAGTGTTTGGGAGATGGAAAGCTAAACGCTTCCACGGGACATTGTGGAGATGGTTGGTGACCCAGGTGGTGGTGTTGCTGACAGATCCTCTGTTTGCGGGGTGGCAGGTGCCGGTATCACTACAGATGTGGCTGGAGCGGCCGAGACTGCAGCAGAAGAGGAAGCAGGATGAGCCAGAGACGTTTCTTGGTTTTGAAGGTGTCTACTCCACTGCAGCTCGTGCTTTGCACTTAGATGCCTGATCATGCAGGTTGTGCTCAGGTTGAGAAGGTTTATGCCTCGCTTCAGGCTCTGATTGCACAGGGTGCAAACCACTCGTGTCCTGTCATCAGCACATTTTCTAAAGAACTTCCACGCTAGAGAACTCCTTTGAGCTGACTTTGGTGCGCTCGTTCCCTTGCTGCGTTGGGCAGCAGGGGGCGTAGAGTCTAGGGCACGGGCGCTCCGCTTCTGCACCCTGCTCCCTCTTCTGCTGTGCTGGTGGCTCTGTGCGACCACCGCCTCTTCCTTCAAATGACTCCGTTCACCTGCATGACGTTCATTCCATGTGGGGTCGAGGACCTCATCATCCTCCACATCATCTTCCACCCAGTCTTCACCCCTGCCCTCCTTGTCGGTCTCCACAATGCTGAACGCCGCAGCAGTTGGCACCTGCGTTTCGTCATCATCTGAGACGTGCTGCGATGGTCCTTGCATGTACTCATCTTGAGAAATGAGTGGTTGGGCATCGCTGCACTCAATCTCTTCCACTTCTGGGGCAGGGCTAGGTGGATGGCCCTGGGAAACCCTGCTGACAGAGTCCTCAAAAAGAAGAAGAGACTGCTGTATGGATTGGGGCTCAGACTGCTTGCCTGATTTGCAAGGGGGTGAGGTGAAAGACGGTTGGACATCGGCTGCAGGTGCCAACTCTTACCTTTCTGCAGTAGACTGGGTGGGAGACAATGTGAAGGAACTGGAGGCACTGTCAGCAGCAAACCAATCTACTATCGCCTCTCTGTGTTCTGGCCTCATCACTTCTAGAGGCGTATGATGCCCTACCAAATACTGATGCAGGTTCTGTCGCCTACTAACACTTGAGGAAGGTGATTCACTTGTGCGTGTAGCTGGCACAGATCGACCACGTCCTCTCCTTGCAACAGGAGCTCTACCAGCAGCACCACGACCCAGGCCACGGCCCCTATTTGACGGTCTCCTCATATTTCTGTAATTTATGATCTTGCCCTAGAAAGGTGTTTATTGAATAGCGGAACAAAACAACAACAGTATCGCACGGGTGTATCTGACAGTCAAATATGCAAACTATGCCGCAATTTAATGTTTTTGACCCCAAAAGGGTGTATATTGAATAGCGGAATAGGAAAAATGTTATAATACGGTGTATCTCACACGTACAAACACAGACTAGGCCCCGATTACAATTTTTTGTACCCTCAAGGCAGGATGAGGAAGAGGAGTAGAAGGAGTTGGGAACAGGAGGCAAACTGAAGCGCCCTGCAATCCTTGGCGGTAGAAGGAGATGCGCCAAACAAATTTAAAAAGGTGTTTCTCACATGTACCGATACAGACTATCCCGCAATTTAATTTTTTACACTCAAACAGGGTGTATATTGAATAGCGGAATAGGACAAATTTTACAAAACGGTGTATCTCACACGTACAAACACATCTAGGCCCCGATTACAATTTTTTGTACCCTAAAGGCAGGATGAGGAGTAGGAGGAGTTCGAAACAGGCAGGAGGCAGACTGAAGCACCCTCAAATCCTTGGCAGTATGAGATGCGCCCCAAAAATTGGAAAGGTTTATCTCACACGTACCGACACAGACTATCCCGCAATTTAATTGATCCCCAAAGGTTTTTATTGAATAGCGGAATCGGAAATATGATCAAAAAAAGTGTATGTATCTCACACGTACAGAAGCACACTAGGCCCCAATTACTATTGTTTGTACCCCTAAAAGGCTGGATCAGGAGTAGGAGAAGTTTGGAACAGGCAGCACCCTCAAATCTTCAGAAGTATGAGATGAACCCCAAAAACTTGGAAAGGTGGATCTCACACGTACCAACATAAACTATCCCGCAATTTAATTGATCCCCATAGGTTTTTATTGAATAGCGGAATAGCAAATATGATCAAAAAAAGTGTATGTATCTCACACGTACAGAAGCACACTAGGCCCCAATTACTATTGTTTGTACCCCTAAAAGGCTGGATGAGGAGTAGGAGGAGTTTGGAACAGGCAGCACCCTCAAATCTTCAGAAGTATGAGATAAACTCCAAAAACTTGGAAAGGTGGATCTCACACGTACCAACACAAACTATCCCGCAATTTAATTGATCCCCAAAGGTTTTTATTGAATAGCGGAATAGGAAATATGATCAAAAAAAGTGTATGTATCTCACACGTACAAAACCACACTAGGCCCCAATTACTATTGTTTGTACCCCTAAAAAGCTGAATGAGGAGTAGGAGGAGTATGGAACAGGCAGCACCCTCAAATCTTCAGAAGTATGAGATGAACCCCAAAAACTTGGAAAGGTGGATCTCACACGTACCAACACAAACTATCCCGTAATTTAATTGATCCCCAAAGGTTTTTATCGAATAGCGGAATAGGAAATATGATCAAAAAAAGTGTATGTATCTCACACGTACAGAAGCACACTAGGCCCCAATTACTATTGTTTGTACCCCTAAAAGGCTGAATGAGGAGTAGGAGGAGTATGGAACAGGCAGCACCCTCAAATCTTCAGTAGTATGAAATGAACCCCAAAAACTTGGAAAGGTGGATCTCACACGTACCAACACAAACTATCCCGCAATTTAATTGATCCCCAAAGGTTTTTATTGAATAGCGGAATAGGAAATATGATCAAAAAAAGTGTATGTATCTCACACGTACAAAACCACACTAGGCCCCAATTACTATTGTTTGTACCCCTAAAAGGCTGAATGAGGAGTAGGAGGAGTATGGAACAGGCAGCACCCTCAAATCTTCAGAAGTATGAGATGAACCCCAAAAACTTGGAAAGGTGGATCTCACACGTACCAACACAAACTATCCCGCAATTTAATTGATCCCCAAAGGTTTTTATTGAATAGCGGAATAGGAAATATGATCAAAAAAAGTGTATGTATCTCACACGTACAAAACCACACTAGGCCCCAATTACTATTGTTTGTACCCCTAAAAGGCTGAATGAGGAGTAGGAGGAGTATGGAACAGGCAGCACCCTCAAATCTTCAGAAGTATGAGATGAACCCCAAAAACTTGGAAAGGTGGATCTCACACGTACCAACACAAATTATCCCACAATTTAATTAATCCCCAAAGGTTTTTATTGAATAGCGGAATAGGAAATATGATCAAAAAAAGTGTATGTATCTCATACGTAAAAAACCACACTAGGCCCCAATTACTATTGTTTGTACCCCTAAAAAGCTAAATGAGGAGTAGGAGGAGTATGGAACAGGCAGCACCCTCAAATCTTCAGAAGTTTGAGATGAACCCCAAAAACTTGGAAAGGTGGATCTCACACGTACCAACACAAACTATCCCGCAATTTAATTGATCCCCAAAGGTTTTTATTGAATAGCGGAATAGGAAATATGATCAAAAAAAGTGTATGTATCTCACACGTACAAAACCACACTAGGCCCCAATTACTATTGTTTGTACCCCTAAAAGGCTGAATGAGGAGTAGGAGGAGTATGGAACAAGCAGCACCCTCAAATCTTCAGAAGTATGAGATGAACCCCTAAAACTTGGAAAGGTGGATCTCACACGTACCAACACAAATTATCCCACAATTTAATTGATCCCCAAAGGTTTTTATTGAATAGCGCAATGGGAAATATGATCAAAAAAAGTGTATGTATCTCACACGTACAGAAGCACACTAGGCCCCAATTACTATTGTTTGTACCCCTAAAAGGCTGAATGAGGAGTAGGAGGAGTATGGAACAGGCAGCACCCTCAAATCTTCAGAAGTATGAGATGAACCCCAAAAACTTGGAAAGGTGGATCTCACACGTACCAACACAAACTATCCCGCAATTTAATTGATCCCCAAAGGTTTTTATTGAATAGCGGAATAGGAAATATGATCAAAAAAAGTGTATGTATCTCACACGTACAGAAGCACACTAGGCCCCAATTACTATTGTTTGTACCCCTAAAAGGCTGAATGAGGAGTAAGAGGAGTATGGAACAGGCGGCACCCTCAAATCTTCAGAAGTATGAGATGAACCCCAAAAACTTGGAAAGGTGGATCTCACACGTACCAACACAAACTATCCCGCAATTTAATTGATCCCCAAAGGTTTTTATTGAATAGCGGAATAGGAAATATGATCAAAAAAAGTGTATGTATCTCACACGTACAAAACCACACTAGGCCCCAATTACTATTGTTTGTACCCCTAAAAAGCTGAATGAGGAGTAGGAGGAGTATGGAACAGGCAGCACCCTCAAATCTTCAGAAATATGAGATGAACCCCAAAAACTTGGAAAGGTGGATCTCACACATACCAACACAAACTATCCCGCAATTTAATTGATCCCCAAAGGTTTTTATTGAATAGCGGAATAGGAAATATGATCAAAAAAAGTGTATGTATCTCACACGTACAGAAGCACACTAGGCCCCAATTACTATTGTTTGTACCCCTAAAAGGCTGAATGAGGAGTAGGAGGAGTATGGAACAGGCAGCACCCTCAAATCTTCAGAAGTATGAGATGAACCCCTAAAACTTGGAAAGGTGGATCTCACACGTACCAACACAAATTATCCCACAATTTAATTGATCCCCAAAGGTTTTTATTGAATAGCGGAATAGGAACTATGATCAAATAAAGTGTATGTATCTCACACGTACAAAACCACACTAGGCCCCAATTACTATTGTTTGTACCCCTAAAAATCTAAATGAGGAGTAGGAGGAGTATGGAACAGGCAGCACCCTCAAATCTTCAGAAGTATGAGATGAACCCCAAAAACTTGGAAAGGTGGATCTCACACGTACCAACACAAACTATCCCGCAATTTAATTGATCCCCAAAGGTTTTTATTGAATAGCGGAATAGGAAATATGATCAAAAAAAGTGTATGTATCTCACACGTAAAAAAACACACTAGGCCCCAATTACTATTGTTTGTACCCCTAAAAGGCTGAATGAGGGGTAGGAGGAGTATGGAACAGGCAGCACCCTCAAATCTTCAGAAGTATGAGATGAACCCCAAAAACCCCAAATATCATTCAGCTCTGCTGCAGGCCACAATTTAATTTTTTTTAACCCAAGGCTGTATATTGAATAGTGGAATAGAAAAAAAGTGTATGATTTCTGAAACCACTCAATATTTGCACATGTGAACTGAACACAGCAGTGTATGATCAGTCACTCAGCACAGCACAGCTGAAGGAAAAATGCTGCACACAGTGCCTGATAGAAAAATACTTTTCTCCCTCCTCCTCAGTGGGCAAAAAAGATTGTGTTCACTTCACCCCAAAAATATTGTGTTCACTGCACCCCAAAAATATTGTGTTCACTGCACCCCAAAAAGATTGTGTTCACTGCAGCCCACACACAGCAAAATGGATGTGGACCACTGACACCTGCCTATCTCCTATCCCACACCACACAGCAATATTGATTGTAGTTTGTAGAACACACTGACCCTAAAAATCAGCAGACTCTCTCCCTAAAAGGATTGATAAGATCGTAGATCGGTCGCTGCAAACCCCACCCCACACAGCAATATCGATTGTAGTTTGTAGAACACACTGTCTGACCCTAAAAATCTGCAGACTCTGTCCCTAAAAGGATTGCTAAGATCGTAGATCGGTCACTGCAAATCCCACCCCACACAGCAATATCGATTGTAGTTTGTAGAACACACTGACCCTAAAAATCAGCAGACTCTCTCCCTAAAATGCCTACAACTCGCCCTGCCTAACACACTCCGACCTGTCCCTCAATTCTATCTGGACACAAATGTTTTTTTTTTCCTGTCTGTCCCTAATCAGCAGCCAGCACCCCAAAAAGATTGTGTTCACTGTACCCCAAAAAGATTGTGTTCACTGCACCCCAAAAAGATTGTGTTTACTGCAGCCCAAAAAGATTGTGTTCACTGTACCCCAAAAAGATTGTGTTCACTGCACCCCAAAAAGATTGTGTTTACTGCAGCCCAAAAAGATTGTGTTCACTGCAGCCCACACACACAGCAAAATGGATGTGGACCACTGACACCTGCCTATCTCCTATCCCACACCACACAGCAATATCGATTGTAGTTTGTAGAACACACTGACCCTAAAAATCAGCAGACTCTCTCCCTAAAAGGATTGATAAGATCATAGATCGGTCACTGCAAACCCCACCCCACACAGCAATATCGATTGTAGTTTGTAGAACACACTGACCCTAAAAATCAGCAGACTCTCTCCCTAAAATGCCTACAACTCGCCCTGCCTAACACACTCCGACCTGTCCCTCAATTCTATCCGGACACAAATGTTTTTTTTTCCTGTCTGTCCCTAATCAGCAACCAGCACGTTGATGTGTGCTCTCTCCCTGAACTAAACAGCAGAATGACGCCACAGCGGCGCTGCCTCGAACTTATAAAGACTTGGTCACATGCTTCAGACGGCCAATCACGGCTACTGATACATTTGTAGGCATGGCTGGGATGGCTTAGGCACACCAGTTAAACGCTTGTTGATTGGCTGTTGAAAGCCCGCCATGAAAAGCGCGCCAAAGAATGCAAAACCCGGAAATAAAACGACCGAACGCTGATTTTTACCCGAATATACAGTAAAGTTTTCGGGTCCGTGTTCGGGTAACAAAAATCCAATTATTCGGTACGAACACGAATAATACAGTCCGTTTTCGCTCAACCCTAGTCTAGATATAACCTTCTTGAGTTCCTTGAGCACTCTCGGATGTATGCCATCCGGGCCTGGTTGACTATAAGTTTGACTCAAACCCAAGCTGCTTGCAGTTCTTTGAACAGGTAACTAAATGGCTAAATTTGGCCAGATACTGCACCCCAACCTCCTTCATTTAATGGTAGTATTACTTCAGCTATGAAATAAAACCTTCCAGTATTGGGTTCCCTTGTCCCAGGTGGCATGGTAGCCGTGGGATTCAGTTAGAGGTCCAGGCCAGAGCTCAAAAGAACAACTGCCACATGGAACTGAGCAACTTTTCTACAACAAATCAATAAATCAATTGGTATTAGGGGAAATGGCTGGACTGGGAATACAGTCCAATGTTCTTGCTAAAAAGAGAACCTTAAGAAGGGGAGACCAACGAGAAGTGTTTATTTTGCACTGCAAAATATTTAAGCTGAAAAAAGGCAGCTTAATACCAACATCCAAAAGCTCACAGAAAAGATTTTAAATATTTTTATTGAGTCAACTAATTGTGCTGTTAGAACTGAGGCTTTTTAGAACGTTGAATTTGCCAGCACACAGGGGTGTATACAGTACCTATTGTAAAAGTACATTTTGACTATAAACATAAGGAAAAATTGTGCTTGGTGGTTGAGTTGGGAGATGGAAAGTTTACCAGCAGATGTTTTTCTGGGAAATGATGTGGGGACTTTGCATTGTAATTTCATTTGATCACATTTAACTACTTGTAAATGAACCAGAACAGCAACTAGTACAGGTTATCTTTGAGTTGATTTGCTTTAGAGAGTGTAGGGTTTAGCATGATTTTTATAAATTATCTTTTGTACTGTGTGTGAAGTGTTGTTGATGAAATTAAAACTTGAAAAAGCTTTTAATAACTTTTTTGTTACCTTGCCCTGAGATGAATGTATGTGACCAATTTGAAAACATTTCTGTCCTCCTTACATGGGGTGCTCCTGTGCAGTGTTAGGCTTAGTACACACTATTAAAAAATCGGCCAAAAAGATCCATATTCGGAAGGATTATTTGATTTTGTGTTAATTACTTTGTTCATTACATTGCATTGTTCATTACATTACATTACATTAATTACATTGTTCATTACATTCTGTTTATCACTGTTTTTGAGAACCAATATGGAATGTTCAGATGAAAATTTCCAAAGGAACATGTTGTTTATCCTATAAAAATCGAAAGAGCAAATCTGTGCATGATTGGAAACAAAGTAGGACCATAGACTAGACATAGACTGTAGCTACGTACATGGGAAGTTGTCCTCTGTCATTTGAGAATTTTCATACAATTTTATGCATTCTTGATTCTATTATGGGACAAGGAAACGTAAAAATGTGAATGATCATTCATCCGATTTTTCTAATAATTGTGTATTAGGCGTAAATGAGGGGAGGGGCAGTGTGTGGCGTGGGATGTGATTCAGAAAGAAACTGTGTAGATTTTTGTGATAATACTGGGAGCTACACAGATAAAGAATGTGTTTTTTGTAATCAGCATCTGATTGTTGGTAATAACCATGCGTTTTTGGGCCTAGAATCTCACTCCTTTTGATCTCCTGATTAATGCGTTTTCCTGTAATTTTTTCCCCACATTTTTTCTGTGTGCATTTTTATGCAATGTATTGAAATGGTCCAGGTTTGAATTTTACTTCAGGAGAGTTTTACCTTCCTTTCAACACTTCTGTCAGGGATACCACATGCAGGCATCCAGCAAGGGTGATCAGATCAGTTGGCTGCACCAAGGAATCAGGACCCAGATGGATAAAGATGTAAATAAGTTTATTAAGCAAAATGACACACTCCAATACCAACACCAGTGACCATAAACAAGTAAACAAAATATAAATGATAACAGTACAAAACCCCAATAGAACCTAACAAACTATATACAAAAGGGATGGAGCAAACAATAGCAGGACAGGACAGGGACAGGAGACAAGGAAAGCAGGGAGCCAGGTACAGGAAGCAGGATGCAGGGAACAGGACTCAGGATCAGGATACAGGTTTCAGGATGCAGGTTTCAGGATACAGGTTTCAGGATACAGGCTCAGACAGGGACACGGCTAGCAGAGAAAATACTGAAGCACTGAGCCTCAGTGAAGGGCGGGCTTATATTCCCTCAGCAGTCCTCCTCAGGTGCAGCTTAATTAAAAGAACAGTCCAGCTGCTGGGAGACACCCGCTGGTGGGCCCTGGAACTGCGCCCCTCAGTTCCAGGAACAACAGTGCCACCAGCAGGTGACCCATGTAATGACACAGATCCTGACAGTTCCCCCCCTTTAAGGAGCGGCCTCCGGACGCTCCATTGTGCTTCTACCCCAAAAGTCCAAAAAGGTCTCCCCTCCATGTCTGCGGGTCTTCTAGCACTCTCTAGGCCAAAGTCCTTTAACTTGCCGGAAGGCGTGCCACCAGAGTCCAGCAATTGATCATGCGCCCCACCACCAGGGTCTGGAAGCCGTCTTGGCACCCCACAGGTCAAGTTCCTGAAGAGGCGTAACATTAGGGATACACCTGCCCTCATTGCAACACATGTCCCAACACTGGGACTGAAGGCAAGCTGGACATCAAGCAGGGGAGCGCCAGCGGCATGCAGGATATCCGGCAGTGGCACACCAGGCTGGGCAACAGACAGTGGCACATCAAACAGGGCGGCAGACCGTGGCTCAGCAGGCACTGGATCAGCAAACACTGGGTCAGCAGGCACCGGAACAGCAAGCACTGGGTCAGCAGGCAAAGGATCAGCAGGCACAGGATCAGCAGACACATGATCAGCAGGCACAGGATCAGCAGGCACAGGATCAGCAGGCACAGTAGTGGTCACCAGAACAGCGGGCACGGGATCAGCTGGCACCGGATCAGCGGGCTGAGTAAGAGACACCGGATCAGCAGGCACCGGAACAGCAGGCACTGGGTCAGCGGGCACTGGAACAGCAAGCACTGGGTCAGCAGACTGGGTAGTGGTCACCAGAACAGCGGGCACCAGAACAGCGGGCACTGGATCAGCAGGCTCAGTAGGAGGCACCGGATCAGTGGGCACTGGACCAGCAGGCATTAGAACAGCAGGCACTGGATCAGCAGGCTCAGTAGGAGGCACCGGATCAGTGGGCACTGGATCAGCAGGCTCAGTAGAAGGCACCAGATCAGCGGGCAATGTAACAGCAGGCACTGGATCAGCAGGCTCAGTAGGAGGCACCGGATCAGTGGGCACTGGAACAACAGGCATCAGAACAGCAGGCACTGGATCAGCAGGCTCAGTAGAAGGCACCGGATCAAAGGGCACTGGATCAGCAGGCTCAGTAGGAGGCACTGGATCAGAGGGCACCGGAATAGAAGGCACTGGATCAGCGGGCTCAGTAGGAGGCACCAGATCAGCGGGCACTGGAACAGCAGGCATCAGAACAGTGGGCACTGGATCAGCAGGCTCAGTAGGAGGCACCGGATCAGTGGGCACTGGATCAGCGGGCACTGGAACAACAGGCATCAGAACAGCGAGCACTGGATCAGCAGGCTCAGTAGGAGGCACCGGATCAGTGGGCACTGGATCAACAGGCTCATTAAGAGGCACCAGATCAGCGGGCACTGGATCAGCAGGCATCAGAACAGCAGGCACTGGATCAGCAGGCTCAGTCGGAGGCACCAGACAAGCGGGCACTGTAACAGCAGGCATCAGAACAGTGGGCACTGGATCAGCAGGCTCAGTAGGAGGCACCGGATCAGTGGGCACTGGAACAACAGGCGTCAGAACAGCGGGCACTGGATCAACAGGCTCAGTAGGAGGCAACGGATCAGTGGGCACTGGATCAACAGGCTCAGTAAGAGGCACCAGATCAGCGGGCACTGGATCAGCAGGCATCAGAACAGCAGGCACTGGATCAACAGGCTCAGTAAGAGGCACCAGATCAGCGGGCACTGGATCAGAAGGCATCAGAACAGCAGGCACTGGATCAGCAGGCTCAGTAGGAGGCACCAGATCAGCGGGCACTGTAACAGCAGGCATCAGAACAGTGGGCACTGGATCAGCAGGCTCAGTAGGAGGCACCAGATCAGTGGGCACTGGATCAGCGGGCACTGGAACAACAGGCATCAGAACAGCGGGCACTGGATCAGCAGGCTCAGTAGAAGGCAACGGATCAGTGGGCACTGGATCAGCAGGCTCAGTAGGAGGCACCGGATCAGCGGGCACCGGAACAGCAGGTACTGGATCAGCGGGCTCAGTAGGAGGCACCAGATCAGCGGGCACTGGAACAGCAGGCATCAGAACAGTGGGCACTGGATCAGCAGGCTCAGTAGGAGGCACCGGATCAGTGGGCACTGGATCAGCAGGCACTGGAACAACAGGCATCAGAACAGCGGGCACTGGATCAGCAGGCTCAGTAGGAGGCACCGGATCAGTGGGCACTGGATCAGAAGGCATCAGAACAGCAGGCACTGGATCAGCAGGCTCAGTAGGAGGCACCAGATCAGCGGGCACTGTAACAGCAGGCATCAGAACAGTGGGCACTGGATCAGCAGGCTCAGTAGGAGGCACCAGATCAGTGGGCACTGGATCAGCGGGCACTGGAACAACAGGCATCAGAACAGCGGGCACTGGATCAGCAGGCTCAGTAGAAGGCAACGGATCAGTGGGCACTGGATCAGCAGGCTCAGTAGGAGGCACCGGATCAGCGGGCACCGGAACAGCAGGTACTGGATCAGCGGGCTCAGTAGGAGGCACCAGATCAGCAGGCACTGGAACAGCAGGCATCAGAACAGTGGGCACTGGATCAGCAGGCTCAGTAGGAGGCACCAGATCAGTGGGCACTGGATCAGAAGGCACTGGAACAACAGGCATCAGAACAGCGGGCACTGGATCAGCAGGCTCAGTAGGAGGCACCGGATCAATGGGCACTGGATCAACAGGCTCAGTAGGAGGCACCAGATCAGCGGGCACTGGATCAGCAGGCTGGGTAACAGGTATAATTGTATGTGTTGGGAAAAATCTCCTTTTCTTTTTAGGTTTAGATACAGAAATCTTGCTAGTGGTTGCAGGGCTATGAATAGATTGTGAAGTAGATGGAAGAGAAATGGCAGTATTGGGAGATGGTGGAAAAGGAGAGACAGTTACAGAGGAGAATTTCTGAGAGGTTGCTAGAGGCAACAGAGTAGTAGAGGAAGTTTTCACAGAGTTAAATGCAGGAAAAGTGCAACTCGTTAAGCCAGGATATGAACAAGCAGTGGAAAGCAAACCATACCTAACTGCAGCTGTGGTTGCTACGGGTAACGGAGAGGATAAACTTTGAGAAAACTGGTGTCCAGAGGCAGAAGTGGATTGGTATGAGTTAGCTGATGCTAAATTGGAAAGATCTGACCAGGTTTGCAATAAGGCCTGAACAAAACTCAATTTACAACCCCCTTGTCTGATTAGAGAATATACAGCATTCATGCAATCCAACAGGGCCTCTGGAGAATACACTGAATAATGTTCAATAAAATAGGGTTTATCATCTTCCAAGAGCCACACAAGAGATACCACCTGAGAGACACTAAAAGGAGGAGAATAATCATCACCACCCTTAGGGGTATTAGATAAAGCCAACTCTGCACAGAGCTGAATAAGTGGCTGAATCTCTTTGAACAAAACTCTGCCTTTGTCAACAAACGAGTGGGCCAGACGGATGCATTCCAACAACTGCTCGCTAGTGTAAGTTTTCAAAATTTGGCGACAATATTCCCTGTCTTCTGTTACAAGCAAAGAAAAATAAAAGACCTCCTCTGACTGCATCTTGCAACAACCAGAAAATTCCTAATTCCCAGGTGCAACCGATCTGATCGTTAGTGGCTTCAGTATTCTGTCAGGGATACCACATGCAGGCATCCAGCAAGGGTGATCAGATCAGTTGGCTGCACCAAGGAATCAGGACCCAGATGGATAAAGATGTAAATAAGTTTATTAAGCAAAATGACACACTCCAATACCAACACCAGTGACCATAAACAAGTAAACAAAATATAAATGATAACAGTACAAAACCCCAATAGAACCTAACAAACTATATACAAAGGGATGGAGCAAACAATAGCAGGACAGGACAGGGACAGGAGACAAGGAAAGCAGGGAGCCAGGTACAGGAAGCAGGATGCAGGGAACAGGACTCAGGATCAGGATACAGGTTTCAGGATGCAGGTTTCAGGATACAGGTTTCAGGATACAGGCTCAGACAGGGACACGGCTAGCAGAGAAAATACTGAAGCACTGAGCCTCAGTGAAGGGCGGGCTTATATTCCCTCAGCAGTCCTCCTCAGGTGCAGCTTAATTAAAAGAACAGTCCAGCTGCTGGGAGACACCCGCTGGTGGGCCCTGGAACTGCGCCCCTCAGTTCCAGGAACAACAGTGCCACCAGCAGGTGACCCATGTAATGACACAGATCCTGACAACTTCATTGTGATGCATACAGGAAAAAAAAATTGGTTTGGATAAATTCTTGGCATAACATTAAAATGAGAGCAAATCTGGTTGGCAAGGAAGCAAATTAGGTTTGCAACCTTTAAAATTATAAATTACACTGTGTTCGCTTAAGTGAACATTCAGCGTTTATGCAGTAAATGCAAATATCATCCAGATCCATTATCTAAATGTTAAGTCCAGTGCAGAGTGCAATCAGGTGTTTTTTTAAACTACTCACTTATCCTAGTTAACTTCAAATTGCATGCATTGTTTTTAAATTTTGCCTTGCACTGCCACAGAACATAATTAGAGGCCAATTTCCCTGAAAATTTCAGTGAATGTGAAATTTGTAGTTTTGCAAAAAATATTACGTTGTAATTGTAAGCTTATTCTTACACAATTGTTAAAGGTTACTTTTTAGGTTTTATATGTGCAGTAATCAATATGTGTGTGGGCTTACATACTGTCCAACATAATTTGGAAATGAATAATCTCTAAGCAGATAGTAAAGTTGGCCACATACATTATAAGCTCTAAAATGCAATTTTCTTATTTTTTTGTAAGGTATTTTATTTCTTTATTAGCTGTTAACTTAAACTTAATAGAAAACTTCTTCATTTGTCCAGGTCCAGGTTAACAATCTACTTATAGATATTTAAACTTTTAATTACTGGTTCATCTCATACCAATTTTAAGAATACATTTCACCCTATGTAAACTAACATGTTAGATTTCTGTACAATTCTACTCGAACATGATAGATTGTACAGCCAGGCTGCATGATATCATCTACTTATGCATTTATGCATTTATTTGGAAAATAATAATAATAATGTGTCCAGTTTAATGAAAAAATGATATTATAAAAGGGCTTATTTGATAATATATATTTACATTTGTGAGGGGAGGGGGTAATATTGGCATAAATATATTTATTCTCCCTGCTACTACAATGGTAATTTGTCCACTACTACATAGGGTCCACCACTTGCCATGTATGATAAGTTACAGTAACTCACAAAAGTGAGTACACTCCTCACATTTTTGTAAATATTTTATTATACCTTTTCATGTGACAACACTGAAGAAATGACACTTTGCTACAATGTAAAGTAGTGAGTGTACAGCTTGTATAACAGTGTAAATTTGCTGTCCCCCTCAAAATAACTCAACACACAGCTAATAATGTAAAGACCACTGGCAACAAAAGTGAGTACACCCCTAAGTGAAATATGTCCAAATTGGGCTCAAAGTGTCAATATTTTGTGTGGCCACCATTATTTTCCAGCATTGCCTTAACCCTCTTGGGCATGGAGTTAAATAGAGCTTCACAGGTTGCCACTGGAGTCATCTTCCACTCCTCCATGACAACATCACAGAGCTGGTGGATGTTAGAGACCTTGCGCTCCTCCACCTTCCCTTTGAGGATGCCCCACAGATGCTCAATAGAGTTTAGGGTCTGGAGACATGCTTGCCCAGTCCATCACCTTTACCCTCAGCTTCTTTAGCAAGGCAGTGGTCATCTTGGAGGTGTGTTTGGGGTTGTTATCATGTAGGAATACTGCCCTGTGGCCCAGTCTCCGAAGGTAGGGGATCATGCTCTGCTTCACAGTACATGTTGGCATTCATAGTTCCCTCAATGAGCTGTAGCTCCCCAGTTTCGGCAGCACTCATGCAGCCCCAGACCATGACACTCCCACCACCATGATTGACTGTAGGCAAGACACACTTGTCTTTGTACTCCTCACCTGGTTGCCGCCACACATATTTGACACCATCTGAACCAAAAAAGTTTATCTTGGTCACATCAGACCACAGGACATTATTCCAGTAATTCATATCCTTAGTCTGCTTGTCTTCAGCAAACTGTTTGCGGGCTTTCTTGTGCATCATCTTTAGAAGAGGGTTCCTTCTGGGATGACAGCCCTGCAGACCAATTTAATGCAGTGCAAGGTATGGTCTGAGCACTGACAGGCTGACCCCCCACCCCTTCAACCTCTGCAGCAATGTTGTCAGAACTCATACGTCTATTTCCGAAAGACAACCTCTGGATATGACGCTGAGCACATGCACTGAACTTCTTTGGTCGACCATGGTGAGGCCTGTTTTGAGTGGAACCTGTCCTCTGAAACCACGGTATGGTCTTGGCCACCACGCTGCAGCTCAGTTTCAGGGTCTTGGCAATCTTCTTATAGCTTAGGCCATCTTTATGTGGAGCAACAATTATTTTTTTTCAGATCCTCAGAGAGTTCTTTGCCATGAAATGCCATGTTAAACTTCCAGTGACCAGTATGAGAGAGTGAGAGCGATAACACTAAATTTAACACACCTGCTCCCCATTCACACCTGAGACCTTGTAACACTAATGAGTCACATGACATCGAGGAGGGAAAATGGCTAATTGGAGATTTTCACTTAGGGGTGTGCTCACTACTGTATTGTTGCCAGTGGTTTAGACATTAATGACTGTGTGTTGAGTTATTTTGAGGGGACAGCAAATTTACGCTGTTATACAAGCTGTACATTCACTACTTTACATTGTTACAAAGTGTAATTTCTTCAGAGTTGTCACATGAAAAGATATAATAAAATATTTGCAAAAATGTGAGGGATGTACTCACTTGTGTGTATGTGTATGTGGATGTGTATGTCTCAAAATAAGTTGCATAATTGCAGTCTTTTGCCATTTAATATGTTTGGAGTTGGAGTATAAGCTGAATTATTCTATTCGTCTTGTAGTTCAGGTAAGGGAATGGCCTGTATATTATGGAAACAGGATTAAATCTTTAGCCTATACCTCAATTTTCTTCTGTTATAGAACTAAGTGTTATGCCCTTCATATTATCTGATTAAATAGCTTGGACCTTGATGACATTAGCCAATAGGAGAGTAGATAGTGGGCATCTCCTGCATTGGACCCTGGTTTAGTATAAAGTTGAATGACATTTCCCTGTTTAGATTATCGTTGGGTTGCTATTATTTAAATCTATTGATTGCTGGCTTCCTCTAGTGGCTGAGGCATCCCAACTACTCCAACAAGATTCCATACATGATTCCAATTTGTTTGTTTCCATCCTACCCTGCTTGGGGCTAGGGAAGGCATTTTCTTTTATATATGGTGTCTTGTGTCATTATGCTTTTTAATTTTTTTTTATTTTATAGTATCCCCTACTTGTACTGATGTTACTATTCTTCTTTTCATTTGTTATGCCATTACTTTGGTGTCTTGTTAGTAATAATTGTTTTGTCCGTTTGACCTTGGGCATTTTATCTTTGCAACTTTGGTGTCATTACTTGGGGGTTTTGTGGATGGGAGGAGTTTGCTGCTCATATGTGTGATCATGAAATGTAATTGTGCTTGAGAAAGATGGCCAAGCATGCTGCTGATGACGTCTCCCCAGGAAGACGTCATCTCTGACGAAACGCGTAGGGAAGGCGTGCTTACGTCACCACGGTGTACCCGGAAGTCGGGCGGCGGCGTTCTATGGAATTGTTTACCGATAGCACTATTGATTCTTCGCAAATGTGAGTGTATCACCTTGTTCTTTAATAAACTGTTTATGCATACTACACTATTGTGGCCCTTCTCTTGCATATCCCTTGATTGCTTGGCGATCTGGATGAGGCGACTAGTGCTGTATTCTGGATACCGCGGGTCTCTGTCCACTGAGTGAACATCCAGGAGAGGAGTACCGCACTGGGTTTAGCCCATTGATGTCCATGTATTGTGTTCGATGCTGATATCTTTGTTAGATCTGGTAAGCGCATAGCATATTTTCAGCATGCCACACTAGCGGCGGAAGAAGTGACCTATGGTGGTGGATTCATTTTCCTCTATACTGCACTCTATACTGGACCTCTTTTTTATTTGGACTTTTTTATACTTGGACTTTAGACACATGCTGTGTCAAATGTTTGGACATTTTTAATTTATATGTTCACTTACCATCTGTCAATTAGATTATCCTACATTCTCAGATATAGCGCGACTTTGTTTTACAATCTTGATTATAGTGTTTCCCACTACAGCTGCTGCTTAATTTATTGGTCATATACAGAATATCATTGTATGTTTTGTGCTTAGCGCGGTTATTTATATCTTTATGCTGCTAAAATGTCAATACAAAAAACATTGCTGGTTTGTACTAGCTCCTTTTTCAAGATCTGTGAGCGCCTCCAACAAATCTGGATTATTTATTCTGACATTACTCCGTGAGTGCACCTTGGTCATTGTTTCATATGTAGTGTGCGGTAGCTAACATAAATCCAAATTTAACCAACCAAATTTTTTGTTGATCTTCTAAAGTTTTGACTGAATCCAAATTGCAGTTGAAAGGGTCATTTAATAGAGTTAAATGTCTTGATGTGCCAAAGAACATGTCTTCCCTATATTTTTCAGACAGCTGCGCCACCACCTGGGCCCGATATATATTGACTGAAGTTACAAGCATAGGATCAACATGTTAATATCTTATATACATTGCTTGCACTTATTTGTGTACCAACACACCCACTCCCAGAGAGTATGAGGTTTGAAGTGAATGGCACAACCACTATATGCAGGGTTTACATTAATACAATGTTGTCACCCATGGGTTGTTTATTTTCTGCAGGCATTAACCTCCCTGGCGGTATGATTATGTCAGGAATTATGTACCAAAAGCGGTACAATTTTTTGCATGGAAATTTGGCGTTATGTATTAAAGAGATGATCAAATTTAAAACAGCGCTCGCAAATATTGACCAATGCAAACACTAAAAAAAATATATATATATAAATTGTAATATATAAATATGGACACAAGAAATTTGTTATAATTTTATAAAAATAAATAGTGCAAAATAATAAGTCCTTTTTATATGTGAATAAAATCCCAAAAGTGCTCAAGTGCTGGTAATCTAATTGGTGCTCAGGTGACTTTCCAACCCTCTTGGCTCCCTACTCACCAAATAGAAACATATAACATGCTTGAAAGATCAATCAAGATGTTGCAGCCTTCTGGGGATATCATAAATCGTGATGCCTCCTTTTAGGGATATTGTAACACCATACTGTTTCCTATCCGATCGATCCAACACTCCTCCATGGACCCCAAGCGAGGAAACAAAAAGGCCAATATAGTGTAGTATGTTTAGATAAATTTATTATGCCAGTAGATAAAATTATACTCACAAACAGAAAGATAAATGGTGCAATGTACAAGGAACAGATGCTTGTGGCCACCGCTGTTAGCGTTCGTTCCACTGCCAATCCAGGAAGTAAACCGGAAGTGACAAATCACCCAAGAGCCGTACCGGAAGTGCATCAACGTGTTTCGCCCGCCTACTGGGCATTTTCAAAGACGTTATGTCTTAAAGGCCTACAATTCTTAGTAAATACTTACTTAAAACTTACCAAAACAAGACTCTAGTAGACATCCCAGATGGGATAAATTTGAAACACAAACACATGAATTATAATCTAATCAATAATATAATTTTATTCAATAATGCAATGAAAAATAATGAAATTTGTCAAACAAAGAAATTCAATACACATCCTGAGTGTGAAACAGTTTGAAGCATGGAACTAGACAAAGTCCAACAACAGCAAACGACGCACATCCTGGTAGGCGCTAACTTTCTTGCGGTTGGCGGTACAAAGTCTACAAAATGACGGCCTGTCAGGCGTTCTGGATTGCCAACGTCAACAGCGCGTCGTCCGGGTCTGTTAGCAGATACTGATGGCGTCGGGTGGTTGACGAAAATCTGCTCAGCCACCTTCCAGATAAAGTCCGAATGAACAAGAGGTATGGTAGAGTTTGCTTTATAAAGGATATAGGCGTTCCAAAGGCAGTGTTCAAGGAAATGCCTGAAAATCTTTTTGTAGTACTTTTTTTGTTGCTTCCGCATCGCCGGGTAAAATGTCATTGCCTGATTGGCTCGGTCGACACTTCCCATTGTGTGATTATAATCGATCACGACTTGTGGCTTCAGCACATCTGTTCCGTGTTTTGTGTGGACCATGGCAGTGGAGGTGCTGTGCACGGTGCTCATGAGACACACGTCCTTTTTGTCTCGCCACCGCATTGCCATCATTTTACCCTTTTGAAAGGCAACCATCTCTCCTTTTTTTAGCTTTTTCCTGCTAAACATTGATGGCATGTCACGCCGGTTTGGCCTAACAGTACCATACCCATCTGTTTTGTTTAGGAGCAAAACCTCATAAAGTTTCCGGAGAGCTGTAAAAATTGTCCGTTGTTACGCAATATCCCTGGTTCAGCAGTGGGTCCAGCAGTGAAAGGACAGAGGATGTGGCCATCCCATAGCCGCTGTACCTGGGATTGAACTTGGTACCTTTCTCAGTGTAAATGATAGCATTCCATATATATCCTGTGGATGATTCACAGAGCATATAAAATTTGATGCCGAACCGCGCTCTTTTGGATGCAATAAATTGGATCCAGCTCAGGCGTCCCTTGTAAGCCATCAGACTTTCGTCCACACTGACATCCCTGTCTGGCACATAGGTCCGCTGGAAGTTGGTGACAATCATTTGGCACACCTCCCAGATTTTTTTGAGTTTGGGCGCAGGATGCGTGGCCTCATCAAACTCTTTGTTATTGGAGAAGTGTAAATTTTTCATGATCAGTGAAAAACGATATTCGGACATCACTGTGCCAAAAAATGGAGTGGCCAGCTTATTGGTGGTCCAATACCATTTCTGGAGCGGTTTCCCCACCACCCCCTGAAGGATGATGAGTCCCAGAAACTTCCAGATGTCCTCTTTACTGACCGGTTCCCATTTTCTGGATCTGGAATATCTGGCGCGCAGCGTAGCGGATTGCTGCTCATGGTAGCGGTTGGTTTCAGTGACGATTTTTAGAATGACCTCCTCAGTTAGAAATAATTTCAGGTGTGCCAGAGGGTTGTCACTCTCCACATCCACCTTCATCCCAGGAGATCCAGTGAATCGGAATCTTGGGGGCGCTGCCTGGTCCGCATCGCTGTTTAGAGGGCACCAAGTGCGCACATCACTTAGGTCAGATGCGGGATCATCGGCGTCACTTTCTGGATCAGTGTCGGTGTCAGAGTCAGATGACAAATCTCCCCACGACTCACTGTCACTCTGTTCTGCGAGCAGCTCCATGTCGCTGCCCCTGTTGCAGTCGCTCATCTGATCCAAAAGCGCATATGTAGGACAGCGCTTTTTTGATGCCATTTTCAAATGATTTTATTTCTCACAAATGACAATGGCAAGGGGCACTGAAAGGGCACTGTCTTTTACCAAAGTGATACAGTGTAATCCTCTCAGATTACACTCTATCACCTCCTTTTTATATGTTTATGTTTGGTGCAACTTTGAATTTCCCTCACTGGTTCCGCTCCCATGCAGCATTGCTGCTGCAGGGAACGGAACCAGGAAGTCCTCATACCGACGGACGAGCAGCGGGGATCTCGGCTGGTGATCACAGCAATGGGAGATCATCGCTGGATCGCCAGGAGAAGGTAAGTGATACCGCTGCACGCTCTGCACATCCACCCCGAGCGTGACTCGGGGATACCGATAGTAGCAGGAAAAATCCACACCGAGTCACGCTTGGGGATACCGCTAAGGGGGTTAATTGCCTGGGATGGATTTATCAAGGATACAGCAAATCTTGTTTGAAATTCTGTGAACCTGAACTTACTAGTGTATCTCATTGAAGTCTAGAGAGGGGTGAATGTTTAAAGCTAATAGGCAAACTACTGTCAAAAAGGTATGAGAAGCTGAGCACTGACAAAGGGGACATGTACAAATGCAAAAAAAAAAAGGGGGAAATGTCTTTGCGTGAGGTTTACATGAGGGGAACAATAAAAATTACACAAATCCTTTTAATAAAAGGATATGATTTTCAAGGACATTCTCCGCAGCAGTGTAAACTTCCAGTGCATTTTTGGCTGTGGAATTATTTTTTTTCTTTTACAATTAGCTTTGCTACTTATTTTGAAAAAAAAAACAGTGACACATGCTTTATTTGAAACGGTAATAGGTCTTCTTTGACCGCAAGATAGAAATTGGCTAGTAGTTCACTGAGGCTGTCACTAATGCAGTACAATCCTGCCACTGGCCAATTTCAATCAAGCCTTCATTAGGAATTATGAGGCTGCAAATGATACAGCAGTGTAAAACTGGCCAAAGCAGGACATTTTAAAGAACTAGCCATATTTTCTAGAGAAAAAGAGTGAAGGCAGGTGCTTTACTACAAGAATTAGGTAACCACAGCTAGCACAACAGTGTAACTTTGCCAGCAGCATTGCAATTTTGAATAAAAATGGTAGATCCAAATTTGCTAGAAACAAAGTGCACAACCTGGGGCAAAAAATATGATACTGCAGAGAATAAAGCAGTGTAAAATTGGCCTGCAGCAGGACAGTTTTAATCAGGGATAATAGGCCTAGTTGGTGTATGGGAAAATGAGAATTGGGAAAACATGGACTTTACTGGCACAGGTATATAAAATATAACATTTTTTGTTGACAGATTAAATTGAACAAGTAAATGGCAAACAATTGCCAACACATACAAGTAATCAGCAAAAGAAGAAGAAGAAAAAAGAAGGTAGGTAATTCCAAACTACTGCATTATACAGTACACACGTAGATGTACATAGACTGTGTGACATTAACCATATTGTAAGTATCCCCCCAAAGGGAGGCAAAGAGATAAAACTTCTCCTCCCAGGGATCTGTAGATAGGATGGTCACAGATGTCAGTGGTAGACGGAGTATGAGCTAGGCTGACATGTTTCGCAGATATGCTTCATCTGGAGCTCTGGTTCATCACTCTATATGACAAAACATTCATTGTTAGCTACTCTATCAGAAACAAGAATTAAAATATACAGCTTTCTGAATAGTTTAAGTTGGAATACAATCACTGATGACAATAATAAAATCTAATAGACTACTGATTGGTAACAGGCTGACAGATTTAAGCCTAATTGGGGGAGCAATCCGTAATTGCAGCCATGCAATCAGGGGAAACCCCAACAAGGAGAGAACATGAGAATCCATATAATAAAGATATCATGGAAGGATATAAAAACAAAATCAAAGATACTATAGGTGAGTATAACATACAGTAAAGATGCTTACAAAAAGGTAAGTCAAGGGGGTGATCGGAGGAGCCAGCAAGGTTAATTTGAGATATACTTGTTAAAGTGTCCACAAAAACGGTGAACCTTATCCAACTGGGGCTGCAGTTAAATATTGTAGGGGATTGGCAATGTATGGCCTCTACAGATATAAAAGAAAAATATCAAATGTCTGTATAAACTGTATTTACTGATTTAAAGAAAAAGGCACCGCATTAAGTGGACCTTAACCTGTTACACCCAGACTTGTGGAAAAACCAATCGAGTTTAATCATAGTTGTGAACAATAACCCATAGAGCTATGAAGAAAAGTTAAAATGTACATGAAGGGCATAATACAAAAGAGTAATGGTAGTAAAAATGGTCATAATCAAGTACTTTAGGGGCTCACCTGAGAGACCACTCAATAGCCAATAAAGGTTAGATAAGGTCTCTGATAGTCAGGTAGAGAGAGGTCAAACAGTGTAATTAAAGTCCTAAAAGTAAAAACATCATAACTAGTCCTGACATACAAAAAGAATGGTATGACACATGCCTATTTGTAACAATGTATGGGGTGGTACAAAATGCCATAAATAGATGAACTATATGGCCAACATTGTAATATGTAGAGGGCCAAGATTTATACTAAAAAGATTTTTAATTAAAAAATATATAAAGCAGCAAGCTCACAGTGTTGGTTAAAGGGCGATGTTTGCATGTAATTTAAAGGTAATTAGGATCAGGCACTAAGGAGGTCTAGGGCTGTCTAAACAGACTTACAATTGCTGGCAATTATCTGCACAGAAGTGCAGTGATGCAATAAACCAAGATAGATAGAAATCGGCGCAACTGTACAAATAATAAATAAATATCAATTAATATCCTAAAGTGACAAGTAGGGATCATCGAACGGTTCGGGTCGACCATCGTTTCGGCCCGAACATTGGGTGTTCGAGGTTCGGCCGAATTTAGAACTTTTTGCCCAAAAAATTCGGAATTCGGCAACCAGAACCGACCAAAATGCAATGCTTCAGGATATGGGCTTTAATAGCCCGTGATTGGACCAGAACCATTAGCAAAAGCCAATTGAGGGGGCAGGAGAATGATAGGAATGTGATTGGAGTGACTAGGGGGTCCCTAGACCAATCATTAGTGAATACGCCCCCCAGTATATAAGATCGCCCCCGCCATATTCCTAGCATTGTTATACTGGACATGGAAGAGAGTGGAAGCAGTTCTGTTAATTTTACTTTAAAAGTGTCATTTAGCTATTTTTAGTGTGAGGAATGGATATCTAGTGTAGTTAGAGTGCTCCTTTACACTTAAGTTAGCTTCAAAAATTTAGTTTCTGTAGGGAAAGTGTTAAGTGTAAGGGGACCGTAGTGAAGTGTAGGGTTAACTGGCAGTGACTGCTATGGCAGGGTGACAAAACCCTTCCATAGCAGGGTGACCGCTATAGAGAAATGATCATTTCTCTGAATTGCTTCGGCACACCCATATGGCTTCTCACCAGCCAAGCATTTTTTATGCTGCAGGGGCTGCCACTGCCAGTGCTTTTTTGAGGACATGTTTGATGTCAGACATGACATCTGAACATGTGTATAGGGGGTATATATACACATATATGTCTGTATATATACCCCTAGACATATATAGGTGTGATAGTAGCAGAAATAAATGCTTGCGCTAATGAAATCATTTACAGTAATATATTTCTGCTACTATCACACCTATATATGGCTAGGTGTCTATATACATATAATTATGTGTTTATATATACCACTATACACAAGTTCAGATGTTTTGCCTGCTTCAAAAGAACCCAAAAAAATGCCAAAAAAACGCTAGCGTCAAAAAAAAAAATGCCCAGGTGTGTTTTTGCTGGCATTTTTTGGGGGGTTTTGGAGGCAGGCAAAACATCTGAACTTGTGCACAGTACCACTATACACAAGTTCAGATGTTTTTCCTGACTGCAAAGAACCCAAAAAAATGCCTGCTTTGAAACCGGCAAGGTGTGAAAACCGAGGAGAGAAGCTAACCCCCTGAGCTGAAAGTTTTCTAATACATACAATCCTTTTTTTTCTGGTTCTGGACATGCTACAGAGCTGAAACTTCACAGGTACACCTTTTAGACCCCCCAGACACAAAATCACACAAAAAAGTTCTTAAAAATTGTCATTTTTGATAAAAAAGCCAATTAGTGAAAAAAAAAAAAAAAAAGAGATTGGATTTCAGATCTGGGGGGTCTAAAAAGTGTACATGTGAAGTTTCAGCTCTGTAGCATGTCCAGAACCATAAAAAAAAAGATCGTTTGTAGGTTTGTGGTTTGTAGGTTTGAAAAACATCAGGAAAAACTTCTGAACTTGTGTATAGTGGTACTGTGCACAAGTTCAGATGTTTTGCCTGCCTCCAAAACCCCCCAAAAAATGCCAGCAAAAACACACCTGGGCATTTTTTTTTTTGACGCTAGCGTTTTTTTGGCATTTTTTTGGGTTCTTGAGGCAGGCAAAACATCTGAACTTGTGTATAGTGGTATATATACAAACATAATTATATGTTTATAGACACCTAGTCATATATAGGTGTGATAGTAGCAGAAATATATTACTGTAAATGATTTCATTAGCGCAAGCATTTATTTCTGCTACTATCACACCTATATATGTCTAGGGGTATATATACAGACATATATGTGTATATATACCCCCTATACACATGTTCAGATGTCATGTCTGACATCAAACATGTCCTCAAAAAAGCACTGGCAGTGGCAGCCCCTGCAGCATAAAAAATGCTTGGCTGGTGAGAAGCCATATGGGTGTGCCGAAGCAATTCAGAGAAATGATCATTTCTCTATAGTGGTCACCCTGCTATGGAAGGGTTTTGTCACCCTGCCATAGCAGTCACTGCCAGTTAACCCTACACTACACTACACTACGGTCCCCTTACACTTAACACTTTCCCTACAGAAACTAAATTTTTGAAGCTAACTTAAGTGTAAAGGAGCACTCTAACTACACTAGATATCCCTTTCCTCACACTAATAAATAAAAATCAAAAAATCTCTTTTTTTTTTTTTTTTATTTTTCAATAATTGGCTTTTTTATCAAAAATGACAATTTTTAAGAACTTTTTTGTGTGATTTTGTGTCTGGGGGGTCTAAAAGGTGTACCTGTGAAGTTTCAGCTCTGTAGCATGTCCAGAACCAGAAAAAAAGATCATATAGGTGTTAAAGGAGGGTCCCACATCCCTGTTCTAGTGAAAAATTATCTTTTTTTTTTTTCATGGTTCTGGACATGCTACAGAGCTGAAACTTCACATGTACACCTTTTAGACCCCCCAGATACTAAATCCAAAGTCAAAATCAAAATCTCTCTCTCTTTTTTTTTTTTTTTTTCAATAATTGGCTTTTTTATCAAAAATGACAATTTTTAAGAACTTTTTTTGTGTGATTAATAGTTAATGGGGCATGACCCAGAACCCTAGGCACTTTTTAGGGGCATTTATTGGGTTTTAGGGCTTAAAAATTGTGTTTTTTGATTACCGAAGTTCGGGTCCCATTGATTTCAATGGGGTTCTGAAATCCGAACCGAACTTTTGGGAAATTCGGGTGTTCTGGTCGAACCGAACTTTTCAAAAGTTCGATCATCCCTAGTGACAAGTGCATAACTAATTATACATGTGTAAAATACATTAAACATATAAATTAAATAATGTGCACAGAGCTGGATAACAAGTGGTTGCACAAAAAAACTATATGCATGTGATCAATGATCAACCATGCAATAGTTAAATAAATTTATGCAAAACATTGCTGTTCACAGACGCTCTACATCCAATCTGACAGAGCTTGAGCTATTTTGCAAAGAAAAATGGGCAGAAATTTCCCTCTCAAGATGTGCAAAGCTAGTAGAGATATACCCAAAAAGACTTGCAGCTGTAATTGCCATACCGAAGGGTCTGGTATGGACTGGGGAGGGAACTTTTTTTTTCTTTCAGCTGTCAGTGGCTGATGACTTACTGGTTATTAAGGACACAGCAACCAGCTTCCCGGCCTGCTCCTTAACAACCAGCTAAAATTCTCATTGTACTAATGCGTCGCAACCACACTGCAAATGTGCCATAATCGTATTCCAGCGTGGTTGTGGCGCGTTACCATAGACATGAAAAGGAGGCATTGAAAGGCTTCAAACACCTCCTGACTCGACATGAGGTTTGAATTTTGCGATGCTAACGCTTCATGTTTTTATGTGTGCTGTCCATTGTATCAATTGCATAGGCATTTGAGGGCATTTTTACCGCCCCTCAAACACCTGCTTTTAATGCCAGTGTGAGTATCAGTACAATATTTCAGCATACATTCCCGCTATATTTTTGGCCAGGGCCTAATTTTGTCTAAAACCAGCACCGGCTAGGAGGCCTCAATACTAGAGATGATGTTCAGATTTCCTGCACAGTACATAAAAGATAGGATAATTAATTAGAAAATCAAATCCAGTAATAAAAAGCCTGAAGGTGATACTTGGATTAAGGCTCGCTCTATGCTGCTAGGTTGGGAAATAGTCTCACACATTTACAGTAGTATCCCCATACTGGAGTGTAATTCCAAGTATGACCATTTTGTGTGTGAGAAATACTGTATCTTTTTAAAATGTCTAGAAATTAGACTATCCTACCTGGGTTCAGTACAGTAAATGTTATCTAAGTATGGAAATTGAATTTGATCCAAACTTTCATTTTCAACAATTTCTCTAAGATAAAGGTCAAGGGATTGACAAAGAGAGGGCACTGATCTGGGAAAAAAAAAGTTTAAATATTATCACTTAATGGGGAGAGGCCATTTTATAGTTGCTAAAAGGGCCGAATAGAAAATATAAAATTCCTTTAAATAACATGCTTGGGTGCCTTAAAGCTGCGTGTGGAATTACAGAATGTGTAGACTCTTAGGTACAAGAGTCTGGCCATTTACTTTACTTTTGTAGTAGGTAGTTTTTTCCAAAAGATTTTTTTGCGTAGAAGTAAGTGGCAATACATCCGAAAACTTAGGCTTTCAATATCAAATAAATTGCCAAACAGAGCAAAACAAGTCACAGAGCATAGCTTCTTGTAATCTACTATTCAGTAACACACTGTATTGTATGCCAACCACAATGCGAAAAACCCACAGTTGTTATGCTGAACAACAAAAATTAAAAATCACAATTTTCAAAGACAAAAGCAAAAATAATATTCACATAGTAGCTGAAGAGCATGCAGAAAATGTTATTAGGGCCCAAGGCAGCAATGCAGTGAGAGATGAGCCAATGTCTTCCAAGAAAAAAAAAAACAGTTAGGTTATGATGTTACAAACAGGGCAGCCCTAGATATTGTAAAGATTCGCTGCCCATTAAATAAGTATATTTCCTTGGTTTCTGTGGCAGAGGAAGAAATGAAGCATATTTTATTTATAATAACAATAACTGAGTTTACTATGTCACAGTCAAGAGCCAGAAATATTGTATGGACATGCGGGATGCCATGTACGTAAGTGTTTTTACCCTAGTGATGCAAAACAGAGAGACCAGGCAGGTCTTATCTCCTAAATTATAAATTAGCTTGTGCTTTTTCAGAAAAACGACCCATAAAAACTGAACTGAATTTATAAAAAATACCTACCTGACACAGAGCATGCAAAATTACCTTTAAATAGTTAAATTTGACTGTCTATTTGCAGAAGTATTAATCAAGCATTTTACAGAGTTCAGTCAGAGAATCTCATCCTTCATAATTGGAGGCAGACTTATTTTTTTGTAACATATTTCTAGAAAGCATACAGATATTCTGCACAGGGCAGAGATAGTACTTATAAGAGGCAATTCGAGAGGGAGAGAGCAGGCAGGCTCCAACTGTAAGCCCAAAATTTTTACTTTATTCTTCCTGGAACAAAGGAGAAAAATGTTTTCAGGAATTATTTGCACATACCTCAAAGCACAATTTCAGGCAGTAAAGAGTGCAACTCGATGTTTAATGTAAGGTATCACTGCTAGGCCACACAACCTTAAAGAGTGTGTACTTTAAATTTCATAGCTGAGAAGCAGCATTAGGAAATATAATGAGTAGAGTTGAGCGGACACCTGGATGTCCGTGTTCGGCGGGTTCGGCCGAACTTTAAAAACAAGTCCGGGTCCGTGTCCAGGACTTTTGCCGAACTTTTCCAGGACACCGAACCCCATTGAAGTCAATGGGGACCCGAACTTTCAGGCACTAAAATGGCTCTAAAACACCAATGGAAAGGGCTAGACTGCTGCAAATGGCAGCAAAACGTAGTTAAGAGCATGGCAAGTGCTCTGCAAACAAATGTGGATAGGGAAATAACTTAAAACAACAAAAAAAAAACAGAAAAATAAAACAATGTTCTTCATCTCTGAAGGACGAGGCCCATATGAAGTAGGAGGGAGGTTGAGGTGGTGGTGGATGTGGCGGTGTCATAGGCATGTGCCCAGGGTGTGCCGGGTGTACCTGGGCACACCCTAATCACCTAGGGCACATAGCATTATCGCTCTGTTTGCCAGTGAGGAGATGGGAAAGATCTCCCTCGGACCTGCTCTGCTCTATTTCTCTTTGCCAGCAGGGAGAGTAATGTATCGGGCCATGTACATGTAGGCAAACACATGCATGTGTATTTAATATAATATAATGCAATAGGCTGCGCACACCTATGGGCGGTGTAGGTGGAAGCGGCGGTGGAGGAGGACCAGGGCCAGATTAAGAGCATCATGGGCTTGGTGCTGAGGATTTTGAAGGGCCTTAAGGGCCGTGCCTTGGCATGCACCCAGAGGAGGAAGGGTGCAGCCATGCATGCCTAATTCCACATGGGATGCTGTCTCTGAAGCCCATAAACACATCCATGCATCGGCAACTGTCCCTCCTTGTCCGGCCTTCGTGCTGTGTGGGGAGGTTCTGAGGGAGCTGCCTGGGGAAGCGAGCATAGAAGCCAGACTTCTGTGTTTACAAGTGACAGAAGGGCGGTAACAGTGAATATGGCCAACCCGGGGCCTATATAAAGGTAGGGGCCTGGAGCTGCAGCTCCAATAGCCCCTACGTTAATCTGGCCCTGAGGAGGACGAGGTAGCCAACACTGCTTCTTTTCACAAATTTTAAATGAGGGTACACCCCAAAAGAGTGAGAAAGAGCAAAAATGGAACAATGGCTGGGTAAGGTCGGTATCCATCGCTATTCTGCACAAGGTACGGAAAAGTCCCGTGAGATCCATGCCTGGTTCATTTTAATGAACGTGAGCTTGTCCACATTGTCTCTGGACAGGTGGCTGCGCTTGTCTGTGATAACGCCCCCAGCCGTGCTAAATACCCGTTCAGATAATACACTGGCTGCAGGGCATGCCAGCACCTCCAAGGCGTAAAGGGCAAGCTCAGGCCATGTGCCCAACTTGGAGACCCAGAAGTTGAAGGGGGCAGACCCCTCATTCAGTACGTCTAGGCGTGTGCACACATACTGCTCCACCATGTTGGTGAAATGCTGCCTCCTGCTAAGACGTTCCATATGAGCTGCTGGTGCTGCTGTTTGTTGAGGCGTGCTGACAAAGCTTTTCCACATTTCGGCCATGCTAACCCTGCCTTCTGAGGTGCTGGCGGTGCCCTGGTTGCGTTGGCGACCTCTTTCTCCTCCTCCTCCTCCTCTGCCTTGTGCTTCCACTGTGGCCCCGCTGTCAGGTGGGAATGCCAGCAGCATCGCGCCTACCAGCGTGCGCTTGTACTCGCGCATCTTGCGATCGCGCTCCAGTGAGTGAATTAAGGACGGTACGTTGTCCTTGTAACGGGGATCCAGCAGCGTGGCCACCCAGTAATCAGCACAAGTTAGAATGTGGGCAACTCGGCGGTCGTTGTGGAGACACTGCAGCATGTAATCGCTCATGTGTGCCAGGCTGCCCAGAGGCAACGAAAGGCTGTCCTCTGTGGGAGGTGTATCGTTCGTGTCCTCTGTATCCCCCCAGCCACGCACCAGTGATGGCCATGAGCTGGCCTGGGTGCCATCCTGCTGTGAACATGGTTCCATCTCCTCCTCCAGCTCCTCCTCCTCATCCTCCTCATCCTCCAGAACTGTGCCCCTGCTGGACAATTGTGTCCCTGGCGTTTGTGTGTGCAGGAACCCACCCTCGGAGCCCCTTGCGAATGACTGCCCTGAAAGCCTTGGAAATGTTACCTCTTCATCCTCCTCCTCCTCATCCTGTGCCACATCCTCTTCCATCATCGCCCGAATTGTTTTTTCAAGGAGGCATAGAAGTGGGATAGTTAAGCTGAGAACGGCGTCATCGGCACTGGCCATGTTGGTGGAGTACTCAAAACAGCGCAACAAGGCACACAGGTCTCGCATGGAGGCCCAGTTATTGGTGGTGAAGTGGTGCTGTTCCGCAGAGCGACTCACGCGTGCATGCTGCAGCTGAAACTCCACTATGGCCTGCTGCTGCTCGCACAGTCTTTGCAGCATGTGCAAGGTGGAGTTCCACCTTGTGGGCACGTCACATATGAGGCGGTGAGCGGGAAGGCCGAAGTTACGCTGCAGCGCTGACAGGCGAGCAGCAGCAGGGTGAGAATGCCGAAAGTGCGCACAGATGGCCCGCACTTTCTGCAGCAGCTCTGACATATCGGGGTAGTTTTTAAGGAACCTCTGCACCACCAAATTCAGCACATGCGCCAGGCAAGGGATGTGCGTCAAACCGGCTAGGCCCAGAGCTGCTATGAGATTTCACCCGTTATCGCACACCACCAGGCCGGGCTTGAGGCTCGCTGGCAGCAACCACTCATTTGTCTGCTGTTCCATGCTCCTCCACAACTCCTGCATGGTGTGTGGTTTGTCCCCCAAACAGGCACGTTTTAAAACTGCCTGCTGTCGTTTACCCCTGGCCGTGCTGAAGTTGGTGGTGAAGGTGTTACGCTGTCCGGATGAGGAGGTGTTAGAGGATGAGGAAGCGGAGTAGGAGGAGTTAGGAACAGGAGGCAAACTGAAGCGCCCTGCAATCCTTGGTGGTGGAAGGACATGCGCCAAATTGCTATCCGCCTCAGGCCCATCCGCCACTGCATTTACCCAGTGTGCCGTTAGGGAGATATAACACCCCTGACCGTGCTTACTGGTCCACGTATCGGTAGTTAGGTGGACCTTGGCACAGATGGCATTGCGCAGTGCACACCTGATTTTTTCCCCCACTTGGTTGTGCAGGGAAGGGATGGCTTGCCTGGAAAAGTAGTGGCGGCTGGGCACGACGTACTGTGGGACAGCCACCGACATAAGGTTTTTAAAACTGTGCGTCTCCACCAGACGGAATGACAGCATTTCAAAGGCCAAGAATTTTGAAATGCTGGCATTCAGGGCCAGTGATCGCGGGTGGGTAGGGGGTACTTCCTCTTCCTCTCAAGTGTTTGGGAGATGGAAAGCTGAACGCTTCCACGGGACATTGTGGAGACGGTTGGTGACCCAGGTGGTGGTGTTGCTGACAGATCCTCTGTTTGCGGGGTGGCAGGTGCCGGTATCACTACAGATGTGGCTGGAGCGGCCGAGACTGCAGCAGAAGAGGAAGCAGGATGAGCCAGAGACGTTTCTTGGTTTTGAAGGTGTCTACTCCACTGCAGCTCGTGCTTTGCACTTAGATGCCTGATCATGCAGGTTGTGCTCAGGTTGAGAAGGTTTATGCCTCGCTTCAGGCTCTGATTGCACAGGGTGCAACCCACTCGTGTCCTGTCATCAGCACATTTTCTAAAGAACGTCCACGCTAGAGAACTCCTTTGAGCTGACTTTGGTGTGCTCGTTCCCTTGCTGCGTTGGGCAGTAGCGGGCGTAGTGTCTAGGGCACGGCCGCTCCGCTTCTGCACCCTGCTCCCTCTTCTGCTGTGCTGGTGGCTCTGTGCGACCACCGCCTCTTCCTCCAAACTACTCAGGTCACCTGCATGACGTTCATTCCATGTGTGGTCGAGGACCTCATCGTCCTCCACATCATCTTCCACCCAGTCTTCACCCCTGCCCTCCTTGTCGGTCTCCACAATGCTGAACGCCGCAGCAGTTGGCACCTGCGTTTCGTCATCATCGGAGACGTGCTGCGATGGTCCTTGCATGTACTCATCTTGAGAAATAAGTGGTTGGGCATCGCTGCACTCAATCTCTTCCACTTCTGGGGCAGGGCTAGGTGGATGGCCCTGGGAAACCCTGCTGACAGAGTCCTCAAAAAGAACAAGAGACTGCTGTATGGATTGGGGCTCAGACTGCTTGCCTGATTTCCAAGGGGGTGAGGTGAAAGACGGTTGGACATTGGCTGCAGGTGCCAACTCTGACCTTTCTGCAGTAGACTGGGTGGGAGACAATGTGAAGGAACTGGAGGCACTGTCAGCAACCCAATCTACTATCGCCTGTACTTCTTCAGGTCTCATCACGTCTAGAAGCGCATTATGCCCTACCAAATACTGCTGCAGGTTCTGTCGCCTACTCACACTTGTGGAAGGTGTTTCACTTGTGCGTGTAGCTGGCACAGATCGACCACGTCCTCTCCGTGCAACAGGAGCTCTACCAGCAGCACCACGACCCAGGCCACGGCCCCTATTTGGCGGTCTCCTCATATTTCTGTAATTTATGATCTTGCCCTAGAAAGGTGTTTATTGAATAGCGGAACAAAACAACAACAGTATCGCACGGGTGTATCTGACAGTCAAATATGCAAACTATGCCGCAATTTAATGTTTTTTACCCCAAAAGGGTGTATATTGAATAGCGGAATAGGAAAAAGGATAAAAAAACGGTGTATCTCACACGTACAAACACAGACTAGGCCCCGACTAAAATTTTTTGTACCCTAAAGGGAGGATGAGGAAGAGGAGTAGGAGGAGTTGGGAACAGGAGGCAAACTGAAGCGCCCTGCAATCCTTGGCGGTGGAAGGAGATGCGCCAAACAAATTTTAAAGGTGTATCTCACACGTACCGATACAGACTATGCCGTAATTTAATTTTCTTACACTCCAAAAGGGTGTATATTGAATAGCGGAATAGGAAAAATGTTATAATACGGTGTATCTCACACGTACAAACACAGACTAGGCCCCGATTACAATTTTTTGTACCCTAAAGGCAGGATGAGGAAGAGGAGTAGGAGGAGTTGGGAACAGGAGCAAAAACTGAAGCGCCCTGCAATCCTCGGTGGTAGAAGGAGATGCGCCAAACAAATTTAAAAAGGTGTATCTCACATGTACCGGTACAGACTATCCCGCAATTTAATTTTTTACACTCAAACAGGGTGTATATTGAATAGCGGAATAGGAGAAATTTTACAAAACGGTGTATCTCACACGTACAAACACAATCTAGGCCCCGATTACAATTTTTTGTACCCTAAAGGCAGGATGAGGAGTAGGAGGAGTTCGGAACAGGCAGGAGGCAGACTGAAGCACCCTCAAATCCTCGGCGGTATGAGATGCGTCCCAAAAATTGGAAAGGTGTATCTCACACGTACCAACACAGACTATCCCGCAATTTAACTGATCCCCAAAGGTTTTTATTGAATAGCGGAATAGGAAATATGATCAAAAAAGTGTATGTATCTCACACGTACAGAAGCACACTAGGCCCCAGATACTATTGTTTGTATATTAAAAAAGAATAGCGCGCAAATGCAAAAGAAATTACTACCAAATCTGAAGAGAGTCCATAAATAAAAATGGGGGTTTGGTCCCACCATATGGCCATATCGTGCTCAAGCCCACTACTGCGTCAAAGTACCCCATTATCAGTGGGTCCTACACTATCCATGAAAAAGAGATGAATCCAGCCCTTCTAACCCTTGGAGACAACACTCCTTGCTGGGAGAGATGTGCAAATGCACTACAGGGGACTCCTCCTATATCCACTTGATGGTGGACACTGATTGAGTACAAGTGTGTGTGGGGGGTGGGGAGGGCTGCTCAACCTCGATAGTCTGGTCAGACCGAATACATAATAAACAGGCAAAAAATTTGGGGGAGCATACCCATGTATTTCCAAAGCTGCTGCAGCTATGAACCAAAAGACATATATATTAAAAAAGAATAGCACGCAAATGCAAAAGAAATTACTACCAAATCTGAAGAGAGTCCATAAATAAAAATGGGGGTTTGGTCCCACCATATGGCCATATCGTGCTCAAGCCCACTACTGCGTCAAAGTACCCCATTATCAGTGGGTCCTACACTATCCATGAAAAAGAGATGAATCCAGCCCTTCTAACCCTTGGAGACAACACTCCTTGCTGGGAGAGATGTGCAAATGCACTACAGGGGACTCCTCCTATATCCACTTGATATACACCCTGTTTGAAAAACCTTTGAGTATAAACAATTAAATTGCGGGATAGTCCGTGTTGGTACGTGTGAGATACACCTTTCCAATTTTTGGGGTGCATCTCATACTTCTGAAGATTTGAGGGTGCTGCCTGTTCCGTACTCCTCCTACTCCTCATCCTGCTTTTGGGGGTACAAAAAATAGTAATTGGGGCCTAGTCTGGTTCTGTACATGTGAGATACATACACCGTTTTTTGATAATATTTTCTATTCCGCTATTCAATAAAAACCTTTGGGTATAAACAATTAAATTGCGGGATAGTCTGTGTTGGTACGTGTGAGATACACCTTTCCAATTTTTGGGGTTCATCTCATACTTCTGAAGATTTGAGGGTGCTGCCTGTTCCGTACTTCTCCTACTCCTCATCCTTCCTTTGGGGGTACAAAAAATAGTAATTGGGGCCTAGTCTGGTTCTGTACGTGTGAGATACATACACCTTTTTTTGATAATATTTTCTATTCCGCTATTCAATAAAAACCTTTGGGTATAAACAATTAAATTGCGGGATAGTCTGTGTTGGTACGTGTGAGATACACCTTTCCAATTTTTGGGGTGCATCTCATACTTCTGAAGATTTGAGGGTGCTGCCTGTTCCGTACTCTTCCTACTCCTCATCCTGCCTTTGGGGGTACAAAAAATAGTAATTGGGGCCTAGTCTGGTTCTGTACGTGTGAGATACATACACTTTTTTTGATAATATTTTCTATTCCGCTATTCAATAAAAACCTTTGAGTATAAACAATTAAATTGCGGGATAGTCCGTGTTGGTACGTGTGAGATACACCTTTCCAATTTTTGGGGTGCATCTCATACTTCTGAAGATTTGAGGGTGCTGCCTGTTCCGTACTCCTCCTACTCCTCATCCTGCCTTTGGGGGTACAAAAAATAGTAATTGGGGCCTAGTCTGGTTCTGTACATGTGAGATACATACACCGTTTTTTGATAATATTTTCTATTCCGCTATTCAATAAAAACCTTTGGGTATAAACAATTAAATTGCGGGATAGTCTGTGTTGGTACGTGTGAGATACACCTTTCCAATTTTTGGGGTTCATCTCATACTTCTAAAGATTTGAGGGTGCTGCCTGTTCCGTACTTCTCCTACTCCTCATCCTTCCTTTGGGGGTACAAAAAATAGTAATTGGGGCCTAGTCTGGTTCTGTACGTGTGAGATACATACACCTTTTATTGATAATATTTTCTATTCCGCTATTCAATAAAAACCTTTGGGTATAAACAATTAAATTGCGGGATAGTCTGTGTTGGTACGTGTGAGATACACCTTTCCAATTTTTGGGGTGCATCTCATACTTCTGAAGATTTGAGGGTGCTGCCTGTTCCGTACTCTTCCTACTCCTCATCCTGCCTTTGGGGGTACAAAAAATAGTAATTGGGGCCTAGTCTGGTTCTGTACGTGTGAGATAAATACACCTTTTTTTGATAATATTTTCTATTCCGCTATTCAATAAAAACCTTTGGGTATAAACAATTAAATTGCGGGATAGTCTGTGTTGGTATGTGTGAGATACACCTTTCCAATTTTTGGGGTTCATCTCATACTTCTGAAGATTTGAGGGTGCTGCCTGTTCCGTACTCCTCCTACTCCTCATCCTGCCTTTGGGGGTACAAAAAATAGTAATTGGGGCATAGTCTGGTTCTGTACGTGTGAGATACATACACCTTTTTTTGATAATATTTTCTATTCCGCTATTCAATAAAAACCTTTGGGTATAAACAATTAAATTGCGGTATAGTCTGTGTTGGTACGTGTGAGATACACCTTTCCAATTTTTGGGGTGCATCTCATACTTCCGAGGATTTGAGGGTGCTGCCTGTTCCGAACTCCTCCTACTCCTCATCCTGCCTTTGGGGGTACAAAAAATAGTAATTGGGGCCTAGTCTGGTTCTGTACGTGTGAGATACATACACTTTTTTTGATAATATTTTCTATTCCGCTATTCAATAAAAACCTTTGGGTATAAACAATTAAATTGCGGGATAGTCTGTGTTGGTACGTGTGAGATACACCTTTCCAATTTTTGGGGTGAATCTCATACTTCCGAGGATTTGAGGGTGCTGCCTGTTCCGAACTCCTCCTACTCCTCATCCTGCCTTTGAGGGTAGAAAAAATAGTAATTGGGGCCTAGTCTGGTTCTGTACGTGTGAGATACATACACTTTTTTTATAATATTTTCTATTCCGCTATTCAATAAAAACCTTTGGGTATAAACAATTAAATTGCGGGATAGTCTGTGTTGGTACGTGTGAGATACACCTTTCCAATTTTTGGGGTGCATCTCATACTTCCGAGCATTTGAGGGTGCTGCCTGTTCCGAACTCCTCCTACTCCTCATCCTGCCTTTGGGGGTAGAAAAAATAGTAATTGGGGCCTAGTCTGGTTCTGTACGTGTGAGATACATACACTTTTTTTGATAATATTTTCTATTCCGCTATTCAATAAAAACCTTTGGGTATAAACAATTAAATTGCGGGATAGTCTGTGTTGGTACGTGTGAGATACACCTTTCCAATTTTTGGGGTGCATCTCATACTTCTGAAGATTTGAGGGTGCTGCCTGTTCCGAATTCCTCCTACTCCTCATCCTGCCTTTGGGGGTACAAAAAATAGTAATTGGGCCCTAGTCTGGTTCTGTACATGTGAGATACATACACCTTTTTTTGATAATATTTTCTATTCCGCTATTTAATCAAAACCTTTGGGTGTAAACAATTAAATTGCGGGATAGTCTGTGTCGGTACGTGTGAGATACATACACCTTTTGATATCATATTTTCTATTCCGCTATTCAATCTACACCTTTGGGTAAAAACAATTAAATTGCGGGATAGTCTGTGTCGGTACGTGTGAGATACACCTTTCCAATTTTTGGGGCGCATCTCATACTTCTGAAGATTTGAGGGTGCTGCCTGTTCCGAACTCCTCCTACTCCTCATTCTGCCTTTGGGGGTACAAAAATAGTAATTGGGGCCTAGTCTGGTTCTGTACGTGTGAGATACATACACCTTTTTTTGATAATATTTTCTATTCCGCTATTTAATCTATACCTTTGGGTAAAAACAATTAAATTGCGGGATATTCTGTGACGGTACGTGTGAGATACATACACCTTTTGATATCATATTTTCTATTCCGCTATTTAATCAAAACCTTTGGGTATAAACAATTAAATTGCGGGATAGTCTGTGTCGGTACGTGTGAGATACACCTTTCCAATTTTTGGGGCGCATCTCATACTGCCGAGGATTTGAGGGTGCTTCAGTCTGCCTCCTGCCTGTTCCGAACTCCTCCTACTCCTCATTCTGCCTTTAGGGTACAGATACACGGTTTTGTAAAATTTGTCCTATTCCGCTATTCAATATGCACCCTGTTTGAGTGTAAAAAATTAAATTAGTCTGTATCGGTACCTGTGAGATACACCTTTTTAAATTTGTTTGGCGCATCTCCTTCTACCGCCGAGGATTGCAGGGTGCTTCAGTTTGCCTCCTGTTCCCAACTCCTCCTACTCCTCTTCCTCATCCTGCCTTTAAGGTACAAAAAATTGTAATCGGGGCCTAGTTTGTGTTTGTACATGTGAGATACACCGTTTTGTAAAATTTGTCCTATTCCGCTATTCAATATACACCCTGTTTGAGTGTAAAAAATTAAATTGCGGGATACTCTGTATCGGTGCGTGTGAGATACACCTTTTAAATTTGTTTGGCGCATCTCCTTCCACCGCCGAGGATTGCAGGGCGCTTCAGTTTGCCTCCTGTTCCCAACTCCTCCTACTCCTCTTCCTCATCCACCCTTTAGGGTACAAAAATTTTTAATAGGGGCCTAGTCTGTGTTTGTACGTGTGAGATACACCGTTTTTTATCCTTTTTCCTATTCCGCTATTCAATATACACCCTTTTGGGGTAAAAAACATTAAATTGCGGCATAGTTTGCATATTTGACTTTGAGATACACCCATGCGATACTGTTGTTGTTTTGTTCCGCTATTCAATAAACACCTTTCTAGGGCAAGATCATAAATTACAGAAATATGAGGAGACCGTCAAATAGGGGCCGTGGCCTGGGTCGTGGTGCTGCTGGTAGAGCTCCTGTTGCAAGGAGAGGACGTGGTCGATCTGTGCCAGCTACACACACAAGTGAAACACCTTCCTCAAGTGTGAGTAGGCGACAGAACCTGCATCAGTATTTGGTAGGGCATCATACGCCTCTAGAAGTGATGAGGCCAGAAGAAGTAGAGGCGTTAGTAGATTGGTTTGCTGCTGACAGTGCCTCCAGTTCCTTCACATTGTCTCCCACCCAGTCTACTGCAGAAAGGTCAGAGTTGGCACCTGCAGCCGATGTCCAACCGTCTTTCACCTCACCCCCTTGCAAATCAGGCAAGCAGTCTGATCCCCAAGCCATACAGCAGTCTCTTCTTCTTTTTGATGACTCTGTCAGCAGGGTTTCCCAGGGCCATCCACCTAGCCCTGCCCCAGAAGTGGAAGAGATTGAGTGCAGCGATGCCCAACCACTTATTTCTCAAGATGAGTACATGCAAGGACCATCGCAGCACGTCTCTGATGATGACGAAACGCAGGTGCCAACTGCTGCCGTGTTCAGAATTGTGGAGACCGACAAGGAGGGCAGGGGTGAAGACTGGGTGGAAGATGATGTGGAGGACGATGAGGTCCTCAACCCCACATGGAATGAAGGTCATGCAGGTGACCTGAGTAGTTAGGAGGAAGAGGCGGTGGTCGCACAGAGCCACCAGCACAGCAGAAGAGGGAGTAGGGTGCAGAAGCGGAGCAGCCATGCCCTAGACACTACGCCTGCTACTGCCCAATGCAGCAAGGGAACGAGCGCACCAAAGCCAGCTCAAAGGAGTTCTCTAGCGTGGAAGTTCTTTAGAAAATGTGCTGATGACAGGACACGAGTGGTTTGCACCCTGTGCAATCAGAGCCTGAAGCGAGGCATAAACCTTCTCAACCTGAGCACAACCTGCATGGTCAGGCATCTAAGTGCAAAGCACAAGCTGCAGTGGAGTAGACACCTTCAAAACCAAGAAACGTCTCTGGCTCATCCTGCTTCCTCTTCTGCTGCAGTCTCGGCCGCTCCATCCACATCTGTAGTGATACCGGCACCTGCCACCCCGCAAACAGATGATCTGTCAGCAACACCACCACCTGGCAACACCACCACCTGGGTCACCAACCATCTCCACAATGTCCCGTGGAAGCGTTCAGCTTTCCATATCCCAAACACTTGAGAGGAAGAGGAAGTACCCCCCTACCCACCCGCGATCCCTGGCCCTGAATGCCAGCATTTCAAAATTCTTGGCCTTTGAAATGCTGTCATTCCGTCTGGTGGAGACGCACAGTTTTAAAAACCTTATGTCGGTGGCTGTCCCACAGTACGTTGTGCCCAGCCGCCACTACTTTTCCAGGCAAGCCATCCCTTCCCTGCACAACCAAGTGGGGGAAAAAATCAGGTGTGCACTGCGCAACGCCATCTGTGGCAAGGTCCACCTAACTACCGATACGTGGACCAGTAAGCACGGTCAGGGGCGTTATATCTCCCTAACGGCACACTGGGTAAATGCAGTGGCGGATGGGCCTGAGGCGGATAGCAATTTGGCGCATGTCCTTCCACCACCGAGGATTGCAGGGCGCTTCAGTTTGCCTCCTGTTCCTAACTCCTCCTACTCCGCTTCCTCATCCTCTACCGCCTCCTCATCCGGTCAGTGTAACACCTTCATCACCAACTTCAGTACGGCCAGGGGTAAACGACAGCAGGCAGTTTTAAAACTTGCCTGCTAGGGGGAAAAACCACACACCGCGCAGGAGTTGTGGAGGAGCATGGAACAGCAGACAAATGAGTGGTTGCTGCCAGCGAGCCTCAAGCCCGGCCTGGTGGTGTGCGATAACGGGCGAAATCTCATAGCAGCTCTGGGCCTAGCCGGTTTGACGCACATCCCTTGCCTGGCGCATGTGCTGAATTTGGTGGTGCAGAGGTTCCTTAAAAACTACCCCGATATGTCAGAGCTGCTGCAGAAAGTGCGGGCCGTCTGTGCGCACTTTCGGCATTCTCACCCTGCTGCTGCTCGCCTGTCAGCGCTGCAGCGTAACTTCGGCCTTCCCGCTCACCGCCTCATATGTGACGTGCCCACAAGGTGGAACTCCACCTTGCACATGCTGCAAAGACTGTGCGAGCAGCAGCAGGCCATAGTGGAGTGTCAGCTGCAGCATGCACGCGTGAGTCGCTCTGCGGAACAGCACCACTTCACCACCAATAACTGGGCCTCCATGCGAGACCTGTGTGCCTTGTTGCGCTGTTTTGAGTACTCCACCAACATGGCCAGTGCCGATGACGCCGTTGTCAGCTTAACTATCCCACTTCTAGGGGCGGGTCCGGCGGTCAGTCAGGTTAGGTTGAGTTTGTGTTCTGTATGTGTGTGCCATGGACTCAGCCCAGCACTGATATTGACAATAGAGAGGAAGCTGACAAGAAGGGGGCACATACCGCTAAGCGACACACACACCTACCGCTGCCCCCCCTTCCCTCCGAGGCCGAACTGTGTACTGGGGACAGACCAAGAGCCAGGCCGCTGAGGGAATGTCACTCCTATTGTCAGGGATTGCCGAGGAGGATTAGCCCGGGCTTCGCAGGAAACAAGCTGCTGTTGCTGGGGGAGACGCGCTGTGCCGACTGAGGCCTACACTGTGAGCTGAGCCTGCCAGAGGCAAGGGAGAGCCCCGGCACCATCTCTAATCCCTATCCAGAGCTCCAAGAGCCACAAGGAGACACTATACTCTGTATTGGGATCGTCATACCAACAGACAGCCTATTCTGAGGAGAGGAGATTATATTCCCATGTTCAAACCATATTGATATCTGGTAAGCGGCTTATACACACACTTCGGGTGAAGCTGCATGGGGAGTGAGTGGTCGTTTAATATGTTCAACTCACACATAAACCTGTCTTTCTGGTAAGAAGAATAGCTTGTTGGTGCTGGGGATCGTCTCACGTGGTGATCACATATATCCAATCAAAGTTACAGGATCCACAATTTGTTTCAAGTCACTTCAAAGTTTATTCATTTTGCACGTTGTCACAAGAGAATGGACTTTTTCTTTTGAATTTTTCACAATCAATTTATGTTTGTATATATTGTTTATGTGGAATATTAAGTTTAGCGCACCAACCCTTTTTTACATATCCCACTTCTATGCCTCCTTGAAAAAACTATTCGGGCGATGATGGAAGAGGATGTGGCACAGGATGAGGAGGAGGAGGAGGATGAAGAGGTAACATTTCCAAGGCTTTCAGGGCAGTCATTCACAAGGGGCTCCGAGGGTGGGTTCCGGCACACACAAACGCCAGGGACACAATTGTCCAGCAGGGGCACAGTTCTGGAGGATGAGGAGGAAGGAGGAGGAGATGGAGGAGGAGATGGAACCATGTTCACAGCAGGGTGGCACCCAGGCCAGCTCATGGCCATCGCTGGTGCGTGGCTGGGGGGATACAGAGGACACAGACGATACACCTCCCACAGAGGACAGCCTTTCGTTGCCTCTGGGCAGCCTGGCACACATGAGCAATTACATGCTGCAGTGTCTCCACAACGTTGCCCACATTCTAACTTGTGCTGATTACTGGGTGGCCACGCTGCTGGATCCCCGTTACAAAGACAACGTACTGTCCTTAATTCACTCACTGGAGCGCGATCGCATGATGCGTGAGTACAAGCGCACGCTGGTAGACGCGATGCTGCTGGCATTCCCACCTGACAGCGGGGCCACAGTGGAAGCACAAGGCAGAGGAGGAGGAGGAGGAAGAGGTCGCCAACGCAACCAGGGCACCGCCAGCACCTCAGAAGGCAGGGTTAGCATGGCCAAAATGTGGAAAAGCTTTGTCAGCACGCCACAACAAACAGCAGCACCAGCAGCTCATATGGAACGTCTTAGCAGGAGGCAGCATTTCACCAACATGGTGGAGCAGTATGTGTCACACGCCTACATGTAGGGAATGACGGGTCTGCCCCCTTCAACTTCTGGGTCTCCAAATTGGGCACATGGCCTGAGCTTGCCCTTTACGCCTTGGAGGTGCTGGCGTGCCCTGCAGCCAGTGTATTATCTGAACGGGTATTTAGCATGGCTGGGGGCATTATCACAGACAAGCGCAGCCGCCTGTCCAGAGACAATGTGGACAAGCTCACGTTCATTAAAATGAACCAGGCATGGATCCCACTGGACTTTTCCGTACCTTGTGCAGAATAGCGATGGATACCGACCTTACCCAGCCATTGTTCTATTTTTGCTCTTTCTCACTCTTTTGGGGTGTACCCTCATTTAAAATTTCTGAAAAAAAGCAGTGTTGGCTACCTCGTCCTCCTCAGGGCCAGATTAACATAGGGGCTATTGGAGCTGCAGCTCCAGGCCCCTACCTTAATATAGGCCCCGGGTTGGCCATATTCACTGTTACCGCTCTTCTGTCACTTGTAAACACAGAAGTCTGGCTTCTATGCTCGCTTCGCCAGGCAGCTCCCTCAGAACCTCCCCACACAGCACGAAGGCTGGACAAGGAGGGACAGTTGCCGATGCATGGATGTGTTTATGGGCTCCAGAGACAGCATCCCATTGTTGAATTAGGCATGCATGGCTGCACCCTTCCTCCTCTGGGTACATGCCAAGGCACGGCCCTTAAGGCCCTTCAAAATCCTCAGAACCAAGCCCATGATGCTCTTAATCCGGCCCTGGTCCTCCTCCACCGCCGCTTCCACCTACGCCGCCCATAGGTGTGCGCAGCCTATTGCATTAGGGTGTGCACCTCAAAGTTTAAATACACATGCATGTGTTTGCCTACATGTACATGGCCCCGATACATTACTCTCCCTGCTGGCAAAGTGAAATAGAGCAGAGCAGGTCCGAGGGAGATCTTTCCCATCTCCTCACTGGCAAACAGAGCGATAATGCTATGTGCCCTAGGTGATTAGGGTGTCCCCAGGTACACCCGCACACCCTGTGCGCACGCCTATGACACCGCCACATCCACCACCACCTCAACCTCCCTCCTACTCCATATGGGCCTCGTCCTTCAGAGATGAAGAACATTGTTTTATTTTTCTGGTTTTTTTTTGTTGTTTTAAGTTATTTCCCTATCCACATTTGTTTGCAGAGCACTTGCCATGCTCTTAACTACGTTTTGCTGCCATTTGCAGCACTCTAGCCCTTTCCATTGGTGTTTTAGAGCCATTTTAGTGCCTGAAAGTTCGGGTCCCCAATGATTTCAATGGGGTTTGTGTGCGGGAAAAGTTTGGCAAAAGTCCGGGACACGGACCCGGACTTTTTTTTCAAGTTCGGCCGAACACGGACATCCAGGTGTCCGCTCAACTCTACTTAGCAGTAGTGTTGAGCAAACACGGACTGTATTATTCGGGTTCGTACCGGATAATTGGATTTTTGCTACCCGGACACGGACCCGAAAACTTTACTGTATGTTCGGGTTTAAAATCCGTGTTCGGTAATTTTATTTCCTGTTTTGTATGTAATGGCGCGCTTTTAATGGCGGGCTTTCAACAGCCAATCAACAAGCGTTTAACTGGTGTGCCTTAAGCCATCCCAGCCATGCCTACTAATGTATTAGTAGCTGTGATTGGCCATCTGAAGCATGTGACCCATGTCTTTATAAGTTCGAGAGACACAGCGCGGTGCGTCATTCTGCTGTAGTGTAGGGAGAGAGCACACATCATACGTGCTGGCTGCTGATTAGGGACAGACAGTGAAAAATTGTGCCCGAAAAGAATGCAGGGACAGGTCGGAGTGTAGGCAGGGAAAGTTATTTGAGCATTTTAGGGACAGGCTGGAGAGATTAGGCAGGGACAGAACAATTGTCCGTTAGCGATCTACATTGATTTTGCAGTGTGGGGTGTGGTGCAGTGAACGATCTTTTTGCCCTCACTTGAGCCCACTGAGGAGGAGGAGGAGGAGGGAGAAAAAAATATATTTTTATCAGTCTGTTGTGTGCAGCGTTCAGCTATATTTCACTACAGATTGCTGTTCTAATCTGCTATTTAAAAATTACAAAGTTAAAGGGGAATTTTTTTTTTCCCTTCATAGCCTGCTTGCTGCTGAGCTGACCGTGACATAAGACACTGCTGTGTTCACATGTGCTATTGAGTGATTTTCAATTTTATATACTTTTTTCTATTCCACTATTCAATATACACCCTTTTGGGTTAAAAAAAATTAAATTGTGGCATAGTCTGTACTAATCTGCTATTTAAAAATTACAAAGTTAAAGGGGAATTTTTTTCCCTTCATAGCCTGCTGCTGAGCTGACCGTGACATAAAACATAAGACACTGCTGTGTTCACATGTGCTATTGAAAAATCACCAATTTTATATCATATTTTCTATTCTGCTATTCAATCTACACCCTTTTGGGGTAAAAAAAATTAAATTGCGGCATAGTCTGTATCGGTACGTGTGAGATACACCTTCCAAATTTTTGGGGCGCATCTTCCACCGCCGAGGATTGCAGGGTGCTTCAGTTTGCCTCCTGTTCCGAACTCCTCCTACTCCTCATCCTGCCTTTAAGGTACAAAAAATTGTAATCGTGGCCTAGTCTGGGTCTGTACGTGTGAGATACACCTTTTTATATCATATTTTCTATTCCGCTATTCAATCTACACCCTTTTGGGGTAAAAAAAATTAAATTGCGGCATAGTCTGTATCGGTACGTGTGAGATACACCTTCCAAATTTTTGGGGCGCATCTTCCACCGCCGAGGATTGCAGGGTGCTTCAGTTTGCCTCCTGTTCCGAACTCCTCATCCTGCCTTTAGGGTACAAAAAATTGTAATCGGGGCCTAGTCTGGGTCTGTACGTGTGAGATACACCTTTTTATATCATATTTTCTATTCCGCTATTCAATCTACATCCTTTTGGGGTAAAAAAAATTAAATTGCGGCATAGTCTGTATCGGTACGTGTGAGATACACCTTCCAAATTTTTGGGGCGCATCTTCCACCGCCGAGGATTGCAAGGTGCTTCAGTTTGCCTCCTGTTCCGAACTCCTCTTACTCCTCATCCTGCCTTTAGGGTACAAAAAATTCTAATCGGGGCCTAGTCTGGGTCTGTACGTGTGAGATACACCTCTTTATACCATATTTTCTATTCCGCTATTCAATCTACACCCTTTTGGGGTAAAAAAAATTAAATTGCGGCATAGTCTGTATCGGTACGTGTGAGATACACCTTCCAAATTTTTGGGGCGCATCTTCCACCGCCGAGGATTGCAGGGTGCTTCAGTTTGCCTCCTGTTCCAAATAGGGATGATCGAATGGTTCGGATCCACCATCGGTTCGGCCCGAACATTGGGTGTTCGAGGTTCTGCCGAATTTAGAACTTTTTGCCCAAAAAGTTCAGAATTTGGCAACCAGAACCGACCAAAATGCAATGCTTCAGGAAATGGGCTTTAAAAGCCTGTGATTGGACCAGAACCATTAGCAAAAGCCAATTGAGGGGGCAGGAGAATGCTAGGAATGTGATTGGAGTGACTAGGGGGTCCCTAGACCAATCATTAGTGAATGCGCCCCCCAGTATATAAGATAGCCCCCGCCATATTCCTAGCATTGTTATACTGGACATGGAAGAGAGTGGAAGCAGTTCTGTTAATTTTACTTTAAAAGTGTCATTTAGCATTTATTAGTGTGAGGAAAGGGATATCTAGTGTAGTTAGAGTGCTCCTTTACACTTAAGTTAGCTTCAAAAATTTAGTTACTGTAGGGAAAGTGTTAAGTGTAAGGGGACCGTAGTGTAGTGTAGGGTTAACTGACAGTGACTGCTATGGAAGGGTGACAAAACCCTTCCATAGGAGGGTGACCGCTATAGAGATATGATCATTTCTCTGAGTTGCTTTGGGACAGGAATATGGCTTCTCACCAGCCAAGCATTTTTCATGCTGCAGGGGCTGCCACTGCCAGTGCTTTTTTGAGGACATGTTTGATGTCAGACATGACATCTGAACATGTGTATAGGGGGTATATATACACATATATGTCTGTATATATACCCCTAGACATATATAGGTGTGATAGTAGCAGAAATATATGCTTGCGCTAATGAAATCATTTACAGTAATATATTTCTGCTACTATCACACCTATATATGGCTAGGTGTCTACATACATATAATTATGTGTGTATATATACCACTATACACAAGTTCAGATGTTTTGCCTGCCTCAAAAGAACCCCAAAAAATGCCAAAAAAACGCTAGCGTCAAAAAAAAATGCCCAGGTGTGTTTTTGCTGGCATTTTTGGGGGGTTTTTGGAGGCAGGCAAAACATCACAACTTGTGCACAGTACCACTATACACAAGTTCAGATGTTTTTCCTGACTTCAAAGAACCAAAAAAATGCCTGCTTTGAAACCGGCAAGGTGTGAAAACCGAGAAGAGAAGCTAACCCCCTGAGCTGAAAGTGTTCAAATACTAACAATCTTTTTTTTTATGGTTCTGGACATGCTACAGAGCCGAAACTTCACATGTACACTTTTTAGACCCCCCCCCCAGATACGAAATCCAAAGTAAAAATCAAAAAATCTCTCTTTTTTTTTTAATTTCTCAATAATTGTCTTTTTTTTTGTGTGATTTCGTGTCTGGGGGGTCTAAAAGGTATACCTGTGAAGTTTCAGCTCTGTAGCATGTCCAGAACCAGAAAAAAAGATCATATAGGTGTAAAAGGAGGGTCCCACATCCCTGTTCTACTGAAAAATTATCTTTTTTTTTTCATGGTTCTGGACATGCTACAGGGCTGAAACTTCACATGTACACTTTTTAGACCCCCCCCAGATACTAAATCCAAAGTCAAAATCAAAAAATCTCTCTCTTTTTTTTTTTTTTTTTCAATAATTGGCTTTTTTATCAAAAATGACAATTTTTAAGAACTTTTTTTTGTGTGATTAATAGTTAATGGGGCATGGCCCAGAACCCTAGGGACTTTTTAGGGGCATTTGTTGGGTTTTAGGGCTTAAAAATTGTGTTTTTTGATTACCAAAGTTCGGGTCCCATTGATTTCATTGGGGTTCTGAAATCCGGGCCGAACTTTCGGGAAGTTCAGATGTTCTGGCCGAACCGAACTTTTCAAAAGTTCGATCATCCCTAGTTTCCGAACTCCTCCTACTCCTCATCCTGCCTTTAGGGTACAAAAAATTGTAATCGGGGCCTAGTCTGGGTCTGTACGTGTGAGATACATCTTTTTATATCATATTTTCTATTCCGCTATTCAATCTACACCCTTTTGGGGTGAAAAAAATTTAATTGCGGCATAGTCTGTATCGGTACGTGTGAGATACACCTTCTAAATTTTTGGGGCGCATCTTCCACCGCCGAGGATTGCAGGGCGCGTCAGTTTGCCTCCTGTTCCGAACTCCTCCTACTCCTCATCCTCATCCTGCCTTTAGGGTACAAAAAATTGTAATCGGGGCCTAGTCTGTGTTTGGACGCGTGAGATACACCGTTTTATAAAATTTTTTCTATTCCGCTATTCAATATACACCCTTTTGGAGTGTAAAAAATTAAATTACGGCATAGTCTGTATCGGTACGTGTGAGATACACCTTTTAAATTTGTTTGGCGCATCTCCTTCCACCGCCGAGGATTGCAGGGCCCTTCAGTTTGCCTCCTGTTCCGAACTCCTCCTACTCCTCTTCCTCATCCTCATCCTGCCTTTAGGGTACAAAAAATTGTAATCGGGGCCTAGTCTGTGTTTGTACGTGTGAGATACACCGTTTTATAAAAAATTTTCTATTCCGCTATTCAATATACACCCTTTTGGAGTGTAAAAAATTAAATTACGGCATAGTCTGTTTTGGTACGTGTGAGATACATCTTTTTAAAATTGTTTGGCACTAGTGATGTCGTGAACCTAAAATTCGCCGTTCGCGAACGGCGAACGCGAACATCGGCAAATGTTCGCGAACCGGCGAACCGGGCGAACCGCCATAGACTTCAATAGGCAGGCGAATTTTAAAACACACAGGGACTCTTTCTGGCCACAATAGTGATGGAAAAGTTGTTTCAAGGGGACTAACACCTGGACTGTGGCATGCCGGAGAGGGATCACGCAAAAAAAAGTTCTTAAAAATTATAATTTTTTGATAGAGAGCCAATTATTGGAAAAATTAAAAAAAAATAAAAATAAAAAATTTCTTTGGATTTAGCATCTGGGGGGGTCTAAAAAGTGTACCTGTGAAGTTTCAGCTCTGTAGCATGTCCAGAACCCCTAAAAAACAGCATTTGTCTTATATTTTCAGGAATGTGGCTTCTCTGCGGCTGGCTTTTTCTCTTGCAGGCATTTATCGGGCATTTTTTTAGGCAGGCATGTCATTTTTTGTATTTAGTGTCTGGGGGGTCTAAAAAGTGTACCTGTCAAGTTTCAGCTCTGTAGCATGTCCAGAACCCCTAAAAAACAGCATTTTTCTTATATTTTCAGGAATATGGCTTCTCTGCGGCTGGCTTTTTCTCTTGCAGGCATTTAGCGGGCATTTTTTTAGGCAGGCATGTAATTTTTTGTATTTAGTGTCTGGGGGGTCTAAAAAGTGTACCTGTCAAGTTTCAGCTCTGTAGCATGTCCAGAACCCCTAAAAAACAGCATTTTTCTTATATTTTCAGGAATATGGCTTCTCTGCGGCTGGCTTTTTTTCTTGCAGGCATTTAGCGGGCATTTTTTTAGGCAGGCATGTCATTTTTTGTATTCAGTGTCTGGGGGGGTCTAAAAAGTGTACCTGTCAAGTTTCAGCTCTGTAGCATGTCCAGAACCCCTAAAAAACAGCATTTTTATTATATTTTCAGTAATACGGCTTCTCTGCGGCTGGCTTTTTCTCTTGCAGGCATTTATCGGGCATTTTTTTAGGCAGGCATGTCATTTTTTGTATTTAGTGTCTGGGGGGTCTAAAAAGTGTACCTGTCAAGTTTCAGCTCTGTAGCATGTCCAGAACCCCTAAAAAACAGCATTTTTCTTATATTTTCAGGAATACGGCTTCTCTGCGGCTGGCTTTTTCTCTTGCAGGCATTTAGCGGGCATTTTTTTAGGCAGGCATGTCATTTTTTGTATTTAGTGTCTGGGGGGTCTAAAAAGTGTACCTGTCAAGTTTCAGCTCTGTAGCATGTCCAGAACCCCTAAAAAACAGCATTTTTATTATATTTTCAGTAATACGGCTTCTCTGCGGCTGGCTTTTTCTCTTGCAGGCATTTATCGGGCATTTTTTTAGGCAGGCATGTCATTTTTTGTATTTAGTGTCTGGGGGGTCTAAAAAGTGTACCTGTCAAGTTTCAGCTCTGTAGCATGTCCAGAACCCCTAAAAAACAGCATTTTTATTATATTTTCAGGAATACGGCTTCTCTGCGGCTGGCTTTTTCTCTTGCAGGCATTTATCTGGCATTTTTTTAGGCAGGCATGTCATTTTTTGTATTTAGTGTCTGGGGGGTCTAAAAAGTGTACCTGTCAAGTTTCAGCTCTGTAGCATGTCCAGAACCCCTAAAAAACAGCATTTTTCTTATATTTTCAGGAATACGGCTTCTCTGCGGCTGGCTTTTTCTCTTGCAGGCATTTAGCGGGCATTTTTTTAGGCAGGCATGTAATTTTTTGTATTTAGTGCCTGGGGGGTCTAAAAAGTGTACCTGTCAAGTTTCAGCTCTGTAGCATGTCCAGAACCCCTAAAAAACAGCATTTTTCTTATATTTTCAGGAATATGGCTTCTCTGCGGCTGGCTTTTTTTCTTGCAGGCATTTAGCGGGCATTTTTTTAGGCAGGCATGTCATTTTTTGTATTTAGTGTCTGGGGGGTCTAAAAAGTGTACCTGTCAAGTTTCAGCTCTGTAGTATGTCCACAACCCAAAAAAACAGCATTTTTCTTATGATTTTTAGTAGAAAACTAATGCAGTGTCTTTCCAGCTGTCTTTTTTTCTTTCTGGCAAGCTGAAATATGATATGCCAAGGCAAACATGCCTATCAGTTGAGCTATGACACAGACAACACTGCACACATGGGGAAATATGTAAAACAAAAAACAGGAAAAGGAAATTAGGTGACGGTCACAAAACATGATATTGTGATTGGCCAAATAAAAAGTCGCCTCGCGATGAGGTCGCGCCAAAGTCGCGCTAAGTCACGCCAAAGTCGCACTGGAAGCGACGCTACTTTAGTGGTAGCGGCAGTGTAAACCAGCACTAAAACATCCAGTGTGTGAATACGATCAGGTATGATGTTTTATCGGTCAAGTAGTGTAAGGGTTACGCCCGTCGCACGCTTCACAGTGACAGACCAAACTCTGACAGACCAAACTCCCCGTTTAACAGTCAGTCAGTCCATTTGCACAACCGCAAACTCCCCATTTGCACAAGGTTGGATACCAAGCTAGCCATGTCCCGTTCCTTGTCCTCACTGACATCATTGAAGGTCTCTTCCTCCACCCAGCCACATACAACACCAAGGGTCCCCGAAAGGTGAGAACAAGCCCCCTGGGACGCCTGCTGTGGCTGGTATTCCACCTCCTCAAAGCCACCTTCCTCCTCTGACTTCTCTTCTTCAGACTCCTCTCTCTGCGTTGCCACAGGTCCAGCAATTGACAACGACAAGGCTGCTTCTGGTGGTGATAAGGACCACAACTCTTCCTCTTCATGCTCATCTACAGCCTGATCCAGTACTCTTCGCAGGGCACGCTCCAGAAAAAACGCATATGGGATGAGGTCGATGATGTTGCCTTGGGTTCGACTGACCACCAGGGTTGTCATCTCCGCAAAAGGACGCATGAGCCTACAGCCATCGTTCATGAGCATTCAGTAACGCGGCCAAAAAATACCCAGCTCCGCAGAAAGAATGAAAGAAAATGAATGTTTTTTTTTATGAAAAATTATCCTGCGGATCGCTTTTGGTCTGTACACAATGAAGCAACGACCTTATCATCTGGGGTGTGCCAACACAATCCTAGAGGTGATCGCTTCATTGTGATACGCAAGCCCCTTCACCACGACAAGGTAACGATCACGAAGGGGAATTGACACATGTATGTGCCTTTTTTTTTGTTTTTTGTTTTTTTGCAGCCACAGTGTAGCACCAGAGGCCAGAAAAATTAGGCATGTACACATGCATGAAAAAGTAGGTATTGTTGCAGCCGCTGCTGTAGCAGCGGCCTGAAAAATTGAGGTTTTAAGGCAGAAAGTGCACTAAAACATTGCGGCTTGAACCGTAGTTGGTGGCGGAGACGTCACGTAAGTCATCCGGCATGCAGAGAATGATTATATACAGCAGCGTGTGGACCATTTTTAGGCCAAGGCATCTCAGTCATCACCAGGCCTTTTTTAGTCAAATGCATCCCCCACTGTCAGTCCCTTCGGGATCCATGCCTCATTCATCTTAATAAACGTGAGGTAATCAAGACTTTTTTGACCTAGGCGACTTCTCTTCTCAGTGACAATACCTCCTGCTGCGCTGAAGGTCCTTTCTGACAGCACACTTGAAGCGGGGCAGGCCAGAAGTTCAATGGCAAATTGGGATAGCTCAGGCCACAGGTCAAGCCTGCACACCCAGTAGTCAAGGGGTTCATCGCTCCTCAGAGTGTCGATATCTGCAGTTAAGGCAAGGTAGTCTGCTACCTGTCGGTCGAGTCGTTCTCTGAGGGTGGACCCTGAAGGGCTGTGGCGATGCATAGGACTAAAAAAGCTCCGCATGTCCTCCATCAACAAGACGTCTGTAAAGCGTCCTGTCCTTGCCGGCGTGGTTGTGGTGGTAGGAGGAGGATTACTTTCACCTCTTCCCCTGTTGGATTCCCGTTGTGCTGTGACATCACCCTTATACGCTGTGTAAAGCATAGTTTTTTAACTTATTTTGTAGCTGCTGCATCCTTTGCGACTGCCGGTAATTGGGTAACATATCACAGACTTTCTGCTTATACCGGGGGTCTAGTAGCGTGGCCACCCAGTACAGGTCGTTCTCCTTCAGCCTTTTTATACGAGGGTCTCTCAACAGGCATGACAGCATGAAAGACCCCATTTGCACAAGGTTGGATGCCGAGCTACTCATGTCCAATTCCTCGTCCTCACTGATGTCATTGAAGGTGTGTTCTTCCCCCCAGCCACGTACAACACCACGGGTACCAGATAGGTGACAACGAGCACCCTGGGATGCCTGCTGTGGTTGGTGTTCCTCCTCCTCAAAGCCACATTCCTCCTCTGACTCCTCTTCCTCACACTCCTCTTCCAGTGTTGCCGCAGGTCCAGCAATCGATGGTAAGGCTGTTTCTGGTGGTGGTGATGGTGACCACAACTCTTCCTCTTCCTCTTCACGCTCATCTACGGCCTGATCCAGCACTCTTCGCAGGGCACGCTCCAGGAAAAAAACATATGGGATGATGTCGCTGATGGTGCCTTCAGTGCGACTCACTAGGTTTGTCACCTCCTCAAAAGGACGCATGAGCCTACAGGCATTGCGCATGAGCGTCCAGTAACGTGGCAAAAAAATACCCAGCTCCGCAGAGGCTGTCCTAGCACCCCGGTCATACAAATACTCGTTGACCGCTTTTTCTTTTTGGAGCAGGCGGTCGAACATTAGCAGTGTTGAATTCCAACGTGTCGGGCTGTCGCAAATCAAGCGCCTCACTGGCATGTTGTTTCGCCGCTGAATATCTGCAAAGTGCGCCATGGCCGTGTAGGAACGCCTGAAATGGCCACACACCTTCCTGGCCTGCTTGAGGACGTCCTGTAAGCCTGGGTACTTCTGCACAAAACGTTGCACAATCAGATTCAACACATGTGCCATGCACGGCACATGTGTCAACTTGCCCAAATTCAATGCCGCCAACAAATTGCTCCCGTTGTCACACACCACTTTGCCGATCTCCAGTTGGTGCGGGGTCAGCCACTGATCCACCTGTGCGTTCAGGGCGGACAGTAGTGCTGGTCCGGTGTGACTCTCTGCTTTCAGGCAAGTCAACCCCAAGACAGCGTGACACTGTCGTATCCGGCATGTGGAATAGCCCCTGGGGAGCTGGGGGGGTGCAGTTGGTGTGGAGCAAGACGCAACAGCAGAAGAGGACTCAGCCGAGAAGGTTAGCAAAGAGGATGGAGTAGGAGGAGTAGAGGAGGTGGCCGCAGGCCTGCCTGCAAGTCGTGGCGGTGTCACCAACTCCTCTGCAGCAGAGCCACGCATTCCATGCTTGGCAGCCGCCAGCAGGTTTACCCAATGCGCAGTGTACGTTATATACCTGCCCTGACCGTGCTTTGCAGACCAGCTATCAGTGGTCAGATGGACCCTTGCCCCAACACTGTGTGCCAGACGTGACATGATTTCCTTTTCCACAATAGAGTACAGGTTGGGGATTGCCTTTTGTGAAAAATAATTTCGGCCGGGTACCTTCCACTGCGGTGTCCCAATAGCGACAAATTTTTTGAAGGCCTCAGACTCCACCAGCTTGTATGGTAAAAGCTGGCGGGCTAAGAGTTCCGACAAGCCAGCTGTCAGACGCCGGGCAAGGGGGTGACTCTGCGAGATTGGCTTTTTACGCTCAAACATTTCCTTGACAGACACCTGACTGTGGGCAGGTGACGAGCAGGAACTGCTGAAGGTGAGAGGCGGAGGGGCGGGTTGTTGATAGGGGGCATGGAGGACAGCAGTGGTTGACGTGGCTGAAGATGCTGGACCAGGAGGAGGATGGTGGCTTTCAGTTTGTGTGCTGCTTTTACTCATGTGTTGATCCCATAGGCGTTTGTGATGTGAGATCATGTGCCTTCGCAAAGCAGTTGTACCTAGGTGGGTGTTGGACTTCCCACGACTCAGTTTCTTTTGGCACAGGTTACAAATGGCATCGCTGATATCAGAGGCAGACACACAAAAAAAATGCCACACTGCTGAGCTTTGCAAGGACGGCATTCTGGTGGTGGCAACAGCTTGCGTTGATTGGCGTGCTGTCTGGCTGACCCCGGGTGCCGAATCTACATGCTGTCTGACTGCGCCACTAGCTCCTTGCGATGACCTCCTCCCCCTGCTTCCAACTCGTCTCCTCCTCCTCTCTGTCTCCCCATCTGAACTTTCCCCCTCTTCTTCTGCTCTTCGAGCAGGCACCCAGGTGACATCCACAGACACATCGTCATCATCAGCCGCTTCACTTGACAACTCAGCAAAGGCAGCAGCAGCAGGTACAACATCATCATCATCACAATGTACGTCCATGTGTATAATGCTGCCTGACTGAGACATATCCCCGTTATCTACATCCTCTGGCACTAATAGTTGCGCATCACTTATTTCTTCCAACTGATGTGAAAATAACTCCTCTGACGGATCAAGTGAAGCGGCTGTGGTGCTAGTGTTGGTGGTGGTGCCGGCGGGCTGGCGAGTGGTAAATTGAGAGGTGCCCGAAGCTGAGCTGGAGGAGGATGGTGCATTAGGGTTCCGAGCGGAAGCTGTAGACGATTGGGTGTCTTGTGTAAGCCAGTCAACTATGGCCTCAGAATTTTTTGAGTTCAGGGTCTGTGGTGGCCTCTGAACACTGGGCATTATTCTAGGGCCTAAGGAAATCACAGCACCACGACCACGACGGCCCTTGCGTGGTGGCCTGCCTCTGCCTGTCATTTTCTTTTTTAATGTGTTGTGTACTATGAGTGCAAGGTGCTGTGCCACCCTATAGGAGTGTTGGGCAGTGGGTACAGTACACTCTGTGGACCTGACAGTCACTGGCACTCAGGCAACTGCAATTAAAAAATATATATATTTTTTTTACTTGGCAAGCTGCTGTGCCACCTTATATATCAGTGGTGGGTGGGCAGTGGCACAGTACACTCTCTGTGGACCTGACAGCAGTCACTGGCACCCAGGCAACTGCAATTTTAAAAAATATATATTTTATTTTACTTTGCAAGCTGCTGTGCCACCTTATATATCAGTGGTGGGTGGGCAGTGGCACAGTACACTCTCTGTGGACCTGACAGCAGTCACTGGCACCCAGGCAACTGCAATTTTAAAAAATATATATTTTATTTTACTTTGCAAGCTGCTGTGCCACCTTATATATCAGTGGTGGGTGGGCAGTGGCACAGTACACTCTCTGTGGACCTGACAGCAGTCACTGGCACCCAGGCAACTGCAATTTTAAAAAAATATATTTTATTTTACTTTGCAAGCTGCTGTGCCACCTTATATATCAGTGGTGGGTGGGCAGTGGCACAGTACACTCTCTGTGGACCTGACAGCAGTCACTGGCACCCAGGCAACTGCAATTAAAATATATATATATATATATATATATATATATATATCAGTGGTGGGTGGGCACACAGTGGCACTGCAGTGGGCACAGTACACTCTGTGGACCTGACAGTAACTGGCAGCCCAGGCAACTGCAATAATAAAAAATATTTTTTTTTTCAATTTATTGCAACAAGATGCTGTGCCACCGTATATATATCAGTGGTGGGCAGTGCACTGCAGTGGGTACAGTGCACTCTGTGGACCTGACACAGCACTCACTGCAATTATGACAGAGGAAAAAAAAAATATTTTTTAAAATGCAAGGTACTGTGCCTGTGCCACCCGAAATGAGTGTGGTGTGCACACAGTACAGTCTGTGGTAGGTCTGTGGCCTCTCACACACAGCGGGCAGGCAACTGCAGTGTACAATAGATATATATAGATATATATATAAAGAAAAAACTCTATTACCTTACCAGTAGTGTTGAGCGAACACGGACTGTATTATTCGTGTTCGTACCGAATAATTGGATTTTTTGTACCCGAACACGGACACGGACACTTTACTGTATGTTCGGGTAAAAATCCGTGTTCGGTCGTTTTATTTCCGGGTTTTGCATGCTTTGGCGCTCTTTTCATGGCGGGCTTTCAACAGCCAATCAACAATCGTTTAACTGGTGTGCCTTAAGCCATCCCAGCCATGCCTGCAAATGTCTCAGTAGCTGTGATTGGCCGTCTGAAGCATGTGACCAAGTCTTTATAAGTTCGAGGCAGCCGCAGCGGCGTCATTATGCTGCTTAGATTCAGGGACAGAGCACACATCAACGTGCTGGCTGCTGATTAGGGAAAGATAGGCAGGAAAAAACCATTTGTGTCCGGATAGAATTGAGGGACAGGTCGGAGTGTTTAGGCAGGGCGAGTTGTAGGCATTTTAGGGATAGAGTCTGCTGAATTATAGGGTCAGTGTCTTCTACAAACTACAATCGATATTGCTGTGTGGGGGGTGGGGTCTGCACTCAATCCTGATCTACGATCTCTTCTCAATCCTGTTAGGGACAGAGTCTGCTGAATTTTAGGGAAACTGTGTTCTACAAACTACAATCGATATTGCTGTGTGGTGTGGGATTGGAGATAGGCAGGTGTCAGTGATCCACATCCATTTTTCTGTGTGTGAGCTGCAGTGAACACAATCTTTTTGGGCTGCAGTGAACACAATCTTTTTGGGCTGCAGTGAACACAATCTTTTTGGGCTGCAGTGAACACAATCTTTTTGGGCTGCAGTGAACACAATCTTTTTGGGGTGCAGTGAACAAAATCTTTTTGGGGTGCAGTGAACACAATCCTTTTTGGTGTGCAGTGAACACAATCTTTGTGGGGTGCAGTGAACAAAATCCTTTGTGGGGTGCAGTGAACACAATCTTTTTGGGGTGCAGTGAACAAAATCCTTTTTGGGGTGCAGTGAACAACATCCTTTTTGGGGTGCAGTGAACACAATCTTTTTGGGGTGCAGTGAACAAAATCCTTTGTGGGGTGCAGTGAACACAATCTTTTTGGGGTGCAGTGAACACAATCTTTTTGGGGTGGAGTGAACAACATCCTTTTTGGGGTGCAGTGAACAAAATCCTTTTTGGGGTGCAGTGAACAAAATCATTTTTGGGGTGCAGTGAACACAATCTTTTTGGGGTGCAGTGAACACAATCTTTTTGGGGTGGAGTGAACAACATCCTTTTTGGGGTGCAGTGAACAACATCCTTTTTGGGGTGCAGTGAACACAATCTTTTTGGGGTGCAGTGAACACAATCTTTGTGGGGTACAGTGAACAGAATCTTTGTGGGGTGCAGTGAACACAATCTTTGGGGGGTACAGTGAACACAATCTTTGTGAGGTGCAGTGAACACAATCTTTGTGGGGTGCAGTGAACACAATCATTGTGGGGTGCAGTGAACTCAATCTTTGTGGGGTACAGTGAACACAATCTCATACTTCTGAAGGTTTGAGGGTGCTGCCTGTTCCATACTCCCCCTACTCCTCATCTAGCCTTTTAGGGGTACAAACAATAGTAATTGGGGCCTAGTGTGGTTGTGTACGTGTGATATACATACACTTTTTTGGGATCATATTTTCTATTCCGCTATTTAATCAAAAACCTTTGGGGATCAGTTAAATTGGGGGATAGTCTGTGTTGGTACGTGTGAGAGAGATCCACCTTTCCAAGTTGTTGGGGTTCATCTCATACTTCTGAAGGTTTGAGGGTGCTGCCTGTTCCATACTCCCCCTACTCCTAGCCTTTTAGGGGTACAAACAATAGTAATTGGGGCCTAGTGTGGTTGTGTACGTGTGATATACATACACTTTTTTGGGATCATATTTTCTATTCCGCTATTTAATCAAAAACCTTTGGGGATCAGTTAAATTGGGGGATAGTCTGTGTTGGTACGTGTGAGAGAGATCCACCTTTCCAAGTTGTTGGGGTTCATCTCATACTTCTGAAGGTTTGAGGGTGCTGCCTGTTCCATACTCCCCCTACTCCTAGCCTTTTAGGGGTACAAACAATAGTAATTGGGGCCTAGTGTGGTTGTGTACGTGTGATATACATACACTTTTTTGGGATCATATTTTCTATTCCGCTATTTAATCAAAAACCTTTGGGGATCAGTTAAATTGGGGGATAGTCTGTGTTGGTACGTGTGAGAGAGATCCACCTTTCCAAGTTGTTGGGGTTCATCTCATACTTCTGAAGGTTTGAGGGTGCTGCCTGTTCCATACTCCCCCTACTCCTAGCCTTTTAGGGGTACAAACAATAGTAATTGGGGCCTAGTGTGGTTGTGTACGTGTGATATACATACACTTTTTTGGGATCATATTTTCTATTCCGCTATTTAATCAAAAACCTTTGGGGATCAGTTAAATTGGGGGATAGTCTGTGTTGGTACGTGTGAGAGAGATCCACCTTTCCAAGTTGTTGGGGTTCATCTCATACTTCTGAAGGTTTGAGGGTGCTGCCTGTTCCATACTCCCCCTACTCCTAGCCTTTTAGGGGTACAAACAATAGTAATTGGGGCCTAGTGTGGTTGTGTACGTGTGATATACATACACTTTTTTGGGATCATATTTTCTATTCCGCTATTTAATCAAAAACCTTTGGGGATCAGTTAAATTGGGGGATAGTCTGTGTTGGTACGTGTGAGAGAGATCCACCTTTCCAAGTTGTTGGGGTTCATCTCATACTTCTGAAGGTTTGAGGGTGCTGCCTGTTCCATACTCCCCCTACTCCTAGCCTTTTAGGGGTACAAACAATAGTAATTGGGGCCTAGTGTGGTTGTGTACGTGTGATATACATACACTTTTTTGGGATCATATTTTCTATTCCGCTATTTAATCAAAAACCTTTGGGGATCAGTTAAATTGGGGGATAGTCTGTGTTGGTACGTGTGAGAGAGATCCACCTTTCCAAGTTGTTGGGGTTCATCTCATACTTCTGAAGGTTTGAGGGTGCTGCCTGTTCCATACTCCCCCTACTCCTAGCCTTTTAGGGGTACAAACAATAGTAATTGGGGCCTAGTGTGGTTGTGTACGTGTGATATACATACACTTTTTTGGGATCATATTTTCTATTCCGCTATTTAATCAAAAACCTTTGGGGATCAGTTAAATTGGGGGATAGTCTGTGTTGGTACGTGTGAGAGAGATCCACCTTTCCAAGTTGTTGGGGTTCATCTCATACTTCTGAAGGTTTGAGGGTGCTGCCTGTTCCATACTCCCCCTACTCCTAGCCTTTTAGGGGTACAAACAATAGTAATTGGGGCCTAGTGTGGTTGTGTACGTGTGATATACATACACTTTTTTGGGATCATATTTTCTATTCCGCTATTTAATCAAAAACCTTTGGGGATCAGTTAAATTGGGGGATAGTCTGTGTTGGTACGTGTGAGAGAGATCCACCTTTCCAAGTTGTTGGGGTTCATCTCATACTTCTGAAGGTTTGAGGGTGCTGCCTGTTCCATACCCCCCCTACTCCTCATCTAGCCTTTTAGGGGTACAAACAATAGTAATTGGGGCCTAGTGTGGTTGTGTACGTGTGATATACATACACTTTTTTTGGATCATATTTTCTATTCCGCTATTTAATCAAAAACCTTTGGGGATCAGTTAAATTGGGGGATAGTCTGTGTCGGTACGTGTGAGAGAGATCCACCTTTCCAAGTTGTTGGGGTTCATCTCATACTTCTGAAGGTTTGAGGGTGCTGCCTGTTCCATACCCCCCCTACTCCTCATCTAGCCTTTTAGGGGTACAAACAATAGTAATTGGGGCCTAGTGTGGTTGTGTACGTGCGAGATACATACACTTTTTTTGATCATATTTCCTATTCCGCTATTCAATAAAAACCTTTGAGGATCAATTGAATTGCGGGATAGTCTGTGTCGGTACGTGTGAGAGAGATCCACCTTTCCAAGTTGTTGGGGTTCATCTCATACTTCTGAAGGTTTGAGGGTGCTGCCTGTTCCATACTCCCCCTACTCCTCATCTAGCCTTTTAGGGGTACAAACAATAGTAATTGGGGCCCAGTGTGGTTGTGTACGTGTGATATACATACACTTTTTTGGGATCATATTTTCTATTCCGCTATTTAATCAAAAACCTTTGGGGATCAGTTAAATTGGGGGATAGTCTGTGTCGGTACGTGTGAGAGAGATCCACCTTTCCAAGTTGTTGGGGTTCATCTCATACTTCTGAAGGTTTGAGGGTGCTGCCTGTTCCATACCCCCCCTACTCCTCATCTAGCCTTTTAGGGGTACAAACAATAGTAATTGGGGCCTAGTGTGGTTGTGTACGTGCGAGATACATACACTTTTTTTGATCATATTTCCTATTCTGCTATTCAATAAAAACCTTTGAGGATCAATTGAATTGCGGGATAGTCTGTGTCGGTACGTGTGAGAGAGATCCACCTTTCCAAGTTGTTGGGGTTCATCTCATACTTCTGAAGGTTTGAGGGTGCTGCCTGTTCCATACTCCCCCTACTCCTCATCTAGCCTTTTAGGGGTACAAACAATAGTAATTGGGGCCTAGTGTGGTTGTGTACGTGTGATATACATACACTTTTTTTGGATCATATTTTCTATTCCGCTATTTAATCAAAAACCTTTGGGGATCAGTTAAATTGGGGGATAGTCTGTGTTGGTACGTGTGAGAGAGATCCACCTTTCCAAGTTGTTGGGGTTCATCTCATACTTCTGAAGGTTTGAGGGTGCTGCCTGTTCCATACTCCCCCTACTCCTCATCTAGCCTTTTAGGGGTACAAACAATAGTAATTGGGGCCCAGTGTGGTTGTGTACGTGTGATATACATACACTTTTTTGGGATCATATTTTCTATTCCGCTATTTAATCAAAAACCTTTGGGGATCAGTTAAATTGGGGGATAGTCTGTGTCGGTACGTGTGAGAGAGATCCACCTTTCCAAGTTGTTGGGGTTCATCTCATACTTCTGAAGGTTTGAGGGTGCTGCCTGTTCCATACCCCCCCTACTCCTCATCTAGCCTTTTAGGGGTACAAACAATAGTAATTGGGGCCTAGTGTGGTTGTGTACGTGTGATATACATACACTTTTTTTGGATCATATTTTCTATTCCGCTATTTAATCAAAAACCTTTGGGGTCAGTTAAATTGGGGGATAGTCTGTGTCGGTACGTGTGAGAGAGATCCACCTTTCCAAGTTGTTGGGGTTCATCTCATACTTCTGAAGGTTTGAGGGTGCTGCCTGTTCCATACCCCCCCTACTCCTCATCTAGCCTTTTAGGGGTACAAACAATAGTAATTGGGGCCTAGTGTGGTTGTGTACGTGCGAGATACATACACTTTTTTTGATCATATTTCCTATTCCGCTATTCAATAAAAACCTTTGAGGATCAATTGAATTGCGGGATAGTCTGTGTCGGTACGTGTGAGAGAGATCCACCTTTCCAAGTTGTTGGGGTTCATCTCATACTTCTGAAGGTTTGAGGGTGCTGCCTGTTCCATACTCCCCCTACTCCTCATCTAGCCTTTTAGGGGTACAAACAATAGTAATTGGGGCCCAGTGTGGTTGTGTACGTGTGATATACATACACTTTTTTTGGATCATATTTTCTATTCCGCTATTTAATTTAACTGGGCCTCCATGCGAGACCTGTGTGCCTTGTTGCGCTGTTTTGAGTACTCCACCAACATGGCCAGTGGCAATGACGCCGTTCTCAGCTTAACTATCCCACTTCTATGCCTCCTTGAAAAAACAATTCGGGCGATGATGGAAGAGGATGTGGCACAGGATGAGGAGGAGGAGGAGGATGAAGAGGTAACATTTCCAAGGCTTTCAGGGCAGTCATTCGCAAGGGGCTCCGAGGGTGGGTTCCTGCACACGCAAACGCCAGGGACGCAATTGTCCAGCAGGGGCACAGTTCTGGAGGGTGAGGAGGATGAGGAGGAGGAGGAGCTGGAGGAGGAGATGGAACCATGTTCACAGCAGGGTGGCACCCAGGCCAGCTCATGGCCATCACTGGTGCGTGGCTGGGGGGATACAGAGGACACGGACGATACACCTCCCACAGAGGACAGCCTTTCGTTGCCTCTGGGCAGCCTGGCACACATGAGCGATTACATGCTGCAGTGTCTCCACAACGACCGCCGAGTTGCCCACATTCTAACTTGTGCTGATTACTGGGTGGCCACGCTGCTGGATCCCCGTTACAAGGACAACGTACCGTCCTTAATTCACTCACTGGAGCGCGATCGCAAGATGCGCGAGTACAAGCGCACGCTGGTAGACGCCATGCTGCTGGCATTCCCATCTGACAGCGGGGCCACAGTGGAAGCACAAGGCAGAGGAGGAGGAGGAGGAGGTCGCCAACGCAACCAGGGCACCGCCAGCACCTCAGAAGGCAGGGTTAGCATGGCCGAAATGTGGAAAAGCTTTGTCAGCACGCCACAACAAACAGCAGCACCAGCAGCTCAGATGGAACGTCTTAGCAGGAGGCAGCATTTTACCAACATGGTGGAGCAGTATGTGTGCACACGCCTACATGTAGTGAATGACGGGTCTGCCCCCTTCAACTTCTGGGTCTCCAAATTGGGCACATGGCTTGAGCTTGCCCTTTACGCCTTGGAGGTGCTGGCGTGCCCTGCAGCCAGTGTATTATCTGAACGGGTATTTAGCACGGCTGGGGGCGTTATAACAGACAAGCGCAGCCGCCTGTCCAGAGACAATGTGGACAAGCTCACGTTCATTAAAATGAACCAGGCATGGATCCCACGGGACTTTTCCGTACCTTATGCAGAATAGCAATGGATACCGACCTTACCCACCCATTGTTCCATTTTTGCTCTTTCTCACTCTTTTAGGGGGTACCCTCATTTAAAATTTTTGAAAAGAAGCAGTGTTGGCTACCTCGTCCTCCTCCTCAGGGCCAGATTAATGTAGGGGCTATTGGAGCTGCAGCTCCAGGCCCCTACCTTTTATATAGGCCCCGGGTTGGCCATATTCACTGTTACCGCTCTTCTGTCACTTGTAAACACAGAAGTCTGGCTTCTATGCTCGCTTCCCCAGGCAGCACCCTCAGAACCTCCCCACACAGCGTGAAGGCCGGACAAGGAGGGACAGTTGGCGATGCATGGATGTGTTTATGGGCTTCAGAGACAGCATCCCATGTTGAATTAGGCATGCATGGCTGCACCCTTCCTCCTCTGGGTGCATGGCAAGGCACGGCCCTTAAGGCCCTTCAAAATCCTCAGCACCAAGCCCATGATGCTGTTAATCCGGCCCTGGTCCTCCTCCACCGCCGCTTCCACCTACACCGCCCATAGGTGTGCGCAGCCTATTGCATTAAGGTGTGCACCCCAAAGTTGAAATACACATGCATGTGTTTGCCAGCAGGGAGAGTAATGTATCGGGGCCATGTACCTGTAGGCAAGGAGAAATAGAGCAGAGCAGGTCCCAGGGAGATCTTTCCCATCTCCTCACTGGCAATGCTATGTGCCCTAGGTGATTAGGGTGTGCCCAGGCACACCCAGCACACCCTGTGCGCACGCCTATGTCACCGCCACATCCACCACCACCTCAACCTCCCTCCTACTCCATATGGGCCTCGTCCTTCAGAGATGAAGAAGAACATTGTTTTATTTTTCTGTTTTTTTTTTGTTGTTTTAAGTTATTTCCCTATCCACATTTGTTTGCAGAGCACTTGCCATGCTCTTAATTACGTTTTGCTGCCATTTGCAGCACTCTAGCCCTTTCCTTTGGTGTTTTAGAGCCATTTTAGTGCCTTAAAGTTCGGGTCCCCATTGACTTCAATGGGGTTCGGTGTCCGGGAAAAGTTCGGTAAAAGTCCGGGACACGGACCCGGACTTTTTTTTAAAGTTCGACCGAACCCGTCGAACACGGACATCTAGGTGTTCGCTCAACCCTACTTACCAGCCCTTAAAAGGGCTTTTGGGGAAACTATATATATATATATATGTATATATATATAAATAAAAAAAATCCTCAATTACCAGCCCTTAAAAGGGCTTTTGGGGACACTAGATAGATATAGATATATATATATAAGAAGAAACAACTCAATTACCAGCCCTTAAAAGGGCTTTTGGGGACGCTAGGTATATATATATATATATATATATATATATATATATAAAAAAAACACAAATACCAGCCCTTAGAAGGGCTTTTTGGGGTGCTGATATTACAGCAGTAGTGGACCAAGAACACTGCGCGACCAGGAACACTGACTAACTGTCCCTAGCTTAACAGCAGCAGCACTCTCCCTACTCTCACTACACACACTGCTTCAAAATGATCTAAGATGGATGCTGCCCTTGCTTATTTATAGGAGGTGGGAGGGTGTGGGAGGGAGGTATGCTGATTGGCTGGAAATGTGTCTGCTGACTGTAAAGTTCAGGGTCAAAGTTTGCCTCAATGATGTCTTATGGGGGGCGGACCGAACATCGCATATGTTCGCCGGCAGCGGCGAACGCGAACATGCTAAGTTCGCCGGGAACTGTTCGCCGGCGAACAGTTCTATACATCTCTATTTGGCACATCTCCATCCACCGCTGAGGATTGCAGGGCGCTTCAGTTTGCCTCCTGTTTCCCGAACTCCTCCTACTCCTCATCCTCATCCTCCTTTTAGGGTACAAAAAATTGTAATCGGGTCTAGTCTGTGTTTGTACGTGTGAGATACACCGTTTTATAACATTTTTTCTATTCCGCTATTCAATATACACCCTTTTGGAGTGTAAAAAATTAAATTACGGCATAGTCTGTATCGGTACGTGTGAGATACACCTTCCAAATTTTTGCGGCGCATCTTCCACCGCCGAGGATTGCAGGGTGCTTCAGTTTGCCTCCTGTTCCGAACTCCTCCTACTCCTCATCCTGCCTTTAGGGTACAAAAAATTGTAATCAGGGCCTAGTCTGGGTCTGTACGTGTGAGATACACCTTTTTATAGCATATTTTCTATTCCGCTAATCAATCTATACCCTTTGGGGTAAAAAAAATTAAATTGCGGCATAGTCTGTATCGGTACGTGTGAGATACACCTTCCAAATTTTTGGGGCGCATCTTCCACCGCCGAGGATTGCAGGGTGCTTCAGTTTGCCTCCTGTTCCGAACTCCTCTTACTCCTCATCCTGCCTTTAGGGTACAAAAAATTGTAATCGGGGCCTAGTCTGGGTCTGTACGTGTGAGATACACCTTTTTATATCATATTTTATATTCCGCTATTCAATCTACACCCTTTTGGGGTAAAAAAATTAAATTGCGGCATAGTCTGTATCGGTACGTGTGATATACACCTTCCAAATTTTTGGGGCGCGTCTTCCACCGCCGAGGATTGCAGGGTGCTTCAGTTTGCCTCCTGTTCCGAACTCCTCCTACTCCTCATCCTGCCTTTAGGGTACAAAAAATTGTAATCGTGGCCTAGTCTGGGTCTGTACGTGTGAGATACGCCTTTTTATATCATATTTTCTATACCGCTATTCAATCGACACCCTTTTGGGTTAAAAAAATTAAATTGCAGCATAGTCTGTATCGGTACGTGTGAGATACACTTTCCAAATTTTTGGGGCGCATCTTCCACCACCGAGGATTGCAGGGTGCTTCAGTTTGCCTCCTGTTCCGAACTCCTCCTACTCCTCATCCTGCCTTTAGGGTACAAAAAATTGTAATCGGAGCCTAGTCTGGGTCTGTACGTGTGAGATACACCTTTTTATGTCATATTTTCTATTCCACTATTCAATCTACACCCTTTTGGGGTAAAAAAAATTAAATTGCGGCATAGTCTGTATCGGTACGTGTGAGATACACCTTCCAAATTTTTGCGGTGCATCTTCCACCGCCGAGGATTGCAGGGTGCTTCAGTTTGCCTCCTGTTCCGAACTCCTCCTACTCCTCATCCTGCCTTTAGGGTACAAAAAATTGTAATCAGGGCCTAGTCTGGGTCTGTACGTGTGAGATACACCTTTTTATAGCATATTTTCTATTCCGCTATTCAATCTATACCCTTTGGGGTAAAAAAAATTAAATTGCGGCATAGTCTGTATCGGTACGTGTGAGATACACCTTCCAAATTTTTGGGGCGCATTTTCCACCGCCGAGGATTGCAGGGTGCTTCAGTTTGCCTCCTGTTCCGAACTCCTCTTACTCCTCATCCTGCCTTTAGGGTACAAAAAATTGTAATCGGGGCCTAGTCTGGGTCTGTACGTGTGAGATACACCTTTTTATATCATATTTTATATTCCGCTATTCAATCTACACCCTTTTGGGGTAAAAAAATTAAATTGCGGCATAGTCTGTATCGGTACGTGTGATATACAACTTCCAAATTTTTGGGGCGCGTCTTCCACCGCCGAGGATTGCAGGGTGCTTCAGTTTGCCTCCTGTTCCGAACTCCTCCTACTCCTCATCCTGCCTTTAGGGTACAAAAAATTGTAATCGTGGCCTAGTCTGGGTCTGTACGTGTGAGATACGCCTTTTTATATCATATTTTCTATACCGCTATTCAATCGACACCCTTTTGGGTTAAAAAAATTAAATTGCGGCATAGTCTGTATCGGTACGTGTGAGATACACCTTCCAAATTTTTGGGGCGCATCTTCCACCGCCGAGGATTGCAGAATGCTTCAGTTTGCCTCCTGTTCCGAACTCCTCCTACTCCTCATCCTGCCTTTAGGGTACAAAAAATTGTAATCGGGGCCTAGTCTGGGTCTGTACGTGTGAGATACACCTTTTTATATCATATTTTCTATTCCGCTATTCAATCTACACCCTTTTGGGGTAAAAAAAATTAAATTGCGGCATAGTCTGTATCGGTACGTGTGAGATACACCTTCCAAATTTTTGGGGCGCATCTTCCACCGCTGAGGATTGCAGGGTGCTTCAGTTTGCCTCCTGTTCCAAACTCCTCCTACTCCTCATCCTCATCCTGCCTTTAGGGTACAAAAAATTGTAATCGGGGCCTAGTCTGTGTTTGTACGTGTGAGATACACCGTTTTATAAAAAATTTTCTATTCCGCTATTCAATATACACCCTTTTGGAGTGTAAAAAATTAAATTACGGCATAGTCTGTTTTGGTACGTGTGAGATACACCTTTTTAAAATTGTTTGGCACATCTCCATCCACCGCTGAGGATTGCAGGGCGCTTCAGTTTGCCTCCTGTTCCGAACTCCTCCTACTCCTCATCCTCATCCTCCCTTTAGGGTACAAAAAATTGTACTCGGGTCTAGTCTGTGTTTGTACGTGTGAGATACACCGTTTTATAAATTTTTTTCTATTCCGCTATTCAATATACACTCTTTTGGAGTGTAAAAAATTAAATTACGGCATAGTCTGTATCGGTACATGTGAGATACACCTTCCAAATTTTTGGGGCGCATCTTCCACCGCCGAGGATTGCAGGGTGCTTCAGTTTGCCTCCTGTTCCGAACTCCTCCTACTCCTCATCCTGCCTTTAGGGTACAAAAAATTGTAATCGGAGCCTAGTCTGGGTCTGTACGTGTGAGATACACCTTTTTATGTCATATTTTCTATTCCACTATTCAATCTACACCCTTTTGGGGTAAAGAAAATTAAATTGCGGCATAGTCTGTATCGGTACGTGTGATATACACCTTCCAAATTTTTGGGGCGCGTCTTCCACCGCCGAGGATTGCAGGGTGCTTCAGTTTGCCTCCTGTTCCGAACTCCTCCTACTCCTCATCCTGCCTTTAGGGTACAAAAAATTGTAATCGTGGCCTAGTCTGGGTCTGTACGTGTGAGATACGCCTTTTTATATCATATTTTCTATACCGCTATTCAATCGACACCCTTTTGGGTTAAAAAAATTAAATTGCGGCATAGTCTGTATCGGTACGTGTGAGATACACCTTCCAAATTTTTGGGGCGCATCTTCCACCACCGAGGATTGCAGGGTGCTTCAGTTTGCCTCCTGTTCCGAATTCCTCCTACTCCTCATCCTGCCTTTAGGGTACAAAAAATTGTAATCGGAGCCTAGTCTGGGTCTGTACGTGTGAGATACACCTTTTTATGTCATATTTTCTATTCCACTATTCAATCTACACCCTTTTGGGGTAAAAAAAATTAAATTGCGGCATAGTCTGTATCGGTACGTATGAGATACACCTTCCAAATTTTTGCGGCGCATCTTCCACCGCCGAGGATTGCAGGGTGCTTCAGTTTGCCTCCTGTTCCGAACTCCTCCTACTCCTCATCCTGCCTTTAGGGTACAAAAAATTGTAATCAGGGCCTAGTCTGGGTCTGTTTGTGTGAGATACACCTTTTTATAGCATATTTTCTATTCCGCTATTCAATCTATACCCTTTGGGGTAAAAAAAATTAAATTGCGGCATAGTCTGTATCGGTACGTGTGAGATACACCTTCCAAATTTTTGGGGCGCATTTTCCACCGCCGAGGATTGCAGGGTGCTTCAGTTTGCCTCCTGTTCCGAACTCCTCTTACTCCTCATCCTGCCTTTAGGGTACAAAAAATTGTAATCGGGGCCTAGTCTGGGTCTGTACGTGTGAGATACACCTTTTTATATCATATTTTATATTCCGCTATTCAATCTACACCCTTTTGGGGTAAAAAAATTAAATTGCGGCATAGTCTGTATCGGTACGTGTGATATACAACTTCCAAATTTTTGGGGCGCGTCTTCCACCTCCGAGGATTGCAGAATGCTTCTGTTTGCCTCCTGTTCCGAACTCCTCCTACTCCTCATCCTGCCTTTAGGGTACAAAAAATTGTAATCGGGGCCTAGTCTGGGTCTGTACGTGTGAGATACACCATTTTATATCATATTTTCTATTCCGCTATTCAATCTACACCCTTTTGGGGTAAAAAAAATTAAATTGCGGCATAGTCTGTATCGGTACGTGTGAGATACACCTTCCAAATTTTTGCGGCGCATCTTCCACCGCCGAGGATTGCAGGGTGCTTCAGTTTGCCTCCTGTTCCGAACTCCTCCTACTCCTCATCCTGCCTTTAGGGTACAAAAAATTGTAATCAGGGCCTAGTCTGGGTCTGTACGTGTGAGATACACCTTTTTATAGCATATTTTCTATTCCGCTATTCAATCTATACCCTTTGGGGTAAAAAAAATTAAATTGCGGCATAGTCTGTATCGGTACGTGTGAGATACACCTTCCAAATTTTTGCGGCGCATCTTCCACCGCCGAGGATTGCAGGGTGCTTCAGTTTGCCTCCTGTTCCGAACTCCTCCTACTCCTCATCCTGCCTTTAGGGTACAAAAAATTGTAATCAGGGCCTAGTCTGGGTCTGTACGTGTGAGATACACCTTTTTATAGCATATTTTCTATTCCGCTATTCAATCTATACCCTTTGGGGTAAAAAAAATTTAATTGCGGCATAGTCTGTATCGGTACGTGTGAGATACACCTTCCAAATTTTTGGGGCGCATTTTCCACCGCCGAGGATTGCAGGGTGCTTCAGTTTGCCTCCTGTTCCGAACTCCTCTTACTCCTCATCCTGCCTTTAGGGTACAAAAAATTGTAATCGGGGCCTAGTCTGGGTCTGTACGTGTGAGATACACCTTTTTATATCATATTTTATATTCCGCTATTCAATCTACACCCTTTTGGGGTAAAAAAATTAAATTGCGGCATAGTCTGTATCGGTACGTGTGATATACAACTTCCAAATTTTTGGGGCGCGTCTTCCACCGCCGAGGATTGCAGGGTGCTTCAGTTTGCCTCCTGTTCTGAACTCCTCCTACTCCTCATCCTGCCTTTAGGGTACAAAAAATTGTAATCGTGGCCTAGTCTGGGTCTGTACGTGTGAGATACGCCTTTTTATATCATATTTTCTATACCGCTATTCAATCGACACCCTTTTGGGTTAAAATAATTAAATTGCCGCATAGTCTGTATCGGTACGTGTGAGATACACCTTCCAAATTTTTGGGGCGCATCTTCCACCGCCGAGGATTGCAGAATGCTTCAGTTTGCCTCCTGTTCCGAACTCCTCCTACTCCTCATCCTGCCTTTAGGGTTCAAAAAATTGTAATCGGGGCCTAGTCTGGGTCTGTACGTGTGAGATACACCTTTTTATATCACATTTTCTATTCCGCTATTCAATCTACACCCTTTTGGGGTAAAAAAAATTAAATTGCGGCATAGTCTGTATCGGTACGTGTGAGATACACCTTCCAAATTTTTGGGGCGCATCTTCCACCGCTGAGGATTGCAGGGTGCTTCAGTTTGCCTCCTGTTCCAAACTCCTCCTACTCCTCATCCTCATCCTGCCTTTAGGGTACAAAAAATTGTAATCGGGGCCTAGTCTGTGTTTGTACGTGTGAGATACACCGTTTTATAAAAAAATTTCTATTCCGCTATTCAATATACACCCTTTTGGAGTGTAAAAAATTAAATTACGGCATAGTCTGTTTTGGTACGTGTGAGATACACCTTTTTAAAATTGTTTGGCACATCTCCATCCACCGCTGAGGATTGCAGGGCGCTTCAGTTTGCCTCCTGTTCCGAACTCCTCCTACTCCTCATCCTCATCCTCCCTTTAGGGTACAAAAAATTGTAATCGGGTCTAGTCTGTGTTTGTACGTGTGAGATACACCGTTTTATAAATTTTTTTCTATTCCGCTATTCAATATACACTCTTTTGGAGTGTAAAAAATTAAATTACGGCATAGTCTGTATCGGTACATGTGAGATACACCTTCCAAATTTTTGGGGCGCATCTTCCACCGCCGAGGATTGCAGGGTGCTTCAGTTTGCCTCCTGTTCCGAACTCCTCCTACTCCTCATCCTGCCTTTAGGGTACAAAAAATTGTAATCGGAGCCTAGTCTGGGTCTGTACGTGTGAGATACACCTTTTTATGTCATATTTTCTATTCCACTATTCAATCTACACCCTTTTGGGGTAAAAAAAATTAAATTGCGGCATAGTCTGTATCGGTACGTGTGATATACACCTTCCAAATTTTTGGGGCGCGTCTTCCACCGCCGAGGATTGCAGGGTGCTTCAGTTTGCCTCCTGTTCCGAACTCCTCCTACTCCTCATCCTGCCTTTAGGGTACAAAAAATTGTAATCGGAGCCTAGTCTGGGTCTGTACGTGTGAGATACACCTTTTTATGTCATATTTTCTATTCCACTATTCAATCTACACCCTTTTGGGGTAAAAAAAATTAAACTGGGGCATAGTCTGTATCGGTACGTGTGAGATACACCTTCCAAATTTTTGGGGCGCATCTTCCACCGCCGAGGATTGCAGAATGCTTCAGTTTGCCTCCTTTTCCGAACTCCTCCTACTCCTCATCCTGCCTTTAGGGTACAAAAAATTGTAATCGGGGCCTAGTCTGGGTCTGTACGTGTGAGATACACCTTTTTATATCATATTTTCTATACCGCTATTCAATCGACACCCTTTTGGGTTAAAAAAATTAAATTGCGGCATAGTCTGTATCGGTACGTGTGAGATACACCTTCCAAATTTTTGGGGCGCATCTTCCACCACCGAGGATTGCAGGGTGCTTCAGTTTGCCTCCTGTTCCGAACTCCTCCTACTCCTCATCCTGCCTTTAGGGTACAAAAAATTGTAATCGGGGCCTAGTCTGTGTTTGTACGTGTGTGATACACCGTTTTATAAAAATGTTTCTATTCCGCTATTCAATATACACCCTTTTGGAGTGTAAAAAATTAAATTACGGCATAGTCTGTTTTGGTACGTGTGAGATACACCTTTTTAAAATTGTTTGGCACATCTCCATCCACCGCTGAGGATTGCAGGGCGCTTCAGTTTGCCTCCTGTTCCGAACTCCTCCTACTCCTCATCCTGCCTTTAGGGTACAAAAAATTGTAATCGGGGCCTAGTCTGGGTCTGTACGTGTGAGATACACCTTTTTATATCATATTTTCTATTCCGCTATTCAATCTACACCCTTTTGGGGTAAAAAAAATTAAATTGCGGCATAGTCTGTATCGGTACGTGTGAGATACACCTTCCAAATTTTTGGGGCGCATCTTCCACCGCTGAGGATTGCAGGGTGCTTCAGTTTGCCTCCTGTTCCGAACTCCTCCTACTCCTCATCCTCATCCTGCCTTTAGGGTACAAAAAATTGTAATCGGGGCCTAGTCTGTGTTTGTACGTGTGAGATACACCGTTTTATAAAAAATTTTCTATTCCGCTATTCAATATACACCCTTTTGGAGTGTAAAAAATTAAATTAAGGCATAGTCTGTTTTGGTACGTGTGAGATACACCTTTTTAAAATTGTTTGGCACATCTCCATCCACCGCTGAGGATTCCAGGGCGCTTCAGTTTGCCTCCTGTTCCGAACTCCTCCTACTCCTCATCCTCATCCTCCCTTTAGGGTACAAAAAATTGTAATCGGGTCTAGTCTGTGTTTGTACGTGTGAGATACACCGTTTTATAAATTTTTTTCTATTCCGCTTTTCAATATACACTCTTTTGGAGTGTAAAAAATTAAATTACGGCATAGTCTGTATCGGTACATGTGAGATACACCTTCCAAATTTTTCGGGCGCATCTTCCACCGCTGAGGATTGCAGGGTGCTTCAGTTTGCCTCCTGTTCCGAACTCCTCCTACTCCTCATCCTGCCTTTAGGGTACAAAAAATTGTAATCAGGGCCTAGTCTGGGTCTGTACGTGTGAGATACACCTTTTTATAGCATATTTTCTATTCCGCTATTCAATCTATACCCTTTGGGGTAAAAAAAATTAAATTGCGGCATAGTCTGTATCGGTACGTGTGAGATACACCTTCCAAATTTTTGGGGCGCATCTTCCACCGCCGAGGATTGCAGGGTGCTTCAGTTTGCCTCCTGTTTCGAACTCCTCCTACTCCTCATCATGCCTTTAGGGTACAAAAAATTGTAATCGGGGGCCTAGTCTGGGTCTGTACGTGTGAGATACACCTTTTTATATCATATTTTCTTTTCCGCTATTCAATCGACACCCTTTTGAGTTAAAAAAATTAAATTGCGGCATAGTCTGTATCGGTACGTGTGAGATACACCTTCCAAATTTTTGGGGCGCATCTTCCACCACCGAGGATTGCAGGGTGCTTCAGTTTGCCTCCTGTTCCGAACTCCTCCTACTCCTCCTCCTGCCTTTAGGGTACAAAAAATTGTAATCGGAGCCTAGTCTGGGTCTGTACGTGTGAGATACACCTTTTTATGTCATATTTTCTATTCCACTATTCAATCTACACCCTTTTGGGGTAAAAAAAATTAAATTGGGGCATAGTCTGTATCGGTACGTGTGAGATACACCTTCCAAATTTTTGGGGCGCATCTTCCACCACCGAGGATTGCAGGGTGCTTCAGTTTGCCTCCTGTTCCGAACTCCTCCTACTCCTCATCCTGCCTTTAGGGTACAAAAAATTGTAATCGTGGCCTAATCTGGGTCTGTACGTGTGAGATACACCTTTTTATATCATATTTTCTATACCGCTATTCAATCGACACCCTTTTGGGTTAAAAAAATTAAATTGCGGCATAGTCTGTATCGGTACGTGTGAGATACACCTTCCAAATTTTTGGGGCGCATCTTCCACCACCGAGGATTGCAGGGTGCTTCAGTTTGCCTCCTGTTCCGAACTCCTCCTACTCCTCATCCTGCCTTTAGGGTACAAAAAATTGTAATCGGGGCCTAGTCTGGGTCTGTACGTGTGAGATACACCTTTTTATATCATATTTTCTATTCCGCTATTCAATCTACACCCTTTTGGGGTAAAAAAAATTAAATTGCGGCATAGTCTGTATCGGTACATGTGAGATACACCTTCCAAATTTTTGGGGCGCATCTTCCACCGCCGAGGATTGCAGGGTGCTTCAGTTTGCCTCCTTTTCCGAACTCCTCCTACTCCTCATCCTCATCCTGCCTTTAGGGTACAAAAAATTGTAATCGGGGCCTAGTCTGTGTTTGTACGTGTGAGATACACCGTTTTATAAAAATGTTTCTATTCCGCTATTCAATATACACCCTTTTGGAGTGTAAAAAATTAAATTACGGCATAGTCTGTTTTGGTACGTGTGAGATACACCTTTTTAAAATTGTTTGGCACATCTCCATCCACCGCTGAGGATTGCAGGGCGCTTCAGTTTGCCTCCTGTTCCGAACTCCTCCTACTCCTCATCCTCCCTTTAGGGTACAAAAAATTGTAATCGGGTCTAGTCTGTGTTTGTACGTGTGAGATACACCGTTTTATAATTTTTTTTCTATTCCGCTATTCAATATACACTCTTTTGGAGTGTAAAAAATTAAATTACGGCATAGTCTGTATCGGTATGTGTGAGATACACCTTCCAAATTTTTGGGGCGCATCTTCCACCGCCGAGGATTGCAGGGTGCTTCAGTTTGCCTCCTGTTCCGAACTCCTCCTACTCCTCATCCTGCCTTTAGGGTACAAAAAATTGTAATCAGGGCATAGTCTGGGTCTGTACGTGTGAGATACACCTTTTTATAGCATATTTTCTATTCCGCTATTCAATCTATACCCTTTGGGGTAAAAAAAATTAAATTGCGGCATAGTCTGTATCGGTACGTGTGAGATACACCTTCCAAATTTTTGGGGGGCATCTTCCACCGCCGAGGATTGCAGGGTGCTTCAGTTTGCCTCCTGTTTCGAACTCCTCCTACTCCTCATCCTGCCTTTAGGGTACAAAAAATTGTAATCAGGGGCCTAGTCTGGGTCTGTACGTGTGAGATACACCTTTTTATATCATATTTTCTTTTCCGCTATTCAATCTACACCCTTTTGGGGTAAAAAAAATTAAATTGCGGCATAGTCTGTATCGGTACGTGTGAGATACACCTTCCACATTTTTGGGGCGCATCTTCCACCGCCGAGGATTGCAGGGTGCTTCAGTTTGCCTCCTGTTCCAAACTCCTCTTACTCCTCATCCTGCCTTTAGGGTACAAAAAATTGTAATCGGGGCCTAGTCTGTGTTTGTACGTGTGAGATACACCGTTTTATAAAAATGTTTCTATTCCGGTATTCAATATACACCCTTTTGGAGTGTAAAAAATTAAATTACGGCATAGTCTGTTTTGGTACGTGTGAGATACACCTTTTTAAAATTGTTTGGCACATCTCCATCCACCGCTGAGGATTGCAGGGCACTTCAGTTTGCCTCCTGTTCCGAACTCCTCCTACTCCTCATCCTCCCTTTAGGGTACAAAAAATTGTAATCGGGTCTAGTCTGTGTTTGTACGTGTGAGATACACCGTTTTATAAATTTTTTTCTATTCCGCTATTCAATATACACTCTTTTGGAGTGTAAAAAATTAAATTACGGCATAGTCTGTATCGGTACGTGTGAGATACACCTTCCAAATTTTTGGGGCGCATCTTCCACCGCCGAGGATTGCAGGGTGCTTCAGTTTGCCTCCTGTTCCGAACTCCTCCTACTCCTCATCCTGCCTTTAGGGTACAAAAAATTGTAATCAGGGCCTAGTCTGGGTCTGTACGTGTGAGATACACCTTTTTATAGCATATTTTCTATTCCGCTATTCAATCTATACCCTTTGGGGTAAAAAAAATTAAATTGCGGCATAGTCTGTATCGGTACGTGTGAGATACGCCTTCCAAATTTTTGGGGGGCATCTTCCACCGTCGAGGATTGCAGGGTGCTTCAGTTTGCCTCCTGTTTCGAACTCCTCCTACTCCTCATCCTGCCTTTAGGGTACAAAAAATTGTAATCAGGGGCCTAGTCTGGGTCTGTACGTGTGAGATACACCTTTTTATATCATATTTTCTTTTCCGCTTTTCAATCTACACCCTTTTGGGGTAAAAAAAATTAAATTGCGGCATAGTCTGTATTGGTACGTGTGAGATACACCTTTTTAAAATTGTTTGGCACATCTCCATCCACCGCTGAGGATTGCAGGGCGCTTCAGTTTGCCTCCTGTTCCGAACTCCTCCTACTCCTCATCCTCATCCTCCCTTTAGGGTACAAAAAATTGTAATCGGGTCTAGTCTGTGTTTGTACGTGTGAGACACACCGTTTTATAAATTTTTTTCTATTCCGCTATTCAATATACACTCTTTTGGAGTGTAAAAAATTAAATTACGGCATAGTCTGTATCGGTACATGTGAGATACACCTTCCAAATTTTTGGGGCGCATCTTCCACCGCCGAGGATTGCAGGGTGCTTCAGTTTGCCTCCTGTTCCGAACTCCTCCTACTCCTCATCCTGCCTTTAGGGTACAAAAAATTGTAATCGTGGCCTAGTCTGGGTCTGTACGTGTGAGATACGCCTTTTTATATCATATTTTCTATACCGCTATTCAATCGACACCCTTTTGGGTTAAAAAAATTAAATTGCGGCATAGTCTGTATCGGTACGTGTGAGATACACCTTCCAAATTTTTGGGGCGCATCTTCCACCACCGAGGATTGCAGGGTGCTTCAGTTTGCCTCCTGTTCCGAACTCCTCCTACACCTCATCCTGCCTTTAGGGTACAAAAAATTGTAATCGGAGCCTAGTCTGGGTCTGTACGTGTGAGATACACCTTTTTATGTCATATTTTCTATTCCACTATTCAATCTACACCCTTTTGGGGTAAAAAAAATTAAATTGCGGCATAGTCTGTATCGGTACGTGTGAGATACACCTTCCAAATTTTTGCGGCGCATCTTCCACCGCCGAGGATTGCAGGGTGCTTCAGTTTGCCTCCTGTTCCGAACTCCTCCTACTCCTCATCCTGCCTTTAGGGTACAAAAAATTGTAATCAGGGCCTAGTCTGGGTCTGTACGTGTGAGATACACCTTTTTATAGCATATTTTCTATTCCGCTATTCAATCTATACCCTTTGGGGTAAAAAAAATTAAATTGCGGCATAGTCTGTATCGGTACGTGTGAGATACACCTTCCAAATTTTTGCGGCGCATCTTCCACCGCCGAGGATTGCAGGGTGCTTCAGTTTGCCTCCTGTTCCGAACTCCTCCTACTCCTCATCCTGCCTTTAGGGTACAAAAAATTGTAATCAGGGCCTAGTCTGGGTCTGTACGTGTGAGATACACCTTTTTATAGCATATTTTCTATTCCGCTATTCAATCTATACCCTTTGGGGTAAAAAAAATTAAATTGCGGCATAGTCTGTATCGGTACGTGTGAGATACACCTTCCAAATTTTTGGGGCGCATCTTCCACCGCCGAGGATTGCAGGGTGCTTCAGTTTGCCTCCTGTTTCGAACTCCTCCTACTCCTCATCATGCCTTTAGGGTACAAAAAATTGTAATCGGGGGCCTAGTCTGGGTCTGTACGTGTGAGATACACCTTTTTATATCATATTTTCTTTTCCGCTATTCAATCGACACCCTTTTGAGTTAAAAAAATTAAATTGCGGCATAGTCTGTATCGGTACGTGTGAGATACACCTTCCAAATTTTTGGGGCGCATCTTCCACCACCGAGGATTGCAGGGTGCTTCAGTTTGCCTCCTGTTCCGAACTCCTCCTACTCCTCATCCTGCCTTTAGGGTACAAAAAATTGTAATCGTGGCCTAATCTGGGTCTGTACGTGTGAGATACACCTTTTTATATCATATTTTCTATACCGCTATTCAATCGACACCCTTTTGGGTTAAAAAAATTAAATTGCGGCATAGTCTGTATCGGTACGTGTGAGATACACCTTCCAAATTTTTGGGGCGCATCTTCCACCACCGAGGATTGCAGGGTGCTTCAGTTTGCCTCCTGTTCCGAACTCCTCCTACTCCTCATCCTGCCTTTAGGGTACAAAAAATTGTAATCGGGGCCTAGTCTGGGTCTGTACGTGTGAGATACACCTTTTTATATCATATTTTCTATTCCGCTATTCAATCTACACCCTTTTGGGGTAAAAAAAATTAAATTGCGGCATAGTCTGTATCGGTACATGTGAGATACACCTTCCAAATTTTTGGGGCGCATCTTCCACCGCCGAGGATTGCAGGGTGCTTCAGTTTGCCTCCTTTTCCGAACTCCTCCTACTCCTCATCCTCATCCTGCCTTTAGGGTACAAAAAATTGTAATCGGGGCCTAGTCTGTGTTTGTACGTGTGAGATACACCGTTTTATAAAAATGTTTCTATTCCGCTATTCAATATACACCCTTTTGGAGTGTAAAAAATTAAATTACGGCATAGTCTGTTTTGGTACATGTGAGATACACCTTTTTAAAATTGTTTGGCACATCTCCATCCACCGCTGAGGATTGCAGGGCGCTTCAGTTTGCCTCCTGTTCCGAACTCCTCCTACTCCTCATCCTCCCTTTAGGGTACAAAAAATTGTAATCGGGTCTAGTCTGTGTTTGTACGTGTGAGATACACCGTTTTATAATTTTTTTTCTATTCCGCTATTCAATATACACTCTTTTGGAGTGTAAAAAATTAAATTACGGCATAGTCTGTATCGGTATGTGTGAGATACACCTTCCAAATTTTTGGGGCGCATCTTCCACCGCCGAGGATTGCAGGGTGCTTCAGTTTGCCTCCTGTTCCGAACTCCTCCTACTCCTCATCCTGCCTTTAGGGTACAAAAAATTGTAATCAGGGCCTAGTCTGGGTCTGTACGTGTGAGATACACCTTTTTATAGCATATTTTCTATTCCGCTATTCAATCTATACCCTTTGGGGTAAAAAAAATTAAATTGCGGCATAGTCTGTATCGGTACGTGTGAGATACACCTTCCACATTTTTGGGGCGCATCTTCCACCGCCGAGGATTGCAGGGTGCTTCAGTTTGCCTCCTGTTCCAAACTCCTCTTACTCCTCATCCTGCCTTTAGGGTACAAAAAATTGTAATCGGGGCCTAGTCTGTGTTTGTACGTGTGAGATACACCGTTTTATAAAAATGTTTCTATTCCGGTATTCAATATACACCCTTTTGGAGTGTAAAAAATTAAATTACGGCATAGTCTGTTTTGGTACGTGTGAGATACACCTTTTTAAAATTGTTTGGCACATCTCCATCCACCGCTGAGGATTGCAGGGCACTTCAGTTTGCCTCCTGTTCCGAACTCCTCCTACTCCTCATCCTCCCTTTAGGGTACAAAAAATTGTAATCGGGTCTAGTCTGTGTTTGTACGTGTGAGATACACCGTTTTATAAATTTTTTTCTATTCCGCTATTCAATATACACTCTTTTGGAGTGTAAAAAATTAAATTACGGCATAGTCTGTATCGGTACGTGTGAGATACACCTTCCAAATTTTTGGGGCGCATCTTCCACCGCCGAGGATTGCAGGGTGCTTCAGTTTGCCTCCTGTTCCGAACTCCTCCTACTCCTCATCCTGCCTTTAGGGTACAAAAAATTGTAATCAGGGCCTAGTCTGGGTCTGTACGTGTGAGATACACCTTTTTATAGCATATTTTCTATTCCGCTATTCAATCTATACCCTTTGGGGTAAAAAAAATTAAATTGCGGCATAGTCTGTATCGGTACGTGTGAGATACGCCTTCCAAATTTTTGGGGGGCATCTTCCACCGTCGAGGATTGCAGGGTGCTTCAGTTTGCCTCCTGTTTCGAACTCCTCCTACTCCTCATCCTGCCTTTAGGGTACAAAAAATTGTAATCAGGGGCCTAGTCTGGGTCTGTACGTGTGAGATACACCTTTTTATATCATATTTTCTTTTCCGCTATTCAATCTACACCCTTTTGGGGTAAAAAAAATTAAATTGCGGCATAGTCTGTATTGGTACGTGTGAGATACACCTTCCACATTTTTGGGGCGCATCTTCTACCGCCGAGGATTGCAGGGTGCTTCAGTTTGCCTCCTGTTCCGAACTCCTCTTACTCCTCATCCTGCCTTTAGGGTACAAAAAATTGTAATCGGGGCCTAGTCTGGGTCTGTACGTGTGAGATACACCTTTTTATATCATATTTTATATTCCGCTATTCAATCTACACCCTTTTAGGGGTAAAAAAATAAAATTGCGGCATAGTCTGTATCGGTACGTGTGAGATACACCTTCCAAATTTTTGGGGCGCGTCTTCCACCGCCGAGGATTGCAGGGTGCTTCAGTTTGCCTCCTGTTCCGAACTCCTCCTACTCCTCATCCTGCCTTTAGGGTACAAAAAATTGTAATCGTGGCCTAGTCTGGGTCTGTACGTGTGAGATACACCTTTTTATATCATATTTTCTATACCGCTATTCAATCGACACCCTTTTGGGTTAAAAAAATTAAATTGCGGCATAGTCTATATCGGTACGTTTGAGATACACCTTCCAAATTTTCGGGGCGCATCTTCCACCACCGAGGATTGCAGGGTGCTTCAGTTTGCCTCCTGTTCCGAACTACTCCTACTCCTCATCCTGCCTTTAGGGTACAAAAAATTGTAATCGGGGCCTAGTCTGGGTCTGTACGTGTGAGATACACCTTTTTATAGCATATTTTCTATTCCGCTATTCAATCTATACCCTTTGGGGTAAAAAAAATTAAATTGCGGCATAGTCTGTATCGGTACGTGTGAGATACACCTTCCAAATTTTTGGGGGGCATCTTCCACCGCCGAGGATTGCAGGGTGCTTCAGTTTGCCTCCTGTTTCGAACTCCTCCTACTCCTCATCCTGCCTTTAGGGTACAAAAAATTGTAATCAGGGGCCTAGTCTGGGTCTGTACGTGTGAGATACACCTTTTTATATCATATTTTCTTTTCCGCTATTCAATCTACACCCTTTTGGGGTAAAAAAAATTAAATTGCGGCATAGTCTGTATTGGTACGTGTGAGATACACCTTCCACATTTTTGGGGCGCATCTTCTACCGCCGAGGATTGCAGGGTGCTTCAGTTTGCCTCCTGTTCCGAACTCCTCTTACTCCTCATCCTGCCTTTAGGGTACAAAAAATTGTAATCGGGGCCTAGTCTGGGTCTGTACGTGTGAGATACACCTTTTTATATCATATTTTATATTCCGCTATTCAATCTACACCCTTTTAGGGGTAAAAAAATAAAATTGCGGCATAGTCTGTATCGGTACGTGTGAGATACACCTTCCAAATTTTTGGGGCGCGTCTTCCACCGCCGAGGATTGCAGGGTGCTTCAGTTTGCCTCCTGTTCCGAACTCCTCCTACTCCTCATCCTGCCTTTAGGGTACAAAAAATTGTAATCGTGGCCTAGTCTGGGTCTGTACGTGTGAGATACACCTTTTTATGTCATGTTTTCTATTCCACTATTCAATCTACACCCTTTTGGGGTAAAAAAAATTAAATTGGGGCATAGTCTGTATCGGTACGTGTGAGATACACCTTCCAAATTTTTGGGGCGCATCTTCCACTGCCGAGGATTTCAGGGTGCTTCAGTTTGCCTCCTGTTCCGAACTACTCCTACTCCTCATCCTGCCTTTAGGGTACAAAAAATTGTAATCGGGGCCTAGTCTGGGTCTGTACGTGTAAGATACACCTTTTTATACCATATTTTCTATTCCGCGATTCAATCTACACCCTTTTGGGGTAAAAAAAATTTAATTGCGGCATAGTCTGTATCGGTACGTGTGAGATACACCTTCCAAATTTTTGGGGCGCATCTTCCAACGACGAGGATTGCAGGGTGCTTCAGTTTGCCTCCTGTTCCGAACTCCTCCTACTCCTCATCCTCATCCTGCCTTTAGGGTACAAAAAATTGTAATCGGGGCCTAGTCTGTGTTTGTACGTGTGAGATACACCGTTTTATAAAAATTTTTCTATTCAGCTATTCAATATACCCTTTTGGAGTGTAAAAAATTAAATTACGGCATAGTCTGTATCGGTACGTGTGAGATACACCTTTTAAATTTGTTTGGCGCATCTCCTTCCACGGCCGAGGATTGCAGGGCCCTTCAGTTTGCCTCCTGTTCCGAACTCCTCCTACTCCTCTTCCTCATCCTCATCCTGCCTTTAGGGTACAAAAAATTGTAATCGGGGCCTAGTCTGTGTTTTTACGTGTGATTTACACCGTTTTATAAAAAATTTTCTATTCCACTATTCAATAAACACCCTTTTGGAGTGTAAAAAATTAAATTACTGCATTGTCTGTATCGGTACGTGTGAGATACACCTTTTTAAAATTGTTTGGCGCATCTCCATCCACCGCTGAGGATTGCAGGGCACTTCAGTTTGCCTCCTGTTCCGAACTCCTTCTACTCCTCTTCCTCATCCTCATCCTGCCTTTAGGGTACAAAAAATTGTAATCGGGGCCTAGTCTGTGTTTGTACGTGTGAGATACACTGTTTTATAAATTTTTTTCTATTACGCTATTCAATATACACCCTTTTGGAGTGTAAAAAATTAAATTACGGCATAGTCTGTATCGGTACGTGTGAGATACACCTTTTAAATTTGTTTGGCGCATCTCCTTCCACCGCCGAGGATTGCAGGGCCCTTCAGTTTGCCTCCTTTTCCGAACTCCTCCTACTCCTCTTCCTCATCCTCCCTTTAGGGTACAAAAAATTGTAACCGGGGCCTAGTCTGGGTTTGTACGTGTGAGATACACCGTTTTATATCCTTTTTTCTATTCCGCTATTCAATATACACCCTTTTGGGGTGAAAAAAAATTAAATTGCGGCATACTTTGCATATTTGACTGTGAGATACACCCGTTGTATTTGTATACTGTTTTTCTATTCCACTATTTAATAAACACCCTTTTGGGATAAAAAAAATTAAATTGCGGCATAGTTTGCATATTTGACTGTGAGATACACCCGTGCGATACTGTTGTTGTTTTGTTCCGCTATTCAATAAACACCTTTCTAGGGCAAGATCATAAATTACAGAAATATAAGGAGACTGTCAAATAGGGGCCGAGGCTTGGGTCGTAGTGCTGCTGGTAGAGCTCCTGTTGCAAGGAGAGGACGTGGTCGATCTGTGCCAGCTACACGCAAAAGGGAAACACCTTCCTCAAGTGTGAGTAGACGACAGAACCTGCATCAGTATTTGGTAGAGCATCATGCGCCTCTACAAGTGTTGAGGCCAGAACAAGTAGAGGCGATAGTAGATTGGTTTGCTGCTGACAGTGCCTCCAGTTCCTTCACATTGTCTCCCACCCAGTCTACTGCAGAAAGGTCAGAGTTGGCACCTGCAGCCAATGTCCAACCGTCTTTCACCTCACCCCCTTGCAAATCAGGCAAGCAGTCTGAGCCCCAAGTCATGCAGCAGTCTCTTCTTCTTTTTGATGACTCTGTCAGCAGGGTTTCCCAGGGCCATCCACCTAGCCCTGCCCCAGAAGTGGAAGAGATTGAGTGCAGCGATGCCCAACCACTTATTTCTCAAGATGAGTACATGGAAGGACCATCGCAGCACGTCTCCGATGATGACGAAATGCAGGTGCCAACTGCTGTGGCACTCAGAATTGTCGAGACCGACAAGGAGGGCAGGGGTGAAGACTGGGTGGAAGATGATGTGGGTAGAGGACGATGAGGTCCTCAACCCCACATGGAATGAAGGTCATGCAGGTGACCTTAGAGTAGTTTGGAGGAAGAGGCGGTGGTCGCACAGAGCCACCAGCACAGCAGAAGAGGGAGCAGGGTGCAGAAGCGGAGCGGCCATGCCCTAGACACTACGCCTGCTACTGCTCAAAGCAGCAAGGGACCGAGCGCACCAAAGCCAGCTCAAAGGAGTTCTCTAGCGTGGAAGTTCTTCAGAAAATGTGCTGATGACAGGACACGAGTGGTTTGCACCCTGTGCAATCAGAGCCTGAAGCGAGGCATAAACCTTCTCAACCTGAGCACAACCTGCATGATCAGGCATCTAAGTGCAAAGCACGAGCTGCAGTGGAGTAGACACCTTCAAAACCAAGAAAGGTCTCCTGCTCCTCCTGCTTCCTCTTCTGCTGCAGTCTCGGCCTCTTCATCCACCTCTGTAGTGATACCGGCACTTGCCACCCCGCAAACAGACGATCTGTCAGCAACACCACCACCTGGGTCACCAACCATCTCCACAATGTCCCGTGGAAGCGTTCAGCTTTCCATCTCCCAAACACTTCAGAGGAAGAGGAAGTACCGCCCCTACCCACCCGCGATCCCTGGCCCTGAATGCCAGCATTTCAAAATTCTTGGCCTTTGAAATGCTGTCATTCCGTCTGGTGGAGACGCACAGTTTTAAAAGCCTTATGTCGGTGGCTGTCCAACAGTACGTCGTGCCCAGCCGCCACTACTTTTCCAGGCAAGCCATCCGTTCCCTGCACAACCAAGTGGGGGAAAAAATCAGGTGTGCACTGCGCAACGCCATCTGTGGCAAGGTCCACCTAACTACCGATACGTGGACCAGTAAGCACGGTCAGGGGCGTTATATCTCCCTAACGGCACACTGGGTAAATGCAGTGGCGGATGGGCCTGAGGCGGATAGCAATTTGGCGCATGTCCTTCCACCACCGAGGATTGCAGGGCGCTTCAGTTTGCCTCCTGTTCCTAACTCCTCCTACTCCGCTTCCTCATCCTCTACCGCCTCCTTATCCGGTCAGCGTAATACCTTCACCACCAACTTCAGCACAGCCAGGGGTAAACGACAGGAGGCAGTTTTAAAACTTGCCTGTTTGGGGGAAAAACCACACACCGCGCAGGAGTTGTGGAGGAGCATGGAACAGCAGACAAATGAGTGGTTGCTGCCAGCGAGCCTCAAGCCCGGCCTGGTGGTGTGCGATAACGGGCGAAATCTCATAGCAGCTCTGGGCCTAGCCGGTTTGACGCACAGCCCTTGCCTGGTGCATGTGCTGAATTTGGTGGTGCAGAGGTTCCTTAAAAATTACCCCGATATATCAGAGCTGCTGCAGAAAGTGCGGGCCATCTGTGCGCACTTTCGGCGTTCTCACCCTGCTGCTGCTCGCCTGTCAGCGCTGCAGCGTTACTTCGGCCTACCCGCTCACCTCCTCATATGTGACGTGCCCACAAGGTGGAACTCCACCTTGCACATGCTGGAAAGACTGTGCGAGCAGCAGCAGGCTATAGTGGAGTTTCAGCTGCAGCACGCACGCGTGAGACGCTCTGCGGAACAGCACCACTTCACCACCAATAACTGGGCCTCCAGTTCGAGACCTGTGTGCCTTGTTGCGCTGTTTTGAGTACTCCACCAACATGGCCAGTGGCGATGACGCCGTTGTCAGCTTAACTATCCCACTTCTATGCCTCCTTCAAAAAACGATTTGGGCGATGATGGAAGAGGATGTGGCACAGGATGAGGAGGAGGAGGAGGAGGATGAAGAGGTAACATTTCCAAGGCTTTCAGGGCAGTCATTCGCAAGTGGCTTCGAGGGTGGGTTCCTGCACACACAAATGCCAGGTACACAATTGTCCAGCAGGGGTACAGTTCTGGAGGATGAGGAGGATGAGGAGGAGGAGATGGAGGAGGAGATGGAACCATGTTCACAGCAGTGTGGCACCCAGGCCAGCTCATGGCCATCACTGGTGCATGGCTGGGGGGATACAGAGGACACAGACAATACACCTCCCACAGAGGACAGCCTTTCGTTGCCTCTGAGCAGCCTGGCACACATGAGCGATTACATGCTGCAGTGTCTCCACAACGACCGCCGAGTTGCCCACATTCTAACTTGTGCTGATTACTGGGTGGCCACGCTGCTGGATCCCCGTTACAAGGACAACGTACCGTCCTTAATTCACTCACTGGAGCGCGATCGCAAGATGCGCGAGTACAAGCGCACGCTGGTAGACGCGATGCTGCTGGCATTCCCACCTGACAGCGGGGCCACAGTGGAAGCACAAGGCCAAGGCAGAGGAGGAGAAGGAAGAGGTCGCCAACGCAACCAGGGCACCGCCAGCACCTCAGAAGGCAGGGTTAGCATGGCCTAAATGTGGAAAAGCTTTGTCAGCATGCCACAACAAACAGCAGCACCAGCAGCTCATATGGAACGTCTTAGCAGGAGGCAGCATTTCACCAAAATGGTGGAGCAGTATGTGTGCACACGCCTACATGTAGTGAATGACGGGTCTGACCCCTTCAACTTCTGGGTCTCCAAATTGGGCACATGGCCTGAGCTTGCCCTTTACGCCTTGGAGGTGCTGGCGTGCCCTGCAGCCGTGTATTATCTGAACGTGTATTTAGCACGGCTGGGAGCGTTATCACAGACAAGCGCAGCCGCCTGTCCAGAGACAATGTGGAAAAGCTCACGTTAAAATGAACCAGGCATGGATCCCACAGGACTTTTCCGTACCTTGTGCAGAATAGAGATGGATACCGACCTTACCCAGCCATTGTTATATTTTTGATCTTTCTCACTCTTTTGGGGTGTACCCTAATTTAAAATGACTGAAAAAAAGCAGTGTTGGCTACCTTGTCCCCCTCCACCGCCGCTTCTACCTACACCGCCACATCCACCGCCACCTCAACCTCCCTCCTACTCCTTATGGGCCTCGTCCTTCACAGATGAAGAAAATTGTTTTATTTTTCTGGGTTTTTTTTGTCGTTTTAAGTTATTGCCCTATCCACATTTGTTTGCAGAGCACTTGCCATGCTCTTAACTTCATTTTGCTGCCATTTGCAGCACTCTAGCCCTTTCCATTGGTGTTTTAGAGCCATTTTAGTGCCTGAAAGTTCGGGTCCCCATTGACTTCAATGGGGTTCGGTGTCTGGGTAAAGTTTGGAAAAAGTCCGGGAGACGGACCCGGACTTTTTTTTCAAGTTCTGCCGAACCCGCCGAACACGGACATCCAGGTGTCCGCTCAACTCTACTTACCAGATGTAAATTATTACAGGTCAGGTATGGGAAATATTGCCAGCAACCACCGGTATCTCTGATATGCAAGTTGTCTCCCTCTGAACAGTCCTACTGCAGCTCCGTATCAGTATGGATAAAAACTTCCTCTATGGGTCACTCCTGGTGTATCTCATTCACAGTGATAGTCCCCACATAAGAAAGTAAGGAGCAGGCAATAGTGCATTATCTCAATGATACGTTTAATGCAAAAAAGGTAGAACACTTACATGAACAGACGATAAGATGGGGTTACAGATGCAGCGTGGACCGCGAGAAGTGACAGCGCGGCTTCTCCACCCAACGCGTTTCCCCTAAGGAGGTGTCCACTGGCATCGGAGGCTATTTTATTATCTGTGCCCCCCATTAGGGAGATTCACCCTCTGTATATTTGTCCTGTTTCCATTATCATTGAAAGTAAAAGTAAAAGAAAATTTTGAGTTGTCCGCAGGAAAGTAATAGAGGGGAAATCTTCCAATGGGACACAGATGGTAAAAAAAAACAAAACAAAAAAAAAAACTAGCAAGGGTTGTAAACCTCCAATAAACTATCCAAAATTAAAAAAAAAAAAGGTTGTGCCTATATTTCTACATTTCTACTTTAAGAAAAGTAGATATTTCTTATTTCTATATTTCTACTTTAAGGCAAAGAGACTGTTGCTCAAGAGCTTAGTAAATGAGATAAAGTTTCACTTTACAAAGAATACCCAATCACATGCAAGGAAAACTTAAAAAAATAACTTTTGCTTGCACATGATTGGATGATGGAAGTCAGCAGATATCCCCTCATTTACTAAGCTCTGGAGTAAATGCACTTGCAATGTCCTCAGTCTATATGTCTTTACTAAACCAAACCCATTACATTTAGTAAATCCACCCTATTACATGTAGTGAAATATATCTATTTTCTACGGTCATTTTGCCAGACTTTTGGAGACTTTTTTTATGTATATACAAGCATATATATCATTTGTTGCAAACCTCCCAATCATTTCAAACATAATACAATATCCATGCATATCACAATGGTCTAATCCCTTGTTAAAATGTACTGTATGTCATATGTAGTGGGGACAGGGCCGAATTAAGAGTATTATGGGCCTGGTGCTGAGGATTTTGGTGGGCCTTAACCTCCTTGGCGGTATTTCTGAGTGTGGCTGGGGGTGGGATTTCAGTGCCATTAGCGGTAACCCCAAGCCACACTCGGGGTACCGCCAGGGAGCATCGCTGGATCCTGGTAGAGATTACTTACCTTGTCCACGGGATCTCGCGATGTGTCACTGCAGCATGCGGTGGCCAGATCTTCCAACCGATGCTGTGAACCCCGACTTCCGTCTCCTGCGAGCGTCACGTCGCGGGGGGGTGGAACCGGCAGCAAATTCAAATAGTTAAACACACAAACACACTGATATATTTTAATCCCATTGGAATACATTACAAAATAAAATAAATTGATATTAGTTTGCCCCCCAGTGCCCTTTCCTGCAGATTTGCTGTACTTTTTATATATAAATATATATATATATATATATATATATATATATATAAAGTAGAACACGTAGTGCTCAAAAAGCAGTTTGGGACTTTGTATGAGATGTGGCCAGTGTGCACATGATGTTGTGAATGATAATTCATATACCTAGGCTGGTAAGCACAAAACAAGTATAGAATCAATTAACATCACGAGTTTTAATAATATGTAAAAATGGCAGTTGACAACAATGTATAAATACAATACAGCAGCAGTAAAAAAGGTATGTATATATAAAGTCTGATAAAATCTGTAACAACGTTAACAGACAGTGAGAAGGTGTTACAAAACATTCGTATATGCATGATGAAACTTGTATGTGAATTGTTTGCCTCATAAGCTCGACACGTTTCGGGAAATACATTTTCACTTCCTCAGGAGCAGGCATGATCATAGCATCTAAAAAATATATACACATACATCTATGATATTGCATCAAATGGAAGAATGTTTTGTAATAATTGCGTAAGAAATAGGGCTTACACATAGATATGGAGGGCCTGATTCATAGTACGGCGAATTGGCGTTTCGGCGTGATTTTGCGAAGCGGCGATTATTTAAGTCTGAAATTGGCATTCAAAGAACGGCGGGCGGAAAATAGCGCCTAGTGTGAGATTCATTAAGATGCAATATGGTCAGAGCGCGACTTAAAACCACGCCAGCTAAAAGCTCGACTAAAGTTTAGCCAAATTTTCCCCTGTACCCCCAAAAATCCCAAATCACTGTGGAAGGTGTGGAAGTCAATTTGGAGATGACTTGCGTTTAAAAAATCTCAAAAACTGACTTAGAAAGAGAGATATCTGCGAAAGTGTGGAAAGGTTAAACAGCTCCTCCAGCCGCGAGCTGCGAACTCGCGAATGTGCGCATGCGCAACGCCAAATTGGCTCAAAAAATTTCGCCAGCGCGATTTTGGGTCAATTTTTTTTTGAATACCGCTTGCAAATCCGCTGTCTCGCCCATAGAAAATGGCAAAAACCGGCGGAATTGGAAAAACATGCACACTTCCAACAAGGGATCCTTTAGTAAACACCATCACATTCCATACACCTTTCCTGCTAACTCCGAAATCATAGCAGTCAAATCTACAGTGTTTATATAGAACCTCCACATTCTCTGAAAAAACCCACAAAATATTACATTGGGGAATTGGTCGTCAGATAGAAAAAAAATAGATGTAAAACATATTTCAAAGAAAGATTATTAGCATTTCACACATATCAAGGAAATGTCACAATTTTGACAATATTTTATGTGTTTCCAAAGAATGTTTTTAGAAATATATTGCAAATACTACCTTTTCTTCCATATGGGTATGGCCAAGTGTTACCATTTTACTACACATTTAACTGAAGGTATATATATATCCCTTATACTTGGCTAATTAGCAAAGTATGCCCAACAAACAAATAGAGCTTTAGCTCACAATATTGCTACATATTGACTTTATGTGGCATCTTTTGTATTTTGTTCATGTCTTTAGATTAAAAGTTTGCTGATACACATGCCTTTTTCAAACATGAACAAAATTAATGATGTCAACATTTGGAGGATTGGAGATATCCAAGTGTTGCCCATACAGAGGGCACCTTCCGGATTCGAACTTACAAACCTACAGCAGGAAGGCAGACTCCCTAATCATTGTGCTATTTCTCAGTGAGCGTTGGGTGTTTTCCTCATGCCGTCAAAATGCTCACATGGGAACAGGGGCCATTGAACTGAATAGGATTGGATTTTTTGCCTGTTTTGGGAGCTGATCCTTGAGCTGGACAAATCCCCCTCAAACGCCCCCAAACGGGCTACGTTCACATGTACGTGTTTGTGGTCTGTTTTTGGGGCTTTTGTAGGTGATTTCATATAACAATGCCTGCCCAAAAAATGCATGTCAAAACGCCTGTGAAAACGCCAGCCAAAATGCACATAAGAACGCCTGATATAATTGCCACGCCAAATTTAGGGATGTTCATGAGTGATGAGTCAGATTGTTGGCTTACATATCTGGTCAATTGTCACAATCTCACTTCCCAAATCCCAAAAGGTGTGTTTCAATTGTTTACCTAAATATATATTTCTCTCTCTCTCACGTAATTGTATATATATGTATGTATTCCTGTATCTAAACATTCTAAATAATGACTAGCAAACTTCAAGAGAGAATTTTTTCAATTCACATATACTATACACACCTACATACATTTCTATTCCTCATTTCTATTTCCCTTGTTTTGGCAACTGAGCATGCTCCAAAACACACAGGACACACACAGTTAATTTTTGGACTGGGCGTTACCATTCTGGGTGTGTTTGCTTGGATTATATATAGCTCACTCAGACATCAGGAAAGATTTGACCTACGAAGAGGTCCAATATATTTGTGTGTCACATGTTTTATGGGTAACATTTTTGGCCCTTTGTTATTTATGGAGGTGAGATTTGGCTGTGTTGTGTGTTGACTCTCTGTAAGTATTTATTGCTGTTAACATAATTCTGTCAATCTGCACATGCATCTGTTGATTATGGGCTCTTTGTCGATGTATATGGTCTAAATGTTGTACAAAGGTTGTTTTGGTTTGAAAAATACAAATGTAATAAACAGCATGTTTCCAATTTTTTTTTAAAATGTCTTCATGTGTCTAAATAAAGTTTTCTGGTGTCCACAAATGTATGTATTTGTATTTCTTTTTCTAAGTTAAATCTGCTTAATGGTTGTGTATGTTCACTATTCGCGAATTCGCGAATATACAAAACCGCGTTCTCACATTTATACATGAAACCGGAAACGAAACTTTTGGTGCGTGCACACGTTTCCGGAAATTGTCCAGGCCCTGTCGTAAGTGTGCATCATGGCTCCTGCACTGTTTACAGCCGAAATAGTGGCATTTGTGTGTAAGGTAAGGAGGGGGTGTGAATGTGCAGGGTGCGGGATGGGGGATGGGGGATGGTGGCTGGGTGGGTCGCTTATCTAGCGGGTGTGCAAGAAACTTTTGGTCTGCTGATCTGCGCATGCACTTTCTGCCTATTAGACGTGATCTAGAAGCTTCCTGTTATAGAAACTTCCTAGATGTGAACCTGTTCCCTATATATATATATATATATATATATATATATATATATATATATATATATATATGTGTATGTGTGTATATGTATATATATATATATATATATATATATGTGTATGTGTGTATATGTATATATATATATATATATATATATATGTGTATGTGTGTATATATATATATATATATATTGTGACAGGAAGTCAGGTAAATCTGGGAATGTAGTCACTGAGAGGAGACATATTCCCACCTGCTTTGAAAAGTTCACTAATTATTATAGGGTGTCGGCTGCCAAAGGCAGCAGGAAGGTGTAAAGAAGTTGAAAGGCCTTCAGCTGTTCAGAATGAGGAGATCAAGGCCTCTATAATTTGTCCAGAGAAAATCTATTGAGTGCTGCCTCCTGTCGCCGTGTGGGCTGGGAGAGGAAGGCAGACATACGTGTACCTCCCGACGCCGTGTGGGCATGGGAGAAGGACTGCTGCCTCCTGTCGCCGTGTGGGCTGGGAGAGGGGGACAGTCGGATGTGTGCCTCCCGACAAGCTGGTGAGCATGGGAGAAGACCCCCTACAGCGATGTGAAGCTAAGGAGGGTAACCACGAGTGAAGACGTCTCAAAGGTGAGAAGACAAAGTGTTCCATGTGAAGAATGTGAAGAGAAGTGTTCCATGTGAAGAGTGTGAAGAGTAAAGGGACCTGTTAAATGAACTGTGTTCAATGTGAAGAATCTGAAGAGTAAAGGATCCTGTTATAAATGAACATGTGCTGTGTGAAAGAAAACAAAGGGACATGTTCAATGGACAATGTTTGTGCTGTGTGAAAAGCAAACAAATGGACATTTGAGTGTCTGCTGTAGGATCAGCAGTGTCGGCCCAACAGTAGGTTGGAAAGACTTCTTAGGTAGGTTCCAGCGTGAGAAGGTAGCCACCCACAGAGGCAAGGATTTATTTTGTGTTTTATTTTATTTTGGCTGTTTTGATGCTTGCAATTGTGTTAAGTAAATTGCATGAATAAATCAGTCTTGTTTTCAACCTCTAATCGGCTATCTCTCTGTGAAAACGCACCCCCAAAGGGGTCATCCACGCCTACCACCGAGCTAATCCCTCACATATGGTGGAGGTATGCAGTGGGCATAAGCAGAGATCCCTGCAAGGAAGTGCAAATGTTTGATGAACTTTATCTGGTGCATGAGATTGCACAATCTATGTGTGCAGGAGAGAAGATCCTGACAGAAAAAAAAAAAAGTGTTTTAAAGAGACAGCGGTCTCAAAATTATTTGATGAACTTTGTTGTGTCTGGTGCAAGTGACTGCACAAACTGTGTGCGCAGGAAAAGAGATCTTGCAAGAGAGAGAACAACTACATGTGTTAAAGAGACAGTGGTCTGAAAATTTTTTGCTGGACTGTGAAAAATTTGTTTGTGGAGTTATTGAAGATGGGGCGTTCAAAACGCCTGAAGAATGCAAAGATAGATGAAATGAGAGACCGGATTCTATGGATGGAGGGGATGTTACCGTCTGAACCAGCCCCATCCATGCCTAAAGAGAGTCTACTAAAGAGGAAGGTTGTTGTCCCTAGCAACACTGATGAAACTGCTATGGAGACGCAGTGTGCTCAGATGAAAAGTAAGCTCAAAATGGAGGAGATGTTGAAACAACTGATTATATCAAATACAGCTCAACAGCAGGCAAATGCAGCTCAACAGCAGGCAAATGCGGATTTTCAGCGGAGCTTTGCAGCTCAACAAAAGGCTCATCAAGAGAGCATGGCAGGCTGGAAACAGAGACGCCAGCAGCCAATGGAGGCCATCGGTTTGGAGGAAACCGAGTATGTGTGCAGGGCTGAGTTGGATGCCTTGCAACGGAAAATGGAAGAAAAGGAACAAGCCTTGGAATTGCTTAAAATGGAGCATAGAAACTTGCAGGAAATGAATGAACTACTCAAGTCTCATGTGTTACAGTGGGAAGAATCCACTGCTCTTCTTTTGGTCGAGTTGCAAAAACGTCAAGACACTATAAAGGAGAAAGATACCATCCTCATGGAAAAGGAAATTGAAATTCAGACTTTGCAGAAGCAAAGCATGTGTGAAATGTTGGAGTTGCGTAATCAGCTGGAAAAAAGTCTTCAGTGTTTGGAAGTTACAAAAATAGACCTGCAGGAGTCGCAGGAACAGAATGTCGCTCTGAAAACGACATTGTCTCTCAGCGACAACGAGAAAAGTGAAAGAGAGGCTAAATTACTGAGTACTGTGTATGAGCTCACCACTTTGAGCAATGTGGTAGATGAATTACGTGCAGACTGTGAAAGTTGGAAAGGTGAAGCCCAACGTTTCCAGCAGCAGTTAAAGGAGAAAGAAGCCTGTGTGGCAGAATTACAGTCTCATTCCCAGAAACTAGCCAATGAGGTGAAG